>NC_092710.1:220848275-221473275 GCF_047496885.1 Scyliorhinus torazame | reverse complement strand
TTCTTCACAGCTCTATCCACTTGAGTGGCAACTTTCAAAGATGTATGAACATGGACCCCAAGATCTCTCTGCTCCTCCACATTGCCAAGAACTCTACCGTTAACCCTGTATTCCACATTCATATTTGTCCATCCAAAATGGACAACCTCACACTTTTCAGGGTTAAACTCCATCTGCCACTTCTCAGCCCAGCTCTGCATCCTATCTATGTCTCTTTGCAGCCGACAACAGCCCTCCTTACTCCACCAATCTTCGTATCGTCTGCAAACTTACTGACCCACCCTTCAACTCCCTCATCCAAGTCATTAATGAAAATCACAAACAGCAGAGGACCCAGAACTGATCCCTGCGGTACGCCACTGGTAACTGGGATCCAGGCTGAATTTTTGCCATCCACTACCACTCTCTGACTTCTATCGGTTAGCCAGTTTGTTATCCAACTGGCCAAATTCCGACTATCCCATGCCTCCTTACTTTCTGCAGAAGCCTACCATGGGGAACCATCTCAAATGCCTTACTAAAATCCATGTACACTACATCCACTGCTTTACCTTCATCCACATGCTTGGTCACCTCCTCAAAGAATTCAATAAGACTTGTAAGGCAAGACCTACCCCTCACAAATCCATGCTGACTATCCCTAATCAAGCAGTGTCTTTCCAGATGCTCAGAAATCCTATCCTTCAGTACCCTTTCCATGACTTTGCCTACCACCGAAGTAAGACTAACTGGCCTGTAATTCCCAGGGTTATCCCTAGTCCCTTTTTTGAACAGGGGCACGACATTCGCCACTCTCCAATCCCCTGGTACCACCCCTGTTGACAGTGAGGACGAAAAAATCATTGCCAACGGCTCTGCAATTTCATCTCTTGCTTCCCATAGAATCCTTGGATATATCCCGTCAGGCCCGGGGGACTTGTCTACCTCAAGTTTTTCAAAATGCCCAACACATCTTCCTTCCTAACAAGTATTTCCTCGAGCTTACCAATCTGTTTCACACTGTCCTCTCCAACAATATCGCCCCTCTCATTTGTAAATACAGAAGAAAAGTACTCGTTCAAGACCTCTCCTATCTTTTCAGACTCAATACACAATCTCCCGCTACTGTCCTTGATCGGACCTACCCTCGCTCTAGTCATTCTCATATTTCTCACATATGTGTAAAAGGCCTTGGTGTTTTCCTTGATCCTACCCGCCAAAGATTGTTCATGCCCTCTCTTAGCTCTCCTAATCCCTTTCTTCAGTTCCCTCCTGGCTATCTTGTATCCCTCCAACACCCTGTCTGAACCTTGTTTCCTCAGCCTTACATAAGTCTCCTTTTTCCTCTTAACAAGACATTCAACCTCTCTTGTCAACCATGGTTCCCTCACTCGACCATCTCTTCACTGCCTGACAGGGACATACATATCAAGGACACGTAGCATCTGTTCCTTGAACAAGTTCCACATTTCACTTGGCAACAACATCATAGTATAGGGTATTGGTGAGGCGACACCTGGAGCAATGTGTGCAGTTTTGGTGTCCTTATCTGAGGAAGGATGTTCTTGCTATGCAGGGAGTGCAGTAAAGGTTTACCAGGTTGATTCCTGGAATACTGGGACTGTCATACAAGGAGAGACTTATATGTCTCGGTTAGGATTGTATTAAATTTAGAAGAGTGAGATGGGATCTCTTAGAAAGTTATAAAATTCTGACAGAATAACAGACAGAGTAGATTCAGAAAGAATGCTCCCGATGGTGGGGGAGCCCAGAACTAGGGGTTATAGTTTGAGGATAAGGGGTAAACCTTTGAGGACTGAGATGAGAAATTTCTTCACCCAGAGAGTGGTGAATCTGTGGAATTCACGACCACCGAAAGTAGTTGAGGCCAAAACTTGTGTAATTTCAATACGGAATTAGATATAGCCCTTGGGGTTAAAGGAATCGAGGGATATTGGGGGGTGGGGGGGGGGGGGGGGGGGAGGAGAGGGGTGATTAGGGTATTGAACTTGACGATCAGACATGATCATAATGAATGGAGGAGCAGACTCGAAGGGCCGAACAGCCTCCTGTCGCTTCTATTTTCTATGTTTCATGAATGAAGCCTAGAAACATGCCATCCTAAACCTTGTAACTATCCTCCTCACGGCCTACTAATTGGTCTTCATGGATTTTCTAACATCTGCTTCCCACACAAGTATAGGTTATTTATACATCGGAAGTGATGCACTTTGAGGGGACAAATGTGGAAAGGCAATATTCCAATAATGGCAGAAATGTGTCGATGAGTAGAGTGACCTTTGTTACTTGCACACAAATATTTAAAGGTGGATGGATAGGTTGTTCAGCTGATTCAAAAATTGGGTGAATAAGTAGATTCGTGGAACATAAAAGCAAAGTCAGGACTTTATACATCATTTGTTAGGTGTTGTGGTAAGTATAGGCTTGGAGTATTGTGGAAAATTCTGGCCACCACACTTTTTATTTTAATTTTTATAAATTTAGAGTACCCAATTATTTTTTTCAATTAAGGGGCAATTTAGTGTGGCCAATCCATCTAACCGGCACATCTTTGGGTTGTGCAGACATGGGGAGAATGTTATTTTTGAAAACTCACCACTATTCTTAGAATTCCCCCTATTCCAAAAAGGGCTGACATTCTAAATGGTGATCAGGGATTATCACTTCCCCACTCCGATGCAAGCTTCAGTGGGTGCTATTCAGGTCAAACTATGTTTTCAAGTTATCCCCTGGTATAACCATACCTTCACCGAAGATTTCATCTACTTACCACTTAGTAGCATCGATCCTGGGTCCCGCATTGCTAAGTAAGTAAAGTAGACTTTGGAATAACCACTATTTCAGGTTAAATTAAGTTATTTTATTATTATATTCTTTCTTTTAAAAGCTGCAATTACTGTCTTTACAGAAAGGTAAAAAGATCTTGCTTCTGGATCCTTCTGGTTGGTTGAAGGGACCTTCAGGCCCAACTTGACAATCAATCTTCTTTTTAAAATCTGGTCTTCTTGAGATGTATTCGCTGATGAGCTTGGTTGCTGTGTCCTGTCTTTCCCATGTACCAAGCTATGAGAGCTGATTCTGCTGGCTATCTGAGCTGACTCTGAGCTGACTTTGCCTCCTCTTTAAATTCTAGTCTTCCTTGGATGTTTTAGCTATTTTAGCTCGGCTGCTTTGCCCTGTCTCTTTCCCATGGCCGAGCTGTCTGTAATCTGACTCTAGCTGCTTGTTCCTTCTCTGCTTCTCTCTCTCTCCCTCTGAGTTCTGGTTCTGGTTGCCCTGGTCTCGAGGTTTATATTCTCTTTCTATCAGTTATTAAGTTTTTATGACGTTATTGTAAAGTAACTCTTATTTGCTTTGATTGAAAAAGTATCTTTGATCTAAACATTCTAATCCAATTAAGTACTCATTTTGTCATAACCTCATCTCATAGATCTGATTACATTGTGTCCTTTGTGATATTCAAAGTTCCTTTGTGATGTTCAAAATGCTTTGGTTTCAAGAGGTGTGAATTTTAATTCCTGTCATTTCTATAGTTTTATTTTCCAATTGCGTCCTCAGCTCATAAGTTTGACTTTGATTTTGGCTTTGAATTATGTTTCTCGTAGACTGATAGTCTCCAGTTTTCTTTAATTTACCTGGTATTAGCTAATTTACACACCTAGAATTGTCACCAAATTCAACTGAACCTCATCCATGCATTTCCAGATCCTTACTCAGATAGTTACTTTCAATGAAGGTGTGAGCCATTGTTTTTGGCTTCATTCTTGTTTGCTAAGCCTGCTTGACCAAGGCTATCTGCATTTTACAATCCTCTCCTGGCAGCTGCTGTTAACCCTTTGTGGGATCTTTCCCTGTATCCTCTCATGTTTCTCTCAGACTAGATATTGCCAGACTTCCATGTTTCAAATGACACTTAGAACATTACAGCGCAGTACAGGCCCTTCGGCCCTCGATGTTGCGCTGACCTGTGAAACCACTCTAAAGCCCATCTACACTATTCCCTTATCGTCCATATGTCTATCCAATGACCATTTGAATGCCCTTAGTGTTGGCGAGTCCACTACTGTTGCAGCCAGGGCATTTCACGCCCTTACTACTCTCTGAGTAAAGAACCGACCTCTGACATCTGTCTCATATCTATCTCCCCTCAATTTAAAGCTATGTCCCCTTGTGCTAGGCATCACCATCCAAGGAAAAAGGCTCTCACTGTCCACCCTATATAATCCTCTGATCATCTTGTATGCCTCAATTAAGTCACCTCTTAACCTTCTTCTCTCTAACGAAAACAGCCTCAAGTCCCTCAACCTTTCCTCATAAGATCTTCCCTCCATACCAGGCAACATTCTGGTAAATCTCCTCTGCACCCTTTCCAATGCTTCCACATCCTTCCTATATGCGGCGACCAGAATTGCACGCAATATTCCAAATGCGGCCGCACCAGAGTTTTGTACAGCTGCAACATGACCTCATGGCTCCGAAACTCAATCCCTCTACCAATAAAAGCTAACACACCGTACACCTTCTTAAAACCCTCTCAACCTGAGTGTCAACTTTCAGGGATCTATGTACATGGACACCGAGATCTCTCTGCTCATCCACACTGCCAAGAATCTTACCATTAGCCCAGTACTCTGTCTTCCTGTTATTCCTTCCAAAATGAATCACCTCACACTTTTCTGCATTAAACTCCATTTGCCACCTCTCAGCCCAGCTCTGCAGCTTATCTATGTCCCTCTGTAACTTGTAACATCCTTCCGCACTGTCCACAACTCCACCGACTTTAGTGTCATCTGCAAAGTTACTCACCCATCCTTCTACGCCCTCCTCCAGGTCATTTATAAAAATGACAAACAGCAGTGGCCCCAAAACAGATCCTTTAGGTACACCACTAGTAACTGGACTCCAGTCTGAACACTTCCCATCAACCACCACCCTTTGTCTTCTTCCAGCTCACCAATTTCTGATCCAAACTGCTAAATCTCCCTAAATCCCATGCTTCCGTATTTTCTGCAGTAGCCTACCGCGGGGAACTATATCAAACACTTTACTGAAATCCATATACACCACATCAACTGCTTTACCCTCATCCACCTGTTTGGTCACCTTCTCAAAGAACTCAATAAGGTTTGTGAGGCACAACCTACCCTTCACGAAATCGTGTTGACTATCTCTAATCAAATTATTCCTTTCCAGATGATTATACACCCTATCACTTATAAACCTTTCCAAGATTTTGCCCACAACAGAAGTAAGGCTCACTGGTCTATAGTTAACAGGGTTGTCTCTACTCCCCTTCTTGAACAAGGGGACAACATTTATTATCCTCCAGTCTTCTGGCACTATTCCTGTAGCCAAAGATGACTTAAAGATCAAAGCCAAGGACTCAGCAATCTCCTCCCTAGCTTCCCAGAGAATCCTAGGATAAATCCCATCTGGCCCAGGGGACTTATCTATTTTCACACTTTCCAGAATTGTTAACACCTCCTCCTTATGAACCTCAAGCCCTTCTAGTCTAGTAGCCTGAATCTCAGTATTCTCCTCGACAACATTGTTTTTTTCCGGTGTGAATACTGATGAAAAATATTCATTTAGCACCTCTCCTGTCTCCTCGGACTCCAAGCACAACTTCCCACTACTGTCCTTGACTGACCTTACTCTTACCCTAGTCATTGTTTTATTCCTGACATATCTATAGAAAGCTTTAGGGTTATCCTTGATCCTTCCTGCCAAAGACTTCTCATGTCCCCTCCTGGCTCTTCTTAGCTCTCTCTTTAGGTTCTTCCTAGCTAACTTGTAACTCTCGAGCACCCTAACTGAACCTTCATGTCTCATCTTTACATAAGCCTCCTTCTTCCTCTTGACAAGTGTTTTGACTGCCTGAGTAAACCACGGTTCCCTTGCTCGACCACTTCCTCCCTGCCTGACAGGTACATACTTATCAAGGACACGCAGTAGCTGTTCCTTGAACAAGCTCCACATTTTCATTGTGCCCATCCCCTACAGTTTTCCTCTCCATCCGATGCATCCTAAGTCTTGCCTCATCGCATCATAGTTGCCTTTCCCCCAGATATAACTCTTGCCCTGCGGTATATACCTATCCCTTTCCATCACTAAAGTAAACGTAATCGAATTGTGGTCACTATCACCAAAGTGCTCACCTACCTCCAAAGCTAACACCTGTCCTGGTTCATTACCCAGTACCAAACCCAATATGGCCTCGCCTCTCGTTGGCCTATCGACATACTGTGTCAGGAAACCCTCCTGCACACATTGGACAAAAACGGACCCATCTAAAGTACTCGAACTATAGCGTTTCCAGTCAATATTTGTAAAGTTAAAGTCCCCCATAACAACTACCCTGTTGCTTTCACTCCTATCCAGAATCATCATTGCAATCCTTTGCTCTACATCTCTGGAACTTTTCGGAGGCCCATAGAAAACCCCTCACAGGGTGACCTCTCCTTTCCTGTTTCTAACCTCAGCCCATACTACCTCAGTCCTCATCAAACGTCCTTTCTGCCACCGTAATACTGTCCTTGACTAACAATGCCACCCCTCCCCTCTTTTACCACCTTCCCTGAGCTTACTGAAATATCTAAACCCCGGCACCTGCAACAACCATTCCTGTCCCTACTCTATCCATGTCTCTGAAATGGCCACAACATCGAAGTCCCAGGTACAAACCCATGCTGCAAGTTCACCCACCTTATTCCGGATGCTCCTGGCATTGAAGAAGACACACTTTAAACCACCTTCCTGCCTGCCGGTGCACTCCTGCAACTTTATAACCTTACTCATGACCTCACTACTCTCAACCTCCTGTATACCAGAGCTACAATTCAGGTTCCCAAGCCCCTGCTGAACTAGTTTAAACCCTCCCGAAGAGCATTAGCAAATTTCCCCCCTAGGATATTGGTACCCCTCTGGTCCAGGTGTAGACCATCCCGTTTGTAGAGGTCCCCCGACCCCAGAATGAGCCCCAATTGTCCAGAAATCTGAAACCCTTGTTGCTCTTTTTAACCTTAGTCTATTTGCTCTGTTTACGTCACCTTTGCTCATGAGTCGCCAGGTATCTTTATGATACCGCCACGTGGTTCAAGTTCAGATTATGATTAATAACACAGCACACCGCTTAGTAAGGATTAACACAACGGTCATTTATTATATACAACAAGCAATATTAATACCCCAATACTACTTTCTATATAATAAACCTATCACTACTGGCCAATACTTAACTTAGGAAGAGCCTACCAGGTCAGGGAATCGAATGGCTTGTCCAATCAGATCTGGCCCACAGGATTCAAAAGGCTGCTACAGGTCGGTGGCTAGGTGTCTCTACCGGATAGCGATCGCTGGATTCAAACTTACAGTTGCCGGTGGCTGGTCTTGCGAAGGTCTCGAGCAGGCGAAGAAGAGAAAGCGAGATCTGAACTTGGACCCTCACTTTTATAGGGCCCAGGGGCTTCCCCAATCTCTGGGGTCGATGTGTCCAATGGGGAGGCGATTCCTCGATCGGGGGGTGGTCGCTCACCTGTCTTTGTTTCGGCCACTGCAGGCGCCGACAGGTCTGAAAGTTGCCACCCAGGTTGATAGGGTTGTGAAGAAGGCCTATGGAGTGTTGGCCTTTATTGGTAGAGGGATTGAGTTCCGGAGTCGGGAGGTCATGTTGCAGCTGTACAGAACTCTGGTACGGCCGCATTTGGAGTATTGCGTACAGTTCTGGTCACCGCATTATAGGAAGGACGTGGAGGCTTTGGAGCGGGTGCAGAGGAGATTTACCAGGATGTTGCCTGGTATGGAGGGAAAATCTTATGAGGAAAGGCTGATGGACTTGAGGTTGTTTTCGTTAGAGAGAAGAAGGTTAAGAGGAAACTTAATAGAGGCATACAAAATGATCAGGGGGTTGGATAGGGTGGACAGTGAGAGCCTTCTCCCGCGGATGGAAATGGCTGGCACGAGGGGACATAACTTTAAACTGAGGGGTAATAGATATAGGACAGAGGTCAGGGGTAGGTTCTTTACGCAAAGAGTAGTGAGGCCGTGGAATGCCCTACCTGCTACAGTAGTGAACTCGCCAACATCGAGGGCATTTAAAAGTTTATTGGATAAACATATGGATGATAATGGCATAGTGTAGGTTAGATGGCTTTTGTTTCGGTGCAACATCGTGGGCCGAAGGGCCTGTACTGCGCTGTATCGTTCTATGTTCTATGTTCTATATGTTGCAATTGTTCCCGGGGATAGCCGATTTAACTGTGGATGTCTGAATAGATTGGCTGCAAACAGTCCTGAATGCAACTGCGAATACCTGGGTTGATGGGCTGTTGATAGCCCTGAGTATCGATCTGGGCTGCGTTCCCAGAGCTGAATATGCAAACCTGTCTGCAGCTGCCTGCTTGTGTCTTCTTGGCTGTTTTTCCCAGCAGTCTTTCGGGTTAGCCATTTTAAACTGGGTTTTGGCCAGATTAATCGGAATGCAGCCATTTTACTTGGCTACACCCTCCCTCCTGCACCATCCCTGTAGCCACGTGTTCAACTCCTCTCTTTCCATATTCCTCGTCTCACTATCACGTGGCATGGGTAACAACCCAGAGATAATAACGCTGTTTGTCCTAGATCTAAGTTTCCTGAATCAGCTCCCTGAATTCCTGCCTTACATCCCTATCCCTTTTCCTACCTATGTCGTTTGTACCTATGTGGACCACGACTTGGGGCTGCTCCCCCTCCCCCTTAAGGATCCCGAAAACACGAACTGAGACATCACGCACCCTGGCACCTGGGAGGCAACACACCAACCGTGAGTCTCTCTCGTTCCCACAGAATCTCTTATCTATCCCCCTAACTATGGAGTCTCCAATGACTAATGCTCTCCTCCTCTCCCCCTTCCCTTCTGAGCAACACGGACAGACTCTGTGCCAGAGACCTGCACCCTATGGCTGACCCCTGGTAAGTCTCCCCCCCCCCCCCCCCCCAACAGTATCCAAAGCGGTATACTTGTTACTAAGGGGAATGACCACAGGGGATCCCTGTACTGACTGCTTCCTCCCAGCCCCTCTCACCATCACCCATCTATCTTTATCCTTCGGAGTAACTACATCCCTGAAGCTTCTACGTATGACCACCTCTGCCTCCCAAATGATCCGAAGTTCATCCAGCTCCAGTTCCCTAACAAAATCAGCAGGGACACTGTCGGTGTCCCTCACCTCAATCATTCTACAGGAGGACCATTGCACTACCTTCCCTGCCTTTCCATATTTTCAATAACAACGTGCAAACTCCACACGGACAGTGGCCCAGGGCCGGGATTTGAACCCGGGTCCTCAGCGCTGCAGTCCCAGTGTTATCCACTGCGCCACATGCTGCCCCTGGCCACCACACTTGAGGAAAGAGCATCAAAGAGATTCAGGAGAACGTTAGCAAGGATTAAGGACTTTAATTATCAGAATTTTGGAAACATTAGGACAGTATTTTTTGGAACGGATAAGTTTAAAGGGTGATCAAGATGATGAAAAGTTTTGATAGAATAAATAAGAGAAAAAAAAAATCCCTCTGGCCGAGGATCAGTATCTAGAGGTCCCAGATTCAAAATAATTGGACCATGATCTAGAGGGAAGATGAGGAGAAATTTTTAATTCAGACTTGTCTGGGTTTGGAACATTCAACCTGAAAAGGTGGTGGAAATTAAACCATAAATAATGTCGGAGCGGAGTTGGCCAGGTTCTTGAGAATGAGGAACTTGGATTATGGTCATAAACAGCGTATAGGTACTGAACACAACTGTTGTTTGGAAAGACATGATGGACTGAATGGACTCCCACTGACAAGAGCAAACCAGTCTCCACCTCCGCAAGGCAGTGGTCACATTCAGCCAGACAATATGCTGTTTTATGATGAAAGAGATGTTTATCTTGTAATACATAATGTATTACACAGAACAAAAATAGAGAAAAAAAAATCAGAAAGCGCTCAGCAGAATTTGAAAGAAAGGCAGACAGGTTTTCTTTTGTAGTTTGTTTTCGATTTGTCTTGTCCCAAGATTGCTGCTGCTACTTTCTTTGACGTGTTCCCTCAGTGGGCCCAATTAATGTGTCTCTATTATCATTTTAAGTCTGTGCCAGACCCTATTTAATATACTGATTTATGTCACTTGATCCACAAGTTCCAGATTAGCATGCTTTTTGTGCAAACATCTAATCTAATCACAAATTAAAGGTTAAGCTTTTTCACCACTAGGTCTACAATAGCAGTTCTCAATTCTGTTGGCAGTTTAACTTGTTTAAATTTTTGAAAATAAATATTTTTATTCAAAGAAAATATTTTCAGTTTACAAAATATTCAACCAGACTCATTGAAAACACAAAAATATTCCACTCCACCCACCCCTTCCCACCTCATTGTTTAGAAAATAATAATTTGATAACAATTTTTCAGAATAATATCTTCACAACCATACAGATACAACAATTAACAAATCCAAAAGAAACAACCACCAATCAATCCCCTTTGCCCTCCCTCCCCTCTAGTATCTGACGGTGACCAACTTTCTGAAATTGGAAATAAACATCAGGTAGAATCCCCTAGCTGACCCTCTCATCACATACTTGATTTTTTTTCCAAGTACAAAAATTCCAACAGGTCGCCGAGCCTAGCCTCTGAACTGGACGGGGTCGAAGACTTCCATTCAAATAGGACTTGCCTTTGGGTTATTAAGGAACCAAACTCAAGAGTACCCGCCTCCGCCCCTGTCTGTAACCCCAGCAAGTTTGAGATCCCCAAAATAGCTACCAAAGGGCATGGTTCCAAGTCAACCCCAAGAATTCTCAAAATGGTGCTCAAGATGGAGACCCAGAAGCCCAGAGCAGGAACGTGTGTGATGCACCGGGCCCCCAGAGCACTTGCACCTATATTCTTTATCCACAAAAAACCCACTCATTCGAGCCCTGTTAAATGCACCACCTTGAATTGGGTCAGGCTGAGCCTAGTGCACAAGGGGGTAGAGTTTACTCTATATAGAGCCTCGCTCCACACCCCACCCTTAAGTTCATGACCCAACTCCTCCTCCCACTTTCTTTTAATCTCGTCCAGCAGGATCTGCTCCGTCAATATCAACCGACCGTAGATCTCAAACACTCCCCCCCACCCCCCCTCCCCCCCTACATGGGGGTGGGGGGGGACAAAGGGAAGGAAGCAATCTCCCTGCACACACATTTCGCACCTGATTAGTTCTTGGGAGCTTAGAATTCTCCAACCACTCCTCAAAGTCAGACCGATTTCTCCAATGAAAAACAGAATATTGAAGATGTTGCAAATCTGAAATAAAAACAGAAGGCGGCACTTGGGTGCGAGACACTGTCCTTGGCCATGCAAATTTATGCATGGTGGAGAACACACTGGTTTCCATCCAAATGCTGGTATCAAGCCACCTTTTTAAGCTGCCAGCCCAATCCCAACATACAGTGGAAAGCCCCCCTTCTCCACAATGCAAATCTTAACCCCCACCGACCGCTGCCAAGGGCACCCCCAACCTCTTATCAAGGACGGGCATCCTCCCCTCCTCCATAATGGGAATAATAGGTCCTCACCCCATGCATGAGGGTGACACCCCACATCCCACCCCACCCACCAGCCAGCCCCCACCTCCTGGTATTACCAATGGTGCACTGCCCGCTGGCATTATGGCACCTACACCCTGGCAGTAACATCCTAGCCTGGCACAGTGGCCCCCAGGGCGGGGGCTTTTATGTATATATTAGGAGCAAGAGGTCCCAGCACTGATCCCTGCAGAACACCACTAGCTACAGATCTCCATTCTGAAAACGTTCATTCTCTACATCTTGCTATAACTGTAACATTATATTCTGCAGTCTCTCCTTCCTTCCCTATGTGCGGTATGCATTGTCTGTACAGCATGCAAGAAACAATATATTTCACTTTATACTCATACATGTGACAATAAATCAAATCAAAAGAGGGTAGCAAGAGAAAGAGTAGGCCCACTCAAGGACAGTGGAAGGAAGTTGGGTGTGCAACCACAAGTGGGTGAAATTCTGAATGAGTACTTTGTATCGGTATTCACCAGGGAGAAGGACATGATGGATGTTGAGGTCAGGGATAGGTGTGTGAATGATCTTGAGAATGTCAATATATCAAAGAAGGAAGTGTTGCGTATCCTAAATTGCATTAAGGTAGACAAGTCCCCGGGGCTGAATGGGATCTATCCCAGGTTACGGAGGCAAGGGAGAAATAGCTGGGGCCTTAACAGATATCTTCACATTATCTTTGACCACAGGCGAGGTTCCAGAGGACTAGAGAATAGCCAATGTTCCCTTGTTTAAGAAAGGAAGCAGGGATAATCCAGCAAATTATAATAATAGGCCGGTGAGCCTCACATCAGTGGAATGGAAGCTTTTGGAAAAGATACTGAGGGACAGGATATATATACACATTTGGAGAAAAATGGACTAGTTAGTGAGAGGTAGCATGGTTTTGTACGGGGAAGGTCATGTCACACCAACTTGATTGAGTTTTTGGAAGAGGTGACAAAGAAAATTGATGAGGGAAGGGCTGTAGATATAGTTTGTGTGGACTGTAGTAAGGTATTTGACAATGTCCCACATGCAGACTGGTACAAAAACTAAAATCACATGGGATTTGGGGTGGCCTGGCTAGATGGATACAGAACTGACTTGGTTATAGAAGAGATATTAGCGGTGGAAGGGTGTTTTTCAGAATGGGGATCTGTAGCTAGTGGTGTTCCGCAGGAAGCAGTGCTGGGACCTCTGTTGTTTGTAGTATATATAAACGATCTGGAGGAATATGTGTGTGGTCTGATTAGTAAGTTTGTGGGTGACATGAAGATTGGCAGAGTTGCTGATAGTGCTAAGGATTGTCAGAGGATACAACAGGATATAGATTGGAAACTTGGGCACCAAACTGGCAGATGGAGGTGATGCATTTAGGAGGATCAAATCTAGGTATGAATTATACTGTAAATGGCAGAATCTTTAGAAACATGAACATACAGAGGAATCTGGGCGTGCAGGTCCAATGTTCCTTAAAAGTGGCAACACAGGTGGCCAAGGTGATGAAGAAGGCATATGGCATGCTTGCCTTCATCAGCCGGGGCATTGATTGCAGCAGTTGGGAAATCATGTTGCAGCTATATAAAACTTAGGTTAGGCCGCTTTTGGAGTATTGCGTATCTGGTCACCACATTATCAGAAGGATGTGGGAGCTTTGGAGAGAGTGCAATGAAGGTTCACCAGGATGTTGCCTGGTCTTGAAGGTGTTGGCTATGAGGAGAGGTTGAATAAACTAGGATTGTTTTCACTAGAAAGACGGAGGCTGAGGGGAGACCTGATGGAGGTCTACAAAATTACAAGAGGCATAGACAGGGTGGATAGTCAGAGGCTTTTTCCAAGGGTGGAAGTGTCAATTACAACAGGGCACAGATTTAAGGTGAGAGGGGGAAAGTTTTAAGGGAGACGTGTGGGGTACGTTTTTCACACAGAGTGGTAGGTACCTGGAATGCGCTGCTAGAGGGTGTAGTGCAAGCAGGCACATTAGAAACATTTAAGAGGCATCTAGGTGGTTACATGAATAGGGAGGAAATAGAAGGATTCAGACTGAGTAAGGACAGAAGGTCTTGTTTTTAGTTAGGGCTTCATGATCGGCAAAAGCTTGGAGGGTCGAAGGGCCTGTTTCTGTGCTTTTCTTTGTTCTTTAGACATAGTGAATGTCCCTGCCGCTGCCAGGCTGCAGAAGATGTGTTTCTCAAGGTCCTGGGGGTTGGGTGGGCTTGGGCTGTGGATGAGGGGCTGCCCCTGGACCCTCCCCTGGGATCGAGATTTGGCTGCCCCTTCCAGCTCTGGGCAACCTGAAGATCACCGTTGGCATGGTGATCTCTGGCAGCCTTCTGCTCAACGGCATCCTCCCGGTCTAACTTTTTAAACTCTGAAGTAGCCTCCTCACCCTGAACTGCTCTGCCTTACAGCTAATGAGCAGCAGTCCAGGCAGTTCAGTGAGGAATCAATGCAGAAATGCTTTCCATTTCCAACATCTGCTCTCTCAGACATATGCCTTTAAAAACTACAGCTTTTTGAAGTGTCAGAGCCTAAAATTGTGTTGGTTGTGAATGCTTTTTCATTTTGGCCATCCCTAGTTGCCCGGAAAAGGTGGAAGCCATTCCCTAGCCACGTGTAGATTCTTGATACAATTGAGTGTCTTGTGAGGCAGTTAAGAGTCAACTGGACTGGTGTGTGAGTCACACAGGCCAGGATGGATAACTGGCTTTCTTTTCTAAACGGTTTTAGTCAATCATTTGCATTTTCAACGTCAATCAACAGCTTCATGGTCACTTTTCCGCTCCCCACCCTGATGTCAGCTATTGTTAAAAATCTGATATCAAGTTCTCCAGCTGTCATGATGCTACCAAACTCCTGTAAATCACGATTGGTGGCTTTGCCTACTGGTGTAATAGATTGTGAGCAGATAAGCAGCACGTTTCTTTTACACCAATACAAAATTATCACTTTGTGTAGGGCAAGGTCCTTTATATTTGATGAATGTGTGCATCCTGGGGTTTATTAGTTTGTGTTTGTTCATTGTGGAGGTTTCTATGAAATTTTGGCTGTTTGCTAGAATCCTCAGCTCTATTTTAGATTCTTATCTGGAAGGCACACATGCACAGTGGGCAAAGCTACGGTTGGACACCTTCCCAGCTTGACTGAACACTCACTAACATTTACTATCCAGATCTATACACAAGATGGAGATAGTTGGCATTCCATGGAGCCACAGGATAATTACAGATAAATGTTTACCAATCTTGCTGGCAGCTCCAGAGCAACATTTGCATAATCGAGATGGGATTCAATAGCATCCTGGGTTTATGACCATTTAAATCCCATCTTTACTGTGTGGACTCGATTTGACCCTACAGCAAAAGATGAACCAATGTTGCCTTGTTTCCCCACTCTGGTTACTGTCTCAAGGTGAACCAGGTTATTTTCAGCCTGAGTGTGCTGACCCCGAGTTGAGGTTCCAGCTCTATATTCCTTTCATCACAGACTGTCTACTTCCATCTGTAATATTGTTTGCATTCAACCCTTCTCAGCCAGAGTGCTGCTAAAACACTCATCCATGCTTTTATTACCTCCAGATTCAGGCATTCTCAATGGTTTTCTGGGCAGCTTCCCATCTTCCCTTTCATAAACTTCACTGCCCAGAGCCTATCTTGCATCAAGTTCCATTTATAAGAACATAAGAACATAAGAACTAGGAGCAGGAGTAGGCCATCTGGCCCCTCGAGCCTGCTCCGCCATTCAATGAGATCATGGCTGATCTTTTGTGGACTCAGCTCCACTTTCCGGCCCGGACACCATAACCCTTAATCCCTTTATTCTTCAAAAAATGATCTATCTTTATCTTAAAAACATTTAATGAAGGAGCCTCTACTGCTTCACTGGGCAAGGAATTCCATAGATTCACAACCCTTTGGGTGAAGAAGTTCCTCCTAAACTCAGTCCTAAATCTACTTCCCCTTATTTTGAGGCTATGCCCCCTAGTTCTGCTTTCACCCGCCAGTGGAAACAACCTGCCCGCATCTATCCTATCTATTCCCTTCATAATCTTATATGTTTCTATAAGATCCCCCCTCATCCTTCTAAATTCCAACGAGTACAGTCCCAGTCTACTCAACCTCTCCTCGTAATCCAACCCCTTCAGCTCTGGGATTAACCTAGGGAATCTCCTCTGCACACCCTCCAGTGCCAGTACATCCTTTCTCAAGTAAGGAGACCAAAACTGAACACAATACTCCAGGTGTGGCCTCACTAACACCTTATACAATTGCAGCATAACCTCCCTAGTCTTAAACTCCATCCCTCTAGCAATGAAGGACAAAATTCCATTTGCCTTCTTAATCACCTGTTGCACCTGAAAACCAACTTTCTGCGACTCATGCACTAGCACACCCAGATCTCTCTGCACAGCAGCATGTTTTAATTTTTTATCATTTAAATAATAATCCCTTTTGCCGTTATTCTTACCAAAATGGATAACCTCACATTTGTCAACATTGTATTCCATCTGCCAGACCCTAGCCCATTCACTTAGCCTGTCCAAATCCCTCTGCAGACTTCCAGTATCCTCTGCACTTTTTGCTTTACCACTTATCTTAGTGTCGTCTGCAAACTTGGTGACATTGCCCTTGGTCCCCAACTCCAAATCATCTATGTAAATTTGTCTGTCATTTTCCACTACATCTGCTCGCAAATCCCAAACCAAGCATTAACCCCTCTCTTTGTAATCCGTTGCAGCAAAGTTCCTGTTTCTCCTTAAATGCCATATATTCCTGACTGCAGCTCATGTGAAACTCATTCTCCCTTCATCCCACCATTCGCAGCTATGCCATTAAACACTTAGGCACCACAATCCGAAATTAAAAACAGAAATGCTGGATAAACTCAGCAGGTCCGACAGCGTCTGTGGCGAGAGAGAGTTAATGTTTTGGATCTAAATGATCCTCCCACAGAACAATCTGGAATTCCCTTTCTAACTGTCTCTGCTTCTCTTCTTTGAATACCCTCCTTAAAACCCACCTCTTAGGCCAAGCTTTTGGTCACCCCTCTTTAATCCCTCCTTTCGTTTAGCATTCACTTTCAGCACGTCGGAATGCTTTCCCATGTTAAAAGCTTTATATAAATGCAGCTGTTACTGTAATTATGTTTAATACAGAGCAAAAACTCCCTACATTGCTTTACCAGTTTTATATCCTGTTACAATATACAAGCACAACACAAATGTCTTTTCTTCAATTTTATTTTTTAGAGAATGTATCCAGGAAGGAATGTACAAACCATCTTTGAGAATTGTGATCACAGAGTATGTATAAACTGATATCAAAGATTCCCAAACCCCACACACACAATGCCAACAGCAACTGCCAAAGAATTTCAACAGAGTTTCTGGTCAGACTCAAGATGGTTAATGATCTTGGATCCTTGCCAACCAGCCATATTTTCATTGGTGAGATTTTATCTGCACAGCAAATGTCAGAAGAAAAAAAGTAAACATTTTGAACACCCTGCCCACAATGGCTGAAACTTGTACAGTAATTAAAATACCAATTTTTTTGAGAATGCACCTATTCCCACACATTTTATATTCATCACTTTAGAAAATGTACATAAAAATATTGTTTTATTTTTGTTGAAGTAGACACAAACAATTTACAACATTAGAGACCTATGTACTTTGTATAAAGGGAATGTTTTAATTTGCAGAAGTACACAAAAAAAAAATCAAGTGTAGAAAATAAATCATAAAATACAGAAGAGTTGAAATTGATTCACATATTCAATACCTGACTTATTTCAGAAGATCTATGTCAAGTGCAATATTTGTCTTTTGGGTTCATTCCATACTTTCAGTAATACACTGCTATCATCTCTTACAGCATTTTTGATTTCCTCATCTTCGGATCTTAAAGAAAATACTAGAAATAAAACTTGATGTTTTATCTATCTCGCATCTTGAAATTCATCAGCGCCATATAAAATAGAAAACAAATGTAATATAGCACTGATGCTAAGCTCTCAATTTATAGAATCCAACTAAACCAGAATAGAAATGACCTCGCATAGAAAGTCTCTTTTTTATATATATATATATATATATAAATGTGTGGCTTAACAACAACCAAAGGGAAAAAAATGTTCCTTGTAAATAAATCTCTGGATAATCAATTAATTATGGCTTTTTTGCAACATGGCAAAAATCGCAGCTCAAAGCAGACATCTCCTCACAGAGGTGATTAAGGTTGTTGCAGTCCATTTCCTGCAGCCTCATATTAATTTTATGGCAGCATGCATGTTGCATATTACAAGTTATTTTGCTTTGTTTTACAGCACGCACATTTGGATTAAAATAATGAATATTTACTATTCAATGGATACTATTCAAAAGGTCCAAAATATTTGCGCTATTCTGTTAGTTTCTCAACAGGTTGGCTATCTTTGCGAATAACTGGTAATGGATGAGCTTCGCTGTTGAAGATCCAGTGGTCTAGTGGAAGGAGGTCATCATCAGAGAACATCAAATAAAGATACCTGGAGGCAAACAACAAAAAATCATACTAAAACAGGTGAGGAAGGTAATATAAGATTGTAGTGTTGTTACACTTACAAGGTTTTATAACATGGTTATATTTTAGGTTTATAATTTAAGTTAAAATGAAGGGGGCCATGTGACTTGTTCTGAAGTCTTCCTGTCAGCAAGCCTTGGTGATTTGATTTTATAGATTAAAAAGGACACAGATAATTTTACTGGGAAGAAGGTACGAGGTTTTTATGTTTGGAGACAATGGCAGCAGCTGGTGTGCCAACAGTGGATAGATTACGAATCTCCAATGACCTAGGAAAATGTTGAGAATGTCAGGTTTTTAAACAGTTGTACTTCAAACTGTCCATTTACTTACAAGATGAAAGAAAGGCGGCATCCTTGGGATACTTAATCAGTACTTCTACTGGGACAAAAAGCCAAATTCATGTGGCCATAGAGATGGTCTTTGTGTTTGGTCCTTTGTACCTGCTAACTACTCCTCTGGAACTTGCACCGAGCACTGACTATTCACATGTATGTCTTATTACCCTCACAATCTTCTTCTGAATATGGCCGGATGTGTCTCCTCTTATATCGGAGTCACAGATCACATGACCTTGGTCTAGAGACCGCATGGTATGTCTGTACCGCCACGTGCTGGTTGGAGATCGCACACCATCCATCGATGATACAGCCAATAGGCTTATCACAGATACCTTAGAACAGAAGGTTTTAACGCATCCCGAAAACCCCACAGACAAGGTTAGTCTCCCAGGATCCCAGAGAGGGAGAGCACCCATCGGCAACAAGATGCTGTGGTTCACTAATCAGGGATGAGGGTCAGAGTTCCCACTCTGATTGAAGAGACCAAATTCACGAGAAGTTAAAATGAAACTGGAAGATTCACCTAACTTGTGCTGGAGCATGCATCTCCAGAGACAAAAGCTGACAGTGAAAGTCAATTCTGAGATTAAAGGTTACCAGACTGGGAAAGGAAATGAACAGAAGTAAATAATCAACAACTACAAATTGGTCTGTTTGGGGATGGTAACAATGTTAATGGGTGAAAACCTTGAACAATGCTGTTCCACGGACAGTTGTGGTGAGCACCTCTATCTTTCCAAGTTTTAAAAAAAGTCCAATTGGGTTCCAGGACTGCCACTAATTTTCCAAAAAGGAAATTTGTAATAGCAGGTTTTTGAATCAAATGCTCATTAATTCCACCTTTAGCAAATATTAATTGCCGTTTTCATCAGTTATATTCCATATTCATATCAAAATAGCAGCCGCACACAATCCGAGATACAAATCTTTTGGCAAACAAAAAACACATCAAAGTATATCTTCCACAAGTGGCTAAGCTGACACCAATTCTGTTGTCAGCAATCAGATGAATCACTTGCAAAGTTGTTGAAATGTACCTAACCCTATTAATGAGAAGTTAATATTGAATACTGCATAGAGAAGACTCTTCAGCCCATGGTATCTGCGTCGGTCAAAAACACCCACCTAACTATTCTAATCCCATTTTCCAGCACTTGGCCTGCAGCATGCTGTAAGGTAATTTGGACATTCTGAATTCTCCGTGTACCTGAACAGGTGCCGGAATATGGCGGCTAGGGGCTTTTCACAGTAACTTCATTGCAGTGTTAATGTAAACCTACTTGTGTCAATAAATATTATTATTATTTAATTATTTATTCCATATGCTTTAAAAAAAAAAAAAACAGCATTCTGGTCTACTAAGAAATATAATCATTTCTTCATAACCAAAGCTTAGCATTTTTGTTGAATTTCTCATGAATGAACAATTCTTAACCAGCAATTTAGGAACAGATTTCAATAGTACTTCACTGGATGTAAGGCACTTCGGGACAGCCTGAGATCATGGAAGATGCAATATAAATTCAAGTTTTTCTTCCATCCCTGAGATCAGGACTTAAAGTAGCAATAAAATGGGAGTAATCTCTTGTTTACTAATATTTCTGTTAAAATTCATTCAAACGTATGTCCTATGGTGAGGGCAGTGGGGAGGGCTGCAAGGTATTAAGCATGGAAACCTCAAGCTTCCACTTGCTTGTAACCAAAGGAAATCCTTATATAGAGATCATTTTAAACCGGTTAAGAATAACTTCCTCAAGCACCAACTCCATCCTGGTTTTCAAATCTACCACCTACTGCACAGTGGGTCAGAGAGTCTGGTAGTCTGTTATACATCTTAGATTAAAGGGAACTGTAAAGTATGGTACAGCCACTTAAGTCAGTTTCTTGGGCTACTTCAGAATTAAAACGTCAAATTTAAATCTTTGCGCCATATCACTGAGGGAGTCTAATAAATGGAGGGGGGTGGTCCGCGGGGGAGAAGAGCATCGGGTGTCGCTATACGCGGTTGACCTGCTGCTGTACGTGGCGGACCCAATGGAGGGGATGGTGGAGGTCATGCAAACTTTGAGGGAGTTTGGGGAGTTCTCGGGCTATAAGCTCAATGTAGGGAAGAGTGAGCTTTTTGTACTACAGGCAGGGGACCAAGAAAGAGGGATAAGGAACCTACCGCTGAGGAGGGCGGAGGGGTTTTTTCGGTATCTAGGGATCCAGATAGCCAGGAGCTGGGGGGCCCTACACAAATTGAATCTGACGAGGTTGGTGGACCAAATGGAGGTGGACTTCAAAAGATGGGACATGTTGCCGCTCTCGTTGGCGGGTAGAGTGCAGTCGGTCAAAATGGTGGTCCTTCCGAGGTTTTTGTTTGTGTTCCAGTGCCTCCCCATCGTGATTACCAAGGGCTTTTTCAAGAGAGTAGGTAGGAGTATTATGGGGTTTGTGTGGGCGAACAAGACCCCGAGGGTAAGGAGAGGGTTCCTGGAACGCAGTAGGGACCGAGGAGGGCTGGCGCTGCCAAACCTAGGGAGCTACTACTGGGCAGCAAACGTGGCGATGATCCGTAAGTGGGTTATGGAGGGAGAGGGGGCGGCATGGAAGAGGATGGAGATGGCGTCCTGCAAAGGAACGAGCCTGGGGGCGTTGGTGATGGCACCGCTGCTGCTCTCGCCATCAAAGTACACCACGAGCCCGGTCGCGGCGGCAACGTTAAGGATCTGGGGCCAGTGGAGACGGCACAGGGGTGTAGTGGGAGCCTCGGTATGGTCCCCGATCAGGGGTAGCCACCGGTTTGTCCCGGGGAAGGTGGACAGGGGGTTCCAGGGCTGGCATCGGGCAGGGATTAGAAGAATGGGGGACCTGTTCATCGACGGGACATTTGCGAGCCTAGGGGCACTGGAGGATAAGTTTGAGCTACCCCCGGGAAATGCATTCAGATATATGCAGGTGAGGGCTTTTGTGAGGCGACAGGTCAGGGAATTCCCGCTGCTCCCGACACAAGAAATTCAAGACAGGGTGATCTCGGGAGTATGGGTCGGGGAGGGCAAGGTTTCGGCAATACACCAAGAGATGAAAGAAGAGGGGGAAGCGTTAGCAGAAGAGTTGAAGGGTAAATGGGAGGAGGAGCTGGGGGAGGAGATCGAGGAAGGTTTGTGGGCTGACGCCCTGGGTAGGGTTAATTCCTCCTCCTCATGTGCCAGGCTCAGCCTGATACAATTTAAGGTGGTTCACAGAGTGCACCTGACGGGGGCGAGGTTGAGTAGGTTCTTTGGGGTAGAGGACAAATGCGGAAGATGTTCAGGGAGCCCGGCGAACCATGTCCACATGTTCTGGACATGTCCGGCACTGGAGTGGTTCTGGAGAGGAGTGGCGGGAGCAATATCTCAGGTGGTGAAAGTCCGGGTCAAGCCAAGCTGGGGGCTAGCAATATTTGGAGTAGTGGACGAGCCGGGAGTGCAGGAGGCGAAAGAGGCCGGCATTCTGGCCTTTGCGTCCCTGGTAGCCCGGCGAAGCCCCCTAGCGTGGAGGCCTGGACAAACGACATGGCTGGGTTCATAAAGTTGGAGAGGATTAAGTTTGCCTTAAGGGGGTCTGCGCAGGGGTTCTATAGGCGGTGGCAACCGTTCCTAGTCTACCTCGCAGAGCGTTAGAGGAAGGTCGATCAGCAGCAGCAGCAACCCTGGGGGGGGGGGGGGGGGGAAACGAGGGATTGTTTGAGGGGACGGATGAGCGGGGGATAACATGGAGGGTGGGGGAAACTGGCACGAATGGGCGAGAGCCAGTGTATAAAGCTATGTAAATATATCATCTTACCATTTATATATCTTGCTCAGGGCGATTTTGTGTTATTTTGTTACGGGGGGGGGGGGGGTTATTGTTTGTAAGGGGAAAAACATTTTTGTTAAAAAACTTTAATAAATATATTTAAAAAAAAATGTTTTAAAAAAAATCTTTGCACTAGTTAGATCGACATACACAGTGCTCCCAAATCCTAGTTCGGAAAAAATTAATAACTAACAGTTTATATACCATGTTATTCACTGCGTTGAATGATGCAATTCAAATTAATGTGTGTGTTATTTTTGTGTGTTATCAAGATTATATTGAGGAGCCGCACTTACAAAGAGAGCAGTAAATGTTCAGGCTATTGAAGATACTGGGTGCAATTTAACGGCCTTGTCGTACCTGGCGAGAATCTGCGAGCTGGGTAGATCGCGTTGCGGCTTAAATCAGGAACCTCGCCAGGTGCCAAATGATTTGCAATCCAACCGGCTTGCTCGCGTTGGCGGATTCAGGGACTCGTCTAGGCACGGCGAGAACCTACTAATCATCGTTTGAGGCCAATCTCCATCTCATTAACAAGACAGTCGCTATATCCAAAGGCCTCCTGGGATTGAACTGACTTGCCAGCGAGAGGTCAGGTGAGTGACGATTAATGCATTAGTGCTCCTTTCAAAAAACGTGAAGTTAGCGCAGTGGCTACTGAGGGGATCAGAGGAGGTGAGCAGCAATGCCCTGTGTTCGGACATGCAGCCCAGAGCACTGGAACTGCTGCCCCAGTGCTCAGGGAGAGTTCCTTGGGGTGACAGGGTTGGGTGAGGGGCAGGGTGACACCGGCCAGTGGTCGCTCTTGGTCTGGGAGGAGACTAAGTGCCTGCGGGCCCCCATGGTTCCCTTCCATGTAAATATGTGGACCCATAACAAGGGTAGCACGGTAGCACAGCGGTTAGCACTGTTGCTTCACAGCTCCAGGGTCTCAGGAATGATTCCCGGCTTGGGTCACTGTCTGTGTGGAGTCAGCACGTTCTCCCTGTGTCTGCGTGGGTTTGCTACAGGTGCTCCGGTTTCCTCCCACAGTTCAAAGACATACTGTTAGGTAATGTGGACATTCTGAATTCTCCCTCGGTGTACCCGAACAGGCACCGGAATGTGGCGACTAGGGGATTTTCACAGTAACTTCATTACTGTGTTAATGTAAGCCTATTTGTGACAGTTAAGATTATTTTTAACTATGCTGCTGCTGCTTAATGTTCCTGGTAGGTGTCAGTTGTCTAGGGGCCCTGCTGTGTCAGGATGCGGACATACAGAGAGGACTCGGTGGATGGTGCCCTCTGCAGATACAGGACGTACAAGGGTGTGTGGGGGAGGGGAAGGGGGCTGTCATTGAGCAGTGACTGCTCAAAATGTGGTTCCGATGCATGGACCGCCATGGTGGTGTGCTGAAGTTCACCTCTCAGAGGAACTCCCGCTTTGTGATGGTCTGCTGTGCCCTTCATAACCTGGCACAGCAGCGGGGTGACGTGCTGGAGGGGGAAGAACAGACATGCGGCTTCATCTGAGAATGAGCCAGACCAGGAGAGGATGGAGGGCTAGCCCAGGGAGGACCCGCAGGAGGAGCTGGTGGAGGGAGGAAAGGCGGCGGCAAGGGTCCGGCATGCCCGGAGTCTTTGCCGAAGTCTGACTCCTGTCTGTCTGCTGCCAGCACTACTCACACCCATCAGAACTGTGGGAAAGGCCAAGTGTAATGAATGGTATTTTCCACTGACTGCAAAATGTGACCCACTGTTGCATTCTTCAAAAAGTTTAAAAGTTATCTTTATAGCCCATTGTGTAGCTGCAGGCAAATATCACCAGGTTCACGATACTACAGAAAGTAGTATCGTGGCAACCTTGAGGCAAATTTTGTTTTGATGACACCTTCAACTACCTGCAAAATATTTTTATTGGTTCTATGCAAGGAAAAATATTCAAAGAGCAAAAGAAATCCTGTTCACTTTGCACAATACCTACCCAGATACATAAAAAAATTAAAACATTTCCTTTTCTTCAATTTGTCTGATCTTTTTTGTTACGGGCAACTAATAAGGAAAGAATCTAGGCATTACAATCAACCTTAGACGGGTGAATAATTTGAAAATACCAAAATCCTCCCGAAAACTAAACAATGAAATTAATCAGAATCTCCATGTGTAAAGAAAAAGGTGACCGATGCAAGTGGCCATCCACGAATTCTACCAGAGACATTAATGTGAAAGTATTCCAGATTTCATAGAAAAAAGTTTTAATCGAGTTTGATTGTCGTTAGGCAACTTTCTATAGTATATAGAAAGTATCTTCCTGCTTTAACCTCCACAGAATCAGATTGGAATAGTTAGCTGGCATTTTAGATGTTAATAACTTGCACAACTTCTACCAAAGATCATTCTTTCTTATCTTGATGTCTAAATATAATTAGGATGTCCTTGTTCGAAGGGGAGACTGTTTCTTGGCCTAAAACCGTTGTTTAAAAAAAATTATATATCCTCTTTCTCGATCTTACTCATATAAAACTACATTCACTCACATTTTTGTTAAATATATTATACACACACATACATGTGAGTCAACACTACAAATGGTACTTATAGACACTTCAGACAAGTGGCACAAAATAAATTCTACTTTTGTACTTACTTTAGAGTTTCTGCCAGAAAAAAACTCTGCTGCACATCATCATGTGTTGGTTGGTCTGAATAAACATCTCTAATCCCAGAATATCCAGCAGCTACTCTACAAGACTTCTCCAATGCCTAATTTGCAAAGAATATTACATAATTGATTACTCCTTTGCCAAAAAGTTGCTGACTCAGTTAAACAACAAATAATCTATCATCAGATACAACGTCCTTTTCAAATTCAGGACTCTCTAGCATGCTGAAATCTCACAGCAAACACCCAGATTTATCATGTTAATATGCTGCTTCAGTAAAATAGATTTTCTCTACGTAAAACCATTTCAATTTATTGCATTATAATCAAATTGATCAAAAATTGAGGTCAATTGCATTAATGTATTTAAAGGGCATCTAGATAAAGATAAGAAGGAGAAAGGAAGAGAAAGATATGTTGATGGGTTAGATGAAGAATAGTGCGGAAGAGGTTTGTGAAGCATAAACACTGTTGTGCCACATACCTCTTTTCTATGTTCAAAATACTTTACAGCATTTCATTTTGATTAATGCAATACCCAATAGAATATTTCATTTATAAAAGAATTTATGCAGGATTACTTGGTTATTAATATTGTTCTGTCAAACATTGGTACATTCTTAATTTGTCGACACATGGATAAAATTTACTTGCTTAAGCCATAGGTAAACTGATTATTAAAGGGAAATCATAGAATCCCTGCAGAGCCGAAGGAGGCCATTTGGCCCATCTAGTCCGAACTGACCCTCTGAGCTTACCCCAACTTACCCGCCCGATCCTCGTAACTCCACCTAACTTTCGGACACAAAGGGACAATTTAGCATGGCCAATCCACCTAACCTGCACAACTTTGGAAGGGAACCAGAACACCCAGAAGAAACCTATGCAGACATGGGGAGAATGTGCAAATTCCACACAGTCACCGCAAGGTTGGAATCGAACCCAAATCCCTGGTGCTGTGATGCAGCAGTGATAACCACTATGCCACTGAATAACAAACAATGTGCTGAAATATAGTTCTTTTGCAGGGGTTGAACACAACCAAGATTGATGGATGAAGGGTATCTCTCTACCTGGCACGAGTTTAAATTCAGTCTGAGTGCTAAAGGTCCACGGCACAAGTCTACTCATAATTCTGAGGTGACTTGTCAATCTAAGTGAAGTGGGTTAGAATGGCTGTAAGGGTAATAAATTTAAATAATTAGTCTGGTCCAATAGGTGCTATTCTGAACTCAGTGATTCAAGGTGTGTTATTGGAGCAGAGAGTTTTATTCAGCATCCCACCTGTAAATAGTTAACACCAGCACTGGGATCAAAATGCAGAAATGTCTTCCATTTAAAGCACCACTATCTTTTGCTTAATAAGTTTAAAAAAATTAAATACAAATTATGCTAGTAGCAGTCCCAAGGAGATTGATTGTATGACGTGCAAATATGTCCATGGAAAGAATGGAGAACCAATTTCACAAATGTATGCTCCTGACAGAGCCTCACCCGCTAAGAATGCATAATATGACATTAAGGGCTGCTCCTCAAAATTGAATTAAAATTGAAGGACAGAAAATACTGCATTTGTAATTTCCCAATATTCATACCCAGCAGGGTGAACATTCTGATCTTTAATCCTATTATTACTTTTAACAGTTAACTGTTCCTGTTTTAACATATCGTATCCTCCTAAGTAATACAGAAATTTGTACATTACGTTTGTCAGTTAAATGAATAACATTACAGAGAAAATCTTGCTGTGCGCGCAATTTTATGCTATGTAAATGGTACTACAATGATTAAGGCAACTAACATGCAGATGTTGGAACTGCTGAGCTTGAGGCAATGAGAGGTTCCTGTGTGGCCAAACTATTCATCCATTGCAGATGCAGCTTTCACAATGTAACCTCAGCAATTTGGATAGCTTATTAATTACACTTTAATTTTTGTTTGAAAACACTATTGTTCTGTACATACATGATTTAACTGGTTATGGAACTTACCTTATAGTAACCAAGCATTACCCGTGGGAGAATCTAACATCACTGACTTGACAGTGGACAATGGAAAGGTGAAAGTAAATCAATTGCACGAGTAATACGTTTCTTAGCACAGTACACCAAGCAGAGTAGCTGGACAGGTGTTCAATTAGATTAAACACTTGCTTCCAGACTAACATATGTGTTTCCAGTGAAATAAGATCCATCCTTCAGCATAGAGTTGAACCTTCATAGGTACCATATGAGCAGCTGGCTGCCGAAACCCCTGGTCAATCACCCATTAGCAAATTGGCCAAGGTGGATTGGAAAAATACATTAAAAGGTATAATAGTATGTGGGCAATGGATAGTCTTTAAAGAATGATTATATGGTTTACAGAAACAATTACTAAATCCTTTACAGAAACTATACATTCCTTCACAGTACCCAAACCCAAGAAGAATAGTCAGTCAACTGTGGCTAACAAAGAAAGTTAATTATTGTGTAGGATTACAAGTTGCCAGAAATAGCAGTAAACCTGAGAATTGGGAGCGGTTTCGAATATAATACAAGGAGGACGAAGAAAATGATAAAGGGAGAATAGAATATGACTGTAAACTAGCAAAAAAAAAGATTTAAATTGAAAGGAAAATGGAAACGTTTAGCTTAGACTAATGTGGGTCCATTACAGGCAGAGTCAGGAGAATTTATAAGGGAACAGACAAATGGCAGAGAACCTTTTTTTTATTCGTTCATGGGATGTGGGTATCGCTGGCTGGGCCAGCATTTATTGCCCATTCCTGAGAGAATGCAAGAGTCAACCACATTGTTGTGGAACTGGAGTCACATGTAGGCCAGACCAGGTAAGGACAACAGATTTCCTTCCCTAAAGGATATTCATAGAATAATAGAATTTAAAGTGCCGAAGAGGCCATTCGGCCTATCGAGTCTGCACCTGCCCTTGGAAAGAGCACCTGACTCAAGCCCACACCTCCACCCTATCCCTACAACCCAGTAACCCCACCCAACCTTTTTGGACACTAACGGCAATTTAGCATGGCCAATCCACCTAACCTGCACATCTTTGGACTGTGGGAGGAAACCGGAGCACCCGGAGGAAACCCACGCAAACCCAGGGGAGAACGTGCAACAGCCGCACAGACAGTGAACCAGATGGGTTTTTACGACAATCGACAATGGTTTCATGGTCATCGTTTACTTTTAATTCCAGATTTTTATTGAATTCAAATTTCACCATCTGCTGTGACAAACTAAGTTTTCATTTGTCTTCTCGGAGGACGATAAAAGAAAATACAGAATTAGAGATCAAAGGGACTAGGGATAACGAAGAACTGAAGCAAACTAGTAAAAGTAAGAAGGTTGGATAAATCAATTTGACTGAATTCGGCCCATCGTGTCTACCGGCCCTTGGAAAGAGCACCCTACCCAAGCCCACACCTCCACCCTATCCCTACACCTTCACCCTATCCCCGTAACCCCACCTAACCTTTTTTGGACACGAAGGGAATTTAGCACGGCCAATCCAACTAACCTGCACATCTTTGGACTGTGGGAGGAAACGGGAGCACCCGGAGGAAACCCACGCAAACACGGGGAGAACGTGCAGACTCCACACAGACAGTGACCCAAGCCAGGAATCGAACCGGGGACCCTGGAGCTGTGAAGCAACTGTGCTAACCACTGTGCTACCATGCTGAAGGTTGATAAGTGATAAGTGTAAGACTGGGTGTAAGGGTCCTCCCCTTTTTTCCCCTTTTACTGTTGTTATTTTTGACCCAGGGTTGATTAATGGAAATTTAAGGTAAACAGCAGCATTCAAAAGTGACAGGACAGAATTCTGCTCGTCTCAGCTAGTTTGAGTAGGAGGCTGCAGCCTTGTCAGCACCAGAAAGAGACAGAGAGAGAGAGAGATGGGGTAGGACTCGGTTTGATTAATCAGCTGGTGTCCAATGAATTGGCCCAAAAGGCCATACTCTTCCTGGTAAAGGTGGTGATTGGATCCTATCCCATGGGAATGCTTTTCAGAATCACTAGGAGTTTCAGTTTTGATCCTGGCAGCATCCTTGACGATGTTACTCAGAATTGATAAAGGAAAGTTTGGTGGATGTAGTAGACATGGATTTTCACTTCTGATAAAATCCCCCACAGGAGGTTGGTTAGCAGTATTAAAGGTTATGGGATAAAAGGTAATGTACTGGCATAGATGAAGGATTGGTTGACAGGCAGAAAACAGAGTATAAAGAAATGGGTCATTCTCACGGTACGGCAAGGATCAGTACTTGGACCCCAGTTATTCACAATATAAATCAATCTTTGGATGTCGGAATCAAATGTAATATTTCAAAGCTTATAGATGACACAAAGCTAAGTGGAAATGCATGTTGTAAGGAAGATGCAAAGTGACTTCGCGGGATTTGGTCAGACTTGGTGAATCGGCAAGAATGCGGGCAGATAGAATATAATGTGGGAAAATGAGTTAAGAGGAACAGATATGCAGAGTATTTCTTAAATGGTGAAATATTAGGAAATATACATGTACAAAGGGAGCTGGGTGTCTTCATCAATAAGTCACTAAAAACTAACATGCTGGTGCAACAAACAATTTCTTTATTGCAAGAGGATTTGAGTACAGGAAGAGTGAAGTCTTGCTTCAATTGTATAGAACCTTGATTAGACCGCACCTGGATGTTATGTGCAATTTCTGTCCCCTTACCTGACGGAGGGTATTATTGTTGTAGAGGGAGTGCAACAAAGGCTCACCAGATTTGTTCCCAGGATGGTAGGACTGCTCTATGAAGACAGATTTGGGAACTGGGCTTGGGTTTTCTAGAGTTTTGAAGAATGAGAGGCGATCTCCTTGAAACCTATAAAATACTTAAAGGGATAGGGTAGATTCATGTAAGATGTTTCCCCTGGTTGCGGAGTCTAGAACCAGGGAACACAATTTTAAAATAAACGGGAAGCCACCAAGATGAAGAGAATTTTAGTTTTTACTCAGAGGGTTGAGAATCCTTGGAATTTTCTACCTCAGAGGGCTGGGGAATGTCAGTTACGGGGTATGTTCAAAGTAGAGATTTTAATTTTATAAATTTAGAGTACCCAATTCATTTTTTCCGTTCAAGGGGCAATTTAGCGTGGCTAACCCACCTATGCTGCACATCGTTGGGTTGAGGGGGCGAAACACATGCTAACACAGGGAGAATGTGCAAACTTCACAGGGACAGTGACCCAGAACCGGGATCGAACCTGGAACCTGCTAACCACTGCGCCACCATGCTGCCCTGTCTAAAGTAGAGATTGACAGATTTCTAAATACTAATGACATAAAGAGGTATGGGATAGTGCGAGAAGAATGATCAGCCTTGATTGCACTGAATGGCAGAGCAGGCTCGATGGGCTGACAGGCCTACTCCTGCATCTACGCTTCTATCTTCCTATGTGTACTGCTACCGACTTTAGCTGCTGTAGTCTTTGCCTTGCTTGCTGTTTTTCTTAGAAATACAGTGCATTTTACATCCCTAAGACTACAACAGTTGAATGAGAAGTTCGAAACAATATTAGATAGGCAGAAGTTGCATAATAAAATAGACAATAACCATTTAGCAACTCATGGGGGCTGATGTGGGCCTAAATGGGAGCATGGATTTGGCACTATTAACACACTGAACCTCAAGAATATTGCATTGTGAACATATTAAAAAACGTCCTGACCTTGAGGTTCAGAGAAGGGAAAAATATTTCTGTACTTTTACACTACAAAACAATGGACAGAGTTTTCATTTTATCAGCCCTGATGCTCCCCATCTCTGTCCATTTTCATCCTCCCTCGTTCTGAGGGTTGGCCACACTACAAGCAATCTTTCTCTACTGATTTATGTTCTCTGCTGTCCTCACCGCCTGTCCCATAGAGAGGCCAGTCCATGTTCTGATATTATCCATCCATGCCATCTTGGGTCTTCCTTGGCACTTTTTCCAGGTATCTTTCCTTGCATTTACTTCTTTTTCCAAACACTTCCCTCCTGTTTGCATCACATGTCCAAAATATGAGAGCTTCCTTGATATCACGGTCTCAAACAAGTTCTTCTTCATGCTAGCTTCCTCAAACTCCCACTCATTTGTCTGCTTAGCCATCCATGACATATTTAATATTCATCTGAGTCCTTTCATTTCAAGTGCCCTTAATCATTCGAGCCTCATCAGTCTTAATGATGATCCATTCATTATCACCAGCCAGATAAGGGCTTTCAGAAGATCAATTTTCTTTGTAATTGAGATGCTGTGGCATAACCACCCTTAAGTCTAGCATGGATTTCTTTGGTAGACTCTGCATCTTCATGATGGGTGACCCACGATCGTGGAACTCTTAGAAACATAGAAAATAGGAGCAGGAGGAGGCCATTCGGCCCTTTGAGCCTGCTCCACCATTCATTATCATTCCTGATCATCCAACTCAATAGCCTAATCCCGCTTTCCTCCCATATCCTTTGATCAGCTTTGCCCTAATTGCTATATCTAATTGTTTCTTGAAAACATACCATGTTTTGGCCTTAACTATTTCCTGTGCTAATGAATTCCACAGGTCGACCACTCTCTCGATGAAACTTCTAATCATCTCTGTCCTAAATGGTCTAACCCTTATCCTCAGACAGTGACCCCTGGTTCTGGACACACCTACCTTCAGGAACATCTTTCTTGCATCTACCCGGTCTAGTCCTGTCAGAATTTTATAGGTTTCTACAAGATCCCCCCCTCAGTCTTCTCCCGTTCAGTAAATCCAATCCTAACTGATTCAATCTTGTCATGATATGCAAACATGCAGCTAATGAACACACAGAATAGGACACAACCAATGAGCAGTCAACACTCAGGGGTGGTATCTCACTATAAAAGGGATGAGGCTCTCACACCCCGCCTCTTTCCACAGACCAACGTCCACAGAGTGAGACAGGATGTATCCTCAGCATCACATCCCAGCACGTGGCTTAGAGCAAGGCTGGTTCAGTTAGACTGAGTTACTACATTTAGATTAGCAGAGAGTCGAACTCATTGAGAACTGTGCTAATAGTTCAATAAAACACATTGAACTCACTTCAAAGTCTGAAGCATCTTTTACTCAAAACTGCATCAAGTGGCAGCCTGTGTTATTCCAAATTACATAACACGACAAATCTCTCCTCAAACACAGCGGGTGGTGATTGCCTTGTATGCATTGCCAGGGAAGGTTGTGGAAGCAGATGCATTAACAGCCTTTAAAAGGCATCTCGACAAATACGTAGATAGGATGGGTATAGAGGGATACGGCACTAGGAAGTGCTTAGGGTTTTGGCCAAGGGTGGTATCATGACCGGTACAGGCTTGGAGGGCTGAAGAGACTGTTCATGTGCAGTATTGATTTTTGTTCTTACATCAGTCTCGCCCTCCCAGGAATCAATCTGGTAAACCTTCGCAGCACTCCCAGGTTCAATTCCAGCCTCGGGTTACTGTCTGTTACTTTCTCCCAGTGTCTGCATGGGTTGGTTTCCTCTGGAGGCTTTGGTTTACTCCCACAGTCCAAAGATGTGCAGGTTAGGTGGAGTGGCTATGCTAAATTGCCCCTTAAGTGTCCAAAAGATTAGGTGGGGTTACTGGGTTATGGGGGTGGGGTGGAGTCGTGATCTAAGTGGGGCGCTCTTTCCAAGGGACGGTGCAGACTCGATGGGCCGAATGGTCTCCTTTCTGTACTGTAAATTCTATGATTTTATGAAAACTGCACACAATATTCCAGGTGTGGCCTCACTAACGCCCTGTATAATTGCAGCAAGACATCCCTGCTCCTGTACTCGAATTCTCTCGCTATGAAGGCCAACATGCCATTTGCCTTCTTTACCACCTGCTGTACCTCCATGCTTAGCTTCAGTGACTGGTGTACGAGGACACTCAGGTCTCGTTGCACATTCCCCTCTCCTGATTTATGGCCCTTCAGATAATAATCTGAATCAGCCTGTATCAACTTGTTCAAGCTGAACTCAGTCATTCAGAATCTTGTACCTCTTTCCATATATCCAGGAACCATAAACTTATGTACTTTGCTCCAAACAACTCAGCACATGCTAATTAACCAGAACAAACTGGTCCTTTAAATTTTGGCGCGAGTCCATATTCCCTATTTCCTTATTCATATACGTAACATAAGATGAGCTCATTTATCCAAGAAAGACTGAGCGCAGGTTCTCAGAGTTAAGGGTGGCAATGGCTTTGAGGTACAACAGGGAGACAGAAAGACAGGATAGGGCATGAAAATGCTTTAACAAAAGGAAATGGCAGAACTATTTCTGGAATGGTTTACTGAAGTGCAACACAAGTAGTGAGAAAAGTTAGAAAATATTATTTTGCATGTTCACATCTCATTTAAATCAAGCTTGAGGTAGAGACAGATAACCAACAATGACATTTAAGGTGAATGGGGGAAACTGATAATACTGATGATAACATGCTGACTGTAAGGTTAGCATAATGCTGACAATTGATGGCAATAATCAATTAAACAACAAGAGCCCAGAATGAATGTCAAACAAATGAAAACAACGGTCATCATTTTTAAAAAAAGGCAATGTGTTGCATAGCATATACAAACAGATCAGCTAGGCTCAGTGCACGGTTAAGCAATTTGAGCTCAACTTGGCAGGACAAGAAAAACTGCCATTGAAATCATAACCCAAAGAAATAGAAGATTCTCTGTCTGTAATATCTGAGATCAATAGGATCGGTTAATCTTTAAATTGATTACATGAGAAAGAAGATAACAATAAGCTACAGGTGCATGTGACTTAAGTGGTACAACTGGCTTGGCAGGTGTGCCATTAAAGATGCTAAACTCCAGAGCAGAGACATCATTGGAGTGAAGGGAGAAGGATCACATTATGTGGCTGCCATAAAGAATGCATCCAAACCAGCTAGGAGGGTAGTTCAAAAGACAGCCTTGTAGCTAAGCGTGCTGGAAAGGTCACACGGTCAAATAACTTCAGTGCCACCACATTTGATATTAATGGAGACAATGGGGGAGAATTTGGGAGTTGGGAACGTCCATTTCTGGGCACAGAAAGCGCGCTTGGAGCTCCATAATGGAACCCATTGCGTGTCTGCACACTTGAAGCGTGAATTGTGCCAAGCCATTTTGGTGCAGTGAACATCCGCTTACGGAATATCCAAGAGAAGTATGTAGAGCTGGTATACCCTGATGTCCGTCAGCATGCGACTGTGATTTCACATCAGCAAGAGTCATTTTGGAGCTCAACCATCTAATCTAGCCAGCAAGTACTGTTCGTTTGAAGAACAAGCGTCAAGCAGTAAAAAAAGAATGCTCCACTAATGACCATCAATCACTTGCAGGAGAATTGCAGGTTGATTTATTTTGTCTCTTGCTTGCTGCTTTTGATAATCGTTTTAAGTTATAACTGCCTTTAAGGAGTGGTCTGACAAGTGCTGAAGAATGTTTTGCTGACTTGCAGGTTTCGGCACAAACCAGTTGCTCACAGACATGAGGGCACTAGTAGACCCTCCCTGCACAATACAGCTTGACTGAGTGAAGTGAAAGAGGCCTCTCAGCAGTTGGCCATGTATGTTACAGATTATTCGGGGAACAATATTCCTACCGGAATCTCAATGGGAAACAACATACAAAATGTTGGTAAAAGCAAATTACCACGGATGCTGGAATCTGAAACAAAAAACAGAAAATGCTGGAAAATCTCAGCAGGTCTGGCAGGATCTGTGGAGAGATAAAAGAGCTAACATTTGTATGACGCTTCATCAGATCTGGAGAGAACTAGAAATGGTATGATTTACACTGTTGTTGAGGCGGGGGTGGGTGTGAACGATTGGCTGTGAGTCTCCTTCGTCTCCCCCCCTCAAAACAAAGTGTTGGAATGAGTATCCTGACTGAAATCTGGCAGCCATGACTACAACCATAGAGCGGGACAAGGATGGCATTGCAAACAGCAGTGAAAGTGGCTATGGTGAAGAGTTTTTCTGCATCTAGAAACTTGCAAGCTGGAGCATGTGATAAAAGCAACATCACCACAGTCTTCCATCCACTGTTGCGTAAGGATTGTATCTACTCAAAACGAGAAAATGAGCCAACTACATTTCTATTCTCTCTTGCGAGCACAGGGGGCAGTGCAAGCATGTGGCTTCAATTAGAACGGTCGACTTCCTTGGGTGCAAAATGCCCGACTGCATGCATATTGTTTTGCAAGCACATTTTGCCACCTCTTGACATATACCAGAATTCTACGCCTTCAACAATCATGGCAGCACATCATACAGGTCAATGCCCAGTATCCTGACAGCAGTCGTGTCGACAGTTTGTCGTGTCAACTATCATGGCAAAACCAAAACGTTGTCACTGATCAACAAGGATTATCTGATGGCAACTTTGCTGCGTAATCCATGTGCACGCGAATAAAATGAAAGCTATTAAATATGATAGAACAGACTTTGGAAGAATACCTCTGCTGCCTGGACTGCTCTGGTGGAGTACCGCAATACTCAGCAGACAGGGTGTCAAGATTTGTGGTTGTCTGTTGCATGCTGCACAACCGCATTATAAACCCATTATAAAGGGGCAGATCTTGTCACTGGTTGCAGGCGGAAGAGGAGGAGGAGTCAACCTAGGCGGCACCTTTCCAGCTGGGCTGTCAGTGAACAACTCATTCGACTGATACCAAAGCAACACTAATTTCTCAAACAGTTCCACAACTCACCTCCTCTCTGCCACTGGCCATCACATTGGCCACAATGAAAAAAATAGGCACTACAAAATAAACATTCCCATTTCAATTTATAAATTAAACGATGCCATAACTTTCTCATAGTGTCTGCCTTCTGTGCGTTCCCATCTTAAATTTTTAAATCCAGGAACCATACACTTATGCACTTTGTTCCAATGCAGTGCTAACTCAGTGGTTGCAGTACGGTTGGTGGTAGGCTGCTAACTTGCAGCGGTGGAGACGGCAAATGGCCTCTGAGAATGATCTTGAGCATTTCTGGCCTAGAAAGTCCAGCTGTGGATTGCACAATTTCAGCAGTGGCAGTAGCAGTTTGAGCTGGCTGACAAATGCAGAGTGGCAGGTAGGGATGTGGGAATGAGAGAGGGCAGCAGGTTCCCATTCCATGAGTCATTGCCACTCCCCTGGGGTGGTGTGTCAGTGACCCTAGTCATTGGTGGGAGGACAAATGAATATTGAGCCAGTGTGACACCCTTCAAGCCCCTGGGCAGCACTCTGGAGTTTGCAAGACAGAGAGTCGACCTTACAGTCTGAGCACTCACCGCAGCTTTCAGATATTGACTACTCTTCGTGCTACAATGGAAACTGCAACATCAGCCATCCATCAGATATTACATCAGAGTTGGGCCAATAATGGTGTGAGCAGTGTCCATCACTTCCATGCTGGACAGGATGGGCTGAAGTTCTGCACAAAGCCTTGTGCCAAGTTGGTGCTGTACTCCTTCATGGAATTGATTACAGGCTTTTTCGCATGTTTCTCAATTCAGTGAATGTTTCACTGCACAAATTATTTACTCGATAGCCCCATCAAAGTGCTCATCTGAGACCGCTGCAGAAGAATCCTTCGTAACCTCACCCTCAGCTAAAGCAGGTACCTGTGCTATCCTTGCTCTGGCTTCACACCCCATGCTTGATGTCTCACAATGCACAAAACACATATATATGCTATCATCTAAATCAGTGTTTTTCAAACTTCCCCGGGACCCACTTTTGGCAACCGGTCAAACTTCGGGACCCACTGCCGATCCACCTTTGTGATACACGCCATGTTCTCTTAGGTTTTAAAGCGAAAGGGGAGCCTGCTTTGCCCTTATGATCTTACTTGAATCCGGTTCAAAGGAGGAGAGGGTAATGCGCATATCAGGTGCAGACTTCAACCAGTTTCTTTGTGCTGTGTTCATCTTTATGAAAACATAAAGTCTAACCTCGCACATCTAGATCGTCGTGCAGGACTGTAGCAACAAAATGCGTGTTTTACTCAACACTGGATTACTCCTGGGAGATGCTAATCCAGACAGCCTTGTGGGCTTTTGGCACTTTTAAAATATGGCATTACAGGTAAGCTGCAGCAATGTAGTCTTTTAATTTGGAGTCAGCTCCAAGTTAATAGCCGATTCCGAGGTCTCAACCTGAAAAGGAATTTTTCCACACACTACTCTTGCAAATTCTGAAACTTCTCTTATTTGCCAGTAGTTCCCTGAATATAACACACAGGGGCTTTGCCTCTTTATTTCCACTGTCACAACTGACAACACTATACCTCAAGAAATCATATTTTTACTTCTTTGTTCTGAGTTAAGTTTCTTTTCTCAGGGCTGTTAACCAGAGGTCCTAGAGCTCTAACATTACCTCTGCTTTGCCCTTCCCTAGACTCTCCTGGGCAGCTCTCTCCTGCAGATTCTGTTGTGAGATCCTGTCCAATAGGTAAATTGCCTATTTGAGTCTCTGGCCGCCTCTTACTTTTAAGATAACCGTTGATCACTTGCGTTGCCTTGCGTGTCAGCAGCTGCAAAAGCGAAGCAACTCTGCTCCCTGCTTAGGTGCCAAAAGCAGAAATCTAGACAGCGCTTCACGTCAATTCTACATGCAGGGCACATGATCCATCAGCAGCAAGTCAGTCAGAACAGTGTGTGGGATAAGGGTGAAGTGGGATGCGAGGAGGAAGATTAATCATAGAATTTGCAGTGCAGGAGGCCATTCAGCCCATCGAGTCTGCACTGGCCCTTAGAAAGAGCACCCCATTTAATGCCCACGCATGCATCTTATCGCCATAACCCAGTAAACCCACCTAATCTTTTGGACACTAAGGGGCAATTTAACATGGCCAATCCACCGAACCTGCACATCTTTGGACTGTGGGAGGAAGCGGGAGCACACTAAGAAAACTCATGCAGACACGGGGAGAAGGTGAAAACTCCACACAGGCAGTCACCCGAGGCTGGAATTGAACCCGGGTCCCTGGAGCTGAGAGGCAGCAGTGCTAACCACTGTGCAGCCCACAATGGTATCATCGCTTTCGACATTTGAACCTTAGCCATCTCAACACTGTCCAGAACAATCTGCTCTGTGGGGGATAGGGCACACCTGTACCCTCCAGTTAGCTCCTGCTGCCACCATATGTGTGCTATCTTGTGTGATAATCAACTATTCATATTAATTTTTAGAGGTAGCTTTTAGTTTTGGGAAGATTGAAGTTGTAGGAGTAAGATAATTAAAATGCTGGATCTCAAATAAGGGGAGATCAAAGGGTTCCAAGTGTATTATGAGGTCAGAAGTAAGGGATTCTTTGGAGAGATAGAGTACACTTTTGGAGAGGTAAGACATTCTTTTGTAAGAGGGGGCAATGCATTCCAATGTTTTTAGAAGGGATTAAAGAAAATTTAATGTTTTATCAATGAGAGTGGCTTTCTTTGAAATAGTGAACTAATCCATAGAAACTTCAGAAATACATATATAATCTCAGTTTAGGGCCCAAGGTTGAGAGAGTGGTTAATAAAGCATCGAGTATCCTTGGCTTTATTAATTGAGGCACAGAGTAACAAGAACAAGGAGGTTATGCTGAACGTGTACAAGTTCAGCCTCAGTTGGGGTAATGCTGCACTTAAGATGTGATGGCATTGGAGAGAAAACAAAATCTCAAAATGGTCCCAGGGATGAGGAACTTCAGTTATATTGTTTTCCTTGGAGAAGAGAAGGCTGAGAGGAGATTTGATAGAGGTATTCAAAATCACGAGGGGTCTAGATAGAGCACATAGAAAGGAACTGCTCCCATTCCTGAAAGGGTTAAGTATGAAAGGGCACAGATTTAAAGTAAGTGGCAGAAGAAGCAAAAAAGTGAGAGAAGGACAATCTTTTTCACACAGCAAGTGGTTAAGTTCTGGAATGCACTGCCTGAGTGTGTGATGGAGGCAGGTTCAATTGAAGCATTCAAAAGGAAATTAGACTGATCTGAAAAGGAGGAATGTGCAGGGTTTTGTGGAGAAAGTGGAAGAATGGCACTTAGTGAAGGGTCGGTGCAGACAGGACGGGGCTGAATAGCCTCCTTCTACACTGTAACAATTTTGTGATGCTATGATGGCGTTCCTGACCTGGGAGCGAACATTTTCAGGCATAGCCGTCAAATTTCTTGTCAACAGTCACTGTGGGATCATAACACTTGCCTTGTAAGAGAGTACATCACTGAGTGTTGTACAATCAGTTTGGCAGAGGTGACCATCGTGGCTGAATAGTAAGTAGTGTGTGCAATCTGTGAGATGTAGATGTGAGGCTTGCAACAGTGCAGGCCGAGTAATAGTACATGTGAAGCAAATGTTGATTAAAAGTCATGATTGATAAATATTGTTCATAGATGAGTGACGGGGGGGGGGAGGATTTAAGCTGTGGCTCAAGCTGCTGGATACAGTTGGTGGTCGGATATGGTCTTTCAAGATGGATTCATTGACTATTTTCATGGGGTTATTCAACATCTTCTGATGGTGCATTCAGGCCCTCGGGACTTGACGACCAATATCTGCTCCCACTGTCTTTTGACCATCATTCTGGTAGGCCTCCTAGACCCTTGCAAATGAAGGGTATCTTCTCTTCTCCTTTCCATCTCCAAGACTGATGCGACCATCGATTCACGCAAAACCAAGAGTAGAAGTAAACTGTGGCTTTAATCAACTAGAACAGTGCCTGCCTGCCATTACCGAGCAGGTACTGACGCAGTTCGTCGCTCATGAACGACGAGCCCCGGTCCCGGTGAACGTACGTGGGGAAACCAAACAGGGTGAAGACACAATGTAGGGCTTTAATGACGGTGGCCGCGATCATGTCGGACAAGGGATTGCAAAGGGGAAGCGGGAGAACTCATCAATGATGTTGAGGAAATATGTGTTGCGGTTGGTGGAGGGGAGGGGCCCTTTGAAATCGATACTGAGGCGCTCAAAGGGCCGGGATGCCTTTATGAGGTGGGCCTTATCCGGTTGATAGAAGTGCGGCTTGCACTCCGCGCAGATCGGGCAGTCCCTGGTCATGGCTCTGACCTCCTCAGTTGAGTAGAGCAGGTTGCGGGCCTTAATGTAGTGGAGAAGCCGGGTGACCCCCGGGTGGCAGAGGTCATTGGGATAGCCCGGAGTCGGTCATCTTGCGCGCTGGCGCATGTGCCACGGGACAGGGCATCTGGGGGCTCGTTGAGCTTCCCAGGACGATATACTATATCGTAATTATAGGTGGAGAGTTCGATCCTCCACCTCAAGGTCTTTTCATCCTTGATCTTGCCCGCTGCGTATTATCCAACATGAAGGCGACCGATCGTTGGTTGGTGACGAGGGTAAACCTCCTACCAGCGAGGTAGTGCGTCCAGTGCCACACGGCTTCCATGATGGTTGGGCTTCTTTTTCAACCGAGGAGTGTCGAATTTCGGAGGCGGTGAGGGTTCGTGAAAAAAATGCTACTGGCCTGCCTGCCTGGAAGGGGACAGACTGTCCACCGCGAGCATCGCGGCTTTGGCGATATCTGCCTTGATGCAGCTGAAGGCCTGGCGGGCCTCAGCCGCCAGTGGGAAGATGGTGGCCTTGATTAGTGGGCGGGCTTTGTCCGCATAGTTGGGGACCCACTGGGCGTAATAAGAAAAGAACCCGAGGCACCTTTTCAGGGCCTTGGGGCAGTGGGGAAAGGAGTGTTGCAGGAGGGGGCGCATACGGTCAGGGTCCTAGAAACCCATTTTCCACAACGTAGCCCAGGATGGCTAGTCTGGTTGTGCGGAAAATGCATTTCTCCTTGTTGTAAGTGAGGATAAGGGTTCGGGCGGCTTGGAGAAATCTCTGGAGGTTGGCATCGTGTTCCTGCTGATCATGGCCGCAGATGGTGACGTTATCCAAGTACGGAAATGTGGCCCGCAGCCCGTACTGGTCCACCATTCGGTCCATCGTTCTTTGGAAGACCGAGACTCCGTTTGTGACGCCAAAGGGGACCCGGAGGAAGTGGAAGAGGCGGCCGTCTGCCTCAAAGGCCGTGTAGTGGCGGTCTACAGGGCGGATTGGGAGCTGGTGGTACGCAGACTTCAGATCCACTGCGGAGAACACCCGGTAGTGTGCAATCTGATTGACCATGTCTGCTATCCGGGGAAGGGGGTACGCATCGAGTTGCGTGTACCGGTTTATGGTTTGGCTGTAATCTACAACAATCTGGTTCTTTTCCCCGGTCCTGACGACCACCACCTGAGCTCTCCAGGGGCTATTGCTGGCCTCGATGATTCCCTCCTGCAAGAGTCGCTGGACCTCGGACCTGAAAAAGTCCTATCCTGGACGCTGTACCGCCTGCTTCCGGTGGCGACTGGTTTACAGTCGGCGGTGAGATTTGCGAAGAGCAGGGAGGGTTGGCTTTTAGGGTCGCGAGGCTACGTACGGTGAGTGGGGATAGGGGCCCGCCGAACTTCAGAGTTAGGCTCCTGAGGTTACACTGGAAATCCAGTCCCAACAAGAGAGGAGCGCAGAGGTCGGGGAGTACATATAACTTAAAATTGGTGTACTCGGCGCCCTGTACTGCGAGGGTTGCGGTAGTGCACCCCAGGATCTGCAGCAAATGCAAACCAGAAGCGAGGGAGATGGTTTGATGTGCCGGGAAGATTGGGAGCGAGCAGAGTCTGACCATGCCTGGATGAATGAAGCTCTCCGTGCTCCCGGAGTCGAACAGGCGGGGCGTTTCATGTCCATTTACCTGGACGGTCATCATGGAGCTCCGGAGGTGTTTGGGTCGCGACTGGTCAAGGGTGACTGCGCTGAGTTGCGTGTAGCCGGCGTGGTCAGACGTGCTGGGGTGGTCCCAAGATGGCTGCCGCCGTCGGTCGCACGTGTTGGAGATGACGGTCAAGATGGCGGCCCCCGTCGGTCACACGTGTCGGGCGGTGAGGAAGATTTTGTCCAAGATGGCGGCCCCCATGAGTCGCACGTGGCAGGCCGCGTGGGCGAGGATGGCCAAGGTGGCAGCCCCAGTGAGTCGCCCACGTTGTGCGGACTGGAAGATGGCTGCCCCCACGGACAACACGAGGCCGATGGCGCGTCCGGGCGGAGCGGAGCCGGCAGGGAAGCTGCTACACTGCGGGCCTGTGAATCTGAGGGTCGGGCCTGTGATTTTGAATGTTTTGGACCTGGCCAGGCAAACCTTAGCAAAATGTCCTTAGGGGCTGGTTTAGCACAAGGCTAAATCGCTGGCTTTGAAAGCAGACCAAGGCAGGCCAGCAGCACGGTTCAATTCCCGTACCAGCCTCCCCGAATAGGCACCGGAATGTGGCGACTAGGGGCTTTTCACAGTAACTTCATTTGAAGACTACTGGTAACAATAAGCGATTTTCATTTCATTTTCATTTTTCTTCCGCAGTCGTTGCAGTTCGCGTTCCGGGCCGGACAGCGCTGCCTGGGGTGCTGATGCTGGCCGCAGAAATAGCAGTGTCGCCACCCCCCCTGTGGGCGGGCAGCCACGCGGCACAGGCCTATGGTACTCTTTGGTCAGGGGTCCACGAGGGGGTCGCGTGATCAGACGTGAACACGTTGAGGCTTTGGAACGCTACTTCTAGAGAGGAGGCTAACTGTCTCTTCCAGGTCTAGGGCACTTTTCTCGAGTAGGCGCTGTCTCACGTAGTTGGACCCGACTCCAGCCACGTAGGTGTCCCGGACGGCGAGGTCCATATGTTGAGCAGCCATAACGGCCTGGTAGTTGAAACTTCGCGCAAGGACTTTGGAGGTTGCGTAGGTGACCAGCGATTCCCCGGGGCGTTGGCGACAAGTAGTGAGGAGATACCGCGCGCATACCTCGTTCACGGGCCTTAAGTAGAGGCGCTCTAGCATCGCGAGGACGTCTGCGTACGTGGAGGCTTCCTCGAGTTGCACAGAAATTCGATGGCTCACCCGGGCGTGGAGGAGGCTCAGCTTCTGATCGTCGGAGACGGAAGGCAAGGAGGAGGAAGTGAGGTAGGCCTTGAAACAGCGGAGCCAGTGCGAAAAAATCCCTTTGGCCTCCACGGCCTGCGGGTCGAATTCTAGTTGGTCAGGTTTGAGGGCCAATTCCATAGTGGCGTTGTAGTTGATTAAATTGATGCGACCATCAAATCACGCGAAACCAAGAGTGTGTAGGACCGTCAATATGGCAGGTTGAGGTAACATCAATTAAAGGCTTTATTGAGCAGAACTTGTTCCCCAGCAGCTCGGTTACAGAATGCAGCTGCTGGGGGAAATCCGGGTTCTTGTACCGGCATTTCTGGGTGGAGCCCAGTAGGCGGCAGATCCTATCAGGACCCGGTATCCATCTACCAATAGCCTGTCGGCATCGTGGTGTGCCGTATTACCCCTAATACATGCCACCACAGAGTGGAAGTAAACTGTGGCTTTAATCAACTAGAACAGTGCCTGCCTGCGACTGATCTGCTAGTGAGAGCCGCCTACAGGGCTACTGCTCTTTATACCTCCCCTCAAGGGGTGGAGCCAAGGCACCAACATGATACATTACAGGTAATACCTTACAATGGACCATAGGTGGAGCCCACATGGGCAACAGCGTGATACAGTTATATACGTGGTGAATGGTTACTGCAATATGTTCACCACAAAGACCTCCAATGCATTTGAGTATTTTCTCTTGCCTGCAGTGCCAGAGCTCACTTTTCTCAGGTCAGATTCTCTCAGCACCTGCACCAGCTCTAATGCACTTCCCCTTTGGAGGTGCAGGGTAGTTTTAAGCAGCACAGGCAAGCCACTGAAGATGATGTGTCCAGGCAAGAACAGCGCGGGTTGGCACTGGCTGCATAGAGATATTATTCAAATGAGCAGGCCACATAAAAGGTCAATTAATGCCTGCAATGGGGTGTACCGCAATCCGTGCACCTATTTTTGGGATGTGGAGATGCCGGCGTTGGACTGGGGTGAGCACAGTAACAAGTCTTACAACACCAGGTTAAAGTCCAACAGGTTTGTTTCGAACCACTAGCTTTCGGAGCACTGCTCCTTCTTCAGGTGAATGAAGAAGTATGTTTCAGAAACATCTATATGGACAAATTCAAAGATGCCAGACAATGTTTGGAATGCGAGCATTAGGTGATTAAATCTTTACAGTTCCAGAGATGGGGTAACCCCAGGTTAAAGAGGTGTGAATTGTGTCAAGCCAGGACCTAGGATTCATGTCGCATTACATTCATCCCCCACCATCTGGCCTGCGAAATGGTAGGATTTCGCAGGCCAGATGGTGGGGGATGAATGTAATGCGACATGAATCCCAGGTCCCGGTTGAGGCCGCACTCATGGGTGTGCGGAACTTGGCTACAAGTTTCTGCTCGGCGATTCTGCGTTGTCGCGCGACCTGAAGGCCGCCTTGGAGATCAGAGGCTGAATGCCCTTGACTGCTGAAGTGTTCCCCGACTGGAAGGGAACATTCCTGTCTGGTGATTGTCACGCGGTGTCCGTTCATTCGTTGTCGCAGTGCCTGCATGGGTTTCAACCAGATGAAATCGAAGTCCTCAGAAGAGGGCTCAATTTCTGCACTACCACCAAAATGGACCCCATCAGCCTTGCGGCAGACACGGAGGAATTCATCAGGCGAATGAGGCTCCGGGAATTCTTCCACAGACCCCAAGAGCCAACAGCGAACCCAAGCAGACTACCAATGAACCGGAACAGCAGACCGAGAGATCTGTGGTGCGGCAACCGAAGAGGAAAGAGTCGAATTGGACCCCTCCGGAAGGCCGCTGCACCAGACTCGACATGTATGCTCAAGCAGTCAGGAGTCGCGTCAATGCCAGATTCATCAGTCGCATTCACAAGACAGCCCCGAACGTCACCCAAGCACAACGCAATGCCATCTGCGCTCTCAAGACCAACCGTAGCATCGTCATCAAACCAGCAGACAAAGGAGGGGCCACTGTCATACTGAACAGAACGGACTACTGCAAAGAAGTATACCGACAACTCAACAACCAAGAACACTACAGACAGTTACCCGCAGATCCGACCAAGAAACACATCCGCCAACTCAACAGACTGATCAAGACCTTGGTCCAGATCTTCAGAGCACCCTACGTGCTCTCATCCCATGTATTCCCCGCATTGGAGATCTCTACTGCCTCCCTAAAATACACAAGGCCAACACACCAGGCCGTAGTATTGTTTCAGGCAATGGGACCCTGTGTGAGAACCTCTCTGGCTACATCGAGGGCATCTTGAAACCTGTCGTTCAAGGTACACCCAGCTTCTGTCGCGACACGATGGACTTCCTACAGAAACTCAGCACCAGGAACATTACTGATCACAATGGACGTCTCGGCACTCTATACCAGCACCCCCCCATGACGACGGCATTGCTGCAACAGCCTCAGTACTCAACACCGACAACTGCCAATCTCCAGACGCAATTCTGAAACTCATCCGCTTCATTCTGGATCACAACGTCTTCACCTTCGACAACAAGTTCTTCATCCAGGCACACGGAACAGCCATGGGGACCAAATTCATGCACAAGTTTGAACAAGACCTACTCACCGCACAGGATCTTCAACCGACGTTAGACACCAGATACATCGATGACATTTTTTTCCTTTGGACCCACGGCGAAGAATCACTGAAACGACTACACGATGACATCAATAAGTTCCATCCAACCATCAGACTCACCATGGACTACTCTCCAAAATCAGTTGCATCTTGGACACACTCGTCTCCATCAAGGACGGTCACCTCAGCCCTTTGCTTTACCGCAAGCCCACAGATAACCTCACAATGCTCCACTTCTCCAGCTTCCACGCTAAACACATTAAAGAAGCCAACCCCCAATGGACAAGCTCTCCGTATACACAGGATCTGCTCAGACGAGGAGGAGCACAAGAGACATCAACAGACGTTGAAAGATGCTGTCGTACAAACGGGATATGGCGCTCAACTCATCGATCGACAGTTCCAAAAAACCGCACCGACCTCCTCAGAAGAAAAACACGGGACACAACCGACAGAATACCCTTCGTCGTCCAGTACTTTCCCGGAGCGGAGAAACTACGACATCTTCTTCACAGCCTTCAACACGTCATCGATGAAGATGAACATCTTGCCAAGGTCATTCCCACACCCCCACTACTTGCCTTCAAACAACCACGCAACCTCAAACAAACCATTGTTTGCAGCAAACTACCCAGCCTTCAGAACAGTGACCACGACACCACACAACACTGCCATGGCAATCTCTGCAAGACGTGCCAGATCATCGACATGGATACCACCATTACACATGTGAACACCACCCACCAGGTACGCGGTACATACTCGTGCGACTCGGCCAACGTTGTGTACCTCATACACTGCAGGAAAGGATGTCCCGAAGCGTGGGACATTGGCGAGACCATGCAGACGCTGCGACAACGAATGAACGGACATCGCGCGACAGTCACCAGGCAGGAACGTTCCCTTCCAGTCGGGGAACACTTCAGCAGTCAAAGGCATTCAGCCTCTGATCTCCGGGTAAGCGTTTTCCAAGGCGGCCTTCAGGACGCACGACAGCGCAGAATCGCCGAGCAGAAACTTATAGCCAAGTTTCGCACACGAGTGCGGCCTCAACCGGGACCTGGGATTCATGTTGCATTACATTCATCCCCCACCATCTGGCCTGCAAAATCCTATCAACTGTCCTGGCTTGACACAATTCACACCTCTTTAACCTGGGGTTACCCCATTTCTGGATCTGTAAAGATTTAATCACCTGCTAATGCTCGTATTCCAAGCATTGTCTGGCATCTTTGAATTTGTCTATATATATATTTCTGGAACATACCTCTTCATTCTTCATTCACCTGAGGAAGGAGCAGCGCTCTGAAAGCTAGTGATTCAAAACAAACCTGTTGGACTTTAACCTGGTGTTGTAAGACTTCTTACCATTTTTTGGAGTGATCCAATTTAGCGAACATGAAAGGTAAATCCATGTCTAACACTAGTTACTACTCAGAATCGTGAAAATATATATTTTACAAATAGGAAAGAGATGTGCATTCCTGTTAAATATATGGCATCCTACTAGAGTTAGGGAGAAATACACATACCTGAACAGCTTCCCAACCCCACTGCCTGTACTTGGGATCATGGGTTAGCCTCCACATGTACATGTGTGTCTCAATGACTTCAGGACGCAGAATGTAATATTTTTCATTCTGTCTTGTTGCAATAGCTTCAACACCTCCATCAAATCTAAAAGCCTCGGGACCTAATTTTGTAGCTGGAAATTAAGCACAAGTAAAGAGAATTATGTATGTATATTTCAGTTGAGTCACAAAATTAATTTGCTCTAAAAATCTTGAAATTAGTTAACTTTCAAAATTGTCCTCAATCAATTCAGATGTCACACAAAAAAATAGCTCAAGCATATATATAAGAAAACACAAATTTGTGTAAATGGAAAAGACTCGTTACATTACAAAGCTATTTCGACCTTTAAGTACTGAAATTTTGTGTCAAAAAAAGTGGGGGAAGAATGCTGAAATAATCTGTAGAAGGTTTGAGATTTTTTTGAGTCTTTATTTTCATTTTTCAAATTGCTGATAAGATAGGAGTAAATGGCGGGGTGCCAAAGATAATGGCTTCTGTCTTCTTAAAGTTTAACTCAAAGAAATTGCAGTTAATCCAGGGCTGAATGTTAGACAAGCAGGTTGACAACAGAGAGATAGGGATTGGCAGTGCTTGTGGAGAGATAGTGATAACCTGTCTCTCTGAATTCACAGCAAAACATCAGTAATAAATTAGACCCATTGATTAATGGTAATTACCTTTGATAGCAGATTATTTTACTGCATTCCATATTGCATACAGAGAAGGGTTCCACATGCTTATTTACACTTCGGACTTAAGACAAGTTAGTGGAACCATATTATTTCTTGGGCATTAATTTCCTATTCATGTTATTTCAAAGGCATTTTTCTAAAGGCAATCTTTCCTATGCGCCGAGGGCCAAATTATCTCCTAATGTTACGATTCTGTGAATCTAAGTTCTGCACTTACTTTGATATTTTTACATATCTGAGGTTTTCAACCTAAAGAACAGCAAAAAGGCATAACACCTGCTGTGCTCATTTGCTGGATAATACCTATGACTAGACAGTTATTCAGGAAATAGGCAGAAGTAGAAAAATGGGAGTGTGCAGGTTTACGACTACCAGCTTAAATGCCCCACAGTAGGAAGGAAATAAAGTAACCAGGGCTCCTGCTCCTTATTAGTACATAACATAAACAAAAAGATTAAGCGGACTGGGTTGTTTCCATGTGTTACATATTTTGGTGATCCGCACTGGAAGTGTGCCTGTGCAGATAATATGTGACAGCAGAATCAGATACAACTCTGATGCTTTCTGCAGTTGAATTAGCTGCTGATATTCAATGTAAAAGATCATATGTGAATAATAGATAATTAGAAAAGTTGCTGATGGATAAATGAACATCTGCGAAATTATGCTCAGCAAAAATAAAATCAACATCACAGGAATCAACATCACCAGGACAAGAGAAAACTGTTGAGAATAAAGTCATCGACAATTGAGCCATACCTGAACGATCATAAGACTCATGGCAAGTACGTGCAATCTCAGCAGCCAGTTCCATGTGATGGCCGCTTGTTTCCTCAGGCGCACCATCTGCTCCAAGTGCGAACATTCCTCCAGCGAAACATGTCAGATGTCCCATCTTGTGCTCAAGCAATCCACCTTTCCATTCAGCAATATATTTTAGGCCTCCGTTGGATTTTCTAATCAAATGGGTCTCAATTGCCTAGGTGAATCATGAAATGTTGCTTAAAATGTTTTCTTGGTCAAATCTCTCTGGTCATAAGAAAGCTTGTACTCTTTGCGTGGTCCTTCCACTGCAGGACTTACATTTATTGGACAGTTTTATCACAGTTATCAATGGTGTGGCTATTTCGATTTACCGTTCATTTTTCTGTTATTGAAACACCAGATGCAGTGATGTTGAGATCACCAAACCAAAATCATTTTGCAAAACCCTCTAATTGGAGCTAGATTCAGGCAAGTACTATTCACCAGTCTCCTTTAATGCCAGGGTGGTTTCCAGGGCACTTTAACACTATTGCAATTACATCTTACGAACGGGTTCAAATTATTTTTTTAATAGAAGAAATCAAACTCTAATGAGCTAAAATATCTGGGGGAGTTTTAAAAAAAAATATTAAAGTCAAAAAATTCCATCCAGCAGTTGATTCAAACAGTGCAAACAAAAAATCAGAATGCTCCAAATTTCTAAATCAATGTGCACCACTGCTGTATGCCTCTGAATAAACAAAATATAGATATGCTAGAAAGGCTATTTTGTTTTAATAAAGTACTTGCATTTATACAGCACTTCACACATCTCCAAAATATACTGAAGTGCCTTATAGCCAATGGAATACTTTTGAAAAGTAGTGATTTATGCAGGAATGATCCTGTAAACAGCAATCAGGTTAACAATCAGATAATCTGTTTTAGTATTGTTGATTGACGGCTAAATGTTGGCCAGATCATTAGGTAAACGTCCATATGCGAAAACAGATGCCTCGTTTTATCACATCCTACAAATGGTACCTCCCACAGTCTAGACCTTTCCCTGTCCTACACAAAGTGTCAGCTTGGATTGTCCATTCAAATCGATGAAGTGGGGCTTGAAACTACAACCTTCTAGCACAGAGGCGAGTGTGCTACCACTGAGCCAAAGTGGATTGCTTACAAATACAATTAAACAAACTCCACCCCCGCCCCCCGGTTCTCGATGAGGGGGTCATAGCAACTTCATTATTTCATTCAAAAAACATTTCAAAATTCTAGAAAGCAGTCAGGCTATATTTACATCGATGCTATAGCTACAGAATTGCTTCCAACCAGTGACACTTGTTAAACTGGACCTGAAAAAAACTCTCATGTTCAAGGGAGAGCACTGTATTTGAAAGGTGTAGGAGCGTCCACACTCTCTAAACATTACAAAACTTAGCTTTATGAAGTGCCTGGACGGCCCAAGGACATCTTTTGATTAAAAAAAACACTGCAGATGCTGGATGTCTGCAATGAAAAAAACTGCTGGAAAACTCAGCAGATCAGGCAGCATCTGTGGAGAGAGAAACAGAGTTAACGTTTCAAGCCCAATATGACTTCTTCGGAACTGACGGGTTGTGGGGGTGGGAGGTATGACGGGATAGATGTCAGGTTTAATACTTTGACACTCATCTGAGGTTTCAGAATGAAAAACTTGATCTTGGAATTACTTTGGCAGAGATGCAATGCGACAATCACACAGGTCCTACTATGACATTGTATTTCATCAAATTATCTTACAGTGGTGCTGCTTTTTTAATTATGCTCATCACATTGAGGTCCATATGATATCCTCTGGAACCAGATCATGCAATGAATGGGAATAGAAATATTCATAAACTTGTTTTTACTAAAAGCTTAGAAAGTTTTAAAAAAAAACATAACGTATAATTTCCTAGCAGTAAGTATAGATAATATTGCAAACTAGAATTAGCAATTTATCTTATTCTATGATACATAAAACTTTCATTGTTTAACTTAATATTCATTATGATTTATTATATGGCCATATACTTTCTTGAGTGTCCATCTTTTGCATCTTTAATGTCTTGCACAATATAATTTGATTTGATGATAAACTAATATATTGAGCCAGGTTACTATATTATTCTGAAACAAATAAGCAAAAAAAACATATTCACCTATTTTTTTCTCAAAAATAGCAGTTCTGTGCAACTTTTTTACAAATCAAACTTACAAAGCCATGATCTAATTAATTTGCAGTTTATAACCGGTCAAATAGAAGCACTAAATTTGTTCACACTTTCCACACAATATTTTTTAATGAAACCGTATGTACACTACTATCACCAAGAGACTGAATAAAAGATTAAAATGCCCTGTTTACCTGAACTGCATCATAATACATTTTCCGGGCTTCTTCATCAGTCTTGTCTGACATCAACCATGCCTTGAGCAAATATTCATAAAAGCTGTCTCCAAGCCCTCCAACAGATACGTGATCTGAAAGACCAGTTACATAAACCAGCAAGTTCCAAAAGGTATCTCAACATGAAGCAAACAATGAGGTTATAAAAATCATTCACTCACATAAAGCACATTACTGACAGTTCATATATTAACTAATGTTTTCGACTCTATCAGAATATGTGACATAAATACAAGCACAGATCTTAAACCTTTGACTTTTTTGTCCCCACATAAAGCAGGATTCTATAATATTTAATTAAGCATTTCCGCAAAACAGTGAAACCCAGTTTCCTCAGCACTTAAGAATACGATTTTGTTAGTTTTAAAGAAGCTAGTCTATCAATAAAGATGGAACAATGAATTTGTTTCATACGATAAACAAAAAAAAAATCTGGAGAAACGAAAACTGACCCGCCATATTAAAATTGACACCCAAGCTGCAATTGCAGCTCTCCTCCCACAGCTAAACATGCCATGATAACTTCTAAAATATTACAGAATTTTTGCAATTCTTTCATGCAATGTTCCAGTGTATACATGCTTTTAAACATTATGTTTGTGCATTTTCTAGCTAAAGGCTATGTAGAGTAGGAAGCGCAGCTGGAAAATGTTTGAGGACCTTGTAAGCTTCAATCTCAACCAGCTTGCCAGGAAAGGTCTGTGGAGCATATCAACATGGTTAATTTTAATGTTTCCTGCTTCTGCCAAGTATCATGAAAGGCTCCAAAATGTTTTTTGGAAGTAACTTGGAGACTGCTTCATCTCTGCATGTAATAACAGGAATTCATACTGAACTGATCTTATACTCCACCAGCATCAAGCCAAACTAAACTTTGGTCAAGAGTTGTACAGCTACTCTCACATCAATGCTCAGCTAAACATGTTTTGCATCACTGCAAAAGTGGCATTCCTCTTAGATTATATATGGACACGATACAGCATTTGCCAAACACCATTTCTCATTCATAAATCCTTTTGACTCTGTCCAATCATATGGCGATTTTCCAAGTACCCAGTTATTACATTCCTAATAATATTTTCCAGATGACTGATATTAGGCTAACTGGTCTATGGCTCCCTATTTTCTTTCTCCTTTTATTGAATAGCAGCGTTATGTCTGCCAATTTCTGATGCTGAGGAAATTCTGGAAAACTAAAACCAAGCATCCATTATTTCCATACCAACCTCTGGGTTATTAGGTCCAGGGCATTTTGGGGCTCTTAATCTGATTAATTTACCCTGTACTATTCTCAGTAGACATATTTTCCCCATTACTTCTAGAATATGTTTGCTGTTCTCTGACAGATTAAGTACTTAATTGTAAAATCAAAGAATGGTTACTGTGCAGGTGGAGGCTATTCAGCTAGCTGTGTGCTTGCAAGCTCCAAGAGCTACTCCCCTGCTTTTACCCCATAAGCTTGAAAATGTTTTCCCTTTAGATTATCCCACTCGTTTTTAAAAGCCACGATTTAATCTGCCTCTGCCACACACTTAGGCAGTGCTCCAAGATGCTGACCACTCAGTGCATAATTTTTTTTCCCTCATGTCACCTCTGGTTTTTCAACCCATCGCCTTACATCAGTGTCCTCTGGTTCTAGAGTCTTCCATCAAAAGGAACAGTTTTTCCATATCTACCCTGTCCAGATTCCCTCATGACTTTGAATATCTTAACCAAATCTCCTTTCAACCTTGTCTAAAGAGAAGGCACCCTTAATCCCAGCTTTCCTACTTCAGTTTCTCATCTTCGGAACCATTCTAACAAATACGTTTCTGTGCCCTCTCCAATGCCTTCACATCTGTTCTAAAGCATGGTGCCCAGAATTGGACACAACAATAATGTCTCTGCCAATTATTGTATTCACTCTCCTGCAAAATATACACATTTACTTTTGAAAAGCTCTTCCTTTTCGCATATCTATGGAAGCTTTTACATCCTGTTTTAATGACCTTTGCTAATTTACTATTACTCACATTCTATTTTCTCTTTCAGTAACAGATCTTGGTCCTCCTTTGCTGAATTTTAAAATCCTCCCAATCCTCAGGTTATCCACTTTTGAAAAGCAACATTCTAAGTATCTTCCTTTAATCTAATACTCTATTTTCATTTGTTAGCCATAGCTGGACCACTTTCCTATGGCCGCTTTTAGATTTGAGGAATGTATATTGATTGCAAATGATGAATAAGTTCTTTAAATGTTTGATATTGCATATCTGCCATCATATATTTTAATATAATCTCCCAATCTACCTGAACTAACTCACCTGTTAAACCCTACATGGTTTTTAAGGCCCTAGTTTTACACTAAATGAAATCACTTTCAAACTCAACATCAAATGTGCCATGATCACTCTTTCCTAGAGAGACCTTTACAATTAAATCATTAATTAACTTAATCACATTAAGCAATATAAAATCTCAAATGCCCTGTTCCTAAGTTGGTTCTTCAATATACTGCTCCATAAAATTATCTTCAATGTGTTTCATAAACTCTACCTCCAAAACATTACTGCAAATTTGCTTTGTCCTGCCTAAGATACAAGTTAGCCATGATTACTCCATTAGTGTTGTTACATACTTCATTGGTTTGTATTCATCTCAACACTACAACTGAGGCTAAGCAGCCTACAAACTAATCTCACCAGCGTTTCTGTCCCTTATTATTTCTTAGCACCACTCAAGCTGATTCTACCTCCTGCTTTTCAGAGCCCAGATCCTTTCTCTCCACGACAGAAACCTCCTCCCCACTGTCGTCCACAGCCTTTTCCATTTTGCCCACCTCTTCTAAAGTCAAATAGCCTGGGATATTTAATTCCTAACCTTGGTGTCTCTGCAACCATATCTTCATAATGACTATTAGATCAAAGCAATTTACTTTTATCTGTGCTTTTTATTCATCTATTGTCATGAAAACATTGTATATCCAAATATACTTGGTTTATCTTTAACATTTTTAGATTGTTTTTCCTGATGCCACATCAATCACAAATGCCTTGGTTCTCTGTTTGTCCCTTCCTGAGCCACTCTGCCAATTGTTACCCTATTTGCTGTTCTGCTCTCTAGCCTTGACACCTCTCTTTCTGTATTTGAATTGACCCTTCCCTGGATCCTCTGCAACCTTTATCTTTAGTTTTAAGCCCCATCCACTGTGCTAGTTAATTTATTCACAAAGACACTTTTCCCAGTCTGATTTAAGTGGAGCCCGGACCCAAAGCAACATCTGTTTCCCCAGTAACTACACCACTGTCCGGTGAATTGAAGCCTCTTTTCCCATTTTCACATGCGGCTTCACATTTAAACTTCTAATCGGTTTGTCCCTATGTCAATTTGCATGTCGGTCAGGTAACGATCCAGAGATTATTACTTGACAGGAGCTACATTTTCCTTTTAACCATATCTCCACAAACTCATTTCTAATTCTACCTATGTCGTTACTACATGAACAATGGCGTGATCCATGTCTTCCATTTCAAATTCTTCTCCAACTATAAGGCAATATCCTTCATCCTGGCACGAGGCAGGTCGCAATGGCAGAAAATAGTACCTTAACCTCCCTAACTACACTTTCGCTGTCACTACCAGGTTCCTTTTCACTTCTGCTATTTGAATGGATTCTTGAATCATGGTAACAAAGGCAAATTACGGTAGATGCTGGAATCTGAAACAAAAACAGAAAATACTGGACAATCTCAGCAGGTCTGACAGCATCTGTGGAGAGAGAAGGGTGTTAACATTTCAAGTCTGGATGTCTCTTTCTCAAAGCTGGAGAGAACTGGACCCTATTTCCAGTTGGAACCTGGACCTATTTCCAGTTGGAACTGGACCCTATTTCCAGTTCTCTCCAGCTTTGACAAAGATTCATCCAGACTCAAAACGTGGGCGCACTTCTCTCTCCACAGATTCTGTCAGACTTGCTGAGTGTCCAGCATTTTCTGGTTTTGTTCCTAAATCATGGTGTTCTGGTTAGTTACCCATTTGTCTTTATTCACACCTTGTACCCTCGAGGATAAAGGCAAAGGCCGACCGACACCCCGCATCCCATGGGTGAAGTTAAAAGTTTGGTTTAAAGTAAACAGAATTTCCATTACAAAAGTGTGCTGCTTTTCCACAAGTTAATTCAAAATTAAAGGCAATAACTAAGTCAGGAAATTTTAAAATTTAGATCAGAAATATTGCAAAATGCTCAAGGTGCAAAGGCAAAATCTTGAAGATCAAGAGATGCACAGCTACTAAATGTAACACTTCATTACTGGTTGCAATTATCCCTAATTGTAGTGCACTTTAGTTAGCGTAATGGAAAATATGTAAAGAAAATTGGCAGTAATGAACCATTATGCACAAACTTCACTTACAGATGCATAATAGGCTTGGCTCTTGGTTTTAGCCTTCGCCTTTATCATTAAACCGAGAAGGAACAAATGGGGGTAGAAGGCTTCAGAATCACAGAAAAATACAGTACAGAAAAGGCCCTTTGAGCCATCAAGCCTGCACCGCCGCATGAAATGGACCTGACCTGCCAATCCTAATTCCATTTGCCAGCACTTGACCTCTAGCCTCGAATGTTAAATCGTGCCAAGTGCTCATCCAGGTACTTTTTAAATGATGTGAGGCAAACCGCGTCTACCACCCTCCCAGGTAGTGCGTACCACACCGTCACCACCCTCTGGGTAAAATAGTTTTTCCTCAAATTGCCCCCTGAAGCCTCCCCCCCCCACCCTTCATCTTGAATTTGCGTCCCCTCATAATAGACCCTTCAACTAAGGTGAACAGCTGTTCCCTATCCAAACCCCTTATTACCTTGTATATCTCGATCAGGTTACCCCCTCAGTCTTCTCTGCTCCAGTGAAAACAACCCAAGCAGACCCAACCTCTCTTCTTAACTTAAATATTCCATCCCAGGCAACATCCTGGTGAAACGCCTCTGCACCCGCTCAAGTGCAATCGCATCCTTTCTATAATGTGGCGACCAGAACTGCACACAATACTCCAGCTGTGGCCTCACCAATGTTCTATACAACTCCAACATGACCTTGGATGCTAATGGTGATCTTCAGTTTGGTCAGTAGGCAGGAGGATCTAAAAGAAGCAATTTAATTTCATTACCACACCTTTCCAGCATTGTCCAAATGAGAACTGAAAATCCCTCACATTTCATGGCAGATAGAATATTTAAACATTTAAATTTTGTTTATTTAAAGCACCCAATTTTTTAATTTTCCAATTAAGGGGCGATTTAGCATGGCAAATACACCTGCCCTGCAGCGTGTTTGTGTTGCGAGGGGTGAGACCCACGCAGACACTGGGAGAATGTGCAAACTCCACACAGACAGTAACCTGGCGCCGGGATCGAACCCGGGTCCTCAACGCTGTGAGGCAGCAGTGCTAACCACTGTGCCACCGTGTCGTCCTAGATGAGATAAATAATAATAATCTTTATTAGTTTCACAAGTAGGTGTACATTAACACTGCAGAGTATTAATGGAAGGAAGATTTAAGATCCAGTAATGATGGGTCACTGTAATGCGCCTCCTGCAGCTTGCCATTGAGGAAAGGTTAAGGATGTGATCTCAAAAAGTGTAGAAGGGGCAGAATAACAATAAATTACAAATATGGGTTTATGAAGCCTGAGGAAATTCCCAGGTGTACACATCAACAACAATCTGTCCTGGTCCACACACATTGACGCTATGTTCAAGAAAGCACAACAGCGTTATACTTTTTCAGGAAACTAAGGAAATTCAGCATGTCCACATTGACTCTTACCAATTTTTACAGATGTACCTACATCTGTAGATCTAAATTCTGTAGATGCACCATACCTATCTGGATGCATCACAGCCTGGTATGGCAACTGCTCGGGCCAGACCATAAGAAACTACAGAGAGTCGTGAACACCGCCCAGTCCATCATACAAACCCGCCTCCCATCCATTTACTCTGTTTACATCTCCGCTGCCTTGGGAAAGCAGGCAGCATAATCAAAGACCCTCCCACCCGGGTTATTCTCTCTTCCAACCTCTTCCATCGGCAGAAGATACAAGAGTCTGAGAAAACATACCAACAGATTCAAAAAACAGCTTCTTCCCCACTGTTACCAGACTCCTGAATGACCCTTTGGACTGAACTGATCTCTCCACACATGGAACATACAGTGCAGAAAGAAACTATTAGGCCCATCGAGTCTGCACCGACCCACTTAAGCCCTCACGTCTATCCCATCCCCGTAACCCAATAACCCCTTCCTAACCTTTTTGGTTACTCAGGGCAATTTATCATGGCCAATCCAGCTAACCTGCACGTCTTTGGACTGTGGGAGGAAACTGGAGCACCCGGAGGAAACCCACGCAGACACGGGGAGAACGTGCAGACTCCGCACAGACAGTGACCCAGCAGAGAATTGAACCTGGGACCCTGGCGCTGTGAAGCCACAGAACTATCCACTTGTGCTACCGTGCTGCCCTATCTTCTCTTCTATATAGCACTACACTCCGTATGCTTCCCCTGATATCCATGTATTTACATTGTGCATTTATCATATGTCTTATGTTTTTCATTTATGGGACAATACTTTTCACTGTACCTCGGTATATGTGACAATAAATCTAAATCATCTAAATCGCACCAATACCCCAGAGTGAATCAAAGATGCCGTGCAGCCAGCATTCCCTTTGACATGTGCACAAGTGCAGCCGCACAGCAATATTACAGGGACTGTGCAAAGCAACAGGTTGCAAACAATCAAGAAAAATTAGGTGGCGCATCACTTGCAAAATCACTCAGACATTTAAATTACTCAGCATGTTACCAGCTTCCAAGTGTAGGTGGCAACCTTGAGACATGCATTCTAAAAGAAAGCCTATTTTTGCAAATTAAGGCATAAAGGGAACTAAATCTTTAGGTTTCCAAGATTACCATGGAAACCATTATCATTTCCAATTGAAACAAGTAACTGCACATTAATCTTCAAGGACACTCATCAATAATATCCTGTGTTATTATATGCATTATTGCAGCAGACAAAATTCTACAGGCACATTTCTGCCGCAATTCACTGTCACTCTGCTGTCAGATTAGTCAGGTTAAATGAATTCACACAAAAATTGGCAACGTACCAGAATTTCTTTACTAAATTAGAGTTCTTCAACAATGAGATAAAAACTGATATTCCAGGAAGAGATGATTTCAAATGCATACTGATGTTTTTGCAAAGCAGTCAATATTAATGTTAACTATTTGAGAAGTGAGGGGTAAGAGGAAGAAAACTAAATCTATTTAAAAGCATACTAATTTACTGTATGAAATCCACAGGTGAAATATGGATGGATGTTTTAAAATGGTTGTATTTAATAGCCCTGTAGTGCTGATCAGTTTTTTTTTCATGCAATTATGCATCAGATTAAATTAAAAACTGCGGAGGTTCGGAGACATGTACTTGTGACCTGTCTACACAATATAGCATTCAAAGATGCAGGGCACAAACGCCCTGCCTCGTTACACTTGCGCTCAAGCGTAACGAGGCCGGTAGATAGCGAGAGGCGCCAAAAACGGGAACCGTGTCAGGCGCCAAACAGTTTGCGATGCAACCGATCCACGCCCGTCGGCAAGATTGGGATGTCGCTGTAGTGTGGCGGGAAACCAATTATCAATACTAATGCCCCATTTCCATACAATTAACGAGAGCCACCCCAAATCCAACGGCCTCCCATCATTCAGCGGCCTCCCCAGGAAGTGCTCTTGCTGACACCGATTAGTTCTCCTTTTTAAAAACATGAACCTGGCAGAAGGGCTTCTGTGCGGAGCCGAGGAGGTGTGTAGTAGTTTTTGCTCCAGGCGCTGGATTTGCTGCCCTTGTGCTCGGAAGCGGTTTGGGGAGCCTCGGCTGGGAGTGGGGGGACCCTTCGCAGGGCTGGGCCACCATGGGAGGGGGGGCCCGCTGGGTGGGCAACCGCCCGCTGTTCCGGGGCCAGCCCTTGTCCCTGCCCGTCTGCCCCCGGACCACCCATAGCCCCCACCGACTGCCGAGGCCTGTGGCCGTGCAGCTGAAGGGAATTGCCAATTGTGGTTAAGTGAGCACTTCATACATGCCAAGTGTATTCCCGTGGTGGGCAGGCCATGCAGCATGTGGGAGTCATTACCTAAAATCTTATCAGACCTCGATGACTGGGCAATGTACGTGAACACTGCGGGAGGCAACACCATATATGGAGCAGCCAACATCCAAATACCCAGGATTTGGGACACAGCTTCTGGTGACATGTCCACGGCCGGAGGGTGGGTGAATACCACAGGGAGGTGGCCAGCACGCAATCTGGTTGATGTTGTGAGCAGATGTCCAGGATACAGGATCTGGGGCCTGGTGAGGGGGGGCCCCGCTGTGGCCTGGAGTAGATAGGGAGGGTGTTCCGAGTAGGGTGATGGGAGGGGAATCAATGGGGGAATGGAGGGTCCAGGATGGGAGCCACTGCTGTTTGTCTAACACCTCTCCCAATATCTTACAGATGTTGAACGCTATGGCAGGAATGTTGGATGCAGAGGTTGCCCTAGTGGTGCTGGTTCTACGCGATGCAGCCAGACGCCGGTGAAGGTGGCAGCAGCAGCGTGTGCAGATGCTCGAGGCAGTGGTCAATGTGCCGGACCTCATCCCATATCCTGAGGACGTGGCTGCCCATCAGGCTAGGGAGGGACCCAGAGGGGGGTGCCCTGCGACGGCCCAGGGTGTACAAGTGCCACTAGTAATTCGAACAAATGACGGACAGCGTGTGCCGCAGGAGGCTCCAACTCTACAAGGAGATGGTGCGGCACCTGTGCCGTATCCTCGTAGACTTGGCACCACATGGAGGAGGATACCCGCTCCCAGTGGCCGTCATGGTCACTGCAGCCCTGAACTTTATGGACGGCATGGTGGCACACTGGTTAGCATGGCTGCCTCATAGCTCCAGGGTCCTGGAGAACGAGGACGAGATCTTGGGCCTGGCGGTGAAGGCTGCACAAGAGGTGGGCGGAAAAATTTGAGGACCTGGAGAATAGGTCGAGGAGGAAGAATCTTCGGATTCTGGGTCTCCCTGAAGGAGTGGAGGGACCCGATGCTGGGGCATACATGAGCACGATGCTTAATTTGCTGATGGGCGCGGGAACTTTCCCGAGGCCCCTGGAGCTGGATGGGGCTCATCGGGTCCTGGCAAGGAGATCCAAAGCCAACGAGCCGCCAAGGGCTGTAGTGGTGAGGTTCCACCGCTTTATGGACAGAGTGTGTGTCCTGAGATGGGCTAAAAAAAGAGCAGAGCAGCAGGTGGGAGAACACGGAGATCCGAATTTACCAGGACTGGAGTGCGGAGGTGGCTAAGAAGAGGGCTGGTTTTAACCGGGCTAAGGCGGTGCTCCATCGGAAGGGGGTGAAGTTCGGGATGCTGCAGCCAGCGCGACTGTAGGTCACGTTCCAAGATCGGCACCACTATTTTGAAACGCCTGATGAGGCATGGAACTTTATACAGACTGAAAAGTTGGGCTCAAACTGAGGGTGTGTCATGGGTGGATGTTTACTGTGTTTACTGAGTTTGGGGAATGTTCTTTTTTTTTGGTGCTGGGTGGGGATGGGTGAATGGATTTGATGTGGGGGCTGTGGGAGAGTGTGGGCGTCGGTGTTGGATGGGCAGGCCCCGCGGAGGAAGAGGGGGGGGGGGGTGGAGGTCCCCGGGGATGGGGAGTTGGGGTAAGGTCGCAAAAAGGAGCTGCACCAGAGGGGGTGGGGCCGGCTCAGGAAAGCGTGGGCTTTTTTCCCGCGTTAGGGAAGGATGGGAGCGGGGCCTGGGGGGCGGGGGAAAGGGCGGTGCTGGAGAGGAGCGCACACTGACTGCCAAGGGGTGGGGGGATTCTCACACTGGGGGGTCGATGGAATGGCGGGAGAGGCCGGGGTCAGCAGGAGTCAGCTGACTTGTGGGAGTGTCATGGGGGGGTGGGGAGCAAAATGGCTAGATGAGGATCTAGCGGGGGGTGGGGGGGGTGGGGGGGGGAGGTAGGGGGATGGGGGGGAACTGGGTTGCTGATGCATTGGTCAAAGGGGAGCTGGAAGTAGGAGAGGTGGTCGGAGCGGGAGTCCACTGCCTGGGGAACTAGAGGGTGCGGGAGGCGCGGGCACGTGGCTGGCCTAGAAAAGGAGATGGCTAGTCGGCAGGGGGGGGGGGGGGGGGGCGAGTAGCCCCCCGATCCGGCTGATAACGTGGAATGTGAGGGGCCTGAACGGGCCGGTCAAGAGGGTCCGGGTGTTCGCGCACTTAAAGGGACTGAAGGCAGACGTGGTTATGCTCCAGGAGACACATCTGAAGGTGGCAGATCAGGTTAGGCTGAGAAAGGGATGGGTAGGGCAGGTCTTTCATTCAGGGCTGGATGCGAAGAACAGAGGAGTTGCAATACTGGTGGGGAAGCGGGCGTCGTTCGAGGCACTGAATATTGTAGTGGATAATGGAGGTTGATATGTAATGGTGAGCGGTAGGTTGCAGGGGGGTGCGGGTGATACTGGTGAACATATATGCCCTGAATTGGGATGATGCCGGATTTATGAAACACATGCTGGGTCGGATACCGGATCTGGAGGTAGGAAGCTTAATAATGGGCAGGGGGGGGGGGGGTCTTCAACACGGTGCTGGACCCAGCACTGGACCGTTCTAGGTCCAGGACGGGTAAGAGGCCGGCTGTGGCCAAGATGCTCAGGGGGTTTATGGACCAGATAGGGGAAGTGGATCCATGGAGGTTTGTGAGGCCGCTGGCCAGGGAATTTTCCTTCTTTTCCCACGTCCATAGAGCCTACTCCCGGATAGACTTTTTCATTTTGAGTAGGGCGCTAAACCAGAAAGTGGAGGGAACGGAATATTCGGCCATAGCCATCTCGGACCACGCACAACATTGGCTGGAGCTGGAGTTGGGGGAGGAGAGGGACCTGCTCCCACTGTGGCGCCTCGATGTGGGACTGTTGGCAGATGAGGGGGGTTGCGGGCGGGTGCGGGGGTGTATTGAAAGATACTTGGAAGCCAACGACAACGGGGAGGTGCAGGCGGGGTTAGTCTGGGAGGCGTTGAAGGTGGTGGTCAGGGGAGAGCTAATCTCTATTAGGGCCCACAGAGAGAAGAGAGAGGGGAGGGAGAGGGAGAGGTTGGTGGGGGAGATATTAAGGGTGTACAGGAGGTATGCAGAGGCCCCCGAGGAGGGGCTACTTAGATGAATCCTCCAGACGGAATTCGACCTGTTGAAGGAAAGTGCAGGGGGTGGCGTATGAGTATGGGGAGAAGGTGAGTCGGATTCTGGCGCATCAGCTTCGTAAGAGGGAGGCAGCGAGGGAGATTGGTGGAGTCAAGGATAGAGGGGAGAATAAGGTACGGAGTGCGGTGAGAGTAAACAAGGTATTTAGGGACATCTATGGGGATCTGTACAGGTCTGAGCCCCCAGCGGGGGGGGGAGGGGTTGCGACAATTCCTGGATCAGCTGAGGTTCCCGAGGGTGGAGGACGAGGAGGTGGCTGGTTTGGGGGCGCCGATTGGGCTGGAGGAGCTGGTTAAAGGATTGGGGAGCATGCAGGCAGGGAAGGCCCCGGGGGCAGATGGGTTCCCGGTTGAATTTTACAGGAAATACGTGGACCTGCTGGGCCCGTTGCTAGCGAGGACTTTTAATAAAGCGAGGGTGGGGGGGACCTTGCCCCCGACAATGTCCAGGGCGCTGATCTCTTTGACCTTGAAGCGGGACAAGGATCCATTGCAATGTGGGTCGTATAGACCGATCTCGCTCCTCAATGTTGACGCTAAGTTGCTGGCGAAGGTGCTGGCTACGAGAATTGAGGACTGTGTCCTGGAGGTGATTCATGAGGACCAGGCGGGATTTGTGAAGGGTAGGCAGCTAAATACAAATGTGCGGAGGCTCCACAATGCGATTATGATGCCCTCGGTGGAGGGGGAAGCGGAGGTAGTGGCAACTATGGACGCGGAGAAGGCCTTTGATCAGGGGGAGTGGGAGTATCTTTCGGAAGTGTTGCAGAGGTTTGGGTTCGGTGAGGGGTTCATCAGTTGGGTCAGGCTGCTATAGAGTCCCGGTGGCGAGTGTGGCCACGAACCGGCGGAGGTCGGAGTACTTTCGGCTGTACCGGGGGACGAGGCAGGGGTGCCCGCTATCCCCCTTGTTGTTTGCACTGGCAATTGAGCCGCTGGCCATGGCACTGAGGGAGTTTAGGAAATGGAGGGGATTGGTCGGCGGGGGTGGGGGGCGCACACCAGGTGTCGTTGTACGCTGATGACCTGTTGTTGTATGTTGCGGATCCAGTGGAGGGGATGGCGGAGGTCATGCGGATCCTTAGGGAGTTTGGGGACTTTTCGGGGTTTAAACTCAATTTGGGAAGAGTGAGCTCTTTGTGGTGCATTCAGGGGACCAGGGAAGGGGGATAGACGAGCTACTGCTGAAGAGGGCGGAAAGGAGCTTTCGGTACCTAGGGATCCAGTTAGCTAGGAGTTGGGGAGCCCTGCACAAGCTCAATTTGACGCGGTTGGTGGAGCAGATGGAGGAGGATTTTAAAAGATGGGATATGCTGCCACTCTCACTAGCGGGTAGGGTGCAGTCGGTCAAAATGACGGTCCTCCCGAGGTTTCTCTTTGTGTTCCAGTGCCTTCCCATTTTGATCCCCAAGGCCTTTTTCAAACGGGTAAGCAGGAGCATCATGGGATTTGTGTGGGCGTATAAGACCCCGAGGGTGAAGAGGGTGTTTCTGGAGCGTAGCAGGGACAGGGGGGGGGGGGGGGGGGGGGGGGGGGCTGGCGCTGCCGAATGTGTGTGGCTATTATTGGGCTGCCAATGTGGCAATGATCCGTAAGTGGGTAATGGAGGGAGAGGGTGTGGCGTGGAAGAGGCTAGAGATCGTCCTGTGTGGGCACGAGCCTGAGGGCGCTGGTGACGGCACCGCTACCGCTCTTGCCGACAAGGTACACCACGAGTCCGGTGGTGGCGGCGACGCTGAAGATCTGGGGGCAGTGGAGGCGACACAGGGGCGAGGTGGGAGCCTCGGTTTGGTCACCGATTCGGGAGAATCATCGGTTCGTCCCGAGAAGGATGGATGGGGGGTTTCGGAGCTGGCATTGGGCAGGGATTAGAAGAATGGGGGACCTGTTCATCGATGGGACGTTTGCGAGCCTAGGGACGCTGGAGGAGAAGTTGAGGCTACTCCCGGGAAATGCTTTCAGATACATGCAAGTGAGGGCATTTGTCAGGCGGCAGGTGAGGGAATTCCTGCTGCTTCCGGCACGTGGGATTCAGGACAGGGTGATTTCGGGTGTATGGGTTGGAGAAGGCAAAGTTTCGGCGATTTACCAGGAGCTGAAGGAAGAGGAGGAGGCCTCGGTGGAGGAGTTAAAGGGCAAGTGGGAGGAGGAGCTTGGGGAGGAGATAGATGAGGGTCTGTGGGCTGATGCCCTGAGTAGAGTTAATTCTTCCTCCTCTTGCACCAGGCTCAGCCTAATACAGTTCAAAGTTACTCACAGAGCGCATATGACAGGGGCGAGGTTGAGTAGGTTCTTTGGGGTGGAGGACAGATGTGGGAGGTGCTCGGGGAGCCCAGCAAATTACATCCAGCTGTTCTGGTCTAGCCCGGAATGGGATGGGTTTTGGAGGGGTTTTGCGAGGACTATGTCCAAGGTGGTGAACACCCGGGTCAAGCCGAGCTGGGGATTGGCATTATTTGGGGTATCGGACGAGCCGGGAGTGCAGGAGGCGAAAGAGGCCGGTATTCTGGCCTTTGCGTCCCTGGTAGCCCGGAGGAGGATTTTGCTGCTATGGAAAGATGCAAAGCCCCCTAGTGTGGAAGCTTGGATCAATTACATGGCAGGGTTCATTAAGCTGGAGAGGATAAAGTTTGCCTTGCGAGGGTCTGTGCAAGGGTTCTCCAGGCGGTGGCAACCATTCCTAGACTATCTCGCGGAGCATTAGGAGGTCAGCAGCAGCCCGGCAGCCCGGGGCGGAGGGGGGGTTCTTTTGGGGTGGCGTTTGGGTGAAGGTGGGGGTTTTTCCCTATTTGTGCTTTTAAATGTTATATGGGGGGTTATTGTATATGGGGGAAATCCAATGTATAATTTCTGATTGTGTTTTTGTTTCTCTTTTCTTGTTGGGGAAGGGGGTGTTTGTTGAAAATTTGTTGAAAAATTTGAATAAATATATAAAATTTTAAAAAATAGGGGAATCAGGGGTTTCATCGAATTTACAGTGCAGAAGGAGGCCATTCGGCTCATCGAGTCTGCACCGTCCCTTGGAAAGAGCACCCTACTTAAGTCCATACCTTCACCCTATCCCCATAACCCAGTGACCCCACCTAAGCTTTTTGGACACTAAGGGCAATTTAGCATGGCCAATTTACCTAACCTGCACACCTTTGGACCGTGAGAGGAAACCGGAGCACCCAGAGGAAACCCCCACAGACACGGGGCGGCCTAGTTCTGCTCATATGTCTTATGATCTAGCCGACATCCAAGGTCGGTTATGGGGGGCATGGTTGTATTGAAGGAACAGCTAGATAAACATGAGGGAGAAAAGAATAGAAAAATGTATTGGTAAGATAAAATGTAGTAAAGTGAGGGTAAAGCCATGTTTTCTATATTCGTTTGCGGGATTTGGGTGTCACTGGCTAGGCCAGCATATGTTGTTCGCACATAATTAACCTCGAGAAGCTGGTACTGAGCTGCCATCTTGAACTGGGCAGTCTGTCTGGAAGTACAGTGACAGTGTTGCTAAGAGGGAAGTTCTAGGTTTTTGTTCTCAACACAGTGAAGGAACAATGTGGCTTGGGAGGGATTTTGCAGATGGTGGGTCTTTCCATGCATCTGCTACCCTTATCCTGACAAGTGGTTGATGTCACAGGTTAGGCAGGCACTGCTGAAGGAGCATTGGCAAGTTTCTGCAGTGAATCTTGCATAAAGTACACAGTGCTGCAGCTGTGCGCCTGTAGTGGATTGAGTGAATGTTTAAGGTGGTGGATGTGATGCCGATCAAGGAGGCTGTGTTCTGGGAACAATGTTATCAAGTGTTATTGGATCTGCACCCATCCAGAAAAATGGAGAATATTTCATCACATTCCTTTACAATAATAATCTTTATTGTCACAAGTTGGCTTACATAAACACTGTAATGAAGTTACTGTGAAAATCCCCTAGTCACCACATTCCGGCGCCTGTTCAGGTACACAGAGGGAGAATTCAGAATGTCCAAATTACCTAACAGCACGTCTTTGGGATCGTGGAAGGAAACCAGAGCACCCGGAGGAAATCGCGCAGACACGGGGAGAACATACAGACTCCGCACAGACAGTGATCCAAGCTGGAATCGAACCTGGGACCCTGGCGCTGTGAAGCACTAGTGCCAACTACTGTGCTACCGTGCTGTCCCGACTAGTGCCTTGCAGATGGTGGTCAGGCTTTGGGAAATCCGGTGTTGAGTTAATCACCACAGCATTCCCTGCCTTTGACTTGCTCAGGCTGTTGATAATGTGAGAATTCAGTGATGGCATTGAATGCCATGGGGAGATGGCAAGATTATTTTTTTTTTTTTAAATTTAGAGTACCCAATTAATTTTTTTCCAATTAAGGGGCAATTTAGCCTGGCCAATCCACCTACCCTGCACTTCTTTGGATTGTGGGGGTGAAACCCACGCAGACATGAGGAGAAAGTGCAAACTTCACACAGACAGTCACCCAGGGCCAGGTTTCGAACCCAGGTCCTCAGTGCTGTAGTCCCAGTGCTAACCACTACACCACATGCCGCCCTTGGGATGGCAAGATTCTTTCTTGTTGGAGATGGTCATTGCCTGGCACTTGGGTGCCAAAAATGTTTTATTATGAGCCAAAAATATTTTATTGTGTGCCAAAAATATTTTATAAGTAAATGACGATCGTGGATATATGGCAACGGCACAGGTCACTCAGCCCAACAAGTTCATGTCCATGTTTATGCTCCACTTGAGCTTTCTTCCATCTTTCCTCATCCAAATCTATCAAACATCTATTCCCTTTTCCTTCATATATGCTGGTCTAATTTCCCTTAAGGGGATCTATACTATATTGGCTTCAATGACTTCTTGTTCTAACGAGTTCTACATTCTCACCATGCTTTGGAGATTCAGGGTATTTTTGAATTCCCTCATGGATTTCTTGGTGACTATCACATATTGATGGCCTCCACTTATGCTGTTCTCCACAAGAGAAAACAGTCTCTCCACGTCCACTTAATCAAAATCTTTCAGAACTTTAAAAACTTCTTTTTCCATGAGAATGTCAATCCGTTCTGGATATGTATATCCACACATTTCTGGTACTGCCTTGGGAATCTTCTCTGCACTTTCTCCGGTATCTTTTTTAGAATACAGCACCCTGAACTGCATACCGTACTGTAAAGTACAGTAACCACTTACGCCCAAGACTGAATGTTGTCCAGGTCTGGCTACCATGGACAGAGTTCTTCAGTATTGCAGGAACTGCAAATGGTGCTGAACACCCCCATTTCTGACCTCATGATGCAGGGAAGGTCATTGACAAAGCAGGTGAGGATGGTTAATCTTCACAGGACACTATCCTGACAAATTTTGGCAGTGATGTCCTGAGAATGAAATGATTGGTCTAGGTATGACTCCGACCAAGGGAGCGTTTTGCCCTAGTTTCCAATTACTTTTGCCAGGACTCCTTGATTCCAGGTTCAGTCAAACATTACTTTGATGTCAAGGGCAATCACTCTCACCTCCCGTTTAGAGTTCAGCTCCTTTGTTCATGTTTGGATCAAGCCTGTAATAAAGTCAGGAGTTGAGTGGCCCCTGGTAATCCCAAAATGAATGAATGAACAGATTATTGCTGTATAAGGGCCGCTTGATAATACGGTCAACGATACCTTCCATTACTTTTCTGATGATTGAGTGCAGGTTGATGGGGCAGTAACTGGCTGGATGTGATATGCCCAGTGATTTGTGGACATGAGATACTTTAGCAATTTTCCACGTTGTCATGGAGAAGCCAGGCTGGCTTCTTGTACAGGCTGGCTAAGGAGCATAATTGTTCAGTACTATTGCGGAGATGTTGTCAGGGTCCAAAGCCTTTGCAGTGTCCAGTTTCTTCAGCCGTTTCTTGGTATCACGTGGAGTTCATCGAATTGGCTGAAGACTGGCATCTGTGATGTTGGGACTCTCAGAAAGAGACCGAGATGGGCCATCCATATGGTACTTCTGGCTGATGTTGTTGCAAATGTTTCAACCTGATTTTCTACACTAACGTACTGGGCAGCCCCATCATTGAGGATGTGGATATTTGTGGAGCTTCTTCCTTCTCCTGTTAGTTGTTTAATTGTCCGCCACCACTTACAACCCAATGCAGGGCTGCAGAGTTTTGTTTGATCCGTAGTAGTGGGATCTCTTCACACTGTCCATGTGGACCTGTTGGGCCTATTTCTGTGATTAAAATTCTATATAAATATTTCTATCTTCAATGTGTTCACTTACATTTTTTTTTAAACTCAAAAGTGTGCGAGGAAGCAGATTTCTACCTTGGTCAGCTTTTTCCCTCTCAATAGTCTCTTCATTTTCCAGTACAACGGTCTTCTCCACCTCTGCTTTTGTCGGATTAGATAGTGGAAAAGGTTGTTGGGTCATTGCACCAGGGAGAGCAAACAACCACAAAAGCACTGCATCAATAAGGGAAGGAGCAGCAAAATGACAGGGCATTGAGACAGGTTCAAATATTGAAGGGAGTTACAAAAATAAATTAAGATTATAAAAGGCAAGAGATGGACATGGTGTAAGTTTTCAGATAAGGGACACCTGCTTCCATTATTGCACTCCCATCACTGCTGTGGAATCATTTTATTGATTTTAAATGTTATTCAATCTCAAAACAGACCAAAAATGACTGAGATATGCCAAAATCAATACTGACATTTCATTTTGCAATGCCTACAGAAAGGCAGGATTTCAAAGCAATTTTTCACTCAACATTCCTTTTGTGGAACAATGATACACAGACACAAGTAGTTCAGCTGCAAATCCTTTCAAAATTCAGAGATAGTAAAAATAAATTTCAAAACATGTGGAGCAAAACTGTGTACAGAGTAACAAGCATTTACTAATCTGAATAATGGGCTTTGATAACCTCAGGACCCACGGTGATTTAGGGCTATTAGCTGAAGCTCTTGATGAGAACATTGCCTGTTAATAACTCTCGAGTATTACCATTCCTTACGTGATCACTGTAGTGTGTCAAGTACATTTCTTCATATTGTTGGTGTTGCAATCTTTTGAATGAAGCACTATCAGATGTACACAAAATATGCCAGGCCACTAGTCAAAAAAGGGTGTTCTCATATCGCACTGAGCAACATTCCCTGATCGTTAATACAACCAAAACAAAACAGAGCTTCGCTGATCATTCATCATATTCTTTGCTCATGGGACTCTGCTGTGTGAAACTGACTACCTTAATGTCCAGCAAAAGTAACAACAGTGACTGTGCTCCAAAGATAATTAATTTGTTGTGAAGCCATCAGAGACATCCTGAGGAGGTATTAAGATGGAGTAGAAATTAAACGAGGAATGCTGGGCACGATTCTGGCCTTGTTGTACCCGAGCAAGAGCACAGCGCAGCCGGAGAATCCCGGGAGAGCCCTCTCGCGGGCTTCCCGGCAGCCTCCACACCTCGCGGGATTCACCCAAGTCCCGCAAGGCCTCAGATACGGGACTCCGCGCAAAAGGGTCAGGACCAAATGATAGGTCTTAAGACCCCCCCGACCCAATATCCACCGGCCTCCATTGATTCTCAGGCTGCAGCTGGGGCGGCGATTAGTGCTGGCCCACAAGAACATGGACCAGGTGGACCAACACTCAGGTCATCTTCCGGGCCATTGGAGACCCCTGGATGGGCAGGAACAGTGCAGGGTGGCTTTCTGGCCCTACCTCTGGAACATGGGCACCTTGGCACTGCCCAGTTGGCATCAGTACTGCCAAGGTGCCTGGGTGGCACTGCCAAAAGTCAGGGCCTGAGGGGGCCATGCCTATGAAAGGATGATGGAGGGGGGGTTTGAAGGGTGGATATGTGCAGGGCAGGTAAGTAGGGGCCTCCGGGAGGTTGGGGGGTCATGGAAGGGAGGGAGTAAGGGGGCTTGGTAGGGCCTGAAGAGGGGGCCCCCAGGGGCACCACAGTGGGGTGTCCTCACTTGGAGCTGTGAGGTAGTGCCGGTGTGGGGTGGCATGGGGGGTGACATTGCCCATGGGAGGAGGGGTGGGGGACCCACAAGCTCACTGAGAGATTGGGGCACCCTTTCAATGTGGCGCCCCGATCTCGGAGTTCAGCTCACCAGTGCTAAAAAAAATTTGAAGTGTGGACTAACTGATGAGAAACTCCCCAGGGTCCAAAAAAGTGACTAAAGGTCATTGAATAACGGTGGGGAACTCGCCGGCAGAGCCGGCGGGAACCTCCCTGAAAAGCCCGCCACAAATGAACTTAGAAATTTTGGGGAGAATCGCCCCACTATATTTTGTATCATGGCATCGGTTCCACTCTTTATAGACCAACCAGAGCACACCAAATTGTGTGTTTATCGTTACATTAATCTACAGACCCATCACATAAATGACTATTAAGTAACAAAATAATCAGAAATATTAGGAAAAATTAAATAAATGATTTGAAAATACCCTGGGCTGGATTCTCTGTCGGCAAGATCGTCTGCTTCGCCGGCAGCGCCCGCCGATTTCCCGACGGCGTGGGGGTGCCCACAATGTGAAGCCCCATTGGCTGGCTGCCGGGACAGAGGATCCTGCTGCTGGTGGGGGGGTTCCCCCCTCAAAAGGGTGCGGCGCCACCCCCTAACTAATAAGTTCTCGAGTAAAGTTATTCCCTTCAAGATTGAAAATGCATCCATTTTGAATAACGTTTTATCCTCACTCCAAACTCTGTTCCCCAAATACCAACTCCGGCCCTCGTTCTCTGGCAACAGTCTGAGATTGAGCTAGTCTGTTTGCAATGTTGGTGTCGCATTTGACTCAAAGATGAACTTCTGGCCTTATATTCGCACCATCACTAAGACTGCCCATTTTCACCTCCCCAACTTTTTCCTACCTCAGTCCAGTTGCTGCTGAAACTATCAAACCTTTGTTCCCTCTAGATGTGACGAATCGGATACATGATTGGCTCGTCTCCCACAATCTATCCCCTGTAAACTGGAGGCCATCCAAAAATATGAATCCGATGTCTTTACTTGCACCAAATCTTGATCACTTATTATCCTGGTTCTCACTGACTTACAATGGCTCCTCGTCAAACAGCACCTTGATTTTTAAATTCTCATACTTGTTTTCACATTCTTCCATGGCCTTGCCTCTCCCCATCAATGTAATCACCTCCAACCCCAAAACCTTCTGAGATATCTGGGTTCCTCGGACTCTGGTTTCTTGCGATCTATTCTATTGCGATCCCAGACCAGATCCCAACAGTGGCTAGGATACTGGACCAAAACGCCAATATTTTAACTTATTTTTAAGACTTTGCGTAAAGAATGATTCGCTCCACTCCAGGAGTGATTACATGAAAAAAAATAGGACTTTGGTATTTATAAAACAAAACCTTTATTATAAATGCAATAGTAAACTTCTGGGGCAGCACGATGACACACTGGTTAGCACTTCTGCCTCAGAGTGAAGGGACCTGGGTTCAATTCCTCATTGGGTGATTGTCACTGCGGAGTTTGCACATTCTCCCTGTGTCTGTGTGGGTTCCCTCCAGGTGTTCTGGTTTCTTCCCATAGTGAAAGGATGTGCAGATTAGGTGGATTCGCCATGCTAAATTGGCCCTCAAGTGTCCAGAGATGCGCAGGTTAGATTACTGGGTAGGGTGGGATGGATGGGGGCGTGGACCTCGGTAGAGTGCTCTTTCGGAGGTTGGGTGCAGACCTGATGGGCCGAATGGCCTCCTTCTGTACAGTAGGGATTCTATGATTAACTTCACACCCGAAAAAGAAACAGCTTACAATTACCCCTTAACACTGCTCCTCAATTTCCCATTAAATAACAATGAATTAAACATATAGCTCTCAATCCAGCTTAAAAATCAGCAGGGGATATAGTAATGCTTGCAGTACAGAACAGATTCTGGCTCTTGTTAGAATCTCTTTAGACACTGGTCAAATGTCTTCAAGTGGTTGCTTTAATGGGTTGTTTCAGCCTCTTCCTTGCCTTCAGGCAAGAGTGCTCTTGCTTTAAAAATATTAATCTTTCTTTCCCTATCCTATTGGGAAAGAAAACTGTGGCCCAAAAAACACAAGAATTGCCAGATCAGAACTCACTTCCAAAAGCCTTTTCACTCTCCACAGCTTTGTCCAAAACTGCCCATCTCCACAGCTAGCCTGGCACTAGCTAGCATAAACCAGGCAAATTAAAGGTCCCACTGAAACGTAGGGGTCCTTGACGCGCCAGGGAGAAGATAAGAGTCTAAGGAAAGTAGCTAAGATTTGCGGATTGGGGGTGGGGGTTTGTGTGGGTAGTCTGGGAACAAGAATGGGGGACCCTGAAGCTCGGGGAGGTGGGGGGTGCATGGAGGCGTGAATGCCGTGGGAGGTTCAGTCACAGCCCTTACAGTAGTTACCCAGACAGTAGTTACCCAGAACTCAAGAGGTTTTAATTCTTCTAACTTTTTTCTGAGTAACTATGATGCAACTCCGAACCATTCAAAATTTGTGATGGAAATCACATTTTTGGACAGTTCCCACTGCAGGGAAGAGTTTGCTCTTCTGGGAAATGCCGTGCAAACCCTTAACTGTGACATACGGAGGGGTTCCCCAATGTATCCCCCCTCAATCCGACATTGGGGAATTCAGAGGTTATAGCCATGGTTTTCTCATGAAATCAACAGCTTTCACTTTCTGCAAAAACTCATCCTGGTAACACTTCAGCTCTTTTGAAGGGAAAGTAACATCAGCTGGACGGAGTTCTCATTACACATGCAAAGTACATAGAAGCCTCAGTGTCGAGGCAGGAAAAGCAGGGAGAGAGAGGAAGAGTAAGGATCAGAGAGTGCAAGAAAGAGCACGACCAAGTGCAAGCCTTGCATACTGAAAATGCAAGGCAGTCAAAATAGAAAGACTTCAGAAAAGGTAGGCAATTTACCATCCTTTTTCAACATATGTATATTCTATCAAAGTAGAACATTTTCACTCGTGGCTTATCCTGAGTACTTTATGCTGGATGACCATCTCCCCCAAATCTCCTTTGTAACATTTTACTATCCTAAAGGCACTATGTGAAAGTTAGCATGCCTTCGTTGTTGCTGGATGGATGCTTTTGAGAACTAGTGTTACCCTGAGCAAACAACTGGGATATCTTCAGAGATGAGGTTGCTTCTTGGTCTACCCCTGGCTTTCACTGGGGCTAAGCAATAATCCAAGATCATTAATAACCTGAGATCACTATCGATGCTCTTTGGAAGGAAGAATGCCCTGATGCTAATAGTCTAATTAATTGATTGAAACATACATAGAAAATAGGAGGTGACCATTCGGCCCTTCGAGCCTGCTCCGTCATTCATTATGATCATGGCTGACCATCGAGTTCAATACCCTGATCCCACCTTCTCCCCATACCGCCTGATCCCTTTAGCCCCAAGAGCTATATCGAATTTTTTCTTGAAACTGCACAACATTTTCGCCTCAATTACTTTTTGTGGTAGCGAATTCCACAGATTCACCACTCTCTGTGTGAAGAAATTTCTCCTCACCTCAGTCTTAAAACGTTTACAATTTGTGCTACAGTGAGAGATTGCCTCAGGATTTGAAGATAAAGGTAAGAGATAGAAGAAGTTTGTATGATAACAGCAGCTTCTTGACTATCCAGACTTTGAAACAATATGAAACATGACGTGCCAGCACTTTTGTGCCTCAACGGGATTGATAACAATGACTTACTTGGTATGATCTCTCCATTCTTAGGTATTCGCTTTCCATGGCCACCAGTGAGTAACATGACCATGTTGCTTCATGCAGTATTGACTGATTCTATTCTTCTTGCCAAGATCACCTTCCAGTGTTTTGAATAAATACAAAGATATGCTGGATAACCTATGCTAGATGCACAGCATTGGAAATCAATTCTGGGAGTCAACATAAACTCCATACCAATCATCATTATAAAAGGATCTATTGGAAGATCTAAAATTCCTTGAGCCTGGGTGAGAGCATCAGATACCATCAACAGCCACATCTAGCTCAAGAACATTATTGTCCAAAACAACATCACTTGAAATAAAACAAAACAGGAGGTGCTGGAAAAACTCAGCAGGTCAGGTAGCGTCTGTGGAGAGAGAAACAAGAGTTAACGTTCAAGTCTAAGCTGACGTCTATTTTGAACCGAAGAGAGGCAGCGATGTGATGGGCTTTCTGATCATAGATTGGACTTGAAATGTCATCTCTTGTTTCTCTATCCAAAGATGCTGCCAGACAGAGTTTTTCCAGCATTTTCTTTTTTTGTTTCAGATTTCCAATACCTGCACTATTTTGCTTTCATTTTACCTGAGTGAAGCAGCAGCTGACCAACACATACCCGATGGATATAACATGTGGGAAATACAATCAATTTTGTGACTGAGAATTTCAGAAACATCTCTGGCAACCGAAAGAATGTATTTAAATGATGAAATATAACTATTCTCAGATTTCTCAATAGAATAAAATACAGCTTGTGAGAAAAAGTATTCTTACTGAATACTTATCTGAGAAGAGTTAGGCAAGGTCATTACACATCCATGTTTTTGAAAGCAAAAGTAGTTTTCTGATGAATTTACTTACGTTGACCCCACTGACCACTGTTGGGGTTCAAGTAATTTGGATACAGTCCTTGTGGTTTATCCAAACGATTCAAAACTTTTCGAATGTTCATCATCTGTCAAAACAGCTTGAATTACTGCATTTGGAATTTCTAAACTGATAGAAATGCCTACTCACAATAAAAATGGATTCAACTTTAAAACTAAACCAAAAAGAAAATCGAAGTTTCTGTTGCAAAACCCAATTTATATTTAATTAGGTTTCAAATATTCTCTCTGCTCCGATTACAGCTCAACATGTCTCTTCGCTCCCTCAAGCGCTGTAAAAATTAAATAAATATTTTAATTTTACATCAAGTCATTAAATTCTCACTGTGTGAAACAAAAGTATCTGAGGCAAAAAAAACATGATTTGTCTGCTTGTGTGATTCAAGGCAGTTTTGAGTAAAAGCATAAGCAAATGTTGTGGTCCAATTCACTGTGCACCATTCTCCAATTCCCAACTTTGGTTGTGCCACAATGATCGTGTAATGAGTGAAGCGTGAGGCTCCTTCACAATGGAGCTCAGAGCTGGTAAAACAGAGGGAAAGTCACCGAGACTGCAGTAATTACACCATAATGCGGAGAGCTTCGGGGGGGGGGGGGGGGGGTCTTCGCTACATGGTCCATCGATCAAGAGAAGGTGTTTCAGCAGTCATCATTTGTCATGCATGGTGTAGAAGTTAGCATATAAAAATCTTCCAATATGCTTTCTTAGGAAGAGCAGTTTGAAAGGATTCAACATTTGGAGGAGTTCTGGACTACTTAAATGCTAATCATTCAGCATATTTATCCATTATTTTGGAAATAAATAAAAAACGGTACAATGTCGTAACTGACCTTTTCTGCAAACACTGGATTTCCAGACAGTTGACTTAAATGCATGAACTCGAGGTGCAAGGTGCCAAATTCAGCCAAGATACTGCTGCCTCCCGAGGCCCAAGGCCAGTTTCGACCAATTCCACTGAAAAGCATTCAATGTAGAATGTAAAGTTGTTTAAAACGTACAAATTATTGGAGCCGAAGGCTTAAACTGAAGGGAACAGATACCTAAATCTCTCAAAATAACCAATGTGATCAGCAAAACTGAACTCATCAGCAATGGCATTAAAAGTTACACTTCTATTCATCTACTTTTCATAAACAAACATCCATAGACAGTCTGCAAATTTCACCTAATAAAAAAATGTTATTTATGATTAAGTGTATCATAATTATGAAATTTAAAAACTGGAGTAACCCTGGAATTAATTTTATTCCACCAAGATATAAAATTCAGCATACTGAAATATATGCATCGATTTATGAATCAGAACTGCTCACTTATAGCAAATTGAACATTTTCCAGATACAGGCGTGCCCACCCACTGCTTGTGAGTCAAATGGAGGTTTTCTATTCCCGAAGTCAGATACTCCACTGTATTCAGGTTGCCCATAGAACAACTCTCCCTCTCAATAAGCTGAACTAGCATAGGAATGTTCTGCTGCGGATTGGACAGCAACAACATTAGTGCGCGCAACACCAAGGAAGAGGAATGACAAAGAAACAGCGATAAAAGGCGCGAGACACAACATTCAGTTAGGTGGAAAACAAAAGCTAAATATTGCGGGTGCTGGGGATCAGAAATCACAATAGAAGGTGCTGGAAAAACTCTGCAGGTTTGACAAGCTATGGTGAGAGATACAGGGCTGACTTTTTGAGTTCAATACGAGTGTTCTTTAGAACTGAAGACATTGCATTTCTACCTCTCTTCAGTTCCAAAGAGTCACATTTAACTCAAAAAGGTAACTCAAGTCCACAGATCTGGCGGACGTTATTTTCTTTCAGTGCTTTGCTTTTAAGCCAGTTCAGTGTGTTGGGTAGAAATGACAGGGAGCAGTGGAAAATGTGGTTCGATGTGAATCCACAGTGAGTTACGATTGCACAGCATAATGTGCAATATGCATTGGGGCAAAATAGTTTCTGATGACAACTGAAATGCAAAACAGAACCTAGGTGAAGCCTGAAAAGAAAATAGAGGGCAAGATTAAAGTTCAGTCCTAGCTCAATGTCTATTTCTTTCCTGGGCCACCAGAGCCTGAGAAACAATGCTAGAGGCTGGAACATATGAGCTTTCAAAAGAAAAAAGATGCATGTTTTTTATGTGATCAATGGTGGCTTCTGTACAGTCAACGGTAATGGTTGTTTTCATTGTTCACAGGACCTTTCTGTGCACAAAATACTTAGTACACAAATTCACATAACAGTACTTGAACTTTAAATATTTAAATGGGTGCAACATGATAAGGTACTGTATAAATACCACTTGTCTCTGATCCAAAAGGTTGACTTCCATTAATTTATTACCTCCTTCAAAAAGTAACTGATTGTGTTTCTTTTAATTTTTTTCGTGTGTCATTGGCAAGATTATCATTTATTACCCATCATCTGCCCTTGAAACTGATGGTTTGTTCGGCCATTTGTTCAACAGTTAAGAATGAGCCACAGAGCTGAGTCTGGAGGGCAGACTAGTAAGAGTGGTGGAAGATTTCCTTCCCTAAAGGGTCAGTGAACTAACTGGGGTTTTATGAATAGCAACTAAACATTCCCGGCTACAAAGTATTCAAGGTGGAAGTATTGATCAAGTTTCATGGTCACCATAGATGATACTCCCAATTTAATCAACCAAATTTAAACTGCCAAGCCTAATGTGGGATTTTAATTAATATTTACAGATAGTTGGCCCAGGCAACCACACAATGCTATTGTACCCAAGCAAAATGCTTTGAGAACTTTTTGTTGGAAAGGCAATATCTGATTGAAAGTCAACATAAACCCCCTTCCAATTAAGGACGCGCACACATTCTCAATTGTTGCAAAAGATGCTCTCAAATACCATATGCACCTGGCTTACAAAGGAAAATGTTGAAAGGTTTAGTTAAATTTCCAAAACAACCTTGTTTATAATAGGGCATGGTGGAATTTCCTTAAAACTGGCAGTGTCAGATCCTTGCTGAAAACCAGCTTGTTACCTTGACTGACATCTTTGTATCCTCAATAGCTACAGGTGAGATCCCAGAGGACTGGAGAATAGTGAATGTGGTACCAGAAAGGTAGCAGGCATAATCCAAGAAACTAAAGGCCTCACATCGGTAGTAGGTAAATTATTGGAAAGAATTCTCAGGGATAGCATTAGCGATAGACGGCATGGTTTTGTGAGGGGGAGGATGTGCCTCACTAACTTAATCGAGTATTTTGGGGAGGTGACAAAGATGATTGATGAGGGGAGGGTGGTGGATGTTGTTTGCATGGACTTCAGTAAAGTCTCTGACAAGGTGCCTCATGGCAGACTGGTACAAAAGGTGAATTCACAGGATCAGAGGTGAGGTAGTAAGATGGATACAGAACTGGCTCGGTCACAGAAGGCAAAGAGTAGCAGGTGTTTTTCGGAATGGAAGGTTGTGACTAGTGGTGTTCCACAGGGATCTGTGCTGGGGCCTCTGTTGTTTATAGTATACATTTGGAGTAAAATGTAGCTTGTCTGATTAGTAAATTTGTGGATGACACCAAGGTTGGTAAAGTGGCAGATAGTGTTGAGGATTGTCAGAGGATACAGCAGGACATAGATAGATTGGAGACTTGGGTAGAGAAATGGCAAATGGAGTTTAATCCGGACAAATGTGAGGTAATGCATTTTGGTAGGTCTAACATAGAGAGGAAATATACAGTAAACGGCAAAACTCTTAGGAATATAGAAAGTCAGAGAGATCTGGGCGTGCAGGTCCACAGATCTTTTAAAGTGACAACACAAGTGGACAAGGTAGTCAAGAAAGCATATGGAATGCTTGCCTTCATTGAACAGGGCATTGAGTATAAAAACTGGCAAGTCATGCTACAGTTGTATAGAACGCTGGTAAGGCCGCACTTGGAATATTGCGCACAATTCTGGTCGCCACACTACCGGAAGGATGTGGAGGCTTTGGAGAGGGTGCAGAGGAGGTTTACCAGGATGTTGCCTGGTCTGGAGGGTGTTAGCTATGCGGAGAAACTGAATAGACTCTGATTGTTTTCATTAGAAAGACGGAGGTTGAGGGGCGACCTGATAGAAGTCTACAAGATTTTGAAGTGCATGGATAGAGTGGCTGGGCAGGCACTCTTTTCCAGGGTGGAGGGGTCAGTCACCAGGGGCATAGGTTTAAGGTCCGTGGGGCAAAATTTAGAGGAGATATGCGAGGAAGGTTTTTCTACACGAGGGTGGTGAGTGCCTGGAACGCGCTGCCAGTGGAGCTTGTGGAAGCAGATACATTAACGGCGTTCAAAAGGCATCTCGACAAATACATGGATAGGATGGGTATAGAGGGGTACGGAACTAGGAAGTGCTGAGTGATTTGCCCAAGGGTGGTATCATGACCAGTGGTACAAGCTTGGAGAGCCGAATGGCCAGTTCCTATGCTATATTGCTCTTTGTTCTCCCCAGAAACAGAGCCAGGTTTTCACTCCAGAACCAAAAAGGCAAGGGGCATGTTTTGGGCCCTCATTCTGATAGGGCCAGCAAGCCCACTCCAGAGAAATCAGGGCACCATTTTTAAAGTGCCCCCCATACTACACACACACATCCGGAACCATGGCAGGTAAGGGGACCACTCCCAGCCCAAGGAGACGGAAAAGCAAATCCCCCTCCACCCCCACCCCCCCTCATCACAATGTTTGGTTCAACCCTCCACCCCCGATCATCAACAACATTGAGGCATCATTTCCCCCCCCCCCCCACTCCCCAACATCAAGGCAATCATTTCCACCCCATCATCGCTGGAATCATTCCCTCACCCCTTCCCCCCAATGGGGTTCTGGGGAGACCCCGCCCAGGCACTGCCATCGTGGCCCTGTCCTCTATTGCTGCCATGATTCTCGATGATGTGATGTCACGCCTGCTTGGGCTGGGGGGGGGGGGGGGTGTACATGTGCTAATCCCGGAAACAATGGCATGAAGCCATCTAAGAATATTTTAATGAGTCAATTTCAAGGCAATCAGGTTCATGCCCTCACTGGGCGTGAATCTGATAGCGACGTTGATTGGGGGGGGGGGGGGGGGGGGTAAGAAGGGAGAGAGAGAGAGAGAGAGAGAGAGAGAGAGAGAGGGAGAGAGAGAGAGAGAGAGAGAGATTTCAAACCAAGGTCTTGCAACTGAAAATCTTGTTTTGAACCCCTCGTGAGATTTAGCGGCCATAACAGGATTTGCACCTGCGGAGAATGGGCCCAGAAAATCGCAGCCAATCTCAATTTTAAAAGGTATAACTATTAAATTTTTCAGATCTAATCTGAACCTGTCATGGTTAGAAAATCATCGTCTTAAAAAAGTATACTTTATATTTTACATTTTATACTTTACTTAATCTTTCACCTGTAACAAAATGTAATTGGTTTATCGCTAACTGCACTTCTACATTTAGTGGGTATGCAGTGGTAGTGGGGGTTTAAAAGTGAGGAAAAAAATATTCAGATTGTTTGAAGGGAAGACAAAGTTTGTGACCAAGATAATAAGATAGAAAACATCTAAAATCATATAATCATAAGAGGAAAAGTCACCAAAATTTAATAATATATATGTATAAACATTATGGATAATGAACACAGCAAAAAACCACACGACTGGCTACCTTGATGCCAAAGAGTCGTCAACTGGACCAGCAGCTGAGGAGCACCATTGGACTACATCAAAATCTAGTAGCTTAACTTAAAAAAAGAAACTTTTAAAAGTCCTTCCTGTCGATTTCCTTTGTTCCCATTTCTTGTATTTTACTGTTTTGATCCATGGGTCAATAATTGGGATGTGTCTTAAAGTAGAGAGAAGAAAGCAGAAGACACAAAGGTTAAAACAGCCTGCTGCCAGGATAATGCATTTTCAGACTGTGTTTGGGGCTCTTCGGCAGCAAGTAGATGGGAGGAACCGGTTTTGGAGTGAATCAGTTTGATTAGTTAATTGGAAACCAATTGGTTGGCCAGGAACAGTGTTCTGCCGAGCAACAGTCAGTAATTGGTTCCTGCTGGGTGATGTCTCTGAGGGAACCTTCCAGAAGTTATCAGCCATCAGTAGTGAATGGAGTTTTATCTTTCTGCTGCCTGCTATCTGTAGCTGAAGATCTTTTAAGTGCATGAAAATCAGCAGTTTGTTGCTCTTCAGGGTTGAAGTAAAAGAACTGATTTGTTGTTTCAAAAGCAGTGAATATCTTGCATACCCTTTGCTGTGAATCTGAAATGATGCTCAGTCTGCATGGAAGGTAGACAGCCTGCCTGAGAAGATCATGTCAAGCCTGGAAGAAAGGAAGTACCAAACCGAAAGCCTGAACTTTAGAAAGATATTGACTTTAATTCATCCCTGTGAATCAAAGATCCCAAACCTTTTATTTTTTTGATATTCTCTTTCCCTTTCCCCTCTATATGGTTTGTCTGTATATATTAAAAAAAAAGAGTCGGGCAAGTTAGAAAGGGTAGGGTGGTTGGAAAATGGGTAGTAGATTGCCAGTTACATTTTCTGTCTGTTTAATTAAAGATACCATTCATAATAGAACATACAGTACAGGAGGCCATTCGGCCCATCGAGTCTGCACCGACCCACTTAAGCCCTCACTTCCACCATATCTCCGTAACCCAATAGCCCCTCCTAACCTTTTTGGCAACTAAGGGCAATTTAGCTTGACCAATCCACCTAACCCGCACGTCTTGGACTGTGGGCGGAAACCGGAGCACCCGGAGGATCCCACGTAGACAGGGGGAGAAGGTGCAGACTCCCCACAGACAGTGACCCAGGGGGGAATCGAACCTGGGACCCTGACGCTGTGAAGCCACAGTGCTGGCCACTTGTGCTACCGTGCTGCCCAGGGTTGCTTATGTTTTAAAATTACAAACCTGCCGACTGTAGTTTATTGGACTCAACCAAAGACCTCGGGCTGGATTCTTGGTCGGTGGGATCCTCCGCTGCTCTGGCACCCACTCTCGCCCATGGATTTCCCGACAGCACGGTGGTGCCCACAACGGGAAACTCCATTGACAGGCTACCGGGTCAGAGGATCCCACTGCTGGCAGGGGCGCATCGCCCCAGAAAAGGGATGCAACGGGACGGAGAATCCCGCTCCCCGGGTATTTAAATAAATCCAAGTTCATTTTTCGGGATGTGGGCTTCGCTGGATAGGCCAACATTTGTTGCCCATCTCTAACTGCCCTTAAGAAGGTGGTAGTGAGTTGCCTTCTTGAACCGCTGTAGGCCCTATAGTGTAGATACACCCATTGTGCTGTTAGAGAGGGAGTTTCAGGATTTAGACTCAGCGACAGTGAAGGAACGGCGATATATTTCCAAGTCAGGATGATGAGCGACTTGGACGGGAACTTCCAGGTGGTGGTATTCCCATGTTTCTGCAACCCTTGTCATTCTAGATGGCAATGGCCGTGGGTTTGGTGCTGCACAAGGAGCCTTGGTGAGTTCCTGCAGTGCACCGTGTAGATGGTACATACTATTGCTACTGTGTGTCGGTGGTGGAGGTGAATGTTTGTGGAAGGGGTGCCAATCAAGTGGGTTGCTTTGTTCTGGATTATGTAGAGCTTCGAGAGTTGTTGGAGCTCCACTGATCCAGATAAGTGGAGTGTATCCCATCACACTCCTGACTTGTGCCTTGTAGGTAGTGGACAGGCTTTGGGGAGTCAGGAGGCGAGTTACTTGCTGCAGGATTCCCAGTTTCTGACCTGCTCTTGTAGCCACAGTATTAATATGGCTAGTCCAGTTCAGTTTCTGGTCAATGGTAACCTGCAGGATGTAGATAGTGGGAGATTCAGTAATGGTAATGCCATTGAATGTCATGGGACAATGGTTTGGTTCTCTATTAATGAAGATGGTCATTGCCTGGCACTTGTGTGGCACGACTGCAACTTGCCACTAGTCAGCCCAAGCCTGAATATTGTCCAGGTCTTGGTGCATTTGGACATGGACTGCTTCAGTGTCGAGGAGTCGCAAATGGTGCTAAACATGTGCAATAATCACGAAGATCCCCACATCTGACCTTATGATGGAAGGAAGGTCATTCATAAAGCAGCTGAAGATGGTTGGGCCCAGGACACTACCCTGAGGAACTCCTGCAGTGATGTCTCAGGACTTATGACTGACCTCCAACAACCACAGCCTTCTTCCTTTGTGCCAGGTATGAATCCAACCAGTGGAGAATTTCACCCCCTCCCCCCCCCCCCCCACCGATTACAGTTTAGCAAGGATTCTTTGATGCCATACTTGATCAAATTCTGTCTTAATATCAAGGGCAGCCACTCTGACCTCACCTCTGAAGTTCAGCTTTTTTGTCCATGTTTGAACCACATCTGTAATGAGGTCAGGATCTGTGAGACCCTGGGGGAACCTAAACTGAGCAGGTTATTACTAAGGAAGTGTCGCTTAATAGCACTGTTGATGGCCCCTGTCATAATATACACCAGTATATCATGGTGCAGATACACACACACTGATGGACACACAGCAAGACCAATCAACACACACAACACCGCAGCCAATCACCAGTTAGAGCACACTCACTATAAAGACAGGGGGCATCAGAGTTCCCGCTCCTTCGGGATGCAGCCTCCTACAAGGACAGAGCTTACAGTTTACAGCACAGATCTTCACCATGTGCTGAGTGCATAGACTGGTTAGGACAGGCATAGGTCTTTAGTTTAATCTAACATTGTGTTAACCCACAGTGAAAGTATGTTCAACAGTTTCTAACTTAATAAAATAGTGTTGCACTATTTTAAGTGTTGGTGGCCTGTATGTGTTCCACGGATCCAGAGCACCCAACACATCAGCCCTTTCTCCGACTGCAGGCCAAGCATAGAACATAGAACATAGAACAATACAGCGCAGTACAGGCCCTTCGGCCCACGATGTTGCACCGAAACAAAAGCCATCTAACCTACACTATACCATTATCATCCATATGTTTATCCAATAAACTTTTAAATGCCCTTAATGTTGGCGAGTTCACTACTGTAGCAGGTAGGGCATTCCACGGCCTCACTACTCTTTGCGTAAAGAACCTACCCCTGACCTCTGTCCTATATCTATTACCCCTCAGTTTAAGGCTATGTCCCCTCGTGCTAGCCATTTCCATCCGCGGGAGAAGGCTCTCACTGTCCACCCTATCTAACCCTCTGATCATTTTGTATGCCTCTATCAAGTCTCCTCTTAACCTTCTTCTCTCTAACGAAAACAACCTCAAGTCCATCAGCCTTTCCTCATAAGATTTTCCCTCCATTCCAGGCAACATCCTGGTAAATCTCCTCTGCACCCGTTCCAAAGCCTCCACGTCCTTCCTATAATGCGGTGACCAGAACTGTACGCAATACTCCAAATGCGGCCGTACCAGAGTTCTGTACAGCTGCAACATGACCTCCTGACTCCGGAACTCAATCCCTCTACCAATAAAGGCCAACACTCCATAGGCCTTCTTCACCACCCTATCAACCTGGGTGGCAACTTTCAGGGATCTATGTACATGGACACCTAGATCCCTCTGCTCATCCACACTTTCAAGAACTTTTCCATTAGCCACATATTCCACATTCCTGTTTTTCCTTCCAAAGTGAATCACCTCACACTTCTCTACATTAAACTCCATTTGCCACCTCTCAGCCCAGCACTGCAGCTTATCTATATCCCTCTGTAACCTGCTACTTCCTTCCACACTATCGACAACACCACCGACTTTAGTATCGTCTGCAAATTTACTCACCCACCCTTCTGCGCCTTCCTCTAGGTCATTGATAAAAATGACAAACAGCAACGGCCCCAGAACAGATCCTTGTGGTACTCCACTTGTGACAAAACTCCATTCTGAACATTTCCCATCAACCACCACCCTCTGTCTTCTTTCAGCTAGCCAATTTCTGATCCACATCTCTAAATCACCCTCAATCCCCAGCCTCCGTATTTTCTGCAATAGCCTACCGTGGGGAACCTTATCAAACGCTTTGCTGAAATCCATATACACCACATCAACTGCTCTACCCTCGTCTACCTGTTCAGTCACCTTCTCAAAGAACTCGATAAGGTTTGTGAGGCATGACCTACCCTTCACAAAGCCATGCTGACTATCCCTGATCATATTATTCCTATCTAGATGATTATAAATCTTGTCTCTTATAATGCCCTCCAAGACTTTACCCACTACAGACGTGAGGCTCACCGGTCTATAGTTGCCGGGGTTGTCTCTGCTCCCCTTTTTGAACAAAGGGACCACATTTGCTATCCTCCAGTCCTCTGGCACTATTCCTGTATCCAATGATGACATAAAAATCAAAGCCAATGGTCCAGCAATCTCTTCCCTGGCCTCCCAGAGAATCCTAGGATAAATCCCATCAGGCCCCGGGGACTTATCTATTTTCAGCCTGTCCAGAATTGCCAACACCTCTTCCCTACTTACCTCAATGCCATCTAATCTATTTACCTGGAGCTCAGCATTCTCCTCCACAACATTATCTTTTTCCTGAGTGAATACTGACGAAAGCAGGCTGGAATTGACCGCGCAGTAGCGCAGGCTGTTGTAAATAAGTATTTCCTATACCTTATACTAGATAAGAGTTTACGTGAAGGAGTTTTGTTCAATAGCTTGACTTCTTTCAGGGCACATGGCAGAGAGCAAACTCTAACTTTAAAACATATTTCCTGGTGAATTAGATCAATTATACGGTGAGCATTTTGATTCTGCAGAACAGTGTTAATTAACTTAACTGAACAATCAGCTTTAGCTTTCCTCTCAAAATAAAACTATGAAAACAAATATTTGAGAGTGAAAGAATGGCCTCTCATTGCTGGTTGCTGCATAATTTGTTGCTACATAAAAAGAGTAGACAATTTAAGTTCATGCGGTATATTGAAATTTGCATCACACTTCATTATACAATATCTACTTTGGGAGCCACAAGTAGGGCTCCTAGACATAAGCTATTTGATCAAAACTGGTTTAAATATTTATCAAGTCTCATAATTAGTCATTGGTATATAGCTATTCCATCTTATATACCAGGGAAATAAAAGGGAATGTTTCAGTCTCTAGGTTTAATATTGGGCTATTGGAGGAGACAAAACAAGACCCAATGGTCCTCCAAATTGCAAGGCAAAAGTGGAATTCAATAGGCAATGAAGCCACAGAACAACATTACATGCCAAGCTCCCACATGGAATCCGCAAGGAAAGAGAAAGCAAGGCAAACCAAGAGACACATGGAGGAGGGGGATACAGGAAATGAGTTGAGAACTATACAGGGCAACAACTGGAGAGTTTGGCCCAAGACAGGATTAGATAGAGGGAATTTGTCTGTGGCTTAGTCTCCGTCAAGGAGTGGAGGCTAAGCTGATGATTCAACATAGTTTAGCAGCATTACATCTCAACCTTGTGCCACAGTACTGGGCATTTGGCCTAGGGACTTGAGATGATTAAAATAGAATTCCTTTTATCTGATGACACAAGCTATCTTTTAAAGGCAATAAAAGTATCCTTAAAATATGCCATGATATGACACATTCCCCTGCACAGATGCCGTCCATGCCAGCCTTTTTCCAATCTCATTGATATCACAGCTTGGAAAGTATTATATATGCTCTGGCTATTTCAGGCAGAACCAGTTCAATCACTTGTTTGCATCTCATTTTTGGTACGATTACAATGGCTACATACGGTTGTTTACAGATTGCATTGACAGCAATAACCAGAGCAACAATTATGACTGATGCTCACTCTGCAGTTTTAACATGTCGTGCAGTACGCGATGCAGAGCCAGTCTGGGACATATGGAGAATGGTGATTAAAGTTTGGTGCTCATACTGCAAGGGAAATGCAGTACAGACTCAAATTACAAGAGCTCTTCACCGGGGATAATAGGACTGCTTGGATTCAAAAGTACGGGAACAGTTGTGTGCTACAAAATGGGTATTTATTATATTTCTACTTTTAAAAGGGAGAATGGTTTAGTTTAATTGTGTGAACTTGTTCCAGTACTTTCATTTCCAAGTCAGAGGCTTGTAGGATCAAGCTGCAATGAAGGACTGAGCATATAATTTATGCTGACACTTCAATGCAGCACTGAGGGAGTGCTCTATATTGGAGGTGGCATTCTTTGAATGAGACATTAAACCAAAACTACATCTGCCTGTTCTGCTCGTTCAGGTGGATGTTTAAAGTCCCATGACACTAGCTGAAAGGGAGCAGCAAGTTTTCCTAATGTCAAAGCCATGATTATTTCCTCAAGGAGCACCAAAAGTAGATTAACTGGCCATCCATCCAATTTACAGTTTGTTTGATTTTGCTGTGATGAAATTGGTTGCTGCACTTAGCCATAGCGAATGACCCAGAAAATGTAATTAAATATGATTTGTTTTAGGATGCCTCACGAGGCATAATAAGGTGCTGTCGAAATTAAGCCCAACCTTTCTTCATAATTCAGACAGAAAGGATTGCTGTCTAAACTCTGTTGAGTTAACTGGAACTCGACTAACTTAGCATATAAAGTACTGAAATGAATACTTCATGGGCTTATATTGGGATAAAAGGGTTTATAAGTTACTTTTAATGTTAAATGTGAATGTATTATTGAAGACATGAACAAGTTCTAAAGTATATATTATCAAGAAAGAGATACGCAGCAAAAGTTGAAAGGATTTGGAATTTATTACCAGGCAGAAACTATGCTAACATTCAAGGTCAAATTGAACTGCGATATAGATGCCCAGTTGAGTTCTCAAACAACAAGCGTTCCCCACTTGACAATTAGCAAGTATTATGCATTGGTTCCATCACAGACCCTCTCTCCAGCAAAACAGATATCAAACAGGAGGGTGTCATTGCACCAACACTGTTTGCGCAATCTGAAGGAGAATTACAACAGTATTTATTGCATTCACCGAAGTCCATAGGAGTATGGGGATTGCTCTGCACTCCAGAAGACTAAAATCTTCTAATAACTCCCATCAAGTGTATCAATTCCAAAGCTTTCAATTGTGATTCATGGTGAAGTGTTGGGAAATGTCCCTCAACTCCCATATCTTGGAAATTATCTATCCCCAAAAAGCTGACATTGATGAAAAATAAGGAGCAAGTAAATGCTGGCCAAGTGACACTTACAACCTAAGATCAACTAGATTTTTAAAACTCCTGTGCAGATGTCCTCTTCAAATGAACCTGCCAGAACCTGATGTTAATGTCAACACTCGGGATAATGGAATGAACATTATTATTTTTTAAAGTGTTCACAGACAGGTTCACTGTCTAATCCAGTTAAAATATTCTCAAATACTATTCCCATATTCAGTATCTACATTCGATGAAAGTCCGTGCTATTTCTTGGCAGTTTTGAATTTCACATGATTTAAGTGTCTGGCTGCATTCCGCCAACAGATGGAACCCACTATCAACATTTTTTTCTGTTGTTTTACCCCCCCCACCCCACCAAGGTGCAATTTTTCTCAATACGAAGATGATAAAAAAATGTTTTTGGGGTCGTCATGCTACCTTAAATCATGCTAATTGTGTGTACAATTCATGTCATAAAAAGGAATTGTGTTCAGAACCTAGTTCTGTAATCATCAGAGCTTAATAAGCGTCACGAGAATGTAAGATCACTCAACCCAGGACTTTGTTTTTTGAAAATGGGCGACTTACAACACTACTTTGTTGGGGTGGCAAGAAACTGAGTAAGGCTTTATACCCGAAGTACGAACAGACTCATACTTTGGCAACGGAGAAACTAGACAAATTTCTATGGCCCGGTGTTTTCCATCCCAGGATCTTAAACGGTGAGGAAATTGTAGACGCTATTGTGATGATCTGCCAAAACACACACAATTCAGGAATTATCACCCTGAATTGGAATATTGCCATGCTCTCCCGTTTTATGGGGGGTAGAAGAGATAAACTAGGACATTAGATGCCTATTAGTCTCATGTTCGTTGTGGGGAAGTGAAGAGAATCTGTGATTCGGCACATAGAGATTGAGTACATGGATAAACATAAACTGATTAGCAAAAACAACATGGATTTGTGATGAGTAAGTTGTATCTAATGAATCTAGTTGAACATTTGGAGCAGATGACTAATTTGGTTGACAAGAGAGTGTCTCTGCATTTTATTTACATGGATTTCCAAACAACATTCAATATGGTTTCACACAAGAGACTTTTAACAAAATTAAGAGCACATGAATTGAAGGCAAACTATTGGTTCGGAAAGAGAATTGATTACGCTGCAGCAGAGAGAGAGTAGGGAGAATGGATATTTACTTAAATTGTCAGGATGTGACGAGTGGTGTCCCCAGGAATCTGTATCGGGCTTCAGCTCCTTAAAACCGACCTCTCTGACCATGTTATTGCACATTTAACTAGATATCATCTCACAGGGCCGAATGCCCAATACTTGAATGTTGTTTATGTTAAAGGCAACATATTTATATAAAATACTGTTGTTATATTTATAAATTACTTAGATAAAAGAATAGAGAGCCATATACCTATAATTGCTGATGACATCATGTTCAATGACACGGTAAATAGCGTAGATGAGAAAGATGTAAAGGAACATTGATCAAACTAAGCAAGTGGACAAAATTGGTAGATGGGTTCAATGTAGGGAAGTTTGAACCTAAGAAATATAAATGATTAGAAGGAAAAAAAGGGATGGAACAAAGAGGTTGAGCGGTTGTAATTCAAATTTGATGAACAGATACAAAAAAAAAATAAGGTATGGAATTCAATCCGGTGAAGTGTGAGATGATGCTCTTGGGAAGGACAAACAAGGCAAGGCAATACATAATAAATGGCAGGACCCTGGGAAGCACCCGAGTATTAACATGGAAAAGGACAGAGAGAAAGTAGGAGTAAAAGTTTTGAACTGGGGGCAGGAAAATATTTGCAGAAATGAGAAGGGGTGGACTGGCTAGCATTGCTGGAGGATAAATCAGTGTAAAACCAGTGGGAAACACTAAAAAGCGAGATTCTAAATGTACAAAGTACACATGACCCCACCAAAAATAAGAGTGGTACTACCAAATCTAGAACCCCTTGGTTGTCTAGAGGAGTATAAAACAGAAAAAGAAAGCGTACAATAGGCACAAAGAACTAAGCACTGCAGATAGCTGAGACAAGTGTAGGAAGTGCAGGTGACTGTATAAAAGGAAATAAAGAAATCAAAGAGAGGGTATGAAAAAGAAATTAGCAAGTAAGGTTGAAGAAAACCCAAAGGTGTTTTACCAATATATTAGTTAAGGAAAAAGTGGGACCTATCAGCGTTGAAGAAGGGAACGTGTGTAGATGCAGAGGCTGTGGGAAAGATTTTAAATGAATATTTTGTTTCCGTGTTTACAAAGGAAAGAGATGATGCATATATAGTAGTCCAGGAGGAACATGGAGATATTGAACAGAATAATCATAGAGAGGAAGTACTGGAAGGGTTGAAATCCTTGAAAGTTGATAAGTCGCCAGAGCCCGATGGAATGTTTCTGAGATCAGGGAGGAGATAGCAGATGCACGGAGGATGATTTTCCAATCCTCACTAAATACAGGGGAGGTACTGGAGGAATGGAGAAATGCAAATATGGTTCCATTGTTTAAACAGGGATCGAAGTAAACACCAAACTATTATAGGCCAGTTAATCTGACGTCGGCAGTGGGCAAATTAGTAGTATCAATCCTGAGAGGTAGTATTAACTACCGCATACAAAATTATGAGGGGAAGAGATAGAAACATTGAAGGATCAAATTGTTTCCCTTGGTAGAGAATACTAGAACCAGGTGACACAGATTCAAGATTAATTGGCAGAAGATGTAGAAGGGACAAGAGGAAGAATTTTTTTTCGCAGAGGGTAGTGGGTGGCTCGAATTTGCTGCCCGAGTTGGTGGTGGAGGTAGGGACCCTAAATCTTTTAGAAAGTACTATAAACTACAGGGCTATAGTCCAGGTGTAAGAAGTTGGGATTAGTAAGGGCACATGCGTGTCCTCAAAGATGGACCAAATGACCTCTTTTTAAAAAAAACATAACTTTTCTATGGTTGTGTAGTGTTAACTGAATCCTCGAGTATATCAGTTGTTGGGGAGTTCGATACAAAGCTATTTGCTTCACGATATCCAACCCTTCAAAAAGCGGAGGAATATTTAGTAGGTTCTCAGTCCCCTTCCACTTCTAATTTTCCAAAAGGGAACTGGAATGTGAAACCAGCTTTAGCAACAATGGGTGTTGCCTCCTTGGTTAACCTCTTCCTCTTAGTCGAGTCCTTTTTATTCACTATTATTTAATTGTTAAACTGCGTTCATTACATTTTACGATGTGAGCCATGTATCTGGTTATCACGGACTTATGTTCTTAGTATCTTTCCTGTTCATCGCCAATTGTTATCTATGGGCAGGATCTTACCAGAATTTGGCAAAGTTTCAGTTTCAGACAGAAAACCGATGTAGATTGGTGGAGTTGTGGATAGTAAGGAGGGCTGTTGTCGGCTGCAAAGAGACATAGATAGGATGCAGAGCTGGGCTGAGAAGTGGCAGATGGAGTTTAACCCTGAAAAGTGTGAGGTTGTCCATTTTGGAAGGACAAATATGAATGCGGAATACAGGGTTAACGGTAGAGTTCTTGGCAATGTGGAGGAGCAGAGAGATCTTGGGGTCTATGTTCATACATCTTTGAAAGTTGCCACTCAAGTGGATAGAGCTGTGAAGAAGGCCTATGGTGTGCTCGCGTTCATTAACAGAGGGATTGAATTTAAGAGCCGTGAGGTGATGATGCAGCTGTACAAAACTTTGGTAAGGCCACATTTGGAGTACTGTGTACAGTTCTGGTCGCCTCATTTTAGGAAGGATGTGGAAGCTTTGGAAAAGGTGCAAAGAAGATTTACCAGGATGTTGCCTGGAATGGAGAGTAGGTCTTACGAGGAAAGGTTGAGGGTGCTAGGCCTTTTCTCATTAGAACGGAGAAGGATGAGGGGCGACTTGATAGAGGTTTATAAGATGATCAGGGGAATAGATAGAGTAGACAGTCAGAGACTTTTTCCCCGGGTGGAACAAACCATTACAAGGGGACATAAATTTAAGGTGAAAGGTGGAAGATATAGGAGGGATATCAGAGGTAGGTTCTTTACCCAGAGAGTAGTGGGGGCATGGAATGCACTGCCTGTGGAAGTAGTTGAGTCGGAAACATTAGGGACCTTCAAGCAGCTATTGGATAGGTACATGGAGTACGGTTAAATGATATAGTGTAGATTTATTTGTTCTCAAGGGCAGCACGGTAGCATTGTGGATAGCACAATTGCTTCACAGCTCCAGGGTCCCAGGTTCGATTCCGGCTTGGGTCACTGACTGTGCGGAGTCTGCACGTCCTCCCCGTGTCTGCGTGGGTTTCCTCCGGGTGCTCCGGTTTCCTCCCACAATCCAAAGATGTGCAGGTTAGGTGAATTGGCCAATGATAAATTGCCCTTAATGTCCAAATTGCCCTTGGTGTTGGGTGAAGGTGTTGAGTTTGGGTAGGGTGCTCTTTCCAAGAGCCGGTGCAGACTCAAAGGGCCGAATGGCCTCCTTCTGCACTGTAAATTCAATGATAATCTATGATTAATCTAGGACAAAGGTTCGGCACAACATCGTGGGCCGAAGGGCCTGTTCTGTGCTGTATTTTCTATGTTCTATGTTAGAACTTTGCACAGACAAGTTTTCTCACTGATCTTTGAACCTCTTTGCCAAAATGAGTGGGCGTGGTTTATGCTTCACTCTGGAGGGGTGGGGTCTCAAAGTCGGCAACCGGCTACAAATATATTGGACGCAATCTTTAAAGGGCACCCTAACCGGCGCTGCAGCTGAATGGCCCACAACCCATATCACAGAGGTCTTGAAGGCTCTCCCCCCAACATTCATCGGCAGCAACCCCTCGCCATCAAAATTCATTGCCAGCAATACCACACACCGACATTCATCGTTAGCAAACTCCCGCCCCCCCCCCCCAAATTGCCGCTCTTCCTGCCCCCCCCCCCCCCCCCCACCCGCCACACACCAATGCACCTACCTCCACAATGGAGCTCCCACAAGGGTCCTCTCCTGGCACTGCCCCCTCCATACAGGCTGGCACTGCCAACCTGTGCCTGGCGGGCATGGACCTCTCTCCCCTGGAGGCTATACTAACCTCTGCACCCCTGGACGATCCCCTCGACTGCCTCACACCTGGACAAACTTGTTCTAAACATGACCGATGGTATTTAGTGAGGGGGGGGGGGGGGGAAAGAGAACGAGTAATATGTAAATGATGGAAATTTTTGAAAATAAGGTTCGCACCCTTTATGGGCATGAATCTTGTGATATTGCCAGTGAGGGGTGAGAAAAATCAAAAAATGAGATCTCTATGGAGAGAATTGTGATTTTCATGGGGATTTTCAGCCCTTGCTACTGATCCCACGGTCAGCTAGTGCGGGCTCATGACTCCAGCCAATTTTTCCTAAAAGTGATTTTAAACTTCTAGTCGCGAAATGGGGACTTCTAAAGTACATTTTTCTAATTTGCAGTAAAGGTACATTCCTACGATCATGTCCAAATCTGATTTGCTGAGCAAGTTCTAGGAACGTCTTCTTAATAGACAAGTAGAAATAATAGCAGACCATGAAATCATGGATTCACTTAAAATTTCTTTTTAATGAATGAGACAGCAAAGAGCTATAATTTATCCTCCCTAAACTCCTTTGCTCTTTTTAAGAATAATTAAGAGAAACCATGGTGATACCTTGCCGATATAGTACTGCCGAAGGCTATTTACCTCCTGGTGGAATCAGAGCTGTCAAGCTACTGCTGCCCATGTTTGGAGTATTTTGGGAAAAGATGGCAGTCCATGAATTTGTGTCCATTCTACGGTATCATGTCCTACATATATATGAATTCTACCTGTTTATTTGTGCACTTCCTTCACAAAGTTGCCCAGTATCCACCTCAGCTGACCGTAGGAACTATGCTGAGATGATCTAAAATAAAGTTCTAAGCATCTATTCCAGACTTTACTGTATTTAAAAACAACTCTAATTGATAACAGCACAGTCAATATATTTAAATTGCTTCAATTACTTAATCCCTTATAAAATACACATTTGTATTCATAGCCTCAAATCAAAGACAGTTAATGCTTCATAATGACTAGGAGCTGTCAATCAAAATTGTGAATTTGCTGACCCTCCCACCTCCTCACAGTGATAATTATAAGTTGTGGAAGCAGACAAGCATTATTAATACTACAATAATACCTCTCAGGCTATCATCGTTAATAAACACCAATTGAAATTGCAAGCTTAGTACCAATTAATGAAGTAACAATGTTTAAGTATCTATGACAGACTTTGCTATGTTAAAAAATTCATTGATACATAATTAAGTCCCTTCGAGTACTTAACTTTTTTGAACTGAGACACACAGCAGGCTTCAATCTTTCAAAATCTAAAGAGGGGTTTTTAAATGATTCGACAGTTTGACAGTTCCACAGACCTCATCCATCTTATGTGTGCATGAACATCAACCAACAATCACAAAAGGCTGCCCTGGCACTTCCAAAAGGCTGCCTGATTTTGTTAAAAAACTCAGATAGGTTTAGAACTTTCCTCAAATTTATAAAGCCCATAACTCCAATTCAGTTTCAGACACCTTGTTGACAATAATTGCTTCTAAGTGAAGGCAGCTACATTTTAAAATATGCATCTGTCCTTTCCAACCATGGAGGTATTAACTATGCCCTGCCCCTGGTGAAAATGGTGGGTGTGGGATAGAGGGGTAGGGAGGTGGGGGTGGGGGCGCTTCCGAATTAGGGGCTCCTGTGCCATTCTGGCTAAGCCAAACTAAGCCCTTCTATTTTTGCAGAAACCTTGGCCACTATGAAGCTGAAAGAGGATCCTCTTTTGTTTATTGTTTTTACACCTCCAACTCTAACCCCTTCAAGTTAACATGGACCATCCTTTGAATTGTAACGATCCAAGAGGTGTTTACTGGTCTCTCAAACCCCCCCATCCCCATTTATCTGCCATTTAAATTCCAATTTCCAAAAGGAACAGTTATATCCCTAAAATTGACAACAAAGTTGCCTGATCAACAAGAGAGGGTGAGTGAGATAATGCATCCATTCTGTCAAAGCTGTCTAATTAAAATATTCACACTATAGGGTGCAAGAGCTCAGTAGCACATGGGCTTGAGGCTGCAACAACTACACAACTAGAAAGGATAACTGGGAAGGCTGCCACCATCCCCCCCCTCAGATGTCTAGCCTCTCACTCTGACTTCATTATTCTTCTGTACAGCACATCTCAGATTAACACTCCTTGCAGCTTCACTCATTCCTCGCTCTCTACAGACCACACATCCCCAGCTGAACAACTAACATTTTCACTCGCCTTATTGCTCTCTCGGAAAAGGAGGGCTCGTTACCGGAAGCTGCAGATCTTGTTCGCGACCTGCCTGGAGAGCCGGCAGCTCATGAACTGCGACATGTTGGGAGAGCTGATCCTCTGATCTTGCGTTGGGGGCTTTGCTTCCTTGCAACTCGATCTCTGTGCCCAGCCCCTCTTCCTCGCTGAGGAGAAGGCGGTGGCTACTCTTATTGTTGGGGTGTCTTCTGCTCTTGCCCTCATCAAAGGTGCAAGGTAGAGCTACAGAAGCTGTTCCAATAGTGTGCTGAATGCAGGCTGAAGATGAACAAAATGCTGAACTGGAATGCCTTCCAGGAAGATGGCAATCACCTGCCAAGCACCGAAAGCTCACTCTGATGGAAGTGGCGCTTTGAACAGAAGCGAATTTCATGGTTGGAGCTCTTCAGTACAACTGATCAGAGCCTTCTCAGCTTGTAAGTTTGGTTCACTGAAGAATTTCTTCCTACTGTGTACTCGCCTCGGTGACCCTGGCGAGCAGCCAACAGGTTGCGGAACTGGGCCTGTAGCTCCAGAAATGAGGGCCAAAACAAGTCATAATTGACCCCCCCCCCAGTACTGTAATAACGTATCCAATTAACACTAGGTGGTTTGCTACTCGCTTCATTCCCAGCCAGCAGATGTCCGGAAGAGGACGGGATGATGTTGTAATGAAAACCCACCGTCAGCTTCAGGGGATTTTCATATCCAGTAGCAGAACAGAATGCAAATTTTCAGAGGAGACCAGGATCCAGGGGCAGAACAGGAAGGTTCAAAATGAGTCCTATTATTTAAGGTAGTGTGTGGATCACACCTCTGCTGTGTCTGCTCCAAATGGTCACTTATAAATATATATATTGCATAGAACACTTTGAGACCAGTACTGTGGGGCATCAACTCTCTTAGGAACTAATCAAAAGGAAAACATCAGCTTTGATGCAGAGGTGCCCGAGAGGCTCATTCTAAGTCCTTGCACAGCACACAGCCATTTTGTTCATATAACTCAAACAGGGTTAAAATGTGGAATTTTCTGCCACTAATTATTACTCAAGACATCTATAACCCTTGAAAGGGAATCAAATAATTGTTCGATTAAGGATTATAAATGATATGAACAACAATCAGAGTGGTCGAAACTAACGTGTGTGCATTACAGCGAATGTCAGGTGAAAGCAAGACTGGACTAAGTTTTGATACTCGCCACAGCTGCTAACCCTACCGACACTTCCTACGCAACTCACAAATGGAAAATGACCACTCAGGGCAGGCAACTATATTTATGAAGCTTTAGCGCAGCAAATCATGAATTCTATTCTGGAGGAGAGGTAGTTGGGGTGTAGGATACAAATTCAGAGTTGAGCACAAGTGTGTTGTGTTGTGGGGGCTTTCAAATCTTTCGGTAATTGGAACTCTTTGAAAATAGTGATATTCTCCGGGGAAACTCTGTGCAAATATTGACGTATTGTCAGTAACCAACAGACCCGCATTATGAAAGGCAGTGTCAACTACCTGGAGGATAACAGTGTTGGCATTGCAAAGCAGCATTTTTTTTTTTTGAGTAGTACACAGAAACAATATGCTAAAAGACAGCCCACAAAAATCCAATGCCCCCCAGCCCCCTCCTCCCCCAGCCCCCCCCCCCCCCCCCCCCCCCCCCCCCACCACACAGGACAATAATTTTAAAATTTCTCCCTCAACCTTTTGTTTTATATAAAGAACCTTGCATTTAAACAGCGCATCATCGCATCCTCAGCACATCTCAACATGCACCAGTCATTGAATTACCTTGGAATAGAAATATATGCTTTTGAAAGCAAAAACTGCAGCTAATTGCACTAACAAATGCGGCAAATGGTCACATTGACTTTCTTTCTTAATTGGTATGGTTTCACAATCAAGACAGAGGTAGAACTCAGCATTCCTCTTCACATATACTCAACCTCAAACTTTAATCTCATGGTCTAGTATATCCCCCATTCTAGAATTACCACCTAGCCAGGGGATCAACCCTGGTTCATTGAAGAGTGCAGGACAGCAAGCTAGGGTCAGCACCACGCATAACTAAAAAGAGTTGTCAACCTGATAAAGCTATAACACAGGACTACTTGTAAGCAGCGAGTGATAGACAGAGCTAGTCGATTCCATAATCAATGGATCACATCTAAGCTCTGCAGTCCTGCCACATCCAGTCGTGAATGGTGGCGAACATTTAAACAACTCGCTGGAGGAAGCAACAACACAAATATCGCTATCTTCAATGATGGGAGAGCCCAGCACAGCAAATGACAAAATCTGAAGCATTTGCAGCAAATTTTCAGCCAGAAGTGTCGAAAGAATCATCCTCTTCCGGCTGAGATGCCCAGCATCAGATCTTCAGCCAATTGGAGTTATTCCATGTGATATCCAGAAACGGCCAGAGGCTGGAGACTGCAAAGACTCTGGGCCCTGACAATAATCCAGCAATAGTACTGAAGACTTGAGTCCCAGAATCTGCTGCATCCCCAGCCAAGCTGTTCGAGCGCAGCTACAACACTCGTATCTACCTGCTAAATTGCCCAGGTATGTCCTGTACACGAAAAGCAGGACAAATCTAACTTGACTATCACTGCGCAATCAGTCACCTCTCTTTCATCAGTAAACTTGTAGAAGGGGTCATCAACAGTGCTATCAAGTGACACTTGCTCAGCAATAAGTTTGGGTTCTGCTCAGTTTGGGTTCCGCCAGGGCCACTCATCTCCTAGACTCATTACAACCTTGGTTCAAACATGGACAAAAGAATTCAACTCCAGAATTAGGGATAAGTCACTCTCCTGGACATTCAATGGCATTAACATCACTAAATTCCCCACAATTAACATCCTGGCAGTTACCATTGATTAGAAATTGAACTGGACAAGACATAAAAATACTGCAGCTACAAGAGCAGGTCAGAGTCTGGGAGTTCCACAGAGAGTAACTCCCCTCCTGACTCCTCAAAGCCTTTCCACAATCTATAAGGCACAATTAGAAGTGTGATGGGACACTCTCCACTTGTCTGGATGAGTGCAGCTCCAAAAACACAAGAGGCTTGACACCATCCTGGACAAAGCAGCCCACTTGATTGGCACCCCATTCACTTCATTTACCACCCCGATGCACAGTAGCAGCAGTATGTAACATCTATAAGATGCACTGCCGGAACTCACCAAGGCTCATTAGACGGCATCTTCCAAACCCACAGCCTCTACCATCCAGAAAGACAAGGGCAGACTTAGCGACACCACCATCTGGAAATTCCCTTACAATCATCCCCTCTGATCATCTCCCTCCCAGGATTTTTTTGCAAGAGTTTCTCAAGGGTAGTGTCTTAGGACAAACCAGCTTCAGATGCTTCATCAATACTCTCCCATCCATGATAAGGTCAGAATCTTGTTAGATTCCATACAATCCCTATAGTGCAGAAGGAGGCCATTCAGCGGATCGAGTCTGCACCGGCCCTCCAAAAGAGCACTCTATCGAGGCCCACTCCCCCACCCTATCCCCATAACACATTGATCATAGTCAATCCGCCTAACTTGCACATCTTTGGACACAAAGTGGCAATTTATCATGGTCAATCCATCTAACCTGCACACCTTTGGACTGTGGTAGGAAACCAGAGCACCCATAGAAAACCCATGCAGACACAGGGAGGTCATGCAAACTCCACACAGTCAGTCATTCAAGGCCAGAATTTAACCCAGCTACCTGGCGCTGAGGCAGCAGTGCTAACCACTGTGCCACCCAGTGGCTGAAAAGTATGGGAATATATCTTGGCTCCACGATGCCGGCAATGAGGAGTTACATTCAGGTTCAATTCTCTGCTCTTCCAGATGGGAATATGCCTTTTTTACACTCAGCATGACCCTCTAATGGCTTGACATGGATAAGTGCTGATGTAAAAGTAAGTAGAAGAAGATTATTCTGAACTGTTTGTATTATTTTCTGAAGCTATGCTACTCATTTTGCAACTGTAGTTTAGCGTCGATCCCTGTTGTTTCTCCTCCACATAAAATAACAGATCTTTGACTTTTAATGAAGTGATCTGGAAAGCTCAAGAATGTTTAATTCTGTACAGCAGTACGCCAATGTGTTTCTCGATTTGCAATCCTCATTGATCGCAAATTGAACCCAACTTTAGTTATATCACAACCAAAATCTACTATAACAAGGCAATCTATTCCTCAACTCCCTTGCCACAAATGGGCATTAGTGCCAGGTACAATATGAATTGTCATAATATACACCAGTATATTATGGTGCAGACACACACACACACACACACACACACACACACACACACACACACACACACACACACACACACACACACACACACACACACACACACACACACACACACACACACACCATACACAAACACAACACCGCAGCCAATCACCAGTGAGAGCACATGCACTATAAAGACAGGGGACAGGAGAGTTCCCGCTCATTCTAGTAGCAGCCAGCTCGGAGCACAGAGCTCTCAGCCTGCAACACAGACATTCACCATGTGCTGAGTGCATCACCTGGTTAGGACTAGGCAAGGGTCAACCGTTAAAGCTGGTATTGCATTTACCCACAGTTCAAGTATGTTAATGTAGTTAACCTTATAATAAAATAGAGTTGCACCACTTCCAGTGTTGGTGACCTGTTTGTGATCCAGAACACCCAACACATCATGAATTATTTCCTCTTATCTGATGTGCTCTGTCACCAATTTTACTGGCTACAAACCAGTGTCTTGTGGGATATTGTGTGCAAGCGTACAGTGATTGAAACAGTCCTGCTCTTCAAGCTCCTACTTGCAACGGAGAATTAATGGATAAAGATAATTGTCAAAAAAAATTGGAGAAAATAATCAGAATGAATTCTGCACTTTTGCACAACTAGATATTCGAATGACTGTAATGTGGAAAAGAAAAAAATAATTTGAGTAAGATTTACCTGAAAACATCCAAGTTCCTAAATAGTGCCAGTCTCTGGAGATGTGGTATTACATTATTGTAAAGATAAATACCTTTTGGGAAACAGTTCCTCCCATCACAGTTACTGCTAGTTAGATTGACGATAATCATTTTGATTTTAATGCTTCGTACCAATGACCTTGTCAGCACTGAAATTGCTTGTAGCTTCAGCGGACAAATAAATACACATATACAGAATTCCAACGTTGGAAAGAAATTGAAGAAAATGGGCTGAAAACTGATGTGAAGAGAATGCCCAAAACTAAGTCCCTGCAAACCTCTATGAAACACCAAGCAAGCTGTTCTTGCAAGCATAAACAAAAATGAACACCTCAACAGAACACATTTCCAAGTGTTTGAAGTGTTAACAAAAGATCTACCAGCTGCACTGGAAAACTGCCCAGCATTATAAAAGGTCTGTAATTTGTACTGTGACATTAAAGACATACTCAGGAGAATTGTTGCATCTTATTTGTGGACATATTACAATAATTTGGCATTTTACAACCAAAATATAGCCTGTATATTTTTTCCAATACGTATGTGTCGAAGATGGGGACAGAATAAAATATATTTTTTAAAGTTTATAATGTCTTATTAACGAGTCAAAATTAAAATTCATCTTCCCCTCAGTCACTGCAGTGACAACAACAGACCTTGTGGCTTATTCATTCTTCAAACAAGGTTTGGGGGGGGGGGGAAATAGGGGCGGGGGGCGGGGGGGGATAATACTCCCAAAAATGGCAAGTCTGAGCTGGGTGGGAGATGGAAGCGTTAAAAATTAGAATTTTTGGGGATGCGGTGGCGTAGTGGTATTGTTGCTGGACTAGTGATCCAGGGACCCAGGGTAATAATCTGGGGACCAGGGTTTGAATCCCACCACGGAAGGTGGTAGAATTTAAACTCAATAAAATATCTGAAATTAAAACTCTAATGATGACCATGAAACCATTGTCGACTATCATTAAACAAAAACCCATCTGGTTCACCAATGTGCTTTAAGGAAGGAAATCTGCCATCCTTACCTGATCTGGCCTACATGTGACTCCAGACCCACAGCAATGTGGTTGACTCTCAAATGCCCTCTGAAATGGCTTAGAAAGTCACTCAGTTGCATTCGGCTGCTACGAAAACACAAAAAAGGAATAAAACCGGACAGACCATGCGGCATCGACCCAGGCAGCGGAACCGACAACGGCAAATCCAGCCCTGTCGACCCTGCAAAGTCCTCCTGACTAACATCTGGGGGTTTGTGCCAAAGTTAGGAGAGCTGTTGCACAGATTAGTCAAGCAACATCCTGACATAGTCATACACACACACAACAGAGGCAGCAGTGTATACCTTCTACAAGATGCACAGCAGGAACTCATCAAGGTTCCTTAGTCAGCACCTTACAAACCCACCTACCATCTAGAAGGACAAGAAAGGCAGATATCTGGGAACTCCACCGCCTGGAGGTTCCCCTCCAAGTCACTCACTGCCCTGACTTGGAAATATATCGCTGTTCCTTCACTGTCACTGGGTCAAAATCCTGAAGCTACTTCCCGAAAAGCACAGTGGGTGAACCTACACCACATGGACGGCAGTGGTTTAAGGCAGCACCTTCTGAAGGCAACTAGGGATGGACAATAAATGCTAGCCTAACCAATAATGTCCACATCCCGTAAATGAAGAAAAAAAGAGAATTTTGACTGCAAGCTGCCTACATGTGGTTGTGACCGAGGTGGGATGATGGGTAGGCTACCAACCCATATCCAGAAATGTTACAATGAGGCGGTCATATTTATGCACCATTTTAACTCTGGCTGTTGCAGTCTCCTCAGCCTATGGTAACTTCAGGGAGGTAAGGATTATTGCATTCAGAAAGTGATCGTCTTTCCTTTTACTTGCCTCACCAACAGACCATGCTTCACTAACAAACAAACTACTGGGAAAGTCAGACCACACAATGAGTAGTAATATTATGCGCTCTGTTCCCGATAGCGGAACTGGACGTGGGCAGCACTTCCACTCTTGTAGCAGGAGACATCCCTCATAATCTTACCTGTTTGACTGACCCCCACAAGCTACCTGACACACCCAGGATGTCAGGCTATTCCCACTTTACTCAAAACATGCCCTGACCCCACCCGCTCTCCTCCATTGGATACCTCTGCCACTCCTACATGCCCCGACCCTAGTCCACACCTTCACCCCATATCACTGACTCGCTACTGCTGGACCAGAGCCTCCATCTAATGTGCCATGCTCCTCTGCCCTTCCTGGTGCTGCAGAGTTTAATAAATAAAACTGCTATCAGTTACAGCTGCACAAAGCTGACTGTTGGATTCTACCTTTAAGCAAATGCGAAACACATAAAATTCCTAAGTGCTACTGATTGAAACTTGAAGTAAGGACGTATTTACAAAAGTTATAATTTAGTGAACATTCATGCCCTGCATATATATTATAAATGGAAACTCGCTATGCGATGGTGGGAAGCCCAACCCTTCTCTGCCATGTCACGGACTTATTCTCTGCATCTCAATTAGGCTTCTGCCTAATTAAGTCACCCTACCTGCCACGTTTCCAGATATTGCAGGCCCCATAAATACCACCCAATGCTACAAAGAACAAGGCTGGATTCTCCGCTGGCGGGATGCTCCGATTTGCCGGCAGTCCGGGTGTTTCCCGACGACGTGGGGCTGCCCCACAATGGAAAACCCCATTGACCGGCCTGCGTAACAGAGCATCCTGCCGGCGGGGTAAAATAGAAATGTGGCGCGGCAGGGCAGAGAATCCAGCCCCAATTACTTAATTGACTGTAAAGTGCTTTGGGGCATCCTGTGATCATATATGGCACTGTACAAATGCAAGTCTTTCAAGTAAAAATGATGGGAGAAATCAGCACCCAACTTGATAGCTGAAGTCGGAATATTGCTTTCTGAATTGCTTGCAAAAATAATTCTGTCCTGTGTCACACCAAGGCAGCATCCCAAAAATCAGCACTGTAATATAACTACAAGGAGATACACCCAGGCTTCCGGTCATGATGGTCTATTAGTGTCCCTACATTTGTAAAATCTTATGCTGCATTGTCAGGCATCTTCACAACAGATGGCATAGCTTTCAATTTGGCTTGCAACTTAACTGAGAATGGTCTCCACAATCATTGGCTTATGGATACCTAGGGCATGGAGGAATGGCTGGTGACATCTTGGATGCAACAAACTAAGCCATGTGTGTTCAGTTGACTCTGGCATGCCTGCTTTCAAACAGCACTGTAAAATGTTGCCATGTGGTTCTTGTGAATATGAAGTTCTTGGGAAGGAAGAGTAAGATTCAACCAGATTCAGTGAGAAACAGAACTGCTGCTATGTAGACATGGATTTCTTTTTAGTCCCTTCTACACCCACTTTGCTGGTTGCAAAGGTGACTGTACGGTAGCCTAGGTGAACAAAACGCACAATACGATTTCCAATTCATGACATGGAAGGCAACTTCCAACATTCAAACATTGTTGTGTCATGAAAATGAAGAATCTCCAGCATGTAAAAGCTCAATTTCAATCAGCAAATACAGCATGAGGGTTCAATTGGGAGTCTCCTCCTATCCCTCCCCCCTGCAATAATCAGGGCAAGAGCAAGGTAGCCACATTTTTAAAAACATTGTGATCATCTTTCATATGGTTAACCCCATTTAACAGAGGAGAAAACAACATGTGGTATAGTCAGTAAGACAACAAGTTGTGAATAAAAAAAGTGCCCTTAATTCACATCAACACATGATTGGGCTGGATTACTTAATTTGGCACCGAAGAAATGCCAGTGAAGATGATGCAAGTGATTAATAATGGAGCTCACATATCTAGGTTAAGTGCAAAAATTATCAAGTGCTTACACATGTCAAAATTCAAGCATGTTTCATTTAAATAAGGTGCTTAACCCAGAAAAATATTGATATGTTCTTTTCCCACAGATACAAAATAAGTACGAAAATAAGCTGATAATGTTCGTGAGCTCCTCAGTAGTAAATAAAGTACAACAGGTTACATATTCTAAACAGCACTTTGTTTTTTTGCTGGTTTAAAAAAAACATTCAGCTTTAAACAAATTATTAAACAAACCAAGCTTCAGATTTCAAAGGAAGGGCAGGACTGGTATGACTGAAGCAACCTGCCAGATTTACTGCCTCATGACGGAATGGCCCACTGAACACCTCTGAGTGAAATGCTAAAATCTATCCCCATTTGACCTGCTCCTTCCCACACCCTCACAATTCTTACTCTAACCAGAATACCAAGGCAATTCTCGGAATAGCATCAAACTTAAATTCAACAAATATTGATTGGACTCATTACTTCTAATGACTCCACATCATATTTAGCTCAATGACAGTTCAGAGACACAAACACTAAGCAAAACTGATAGCTGGCACTGGTATGGCTGGCACCACTGTTTCTAGGCTGTCTTCATTAAGGGCAAGCAAATTGATTTCAACACACAGCACAACAATGGCATACTGAAGAATTCAAATATAACTTCACTGAAAATATAATACAGGAAACAACAAATCAACTATAGACACTGAGTCATCAGTTACATTATGAATCCCATCCTATTGTTTACAATGTGAAATGTGGAGAAGCCAATTCCTATAATGTTCATTCTGATTCTTCCAGTTCCTGTGTTCTAAAACTCATATTTAAAGCAAGAGGCCTTTCTGCATCCATTCCTGATCCATGGGTGACTTTTGCCCTTTGCCATCCTTCACCTCTGCCATTCCACTGTAACAATTTACACTTCCTTTGGACCCCTCCTCCTTTGTTTGCGACTTCTCCCATTACTCGCCCCTTGTGCTCTGCACCATCATCCCTTTTGTCATTTAATTACCCCTGTTCTACATTCTATCATGGCATTTTCTTTGAATTTCTTATGCAACGTTTGCCTGGCTCTGTACCTGATTCAAAACTAGTGAAGAAAGGTTAGCATTTATAAGGACATCCCGAAGCGCTTAAGCCAATAACATGCTTTTGACGTGTAGTCACTGCTGTAATATATGAACAACCACCAATTTAGGCACAGCAAGCTCTCACCAACTGTAATATAAAAGTGACCATAGTTTTACTATGTTGATTGAAAGGATATATATTGGCCAAGACATCAGGGATAACTCTCCAGCTCTTCTCTGAAATAATGCCATGGGGTCCTTTTATGGGGCCACCTCAGAAGGGGTTTCTGGACCTCAAACAAATTAATCTCAAACTTTTTCCAGTTCTAATGAAAGGTCACTGACCTGAAATGTTAACCTCTTTTCACTCTTCAATGATCGTCCCTGACCTGCCAAGTTCTTTCCATCATTTTGTGTTTTTATTCCGTCAACACATTCTGGTGGACAGAATTGTGATAAAAGTACTCTTTTTCCACTAGCACCAAGATTGGCAAGAACAACTGCTTGAGAGAACAACAGTACGGTGGCACAATGGTTAGCATTGCTAGCTCACAGTGCCAGGAACCCGGGTTTGATTCCGGCTTTGGGTGACTATCAGTGTGGAGGTTGCACATTCTCCCCATGGGTTTCCTCCGGGTTCTCCAGTTTCCTCCCACAGTCCAGGTGTGCAGGTTAGGTGACTGGCCATGCCAAACAGCCCCTTAGTATACAAAGGTTATGTGGGGTTACAGGGTTACGAGGGATTGGGCCAAGGTAAGATGCTCTTTCGGAAGGTCGGTACAGGCTCGATGGGCCAAATTACCTCCCTCTGCACTGTAGGGATTCTATGACGATCCACAAAAGCAAGGTATTTTGTGGATTGTCATGATGATATTGTGGAATATGAATTCATCAAGGTATTCCTGATTAATCAATATTAAAAAATGCAGGAAAATTTAAGCAGGTCTGACAGCATCTGTGGACAGACCTGCTGAGATTTTCCAGCATTTTCTGTTTTTGTTTCAGATTCCAGCATCCGCAGTAATTTGCTGTTATATTCCTGGTGAACATAATTTTGAATTGCAATATTTCCAATGGGGGCTATGTAAATATCACAAACTGCAGTGTTGTGTTTTAAAAGTAAATCTGTTTAGTACTTTGTTCAGAAACCAGTCACAATTATGATTCATTGCAAAATCCTTTTGCTTGATGATTTATTTTAACAATATTGCTTAAAAGATGAATACTGATATCACGGGATGAATTATTGCTAATTGCTGCTCTTGACTGCCTGCAAATGAACTAACAAAGCAACCATACACACCATTTACTCAGGAACACTTCACTTTGACTATGCATACTGATGATGCCCCAGCATCCACGCAGACTAATGTCGTCAAGGTTCAGTTGTTAAACAAAGATATTCTTCAAAAATAAAAAGGTAATTATTGGATTTCTGGTGTTAAAATAAAAGATCCCAGAAAACGTTAGAAATGATCAACATCTGCAAAGAGAAAGTTATTTTTTCAGGTCGAAGACGAGGCAAAAATCAAATCAAAACAAGGCAAATTTACGAATGTACGGATTTTAAGCAAACATGGTGGTAGGGAAAGAGGTCGGGGAGCAGGAACATAAGGGAATGTGATAGGGTGGAGGACGGTGATTAAATGACAAATGGAAGGATGGTACGAGACAAAAGGTTAGGTGGTTAGGTGGATTGGCCATGATAAATTGCCCTTAGTGTCCAAAATTGCCCTTAGTGTTGGGTGGGGTTACTGGGTTATGGGGACAGGGTGGCAGTGTTGACCTTGGGTAGGGTGCTCTTTCCAAGAGCCGGTGCAGACTCGATGGGCCGAATGGCCTCCTTCTGCACTGTAAATTCTATGATAATCTAGGAAAAAAGGGAGTGGAAATTAGACAAAAATGAGAAACAAAGGATGGCTCCAGAAGGGCCAATATCAGCAGCATTCCAGACGGGAAAAAAAACCTTGGCTGATTTGAAATTGTTGCACTTATTGGAAAAAAGATAACGTTCCTCCAGCTTCAATTGCAGGACACGGAGGTCAGAGAGGTTAAGTGGAAATGGAACAGAGAATTAAAATGGCTAGCAACTGGAAGCTCAGGGTCATGCTGACCATTAGTAAAAAGATCAGCCAGTCTGCACTAGGTCCTCCCCAAGGAAGAGGAGACTGTATTGTTAACAGTGAATACTAAAATAGAAAGTAGTAAATCACCTTTTTTCCCTTGAAAACATGTTTGGGGCCCTGGATAGTGGGGAGGGTGGGGTTGAAATCGTCGACGTTGCATGTCCTCCACTTACATGGAGGCTTGTTTTAGGAAATGGATGGGGGATTGAGGCAAACAGAAAGGGTGGCTCAGAATGTAGTGGATGGAACTTGTCCTGAGAGGGGAGGGGAGGGGCGGGAATAGGTGTTTGGTGGTGGTTTTAAACAGTAGGCAGCAAAAATGCTGTTGGATGATCAGTTGAAGGCTAGTGGGGTGGAAAGTGATGACAAGAGGAACCCTATCATGGTTGTGGGAGAGGGCGGAAGAAGTGAAAAAAAAGTGTAGAAATGGGACAGATACGGCAAGAAGTCTCATCAACCATGTGATATATGGATGGTTTCTGGTAATTCTTTTCTTTTTGAAAACAAAGAATATTTGACTGAAAATAAATAATCAACTTGTTCAGAATTTGATTAATGTTCAGTCTGGAATAGATTGAATTTTCCACCTTAACACAGATATCGGGGCTGGTCTCAATTGATATTATCAGGCAGACTCTGGGAGATTGATTTTGCTCATTTTGGGTCTCGGAGATGAGGATAAACCCAGTAACTACAAGTCTGTCAGCTTAATCTTGGCGGTGGGCAAGCTGTTACAAATTGTATCCTAGCACAGATTTGTTGACGAAAATAGTGATTTGAGTTTTTTTGATGAGAGTCGGCACGGTGGCGCAGTGGTTAGTACTGCTGCCTCACGGCACCGAGGACCCGGGTTCGATCCCGGCCCCGGGTCACTCTGTGTGGAGTTTCCACATTCTCCCCATGTTTGCGTGGGTTTCGCCCTCACAACCCAAAAAGTTGTGCAGTGTAGGTGGATTCTAAATTTTAAATCCCCTTAATTGGAAAAAAAAGAATTGGGCACTTTAAATTTATATTAAAAAAAGTTTTTTTTGATGAGTTGGTTGTTAAGGAGTTACATGGACTTCAAAAGACATTTGATAAAATACCACATAAAAGGCTCGTCAGCAAAGTGCACAGAATAAATATGACAAGGGCAAGGTTCCAAAGTGGGATGACTGACAGGAAACGGTAGGTATGAATGGTTGTTTTTTGGACTGGAAGAAGGTATATACAGTGGGGTCCACTGCATTTCTTTAAGGATAGCATCCATGACATCACTAGAAGTGACATCACTAGACGTGTCTGCACGTTCTCCCCGTGCCTGCGTGGGTTTCCTCCGGGTGCTCCGATTTCCTCCCATAGTCCAAAGATGTGCAAGCTAGGTGGATTGGCCATGTTAAATTGCTCTTAGTGTCCAAAAAGGCTGGGTGGGGGTAACTGGGTTACGAGGATAGAGTGGAGGTGTGGGCATAGGTAGGGTGCTCTTTTCATGGGCAGATGCAGACTCGATGGGCCGAATGGCCTCCTTCTGCACTGTAGATTCTATGATAAGCTACACACAGAGGGGTTCCCAGGAGTTGGTATTGGGGACACTGCATTTCTAGATCTATATTAATGACCTAGATTTTGGTGACAAGGACAAAACAGAAAAATCACTAATGACACAAAACATGGAAGCATTTGAGAATTATGATGAAGATAGTGGTAGACTTCAGGAGGACATGGACAGGCTGGGGGAAATACGGCAGATGAAATTTACTGTTGCGAAATGGGAGTGTTACATTTTAGTAATTCTAAAGGTGGTGCAGGAGCAGAGAGTCATGGGGATATACCTGCACAATCATTGAACGTGGCAAGGGAGGTTATAAAAAATGGTTGATAAGCATCCCAACCTTTAGGCATAAGAGTACGAAGGCAAGGAAGCTCTGGTAACCTTTATACAATACTTGCTTGGCCTCTACTCCAATTCTGAGCACCACATCAGAGTAAAGGAGGGAAATGGAGAACCCAGTGGAGTTATGTAATGACAACAATCTCTCCCTCAATGTCAGCAAAACTAAAGAGCTGGTCATTGACTTCAGGAAGCAAAGTACTGTACACACCCCTGTCTGCACCAATGGTGCCGAGGTGGAGGTGGTTGATAGCTTCAAATTTTGAGGCTAAATTTTGTGTACATCACCAACAATACGTCCTGGTCCACCCACATCAACACTACAACCAAGAAAGCACAACAGCGCCTATACTTCCTCAGGAAGCTAAGGAAATTCGACATGTCCACATTGACTCTTACCAACCTTTACAGATGCACCTTTACAGATGCATCTGGCTGCATCACAGCCTGGTATGGCAACTGCTCAGCCCATGACCATAAGAAACTGCAAAGAGTCACGAACACAGCCCAATCCCATCCATTGACTCGGTCTACACCTCCTGCTGCATTGAGAAAGCGGGCAGCATAATCAAAGATCCCTCCCACCCAGCGTATTCACTCTTCCAACTTCTTCCATCGGGCAGGAGATACAGAAGTCTGAGAACACACACTAACAGGTTCAAAAACAGCTCCTCCCCTGCTGTTACCAGACTCCTAAATTACCCTCTTTACGGACTGACCTCATTAACACTGCACCCTGTATGCTTCATCCGATGCCAGTGCTTATGTAGTTACATTGTATACCTCGTGTTGTCCTATTATGTATTTTCTTTTATTCCCTTTTCTTCCCATGTACATCATGATCTGTTGAGCTGCTCGCAGAAAAATACTTTTCCAAATCCATCTTGAGAAGGATGTGAAAATCCTGGGGGGTGGTGGGGTGCAGACAGGACTTATAAAGAGAGTTCAGGGATGAGAGGTCAGTGACGGAGATAAATTGGAGAAGTTGAAGCTATTCTTCTGAGAAAAAAGATGGTTGAGAGGAGATTTGATATGTTCAAAATCATGAGGTTTTTGCACATGGTAGAAACTGTTCCCATTGAGGGAAGGACCAAAAGCCAATGAACACCAAGGTGATAGGCAAAACAACCAGAGACAATATGAGAAAAAAATAACATTTTTAAACAGCGATTGGTTTGGGTCTGAATGTACTGTTTGAGAATATGGAGCCGACTGATTCAGTCATGCCTTCCAAAAGGGAATTTGATAATTATCTAGAGAAAAAGAAATGCAGTACCATGGAGAAAAGGCAGGAGAGTGGAACTAGATGAATAACTCTTATGGAGAGCCGGCATGGACACAATGGGACAAACAACCTGTACTGTACTTGTACAGTACAATAAGATTTATGGAGATCAAAAAGTGGAGATTATGGTGACGGAATATAAAATACGTGATTTGCTTAATTTTAATTGATTTTTTTTTTAACGTGTCTATACCTCTCTTCTATTAAACTCAAATAAGACAAAGGAGACAATACAATTGAATAATATGTTCACAATACAAATTTTTATACATTTCCTAGTCATGAAAAGTTAAAAATGAGATGTTATACACCATAAAATTAGCTTACTGTTTCTCCCAACCTCCCATATTTCGTCCCCCCCTCTGTTTCAAAAGGACAAATGCCTCCTCAACCAATCCTCATTCTTTCCACGTGCATATTCTGTCCACACATGCATAATTTCTGATGCAGAACTGGGAACACTAGATGAATCTTCCTGTCCCTAGATGTGTATGCTGCACCCAATTTTAGGGATCCTGCTGTGATCCATTGCAGGACAAAGTAAATCTGGGCATAAATACAACAGAGCATGTGTCCTTCCTGAAATGTAACCATTCAATTACTAACTGTCCCGTTTGTGAGCTCAACAATTTTAGACTCAAGTAAGAAAGCAATGCCTGGGAATTTCCAGCCCCCAAGTGGTGTGTTTTCCTGCAGTTGTGGTGACCCAACATTGGTCGCTGGTGGGACCGTCAAGTCCTGCTGATGCCAGGTGGTGTTTTGCGTGGTCCGCCCATCCCATCATTGGGGAACGTGCAGCGGGGAGGGGGGGGGGGGGGGGGGGTGCAGTCAGAACTGGAAGATCCCACCGGTGAGAAGGGCTGGAAAATCCCACCCTGAATCTTTTAATTGCAGTCAGGTCCAAGGATTTCAAGTTCAGCTCAGTCAAGTACGTTTTCAGTTCAGACATCAACATGGAAACAAATGCTACAAATTCCTCCTCATCTCATTCTTAAATGGCTTACCCCTTATCCGGACGTTATGTCCCCTGGTTATAGAATCACCAGCCAAGGGAAATATTCCATCTACATCCATCCTGTGGAAATTACTGTATCATTCATACATAGATAATGGTGAGTGCCATTAGCCTCATTGTTACTTTAATAGGAATATCTGGATCAATATTTTGGCACACAAAATACTTTTTCAAAATGGTTTGGATTGGTTTAATCCAAAATCAACATTCATTTCTATGTATACAACGCCCACGTGAGGCTTGAGTACAAAAGCTATGGCTAACGCTCTGGTGTAGTGCTGTATTCACCCCTCAATCAACATTAAAAAACAAATTATCTGGTCATTATCGCATGCTGTTTTTGGTGTTTGCTGTATGCAACTGGCTGCCTGTTTTCCTCTTCACAACAGTGACAACACTTCACAATTGCTTAATTGGTTGTAAATGCTTTGGGACATCCAATGGTTATGACAAGCAGCAGAACCATGCAAGCCTTTCTTTCTTTTGAAAATCTAAGCAACCTGAACAATGAATTAGCCTCTTCATGGACCACTTCATGGTCTCAATGTATCATAATAATAATCTTTTTTGTCACAAGTTGGCTTACATTAACACTGCAAAGAAGTTACTGTGAAAAGCCTCTAGTCGTCAAATCCCGGCGCCTGTTCGGGTACACCGAAGGAGAATTCGGAATGCCAAATTACCTAACAGCACGTCTTTGGGACTTGTGGGAGGAAACTCCCGGAGCACCTGGAGGAAACCCAAGCAGACACAGGGAGAACATGCAGACTCCGCACAGTCGCGATCCAAGTCGGTAATCGAACCCGGGTCCCTGGGGTTGTGAAGCAACAGTGCTAACCACTGTGCTACCGTGTGGCCCATATGTTTTTAATGTTTTTCACGGTCATCTGCGTACATCATAACCATCAATTCTTTACTTATTAATTAAGACTCTTCGCTTCTGGGTTTCAAAAAAATAAAATCATTTACCAATCTTATTATGCAAAACCCTCTTCCTCAATTTTTATTTCCCAGATAAACCTGTTGCAGCAGTTACTGAACCAAAAGTAAAAACAAAATGCTCAGGTCAGCACCACTTGCAGAGAGAAACAGGGCTTTCAGGTTAAATTTAATACAGGTGACACTCGCTGGTTGTCCAGCCAGCAGAAGCCGCCGGTCACCTCCTTTGGGAAAGGTCTGTCACATTAAGTACCAGTTAGGCACTTAACTGGATAGCAGCCAAAGAATCCAGGGCTGGATGGCTCACCCAGCAAAAATTGCTGGCCAGAGGCTGGCCAATTTATTGAACGGCAGGGCCTGCAGGTAAGTGGTGACTGTTGCTGGTAGGTTGTGGCTGTTGGTATGGTCATTGAATCCTAGGACACAGGTGAGTGATGGCAGCGGGGGGTCATGGGGAAGGGTGTCAGAATGAAGAGCCGTGTGGTGGTTCAGTGTCATCCACCGTTCTCATTTCTCATCTCAGTCCTTAATTACCAACCCCTTATGATTGGCAGCACGGTAGCATAGTGGTTAGCACTGTTGCTTCACGGCACCAGGGACCCAGGTTCGATTCCTGACTTGGGTCACTGTCTAGTGTGGAGCCTGCACATTCCCCCAGTGTCTTTGTGGGTTTCCTCTGGGTGCTCCAGTTTCCTCCCACAGTCCAAAGATGTGCAGGTGAGGTTAGACATTCTGAATTCTCCCTTAGTGTACCGAACAGGCGCCGGAGTGTGGCGACTCGGGGATTTTCACAGTAACTTCATTGCAGTGTTAATGTAAGCCTACCTGTGACAGTAAAGATTATGAAGCTGTGATCTCATGTTCTCAATTTCCAGGCCAGTGATACTTTTTTCAGTATCTAACCTGCCAAGGCCCTTAAAAAAGTTATATGTTTAATTAGCTTACCTTTCATTCTTCTAAACTCTAGCTAACATAGGCCTAGCCTACACCATTTCTTCATAGGACTAACCCCTCAATGCAGGAACTAATCCATTTTATCTGCTTGCACTCCCTCCAGGGCTATGTCCTTTCTTCGGTAATGGGACCAAAATTAAACACTACTCCAGGTGTGGCCTCGCCAATGTTTTACACAAATGTAAAAAACTCCTTCATACTGATGCTCCAACTAACCATATTATTTGCCTTCCTAATTGCTTGCTAGCATGTTAACATTCTGCGATTCATGTTCAAGAACACCCAAGTGCTCCTGTGTGCAAGCTTTCCCAGTCTCTGATCATTCGAACGACAGTCTGCTTTTTTTCCTACCCAAGTGCATAATTTCAGACTTCACACCATTTCATTCCATCTTGCCCACTCATCCAACATGCAATGATCACTCTGTAGTCTGTGTTTCCTCCCCACTGCCTACTTCCCCACCTAACTTTGTATTGTCAGCAAAATTGGTTAGATGTGTCTCATCTTAGTCATTAATACACACTGAAACGAGCTGGGGTCCAAATACTAATACTTGCAGTGTACAGCCAACCTGAAAATATCCATTTGTTCCTATTGCCGTTTTCTACCCATTAACCGATCTTTAATCCAGGCTAATAGATTACTCCAAGGCAATGATTCCTAATTTTGAGCAATAATCTCTGTGTGGCACCCTTTTGAATTGTTTTGAAAATATACTAGACATCAGATGGGTGTCATACCAGCACCAGCCACCATCTACCAGTGTCCATCCTACTAGTTACATCGTCAAAAACTTTGTTTTGTTGAACACACAATGTTACTTCCATAAATTCATGTTGACTCTGCTTGAACCATGTTATGATTTTTTTAAAGTGCTCTGTTATCACATCCCTAATGCTACTGTTAGGTTAATTGATCTTTGCAGCCCCCCCCCCCCCCCCCGCCCTTCTTACATCGCTACCCACCAAACTTTGGGAAATATTTTACAATCTAAGGAATTCTGGAAGATCAAAACCAAACATCCACTATCACCGCACGTTGTTTGAAATCAGAGGGTGCAGGGCAGCAGGCCGAGAGAGTTGGTCGCCACTTAGTCCCATTAATTTCTCCAGTACAGTTTCTTTACTTAGGCTGGTCTCATTCTCACTAGACTCTTGGTTCCTCATTATTTCTGGAATGCTTTTTGTCTTCTACTGTGAGGACTGATATAAGTATTTGTATAATCTTTATTATTATAGTCACAAGTAGGCTTACATTATCACTGCAATGAAGTTACTGTGAAAATCCCCTAGTCGCCACACTCCAGCGTCTGGGAGGGAGAATTCAGAATGTCTAATTCACCTAACAAGCACGTCTTTCAGGACTTGTGGGAAGAAACCAGAGCACCCGGAGGAAATCCACGCAGACGCAGGGAGAACGTGCAGACTCCGCACAGACAGTGACCCATGCGGAAATCGAACCTGGGACCATGGCGCTGTGAAGCAACAGTGCTAACCACTGTGCTACCGTGCTGCCCATTGTGTTCATAGGCACAGCAGCCTCTCGGCGCTAAGGTCCCAGGTTTGACCCCGGCTCTGGGTCACTGTCCAGGTGGAGTTTGCACATTCTCCTCGTGTTTGCGTAGGTTTCATCCCCATAACCCAAAGATGTGCAGGGTAGGTGAATTGGCGACGCTAAATTGCCCCTTAATTGGAAAAAATTAATTGGGTAGTCTAAATTAAAAAAAAAAAAACAATTTTGTTTCCCATTATAATGGGCCTACATGCACTCATTAGTCTCTTCCAACTCAGATACCTATAACTATAGAAGTATTTACAATCTTTTTCATGCTTTCTGCTAGCCTACTTCCATAATCTCCAATAAATTTCTTACTCTTCCATTGCTGAATTCTAAACCTTTCGCTATGCTCAGGCTTGCAACTCTTTAAGACACCTATGGTAGCATGACCCCTTTAACGGGTGATCCTTCACGGGCCACGTGAGCTGTCCGGAGCCTATGGGCTAGGAGTACACAAACCTGAGCCTGTCGGGTCTCAGCGAGTGGTCTGGGTAGTGGGGATCTCATCAGAGTAATATATGGGCCAGGGTTTAGAGAGTACTAAAGTATATCATGGAGTTCACCTGACCCAAAACATTTAATAGATTTTGTTTATGAGGAGCACAAGGGCCCACTTTCAGGTGTGATGCAACAGAAACCTAAAGTATTTTTAAACAAAACAATGTTTATTCTATGAATCCAGTTAACATTTTTTAAACACCTTATCAACTACCAACCCTGATATAACCCCCACCGCCCCCAAAGATACAGTACTCTATAGGTAACCCTCAGTAATTCTCCCCCCCCCCCAAAAAAGATACAATACTCTATAGGTAACCCTCAGTAATTCTCTCCCCCCCCCCCCCAAAGATACAGTACTCTATAGGTAACCCTCAGTAACTTCCCAAACAACATCCATAAGTCAAATACGCTCTTTAACAAAGACAGTAGGTTTGCATTCCTTACAGAAACAAGTATTACATTGAAACCATCAAGTGATCTGGAGACATTCTTTAGCATGCAGAGAGAGAGAGAGAGAGACCAAAATACACCTCCTTGGTTTGAATGCAGCTCTCCAATTGAAAACGAAACTAAAACTCAGAGCCAAAAACAGCTTCCAGCTCAAAACGAAAGTAAAAAGCAGAGCCAGAGCCCAGCTCCACCCACACAATGACATCACTGCAGCCACTTGACATATTTCCATGATCCCCCCCCCGCCCAAGAAAAAATAAATAAACCACCAACTTTAAGATGGTTTCATTTTTCACCTTTTCACTTTCTTTTAAACACCATTTACAGTAAATATACATTTATGTTTAACAAAAAAAAAAACACGCAAACATTTATAACATTGTCTATTTTAATTCTTCTTCCTCCACCGAACCTGCTTCTCTTCATCACATTTGTGACACAGCATCGGCTATCACGTTTTCTCATCCTGCCACATGTATTATTTTGAAATGAAATGGCTGGAACAATAAACTCCATCGAAACAGTCTTGCTGTGTTATTCCAAAAACGTCAATGGATTATGATCTAGAGTCACATCTAGAGTCACATAAGCTGATTGCCCTTTCGGATAAAGGTGACTGCCAGTAAATCCAGTTTGGAAATAAAAGTGGATTGTCCCACCTTCTCAATGCAATCTTCCAAATGTGGGAAAGGATAAGAGTCTGTTCTTGTAACTGCATTAACCTTTCTATAGACCACACACAACTGTTGGGTATCGTCCGGTTTCGATACCATCACTATGGGTGAGCTCCATTGGCTGCAACCCACCAATTATGCCATTTATAAGCATACTTTCAATTTCCTTGTTAACCTGTGCCAATTTTAAAGGGTTAAGTCGATATGGATGTTGTTTAATTGGAACAGCATTTCCCACACCTACATCATATATAGCCATTTTAGTACTTCACAACTTATCTCCACAAACTTGCCCATGTGATATCAATAACTCTTTCAGGTCGATGATCACCGTCATGATTTAACACTGCCTCATCGTATTACCTTGTGCCACAACATTGGCGACGAGAATAAACCAGCCCAGTTGAAAGGAAAGTCAGCGACTAAAATCGCAAAATCCCGATCGGGTGGGGAATTCCGGCTTGGCCAAAATCGGGATTGTGCCAGGCAGCAGACCCCAGAGCCATTATGCAAATTATTATGCAAGACCCCTTATTTTATAATATTAGCTGGCTTCAACCCCAATGCTAAGCCCTCCTGCTATGCTACCACCTCCCCCCCCCCCCCCCCACCCTCCCAACCAAAAGCAGCACCAGGAGTGCTTTGGTGCAGGTCTTGACAAGCCCACACCTGGCATGATGGAGCCCAAGTGAGGGGGGGGGGGGGCGGGGTAAAGAAGCAAAGCCCATTGCTCATACGCTCCTCTGCTGCTGCCAGGCTGCAGAGGGAGGTTCCCCAAGGGCTCTGGGGATTGAGTGGGCTCGGGCTGGGGGTAAGGGATTGTTCTTAAGATTCTCAACCCCCCCCCTCCCCCCCCCAAAGGATGCGGTTACGGTTGCTGGACCGCTCCTTCTCGCCCTGGGAAACCTGAAGCTCACTCTTGCTAGTAATTTCAGACAACTCTCTGATCAAAATCATCATCAGAGTCTGTGTCCTCTGAAAACTTTAAATTGGCCTGCTCTCTTTGAAATGCTCTGCTTTACAGCTGATAAGCAGATCAAGTAGTCAAGGTTACAAGTCAGGCCACGTTGGCTGGGGCTGGCTGTTGATTGGGCGGGTGTTATTTACTTTGTTGTTTTTCCTCTTGAAATTGTTATTAAAAATTTATAAATGCCTTAAGAAAATGTTTTTTTTAAAAAAAGGTTTCAAGTTAGGAAGCCTCAATTACCTTCCCTTTCCCCACATCTACTCACTCAGTCCCAGGCTTCTAACACTGCAGTTTTTTGAAGTCTATGAGCTTTCCGAGAACACTCACTATCCTTGAAAACCTTTGAAATCTCCTGAGAACCTTTGAAATGCTTTGTTTTCATGATCCAGTACCTTTAACCAGCTGTTGATTGACAGCTTAATGGTTTAAACACAGCAGGCAAGAGCTTTGTTTTTTATCTTTTCCTTCACAGTTGAATGTATCTGAAGTACCCCTAACCCCATTCATCACAACTGCAATATTTATAAACACACCAACACTGTGGTTAGGAAAGAATGGGCTGAGCAGGGGGGGGGGGGGGTAAGGGGGAGTCCTCTATGCCGAGGGATTAAAGATGCTCCCCTTGTCAGCAGGGCGGGGGGGGGGGGCTCACTCTTGTTTGCTGGGATTGAGGCGTCTGTTAAAAATGGCAGCCCAAAATCAATAAGCGCAAGCTGCTACCCATGATGAAAATTTTAACATCCTAAAGGTGAGGGAATCCCACCTCGGTGATGCTCCTAGTGCCACAAGAACAACTCGGGTTTTCCCGCTGCCAGGAGCACTTGGTTTCAAAACGGAAGCTTCATGCCCAGGGTATTAGCTGCAAAGGTTAGGGGTAAAAGATGTGGCGTATGGATTGGGTCCACTCTTTTTAACCTCTGTGGTATGAGGACAAGAATAATACAGCCTCGCTGGATCAAAGAGTCTGTTTGTGGACTAACATCCTCAAATCTGTTCATTTACTTGGAATAACAGATTACACAACAAGCAAATGGGTCATTTGACTCAGCTGGTCGAGGACCACGTTTTAGTTTCATTTATCTATTTAATCTTTTCTGCTCCCTTTCGTTCTCCCTCATGTGTTTAGTTTTCCCTTAAATTTCGCCGATGCTATTCACTGCAGCTATTCTTTGTATTGGGCAATTTCAGATTCTCACAGCTATCTGGATAGACTGGTTCCTTCTGAATTTAAAACTCACCTTCACAACAATTTGTAATTGAAAATAAATGACAAGTAGCGCACACAGGTGTACGATTTCAGTGTGGTTTTGCATATTCTAAGGCAGCAGACTCCAACTTTTCTCTGATGATTAGAAAATGGATTTTATTACTACCCAGATCTACCACTGTTTGCAGTCAGGCTCTGATGCTAACCATGTGTTTACCCAAAAGGATTTGGAGTGTGTTAAGAAATGCAAATATTTACCTTGATTGGACTTCGGAGTTTGGGAACTACAGGTCCTGGTGGGTGACAGAACTTCAGCGCAAGTGCCTGTCAGGAAAGTGTCGCACAAGCACAGTTTGAGTTTTTAAAATCTTTTTTTTCAGGTCTTCTGCATGTGTGCCAGGTGGAGACTGTCCGCACATGTGGAATTGATGTCCTTTACCTCTTAAGGCTGGGTACCCGCCTTTCTCAAATGCGCAGTTTGTTTCTTCTATGTCTTTAGACAGGCAAAACAATTCAGCATGGCTACACAGAAGGAAAGAGAGCAAAGAATGAAACTGCAGGTCAGGTGACCTGGAACCAGAGTGCCATTTGAAAGAAGATGTCTCAGAGAGCAGGACACATGGAGAGTGGAAGCTCCCGAACCAAGAAGGTGGTCCCAACCAAGGAGTAGGACAGAAAGAGGACCGAGAAGAATCTCCCAGTCTGGAACAAAGACAGGGATCAGAGAGAGACCTCATTGAGTTAAGATAACTGACAGCAGCACAGCAAAACCTTCCAAGTTAAAGAGCGAACCGCGGGGAGAAGATGTGAAGCCAAAAAGGGCTGGAGAGATTTCCAGAGGATCTGAGAGGGCAGCCGAAGGTTAGCGACTCTGTGCTGCAGGCCAGAAAGACAAAGGTACCCATTTGGAGCAGTGGTGTTCTACCTGGCATGGCTGAACATCTGAAATCGTGCTTGAAAGGTGAACTGGAGATTCAGGGGAAAGGAATCTAGGAAAGAAAGACTGACACCCTGGAGGTCAACTCTTGTTCAAACTCTCTGAGTGGTAGCAACCTTCGGAGCAAATTCCAGGGAGATTGGAAGCCCTCTTGAGAAAGACAGAGCTTTAGTGAAACCAGTTGGCTCACAGTGTGACAAGCGTCTAGGCAGATTGTTGAGAAAACCACAGAATCTTTGGTTGCATCCGTTATTTACCTTTGAGTGCGGTGTGTCTGACCACAGTTTGGCTGCTAATGCACGTGTAGTATGTACTTACCCTGAATATTAGAGTCTAAGATAGATATGATAAGTTGTTTTGTCTTTCCACATTTGTATGTCTCTGCAATGATACATCTGGAGTGAAGGAATAATGAATAGTTGAAACATTTTCTTGTGTTTGCATTGAGATCTTTCCAATCCTTCCCATGATGTAATATAGCTCATCTCTTAGTCATACAGTACAGAGGAGGCCCTTTGGCCTATCGAGACTGCACTGACAAAACTACACTAATCCCAGCACTTGGCCCATGGCCATGGATGTTATAACATTTCAAGTGCTCATCCATGAACTTATAAAAAGGTGTGAGGTTTCCCGCATCTACTACTCTCCCAGGCAGTGCATTCCAGACTTCCATCACCCTCTGGGTGAAAAATTGTTTCCTTAAATCCCCTCTACATCTGCCCTTCACATTAAAATGACGCCCCCTCATTATTAGTCCTTCATCTAAGAGGAAAGCTGCTTCCTATCCACCCTGTCCATATCCCTCAATTTTATACACCTCAATCAGGTCCTCTCCAGCCTTTTCTGCTCTAATGAGAACCCAGGTCTAACTAGTGTCTCTTCATAGCTCAAATGCTCCATCCCAGGCAACATGCTGGTGAATCTCCTCTGCACTCTCTCCAGTGCAATCACATCCTTCCAATAGTGAGGCGACCAGAACTGCACACAGTACTCCAGCTGTGGCCTAACCAAAGTTTTGTACAGCTCCAACATAATATCCCTGCTCTTGCCAATCAATGCCACAACTGATAAAAGCTAGTGTCCCATATGCCTTCTTAACTACCCTATTTACCTGTCCTGCTGCCTTCAGGGATCTGTGGGCAAACACCCCAAGATCCCTCTGCTCCCCTGAGCTTCTTAGTGGCCTGCCATTCACTGAGCACTCCTTTGTCTTGGTTACTCCTTCCAAAGTGTATCACTTCAAACTTTTTCAGTTAAATTCCATCTGACACTGATTTGCCCATCTGACCAACTGATCTATCTCTTCCTGCAACCCAAGACAGTCTTCCTCGCTATTCATAAGAACATAAGAACTAGGAACAGGAGTAGGCCATCTAGCCCCTCGAGCCTGCTCCGCCATTTAATGAGATCATGGCTGATCTTTGTGGACTCAGCTCCACTCTCTGGCCCGTACACCATATCCCCGAATCCCTTTATTCTTTAGAAAGGCATCTATCTTTTTCTTAAAAACGTTTAAAGAAGGAGCCTCAACTGCTTCACTGGGCAAGGAATTCCAGAGATTCACAACCCTTTGGGTGAAGAAGTTCCTCCTACACTCCGTCCTTAATCTACCTCCCCCTATTTTGAGGCTATGCCCCCTAATTCCGCTTTCCCCGACCAGTGGAAACAACCTGCCCGCATCTATCCTATCTATTCCCTTCATAATTTTATATGTCTCAATAAGATCCCCCCGCATCCTTCTAAACTCCAATGAGTACAGTCCCAGTCTACTCAACCTCTCGTCATAATCTAATCCCCTCAACTCTGGGATCAACCTAGTGAATCTCCTCTGCACTCCCAATATGTCCTTTCTCAGGTAAGGAGACCAAAACTGAACACAATACTCCAGATGCGGCCTCACCAACACCCTATACAATTGCAGCATAACCTCACTAGTCTTGAACTCCATCCCTCTGGCAATGAAAGACAAAACTCGATTAGCCTTCTTAATCACCTGTTGCACCTGCACACCAACTTTTTGCGACTCTTGCACCAGCACACCCAGGTCCCTCTGCACAGCAGCATGTTTTAACAACTTACCAAAGAACAAAGAACAAAGAAATGTACAGCACAGGAACAGGCCCTTCGGCCCTCCAAGCCCGTGCCGACCATACTGCCCGACTAAACTACAATCTTCTACACGAAGATTACCGTTTAAATAATAATCCATTCTGCTGTTATTCCTCCCAAAGTGGATAGCCTCACACTTGGCAACATTGAATTCCATCTGCCAGACACTAGCCCATTCACCTAACCTATCCAAATCCTTCTGCAGACTTCCGGTATCCTCTGCACTTTTTGCTTTACCACTCATCTTAGTGTCGTCTGCAAACTTTGACACATTGCACTTGGTCCCCAACTCCAAATCATCTAAGTAAATTGTGAACAACTGCGGGCCCAACACTGATCCTTGAGGGACCCCACTAGTTACAGGTTGCCAACCAGAGAAACACCCATTTATCCCCACTTTCTGCTTTCTGTTAGTTAACCAATCCTCTACCCATGCTACCACTTTACCCTCAATGCCATGCATCTTTAGTTTATGCAGCAACCTTTTGTGTGGCACCTTGTCAAAAACTTTCTGGAAATCCAGATATACCACATCCATTGGCTCCCCATTATCTACTGCACTGGTAACGTCCTCAAAAAATTCTACCAAATTAGTCAGACACAACCTACCCTTTATGAACCCATGCTGCGTCTGCCCAATGGGACAATTTCCCTCCAGGTGCCCCGCTATTTCCTCCTTAATGACAGATTCCAGCATTTTCCCTACAACCAAAGTTAAGCTTACCGGCCTATAATTACCCGCTTTCTGCCGACCTCCTTTTTTAAACAGTGGTGTCACGTTTGCTACTTTCCAATCCTCTGGGACCACCCCAGAGTCTAGTGAATTTTGATAAATTATCACTACTGCGTTTACAATTTCCCTTGCCATCTCTTTTAACACTCTGGGATGCATTCATCAGGGCCAGGATACTTGTCTACCTTTAGCCCCATTAGCTTGCCCAATACTGCCTCCTTAGTGATTACAATCATCTCAAGGTCCTCACCTATCATATCCTTATTTCCATCAGTCACTGGCATGTTATTTGTGTCCTCCACTGTGAAGACTGACCCAAAAAACCTGTTCAGCTCCTCAGCCATTTCCCCGTCTCCTATTATTAAATCTCCCTTCTCATCTTCCAAAGGACCAATATTTACCTTAGCCACTCTTTTTTGTCTTATATATTTGTAGAAGCTTTTACTATCTGCTTTTATGTTCTGAGCCAGTTTACTTTCATAGTCTACCTTACTCTTCTTTATAGCTTTTTTAGTAGCTTTCTGTTGTCCCCTAAAGACTTCCCAGTCCTCTAGTCTCCCACTAATTTTTGCCATTTTGTATGTTTTTTCCTTCAATTTGATACTCTCCCTCACCTCCTTAGATATCCACGGTCGATTTTTCCCCTTTCTACCGTCTTTCTTTTTTGTCGGTATGAACCTTTTCTGAACACTGTGAAAGATCGCTCGGAAGGTTCTCCACTGTTCCTCAACTGCTTCACCATGAAGTCTTTGCTCCCAGTCTACCTTAGCTCGTTCTTCTCTCATCCCATTGTAATCGCCTTTGTTTAAGCACAAAACACTAGTGTTTGATTTTACCTTGTCATCCTCCAACTGTATTTTAAATTCCACCATATTGTGGTCGCTCCTTCCAAGAGGATCCTGAACTATGAGATCATTAATCAATCCTGCCTCATTACACAGGACCAGATCTAGGACCGCTTGTTCCCTTGTAGGTTCCATTACATACTGTTCCAGGAAATTATCCCGGACACATTCTATAAACTCCTCCTCAAGGCTGCCTTTATCAACCTGGTTAAACCAATCAATATGCAGATTAAAATCTCCCATGATAACCGCTGTACCATTTCTACATGCATCCGTTATTTCTTTGCTAATTGCCTGCCCTACCATCCTGTTACTATTTGGTGGCCTATAGACGACTCCTATCAGTGAGGCAGTGGCGTGGTGGTATTGCCATTGGACTGGTGAGCCAGAGACCCAGGGTAAGACTCTGGGGACCCGGGTTCAAATCCCACCACTGCAGGTGGTGGAAACTGAATCCAATGAATATCTGGAATTAAAAGTCCAATGATGACCATAAAACCATTGTTTGTTGTTAAAAAAAAGTGTGTTCACTCAAGTCCTTTAGGGAAGGAAATATGACATCTTTACCTGGCCTACATGTGACTCCAAATCCACAGCCAATGTGGTTGACTCTTAAATGCCCTCTGAAATAGCCTCACACAACCCCTGCAAAGTCAATAAAAAGGGAAGAAACCAGACAGACCACTTGGCATCGACCTAGGCACTGTCAATGACAAACCTAGGCCTGTGGAGCTGTAAATTCCTCCTTACTAACATCTGGGAGCTTGAGCCAAAGTTGTGAGAGCTGTCTCACAGACTAGTCAAACAACAGCCTAACATAGTCATACTCACAGAATAATACCATCCCTGGGTATGTCCTGTCTCACCAGCAGGACCGACCAAGCAGAGATGATAGTGGTTGTTATCTCGGTAGAGATACTGTGAGGTTATTGAGCAAGTTGTCATTCGATGGGACAAGATATTGGACGTGTTGGCAGGCTTAAAAGTGGAGAAATCTCCATGTCCAGATGAATTGGTGGCTGTGGGAGGCGAGGGAGGAGTTTGCAGCGGCGCTGATCCAAATTTTCAATTCTTCTTTGGCCACAGGAGAGGTGAATTGGCCAGAGAATTGGAGAACCGCAAATGTGGTCCCACTATTTAAGAAAGCCAGGGAACTACAGGCCAGTGAGTTTCACTGATGTGAGACTCACTGGTCTGTGATTCCCTGGTTTATCTTTACCACCTCCTTGAAAAGAGGAACCACATTAGCTGTCCACATTAGCCATGTCCCTTGTGGCCAGAGAGGAATTAAAAATTTGGGTCAGAGCCCTGTAATTTCCTCCCACACCAGCCTGGGATACAACTCACCCGGACCTGGGGATTTTTCCACTTTTAAGCCCGCCTAATCTTCTGATACTTCCTCACTCCCTATGTCACTCTCTCTTGTTCAATCAAAGTTTCATTCTTTGTGTTGAAAGTTCATCAGCAGATTCCTGTGAATTTGTTCAGCACGGACCTCCACGGATCCTAAAATATAGATTAGGATCTATCAAGCCAGATTTCCCTCTGGAATCTGACTTGTCCAGCATTAACATCCCTGGATTGTAACAAGAGGCAGAAATGCAGAGTGATTGGCAGTGCTGTCTTTTCAATTCCTGCCTTGGTGACTAAGTGGTGTACACACATTCTCCCAGCATCTGCTTGAGTTTCCTTCATGTGCTCCGGTTTCCTCCCACAGTCCAAAGATGTGCAGGTTAGGTGGATTGTCCATTCTAAACTGCCCCCTGGTATCCAAAGATGTGCAGGTTAAATGAGGTTATGGGGATAGGGTGGGGGAACGGGCCTAGGTAGGGTGCTCTTTCAGGGTTCAGGTGCAGACTCGATTGGCCGAATGGCCCCCTTCTGCACTATAGGGATTCTAAGAGAAATTAGCTGGTTTGCAAAGAAAACTCAGATTGGCAGAAATTCCAACTTTTCCCAAATGTTCCAATGGCAGTTGGAAAAAGCTACAAACAGTTGTGCAGGATCAGATGCGTTAATAAAGAAGAAAGGATGGGGAGGGTGACAGGGGGGGGGGGGGGGGGGGGGAGAATGGAGATGAGAGAAATAATGGGAAGACGAGAAGGAAGAAGAAAGCAAGTGGGGCGGGGAGAGAGACAGGAAAATTGGAAGAGATAAAACAGATAGTTTGTAGATTGGCTTTTGGATCATCAAAAGGTGTTGCCCAGGCCTGCTGGTGAATGCAATGTTTCAGTTCTGATTTAAACTCCACTAGTAGAGGATTATAAGCATAAAAGAAATGGAAATCTGAGAATATTACATCCAAAAATATTGCACTTAATGGTGCTGATTCATTGAGCCCCTTATGGGAAAATATTAAATTAAATGCAGCATTTGTTATTTGAAACCTTTATCCCTCCTAATTGTAAACACCATTTGAAATCTTCATGTGTTAATTATGATTATATGTTCCACAAGTTAGAGAGCAGCTGAAGTTATGAAGTATTTCTCAATTATTTAACATTTAAATTTATTGGTCAAATATTGTGTTTTTCACTTGCCAATTAATTGTTTTGAATTTTAATGAATATCCCGGCAGTAGTAATACAGACTTGTGCTCCGAAACTAACTGCGCTCCTTGCCAAGCACTTCCAGTACAGCTACAATATTGGCATCTAGTCAACAATTGGGGAATTTATCCAGGTAAGCCCTGTCCACCAAAAACAGCACAAATCCAAACTGATCGATTCAAACCACTGCCCCATTTTGTCGGCAATGTAATAGAAGATGCCATTGACAGCACTCACTCAGCAATAACTTGCTCACTTACGCAAGGTTGGGGTTCCGCCAAGACTACTCAAGATCCTAACTTCATTACGAGCTTAGTCCAAACTTGGGCAAAACTGCTGAATTCCAGAGGGGAGGAGACAGTGACTGCCTTTGACATCAAGGCAACATGAGTGTGGATCAGGTAGCCTTAGGAAGACTTAAGGCAATGGGATCAGGGGGAAAACTGTCTGCTGTTAGACCCCTATCCAGCATAAAGAAAGATGGTTGTGGTTATTTGGAGGCTGTTCATATTCCTCCCAGAATATTGTTGCAGGAGTTCTTCAGGGTAGTGTCCTAGGACAAATCATCTTCAGTTGATCAATCCAACTAACCTGCACATCTTTGGACTGTGATAGAAAACACATGAAGGAAACCCAAGCAGTCACGAGAGAACATACTCCAGACAGACAGTTACCCAAGGCCGGAATCAAACCCAGATTCCTGGTCCTGTGAGGCAGCAGTGCTAATCACTGTGCCACCATGCACAATACCATTTGCAACTCCTCCAAAACTGAAACATTCTGTGCATGGATGCAGCAAGACCCAGGCAACATTCAGGCTGGAGCGGGTAGGTAGCAAGTGTAAGCCAACATATTATTGACCCTTTTAATGTACAATAATTTTTAAACTATGTAACCGTCTCTTTATTTCTTTTATATTAATCAATGTTGATCTGTAGTGCTGTTAACCCTGTGTGTGTGGAGTCTGTCTCATGGTGGACATCGAAATAAAAGATACAAAGACTAAAAGTCAGAAAAATAACCTGACTGAGAAATATAGTGGATTAAAAACACAAAGCACGATGATCAAATTAGTCAAGTCAATGCATTGCTCCCATTAGCAAAGCTCTGTAAAATGACTTAAACTGCAAGAGGATATTAAAAAAGGAATACAAGCCAACAGAGCCACATTTAGGGCAGTAAAGTTGCCACTTTCTCCCAGCTATGTGACTAATAACAGTGTTGGAGATAACCAAACGGGATCAAGCTGACTTCAAGAGCGACTTTTGGATGGACCTACCGGGGACATTTGCGAAGGCATGGAAATCAGCACAGACATAATTGAAAACCAATTAACTGAACTCAAAAGGAGTCTTTACTTATAGTTTAAATTAAGGTTAAGAGAGATCCTACAGAACCACCGAGTCTACAGTGGTTGGAACAATTTTACAAGTTGCTCAGAGGATGTGCACGGAGGATTTTGTCATTGGATTGACCACTGAGACACATCTGGCACACAGGGGAACCAAGCAACCAGTATCGTTGTGAGTATGTACTATTGGCTTGTGGTTTAATAAAGGTTTATCATTCTCTGTGAAACTTCATCCAAGTTGTTGTGTCAGTTTTATCCAGAGTAGAGACAAAGGAACCTTCAGACCAGGTAGAAGGTCTACACAAGCAGCATTCACGGATTTAATTGCCAGGCAATGATCTCCAACGAGAATCTAACCATCTCATATTGACATTCAATGACATTACCACTGATCAACATCAACATTCTGATTAACATTGACCAGAAACTTAACTGGACCAGCCAGATAAGTCCTGTGGCTCCAAGAGTAGGTCAGAGGCAGTGAATTCTGCAGCGAGTAACTCAGCTCCTGTTTTCCAAAAATCTGTCCACTGTCTCAAGCCAGCAATGTTATGGGATAGTCCCCACTTGCCTAGATGAGCCTGGCTCCAACAATAGTTGAGAAATTCAATACGGTACAGGACAAAGCAGCCAGCTTGTTTGGCACCCCATCCAACGCCTTCTACATTCACACTCTCCACTACTGATGCACGGTGGCAGCAGCGTCTACCGTATACAAGGCATTGCAACAACCTGCACCAGATGGACAGCAGCAGTTCATAGCGATAGCTTGCCACCAGATTCTCAAGCGTAACTAGAGATGGGAAATAAATGCTGGCCTTACCAGGAATGCACACATCCGAAGGAAGAATTGTTTTTTTAAAAACAACCTATCTATTTTCAGTGTTTCCAAGAAATTAAAGATCTGACTTCTGAAATAAATTAAGAAACTTGTAATAAAATGGAGTTAAGAAATAACGACAGCTGATAAAATGTACAACAATTGTGAATGCCCTTCCAGTGTAGTAGTAGGAACTTGTATGAATTTCAAGAGGGAATTAATTTACCCTAAACCTGGATAAAACAATAATTACACCCCAGACTAACAATGTTGTTTAGTTTACGGAGGTTCAGTCACTTGTAAATGGATGGTTAGAGGTTTATTTCTAGCTTCCTCAATATGATGCAATTGCAAGAAAAATTGTAAACTAAATTTAACACTGACAATACAACATGATGCACTGCTGTTTATCCAACGTGCAATATGTAATCAATAGATTGAAGTGGTTGAAAAACCTGGGAATTACTGTAACTGCATTACTTAAGATGTCTAGACAAAATAATTCCTCCTCCTCCTTCAGGTATCACGCCCTAAGAGAATCATGGACTTCCATTGAATTGTTCCATGATTATGCTTGGCGAAACACTGCAATGGCCTGCTGTTGCTTTCTACAATATGGCTGACCAGGAAACTCTCCCACTCTTAGCTCCTATCATCAGGCATATTGGAAGGATTTACAGGCTGCTAATCAATCTCTTTGGCCACGTGGTGAATGCACCTTCCATGGCTACCATGACCTGCAATGGGAACTTGAACCTAGAGCTTCTGGCCCCATTCCACTGTGCCACAAGGCCCCCCCGGTAAAATAATATAAGGCATTAAAAGATCGAATATTGTGTGTCTAAAAAAAAAAAGCCTCTGTTTTTGTGATGTATTGACCAGACTTCACTGTGTAATACCACCTCCAGTTCATGTCACCATGCAGCAGAAACATACTAACACATTCGAACAAATTTCACTCTAAACAGCAGGGAAGATTTTATATGGAACAGATCCCCATCATAAGGAGTTAATGTTGAACAAATACCAGAGCAAAAACAGTGTTTAAGATCAATAATAATACCGAAAATGTTATTCTATGGAACAGCTTAATTTCCATGTTCTTGGGACAGTTGAAATGTCACCTATGAAGAGAGGCTGAATAATGTAGGTTGTAATGTCTCATTGATAACTTCAAGTTTCACGTGATTACCTTAGGGGGTCTGGGAGAAATTTCACTGAACTCTGCAGAAGATTAAATAAGTTTGGCGGTGTTCAAACAGGGAAAATTGTACATGGTTTATGATGTGAGAAGGCTCATGGATCAGAGAGGTATCTCTGGTGCCTTGCTTTTTCATATCTTAAAATATAATTCTGCTGAAGTACAGCCTTAAAAGTTTTCCCCGCAGATAAAGAACCTTATCAATGATTTCTTTGTGCGAAGGAAATCGAGAAAACTTTGAAGCTGGATGCAGTACGTTTTTATGCAGTTTAAGTGATCGCAATCCACTGCCAACAGTGTACAGAAAAATGCTTGGATCATAATCATAGAACACTGCATTACAACAATCAACATTTATAGGAGATACAAATGTCAGGAGTACTGTTATGCAATCAGGTCAGTAAAGCTGGTTATTCCATTTGATGGATGTTCATAGGATCAACAACAAGGCTTCAGAATCTTATTAAAATATAGCAATTTTACACAAGTTAATATGGTTCACAGCACCTACCTTTAAAGTTGTATTTTGTATTTTCAGGTAGGTATTTATGATGTGTACTCTTGCTCCATCTAAGGCTAGATAAGTAATTCTCAACCCATGGCTTTTAAAAGATAAGAAAGGCAAGGTTGTCCAATATCAAATCATTAATATTTTCTCCAGTATTCTGCTGGATGATCTCTGCAGAGTCTGCTCCAAGTATTTTGGAAAATGTAATGTTTATTTTTTTTGCAAATTACATTATATTATGGGTCTGCATGGCTTAATAAAGGATCATAAAACCTGTTCACAGGCAGAAAGGGCACTTATTCCAATTGTTCACTTGGCTGCAGGTGAGGGGGTAGGGAGGGGAAAAAAGGGGCCTTCAATGACACCTTGCATCTAGATATAGACTTTAGGCAGTGCCAGGGAGCGAAATCATAGCTCCTGGTACTTCCTTATCCAGATCTCTTATTCCTCACACCCTATCGGTTATTTATAACTCTGTGCAAACAATAACACTGATTTTGGTGACTGCTTCAGTCCTCATTAACATGTTCTGCATATTGCACCATATGAGCATGCTGACAGCAAATTAATATTTGGGGGAAAGATACAATATTTGCCATGCAGATAAACTGCATAAGATTTTTCCCATTCTGTTGAAGAATGCAAAGACTTTCCCCTGCCTGTTTGCATGACATTACTCAATATTATAGTCAATATGATATTATTCATAGAAGGGGTGTAATTGGGTTCTATTTTTATCAGTAATTTCACAGGACAGAAAGATCAAATGACTCCTGAGCAACAAAGTTGAATGACTGAACAACATAGTTCTTCACTGACAGTGAGAACAGTGGAGTTGTCAGGTGTCTCTGTGCAGCATAGCTTCTCAGAGACTAGAAGGCAGACTGAATGCTTCACAATTTTATCTGTGTTTTCTTAATTAGCAAGTCCGAAGACTCTGCTGATTGCTGCTTCGTGCTACAATATATTTTCGATATCAACTATGCAACAGAATTTTATCACAATACTTCAATACCTCAACACCTCATAAAAAGCACAAAGATAGAATGTGAAAATAGATAAGTAGACAAAAAGACAAGATTAAAGTCAATGGAAAAGCCTCTCGAGATTCATGCGCAGTGTAAAACAGGTTATTGATTCTGTAAGAGTCCATTATACACACCTGCCCAAGCAATTTCACTCCACAAAGCCTGCCCGCAGTAAATTTTAATCAGCAACAAAATAAACAGAACTCTAGCCATGATTCCACGCTCGGTTTACAAGATAATTATGGATGTCAAAGGCCATCTAAGCCCAGTTCATTTCATTCATCCGGAGTGACATACGAGCCAACGTATTAGGAACAGGAATAAGGCATTTGGCCCCTCGAACCTACTCCAGCATTTGATAACATTGTCTACATTGTACCAGTGACAATCTATTATACCAGTGACAGTCCAAAGATGTGCCGGTTAGGTGGATTGGCCATGCTAAATTGCCCTTCGTGTCCTAAAAGGTTAGGTGGGGTTACTGGGTTATGGAGATGGGTAGAGGTTTGGGCTTAAGTGGGGTGCACTTTCCAAGGGCCGGTGCACTCGATGGGCCGAATGGCCTCCTTCGGCACTGTAAATTCAATGATTCTATGACTACACCTCAAAAGTATTTAATTGGCTGATCTACATTGTGAAAGGTGCTGTATAAATGTTTGTTCTGTCACTCTTTCATTACATCTTCATGCAGTAAGTTGAGTGACTGTGGCAATGGAGAAATTGAAGGCCCAGTGCTGATTCTTTAAGGATAATTAATCACACACTACTAATCAACGGATGCTAGGAAAGTGGCTACAAAGGAATCTCTACATTTCCACAACAAATCAACTCGGTAGCTAATGCAACCATACCATTCTAACATCTCTGGTGCCAACTCACAATACAACAATATAACATACATGGCATCTATTGCTTTTATGCTAATGACACCAACCCAAGATTTGACAATCAAACATCGACCAGCCGTTCAGAAAAAACGCACAGCAGATTGAATCGCTCATGTGAATTTTTACGTATTTGAATGTGCATAAACTCAGTGTAGCCTCAAGGATTGGATTGTTTCCCTTCCCGCCAGCAAATGCCATATAAATTGACTTGCACTCTGCGAACCTAAAATGGAAAAAATCTAATTACTAAATAAGAAACTGCAATATCAAAAAAAAAAAAGATAACCCCACCCATGAAACCCCACTCCTGCACCCTCTGCAAGCCTCATCCCTCGCCAGCCCCGTCCCTCAAACAGCCTCCAACACCCCTCCTCCCACCCTTCTAACATTCCCCAGTCTACCGCCACTCCTTCAATAACTTCCCGACGTACTACCCCTCCAACAGCCATTCCTCTTCCCCACCCCTCCAATAGCTATCCTTCCACTAGCCCCCCTTACAAACCTTCCTCCAGTCCTCCAACACCCCTCCTCTTCACCACCCCTCCAACGGTCCCTCCTCTCATCCTGCCCCCTCCACTCCCCTACCCTTCCAAGGGTCGGCCCTCCCTCTCCCCTGCCCCCTCCTCTCCTCGCGACTCCACTCCCCTGCCCCTCCAACGGCCCCCCACCTCCCCCTGACCTCTTCAACGCCCCTCCTCGTCCCCTTCATACCCATCTCGCGTCCACTCCCCCTGCCCCTTACAGCAGTGGCTCCTCCCCCACCCCTCCAATGGCCTATCCACTCCCCTTCACCGGCCACTCTTATTCTCCAGCCCTTCCACTCCCCCGGCTCCCCCACCCCCTCCAGCGCCCTTCCACTCCCCTCAACCTGCCCCTCCTCACCCCGGCTCACGCACTCCCCCCCCCCCCCCCCCCGCCTCTCCATCCCTTTCCAATGGCTGCTCCTCTACCCCACCCTGCCAATGGCTCTTCCATTCCCCTTTTCCTGCCCCATCCTCTTCCCCAGACCCTCCACTCAGCCACCACTTTCAATCTCCTTCCACTCCCAGCTCTCCCTCACACCCAGCCCCTTGCAATTCCCCCCTCCCCCCCATCTCATCCACTCTCCCAGCCTGCCCCCCCAACACCCTCTGCTCCTCCCCACCACTCCAACACTCCCTCCCACCCCCACCCCTCAATCACCCCCACCTTCCAAAACCATCAAGCCCAATCAGGCCCTGCCCGCCTATGAAAAAATTGTTCATGATGCCAAAATCACCCTAGAATCCAAAGAAAGTCTGTTCTCCGCTACTAAGCGTTCTCCCATCCCCTCCATCCCCATATGCAAGTGTGAGGAGCACAATGACTTTGCCACACTAAGCCAACCCCCCATCACACTTTTCTTGAACAAATCTACCCTTGATCCCTCAGCATTGAAAATTACTCGCTTACCTCAACCCCTCCTTTTCCTCTCCAAATTCCTTGAATATGCGTCAGTTCCCAAACCCATTCTTCATACAATGCCACATTCAATTCTCTACAATCAACTTTCCTCCCAGCAACAGTTTAAATTACATCGCCTTTTCCATAGGCTCCACCAGCAACTTGCGCTCCCCCCCGCAGCAAGGATCCAAGGATGAGATTGGGGAGGCCTAGTGATGAGGCGCAATTACTTCTTTTGAAATCACAAGATGAAGGCAACCCCTGCCCCGCAGGTCAGCTCTGCCTTGAGCTCTAATGACAGTCAAGTGTTTTTACCATTTTAAGTATTTCTTTTTTCTACTTTTAATTCTAGCAACCCCAAACCTGAATGCTGCTCAATGCTCCAGGACCCCTGACTCCTCACGGACATCAGTGGGGAGAGAGGACGACAGATCCAGGGGTTCTGAGCAAAGGTGGTTGTGAGTAGAACCAGGTGGAAGGGAGGGGGATCGTCTCAGCATTTGCTGCTATTGGGACCACCAGGTCCAGGGCTACAAAGTGTTTTCTGAGGGCAAAGAATAAAGGGTAGTTTCTAATGTTTGGAGCAGTCATGGACTAAGAATTACCACTGAAAGAATGAAAGGAAAGTCAGAAAGCATTTTCCATACAGAGATTCCATACATATTGCTACAAGTGGCAGAGTGCACATCAATTAAAAGTGGATAGATAAGTATATGAAAAGGAATATAAAACAATGCAGCAAAATGCAAGGAACTGGGATTAAAGCAAACAGCCCCATTGTAAAACTAGCACCAGCACAGTTGGGCAAATGGTCTTCTTCTGTTCCGTAATTGCCATGAATCCCACTGCCTCCGTCGCCAGCCTGAAGGCCAATTACAAGTTATTTGACAATCATTATTATTTTGATGCTGTTGGCTTGAACAACTAGTTTTGAGACAATACAAACAAATTTACGTTCACAAGTTAAAGGAAACTCATATTTTATTGTTCCCATCTTCAAATCCAACCCAGAGTGTGGTCATTTTTCTGTGGGGTTGATGAGTCAAGCCCACTTGCTCATTCAATGCCTGGGGTTTCACATTTTTCCCAGTCTCAGATTAGGATCGGAGTACAGTTAATGAGAGTTCCAACTCTGCAGAAATATTTGGCCCACGATACATACCTTATGTCTTCTGGACTACACCATTAATTTGCTTAAATTATTAAGCAAAAGCCTCGGCGTGAGTAAACTATTAACGGCTGAGTTGATGCCAATCTGTGTATATTTCTGACAGCCTGGGATGTTCACAGCTTCGAGCAACACCATCCATATTTAATTACAGTAAGAAGTCTTACAACACCAGGTTAAAGTCCAACAGGTTTGTTTCGATGTCACTAGCTTTCGGAGCGCTGCTCCTTCCTCAGGTGAATGAAGAGGTATGTTCCAGAAACACATATATAGACAAATTCAAAGATGCCAAACAATGCTTGGAATGCGAGCATTAGCAGGTGATTAAATCTTTACAGATCCAGAGATGGGGTGACCCCAGGTTAAAGAGGTGTGAATTGCATCAAGCCAGGACAGTTGGTAGGATTTTGCAGGCCAGATGGTGGGGGATGAATGTAATACGACATGAATCCCAGGTCCCGGTTGAGGCCGCACTCATGTGTGCGGAACTTGGCTATAAGTTTCTGCTCTGCGATTCTGCGTTGTCGTGGGTCCTGAAGGCCGCCTTGGAGAACGCTTACCCGGAGATCAGAGGCTGAATGTCCTTGACTGCTGAAGTGTTCCCCGACTGGAAGGGAACATTCCTGCCTGGTGATTGTTGCGCGATGTCCATTCATTCATTGTCGCAGCGTCTGCATGGTCTCGCCAATGTACCACGCTTCGGGACATCCTTTCCTGCAGCGTATGAGGTAGACAACGTTGGCCGAGTCGCACGAGTATGTACCGCGTACCTGGTGGGTGGTGTTCTCACGTGTAATAGTGGTATCCATGTCGATGATCTGGCACGTCTTGCAGAGATTGCCATGGCAGGGTTGTGTGGTGTCGTGGTCACGGTTCTGAAGACTGGGTAGTTTGCTGCAAACAATGGTTCGTTTGAGGTTGCGCGGTTGTTTGAAGGCAAGTAGTGGGGGTGTGGGGATGACCTTGGCAAGATGTTCATCGTCATCAATGACGTGTTGAAGGCTGTGAAGAAGATGACGTAGTTTCTCCGCTCCGGGGAAGTACTGGACGACGAAGGGTATTCTGTCGGTTGTGTCCCATGTTTGTCTTCTGAGGAGGTTGGTGCGGTTTTTCGCTGTGGCGCGTTGGAACTGTCGATCGATGAGTCGAGTGCCATACCCCGTTTGTACGAGGGCATCTTTCAACGTCTGTAGATGGCTGTTACGCTCCTCCTCGTCTGAGCAGATCCTGTGTATACGGAGCGCTTGTCCATAGGGAATGGCTTCTTTAATGTGTTTAGGGTGGAAGCTGGAGAAGTGGAGCATTGTGAGGTTATCCGTGGGCTTGCGGTAAAGCGAAGTGCTGAGGTGACCGTCCTTGATGGAGACGAGTGTGTCCAAGAATGCGACTGATTTTGGAGAGTAGTCTATGGTGAGTCTGATGGTAGGATGGAACTTATTAATGTCATCGTGTAGTCGTTTCAGTGATTCTTCGCCGTGGGTCCAAAGGAAAAAAATGTCATCGATGTATCTGGTGTATAACGTCGTACATACGTGGTACGCGGTACATACTCGTGCGACTCGGCCAACGTTGTCTACCTCATACGCTGCAGGAAAGGATGTCCCGAAGCGTGGTACATTGGCGAGACCATGCAGACGCTGCGACAACGAATGAACGGACATCGCGCAACAATCACCAGGCAGGAATGTTCCCTTCCAGTCGGGGAACACTTCAGCAGTCAAGGACATTCAGCCTCTGATCTCCGGGTAAGCGTTCTCCAAGGCGGCCTTCAGGACGCGCGACAACGCAGAATCGCCGAGCAGAAACTTATAGCCAAGTTCTGCACACATGAGTGCGGCCTCAACCGGGACCTGGGATTCATGTCGCATTACATTCATCCCCCACCATCTGGCCTGCGAAATCCTACCAACTGTCCTGGCTTGATGCAATTCACACCTCTTTAACCTGGGGTCACCCCATCTCTGGATCTGTAAAGATTTAATCACCTGCTAATGGTCGCATTCCAAGCATTGTTTGGCATCTTTGAATCTGTCTATATGTGTGTTTCTGGAACATACCTCTTCATTCACCTGAGGAAGGAGCAGCGCTCCGAAAGCTAGTGACATCGAAATAAACCTGTTGGACTTTAACCTGGTGTTGTAAGACTTCTTACTGTGCTCACCCCAGTCCAACGCCGGCATCTCCACATCATATTTAATTACAAAGACATGCATTTCAAAGAGTTTTCAAATTGTGTTGTAGAAGATTACAATGTAAGACGTTATTGTCAGGGTTGTCCTTCTCCTCTGGAGGCTGCGTCATATTGGTAACTTGCCAAGAAATTGTCAGCTTTCAGGACATGTAGCAAGCCTCAAAGTGCTGGAGACAGACAGCAGGCAAGGCCAACACTGTGGACAACTGCAGAACCAGCGAAGAAAGTCAGTGGTGGGGTGGGAGGGGTTGCAGTTAGTGGGTCATGGTGGGTAAGGATAAAAGGAAATGCCTCTGATTAGGCTGGGAATGCAAGGTCAAAGTAGGTGGTAATGGAACAAATGAAGAAACAATGAATGGGTCCAGAGTTGATGCAAAGGACCACATGAACTACAGCAGTTCAAGGGAGCTCACTACCTCCTTCTCACGGGCAATTAGCGATGGGCAATAAATTGTGGCCTCGCCAGCAATGCCCACATAGATCATTGAATTTACAGTGCAGCAGGAGGCCATTCAGCCCATTGAGTCTGCACCGGACCCTGGAAAGAGCACCTCACTTAAGCCCACGCCTCCACCCTATACCCATAACCTCACCTAACCTTTTGGACACGAAGGGGCAATTTAGCATGGCCAATTCACCTAACCTGCACATCTTTGGACCATAGGAGGAAATCAGAGCACCAGGAGGAAAGCCACACGTCAAGGGGAGAAAGTACAAACTCCACACAGACAGTCACTCCAGGCCAGAACTGACTCTGGGTACCTCGAGCTGAGGCAGCAGTGCTAACCATTGTGCACCGTCCCATGAATGAATATATTTAAAAAGTAGAGCCATTGCCATCACCTCCTTTACACAAAAATAGGAATGGGAAGTTATGATTTATAACTGTTGAATCAATGTTGAGTCCAAAAGGCTGTAAAGTATTCAATCGAAAGATAAGGTGCTGTTCTTCAAGCTTCAATAGAACAGCGCAGGAGACTGAGGGTAGAGAGGTCAAAGTGGGAACAAGGTGGAGTGTTAAAAAGGCAAGCAACTGGCAGTTTAGAGACATATTCATGGACTAAATGGAAGTGTTCAGCAAAATGACAAAGTCTGTGCTTGGTCTTTCCCTTTCCCTGACTGCACTTGCTTAAAAATTATGAAATCTCCTACTTCTTCCAATTAAGAGTTAAGGTCCTTGGTCGGAGGTACATTCTCTATTTCACACTCCATGTTTGCAACTGATTTACTGTGCGTTTCAGGAAATTTCTGCACTAATTCAGATTTTTAGCATCCTACTATTTTTTTATATTCATCATCATTTAAAATATGTATTATACCCTCATTTTGGTAACTAGGTTTATTTCAAGCAGTCTATATCGCTTAGAGCAACAGCTGCAATATACAATAGCTAATTGTTCCCAACAGTTCTCTAAGAATCACTCATTTTATTTGATCCATCGACAATACAAGTACCCTTCAAAGCTTGTCCAAGGGAAAATGATTTTCATTAGCAAATCTCAATTGCAAAAGCAGTCCCATAAAAAAAAACAAAATCCACTCAACACCACTTGAGATTTACTGTGATGTTTGCACATTTTTCTCATTATATTTCCAGCATGTTTAAACTTTGCAACATACAAATTCTTTGTGGCATATTGTTGATTTGGCCTTATTAATCCAACACACTCCCAAACTTTCACTGCACTGAGGTTTATTTAATCAAGTAACAACTGTGCATTGAAAAATGAAAAAGGTGGAAAAGCAAGTTGCCCAATTAAACACAGATTGCAAAGAAATATTGATAGGTTAAGTGGGCAAAAAGTTGGCAAATGGAGTAAATGTGCCAAATGTAAAGTTGTTCATTTTGGAAGGGAGAACAAAAAGAACAGAGTATTATTTAAATGGAAAAATATTGCAGAAAGCTGCAACTTACAGAGACTTGGGGATACTTGTGCATCAAACACCGAAAGCTAGCACAAGGGTGCAACAGATAATCAGGAAAGCAAATGAATGTTGGGCCGTATTTAAAGGAGGTTGGAGTATAAGAGTAGGCAAGTCTTGCTGCAACTGTACAAGGCACTGGTGAGACTGCATCTAGATCAATGTGATAAAATCAAATTACTGCAGAAGGTGGAATCTGAAACAAAATCAGAAAATACAGGGCTGGCAGCGGTAATGAAGGCAAATGGTGTGTTGGCCTTCATAACGAGATGATTTGAGTACATGAGCAAGTATATCTTGCTGCAATTATACAGGGCCTTGGTGAGACCACACTGAATAGGGTGTGCTATAGAGGGAGCACAGAGAAGTTTACCAGATTGATTCCCAGGATGGCTGGACTGGCATATTGAGGCTGGCAGAGATTGAGTCGGTTAAAATTATATTCGCTGGAGCTTAGAAGAATGAGGGGGGGATTTCACAGAAACCTACAAAATTCTAACAGGACTAGACAGGGTGGATGCATGAAGGATGTTCCTGATGGTGGGGGAAGTCCAGAATAAGGGGTCACGATCGGAGGATACAGGGTAAACCGATTAGGACGTAGATGAGGAGAAATGTCTTCACCCAGAGAGTGGCGAGCCTGTGGAATTCTCTGCCACAGAAAGCAGTTGAGGCCAAAATGTTGTCTGCTTTCAAGAAGGGTTTAGATATAGCTCTTGTGGCTGAAGGGATCAAAGGATATGGGGAAAGTGGGAACAGGTTACTGAGTTCGATGATCAACCATGATCATAATGAAAAGCGGAGCAGGCTCGAAGGGCCGAATGGCCTACTCCTGCTCCTATTTTCTATGTATTTATTAATGCATTGACAACAATAGCAGGCACGTGACTGATGCTTGTGACAACCTAAATCATGAAGGAACCATGGTGAAGGTTCAAAGCTATTCGGAGGACACTACCACAGCTAAAAGGGACGAGGACAAAGAAACTCAAAGTATATCACCCTTATCTGTTTTACTAGTCACATCCTCAAAAAATTTCAATAAAATTTGCTATTTCCCTTTCATAAAATCGTGTGAAATTTGTCTGATCATACTATGATTTTCTAAGTGCATTGCTAAGATATTGTGCACTTTCCTGACCACTGATGTCAGACTAACTGGCCTGTAGTTTTCAGTTTTCTTTCTCGTGGTGTTACATTTGCTAAATTCCAGTCTGCAAGAACGTTTCCAGAATCCAGGGAATTTTGGAAAATCATACCCAGTGCTTCCACTAGCTCTATAGCTATCTCTTTAAAACCTTCGGCTGTAGGCTTTCTGGTGCTGAAGATTTTTTAAATGTTAGTCTCTTTTGCTTCTTCAGCACTTGCTATCTGCTGATAGTAATTATTTTAATTTCCTCTCATTTTAGCTTAAAGGTTACCCCTTAGTTCTGATATACAGCTTATGTTCTTCTATTGTGAAGACAAGCACAAAATATTTGTTCAATGTCTATGCCATTTCCAAATTCCTTGGAATCATCTCTCCTGTCTCTGTTTCTAAGGGATTGGTTAAAGGATGGGAAGCAGAGCAAGTATAAAATCCACAACCCTACAGGGCAGAGAATTCAAGCTGGCAGACTGTGACTAGTGGAGTACCACAAGGATCACTGCTTCTGCCTCAATTGTTTACAATTTATATTAGAGACAGAGTTTTGTATCTAGGTTTGCTAACAATACAAAGCTAGGTGGAAATGAAATCTGTGAGTAGGACTCAAAGAGACTGCAAAGAGTTGGTGGGAAACAAGATCGCAGATGGAGTAAAATATGTGAAAAGAGGAATATTCACTTTAGTCAGAAGAATCGAAAAGCACTCTATCTGCAATGTTGTGTGCAGTTTTGGTCTTTACATTTAAGGAAGGATAATCTTACATAGGGGCAGTACAGTGAAGGCTCACGAGATTGATCCTGGGATGAGAGGATTGCCCGACAATGAGAGGCAGCACGGTAGCATTGTGGATAGCACAATTGCTTCACAGCTCCTGCGTCCCAGGTTCGATTCCGGCTTGGGTCACTGTCTGTGCGGAGTCTGCACATCCTCCCAGTGTGTGCGTGGGTTTCCTCCGGGTGCCTCCCACAGTCCAAAGATGTGCAGGTTAGGTGGATTGGCCATGATAAATTTCCCTTAGTGTCCAAAATTGCTCTTAGTGTTGGGTGGAGGTGTTGACCTTGGGTAGGGTGCTCTTTCCAAGAGCCGGTGCAGACTCGATGGGCCGAATGGCCTCCTTCTGCACTGTAAATTCTATGATTCTATGAACAGGGTCAACACCGAGACATTGTTTCTGCAGGCTGAGGAATCACAAACATAGGGGTGCAATCTCAGGTTAAAGGGCTGATCATTTAGGCCCGAGATGAGGAGACATTTCTTCACTCAAAGGGTTGTGAATCTTTGGAATTCTCTACCCAGGAGAGTTTTGGATGAGCCATCGTTGACTATATTTATGGCTGGCACAGACAGATCTTTGGTCTCTCAGGGAATCAAGGGTTATGGGGAGCAGGCAGGAAAGTGGAGTCGAGACCAAGATCAGCCATAATCATAATAAATGGCGAGACAGGCACCACAGGCCGAACAGTTTACTCCTGCTCCCGTCTCCTGTGTTCAGGCCTTATGACATCTACCCTACAGCAGCTAGAAATGCAGGTAAGCGATGGGTATGGTGCCCCTTGTCATGCCACCTAAATTTAAGTTCCCTGCCTGTCAGGGGTTGTAAAATTTTGACCTTGGTTTAAATTCAGAGACACTGCCAAGAATTCGGAATAGGAAACAGAAGTATATCTGGAATTTGGAGGGATAGAGAGAACTTTCTGACCAATACTGATCACAGAAGGTAGGATAAAAGAAAGACAGACAACAAGGTTCATGAAAACCCGATGGTGAGAGAAGGCCAGAGCACCAGGCAACGAGCTTGCTCCTCAAAACATTTAAAAAATATATAAATTTAGAGTACCCAATTCTTTTTTTCTAATGAAGGGGCAATTTAGCGTGGCCAATCCATCTACTATGCGCATCTTTGGGTTGTGGGGGTGAGACCCATGCAGACACGGGGAGAATGTGCAAACTCCACAAGAACAGTGACCCGGGGCGGGATCGAACCTGGGTCCTCGGCACCATGAGGCAGCAATGCTAACCACTACACCACCGTGCCGCCCCACTCTCAAGACATTTTACACATTAGGGGTGGTATATAAACATTCTTATTGTATACTATCCAAGAATGTAAAAACGTTGATAGAAGAGTCAGACATGGACAGACTTTGGCTTGAAAGAGCACCATAATGCTCTTTAATCTGATTTTACTTCCCATTGAGCTATATAGATATCAGAGCTTTAACCATGTAATAGTGATCCAGATTGGAAACAACAGTACTGGCTGAGCACACAACATAATCCGATTGGCTTGTATTCCATTTCCACTCTGTGGTTCCAGATTGACAACCCTGTATAAACATTGTTACTTATAGTTAGGGTAGACAAAGAAAAGCTATTCCCGTTAGCTGACTGCACAAGGACTAGGGGACACAGTTTTAAGGTTTTAGGCAAGGGATGCAGAGGAACCTTTTTTACACAATGATTGGCAATGATAGATAGATAGATAGAACATACACTGCAGAAGAAGGCCATTCGGCCCATCGAGTCTGCACCGACCCACTTAAGCCCTCACTTCCACCCTATCCCCGTAACACAATAACTCCTCCTAACCTTTTTGGTCAGGGCAATTTTTATCATGACCAATCCACCTAACCTGCACGTCTTTGGACTGTGGGAGGAAACCAGAGCACCCGGAGGAAACCCACGCTCACATGGGGAGGATGTGCAGACTCCGCACAGACAGTCACCCGGCGGGGAATCGAACCTGGGACCCTGGCGCTGTGAAGCCACAGTGCTAATCACTTGTGCTACCGTGCTGCCCGTACCCGTACCGTACCGTGCTGTTGTTTCTGTCCTCTCAGGCTCTCACTACTGCACTGTTGGAGCATTATCTTTATAGATTCTAATAAAAATAATAATTTTTATTATTGTCACAAGTAGGCTTACATTAACACTGCACTGAAGTTACTGTGAAAATCCCCGAGTCACCACATTCCGGCGCCTGTTCGTGTACACTGAGGGAGAATTCAGAATTAACAATTCACCTAACAAGCACATCTTTCGGGATCTGGAGCTTGGTGCTCATGGGAGCGATGGATTTGAAGATGTCAACAATTCCATAAGGAAATTGGATGAGCGCTTGAGGAAATAAACCTACTAGGCAATGGAGCTGGAATAGGGGAAGAGGACTAAATAGATTGCTTTATTGAGAGCCAACATGGATTTGCTGGGCCAAATAGCATCACTTTTCGCTGTAGTACATATACGACTCAGTGACTCTTAAGCCAAACACATTTCAGTGATTGCAGGTGTCGGTAAGACTCCAAGTGAGAGTGTTTCATCAATCTGCTGTTATCCATTTTAAAATATTTTACATATTTTACAAAACGAAAAAGGAAGCACTTGTCAAGGCTAGGAGGCTGGGAACACACAAAGCAAGTGTGGAATACAAGGAAAGTAGAAAGAAACCTAAGCAAGAAGTCTCAAAGGAGTCACAAAATGTCATTGGCCAGGTGGATTAAAGAAAATCCCAAGGCTTTTTATACATATATAAAGAGCAAGAGGGTAGCCAGGGGGAGGGTTGGCCCACTCAAGGAAAGGGGAGGGAATCTATGCATGAAACCAGAGGAAATGGGCGTGGTATTAAATGTGTACTTTGCATCAGTATTCACCAAAGAGAAGACTTGATGGATGATGGGGAAAGGTGTGTAGATAGTTTGGATCATGTTGAGAACAAAAAGGAGGTGGCATCGGAGGCTTTGAAAAACATTAAGGTAGATAAGTCCCCAAGGCTTGATGGGATATACCCCAGAATGCTGGGAGAGTTAAGGGAGTAAATTGCTGGGGCCTTGAGGGGAATCTTTGTATCCTCACTGGTTACAGGGGAGGTCCCAAAGGATTGGAGAATAGCCAATGTTGTTCCACACACGCACACAAATGATTTGGAGGAAAATGTAACTGGTTTGATTAGTAAGTTTGCGGACGACACAAAGGTTGGTGGAATTGCAGATAGTGGTGAGGACCGTCAGAGTATAGAGCAGGATATAGATCGTTTGGAGACTTGGACGGAGAGATGGCAGATGGAGGTAATCCGAACAAATGTAAGGTAATGCATTTTGGAAGATTTAATACAGATGGGAAATATACAGTAAATGGCAGAACCCTTAAGAATATTGATAGGCAGAGGGATCTGGGTGTACAGGTACTCAGGTCACTGAACGTGGCAATGCAGGTGGAGAAGGTAGTCAAGAAGGCATACAGTATGCTTGCTTTCATTGGCCTGGGCACTGAGTTTAAAAATTGGCAAGTCATGTTGCAGTTTTATAGAACCTTAGTTAGGCCGCACTTGGAATATAGTGTTTAATTCTGGTCGCCACACTACCAGAAGGATGTGGAGGCTTTGGAGAGGGTACAAAAAAGATTTACCAGGATGTTGCCTGGTCTGGAGGGCATTAGCTATGAGGAGAGATTGGAGAAACTTGGTTTGTTCTCACTGGAACGAAGGAGGTTGAGGGGAGACCTGATAGAGGTCTACAAAATTATGAGGGGCATAGACAGAGTGGATAGTCAGAAGCTTTTTCCCAGGATAGAGGGGTCAATTACTAGGGGATTTAGGTTTAAGGTGCAAAGTTTAGAGGAGATGTAAGAGGCAAGTTTTTTTACACAGAGGACAGTGGGAGCCTGGATCTCGCTGCCGGGGGAGGTAGTGGGAGCAGATACGATAGTTACTTTAAAGGGGCGTCTTGACAAATACATGAATCGATGGGAATAGAGTGATATGGTTTCCGGAAGGGTAGGGGGTTTTAGTTCAAACGGGCAGCATGGTCGGTGCAGGCTTGAAGGGCCGAAGGGCCTGTTGCTGTGCTGTACTTTTCTTTGTTCCTTGATCAAAAGTGTGGCCAATTTCAACAAATGGGTTAATAATCCTTGGGCAAAAATTTTGACTTCATCCAAATTCTTCCCTTCCAAAAATTGGCTTTTTGAATGAAGTAGTTAAAAGAAGAGAGTTAATTCAGGTGTTGCTGCCTCAGCAAGCATTTATTCATAAGATATTTGGCCCATCGAGTCTGCTCCACCATTTGATCATGGCCCATTATTGCCCAACCCCAACTGCCTGTGAGAAGGTAGGTCAACTGTCTCTTTAACCGCTGCTGTCCATGTGGTGATAGGGAGGGAGTTCCAGGATTTAGACCCAAAAAGGGAAGAAGCTTTAGTACAGGGACGCCAATATAATTCCAAGTCAGGATGGTGAATGGCTTGGAGGGAACATTCCAGGTGGTGATGTTCCCATGTGTCTTTGTCCTTGTCCTTCTAAGATGGTAGAGGCTGTGGGTTTGGAAACTGCTATCACAGGAGCTTTGGTGAGATCCTGTAAGGCATCTTGTAGATGGTACAGCCTGCTGTTATTGGCAGAGCGAGTGAATGTGTGCGTATGGGGTGCCAATCAAGTGGACTGTTTTGTCCAGGCAAGTGGAGAGTATTCCATCACACTCCTGATGTTGGTTCCCTCACCACGTGCCGCAGGCCCAGTCGAGCAGCTATGTCCTTTAGAAGTCAGCCAGCTCGGTCAATAATGGTGCTACCAAACTACTCTTGGTGATGGACATTGAAGTCCCGACACAGTACATGCCTTTGCTATCCTCAGTGCCTCTTCCAAGTGGTGTTCAACATGGAGGAGCTGAAGGGGTTGGGGGGGGGGGGGGGGGGGGGAAGAGAGGGTCAGTGGTCAAGCGATATGTGGTGACCTGGAGTAGATGTTGAAAACACCCGGGGAAACTGCCTCCCAACTGTATTCCACTGTACCCAGTGGTGATACATCGTTTGAAAGATATGATTCCATGAGCCATGTTTTACTAGTCTGAGAGACAGCTCTCCCAAATTTGGCTCAAGTCCCTAGATGTTCGTAAGGAGGTCTTTGTTTCCAATGCATAGCTCAATGTCAGGTGGTCCAATCAGTTTAATTTCTTATTGACTTTCCAGTGATTTGACAAAATGAGGGCATTTAAGATCCACATAGTTGTGGATCTGGAGTCACACGTGTGCTGGATCAGGTAACGACAACAGATTTCCTAAACAATATCAATTAATTTACAATAATCAACAATAGCTTCATCATTAGACTTTTAATTCAAGATTTGAATACAAATTCCACCATCTGTCGTGGGTTACCCTGGGTCTCTGGATTATTTGTCTAGCAACAATACCACTATGCTACCACCTCCCTTTGATAGTAAAACTAAAATATAAGTAACTGATATGTACCCTGGAGGGAGAAACAAACAGCTAAGATACATTGTTATGGGCATACAGAAGCATTTAAAGTTTTATCCTCAGCAACCTTAATGGCTGAAATTAACACTGTGCAAGGTGAAACTGACTCTCAGAAGAACATTTCAGCTAATTGGATGAGAGGAATCAGCAAGTGTCCTTAGTGGGTGGGGCAGGATCAGAACCAGCCGCAATACTGTTCATGTTGCATGGTCCATTGGCCGGCCAATATGCAGGATGGAACATTTGTGGGGTCGGGCCAACCCCGGAGCCATTTGAAATTTGTGTGGGACAGTTCTGGACACCGGTCCTTATTTCCAGCTATTTTTGACTGTGCGGGATAAGGGCGCGGGTAACAAAAGCACACCCTGCAATCCTGACATAGTTGGCTCCATTCTGAGCAGAGGCATCTCATAGCTCTCCACAATTATCAAGTAGTCGGGCCAGCTTCTCCATAACCCATCATTTACGGCCCCTCAGCGGTTACAAACCATTGTCTGGATGTTAGAACCTTTTGAAAGGCAAGTTCAAATAGCCTCACCTATGCTCCCCATGCCCCTTCCATGGCACCTCCATTCCTTCCATTTCATCCAGTATCTAATGCTAAGAAAGGAAACACCCATTCAGAAAAAACTGCTATTCTAGCTACCCTATCTAGCTATTCATCAATAACCTTGCCCAAATAAGCATTCAAACATTGGCAAAAGAGATCACTTATCATAACAATCAAGCATAGTAAACACTCCACTTCAGTTGTACAAACAGAAGCTCTTACTGAGCGAATGCATTTGTTCAGTCAAGCATAGGCCACCTGCGAACTGTTTCAGTAGACATAGCTGGACAGGCTTCTGTATTCTCCACTTGTGCTCATTATCAATTTTTGACTGAGCTCGAAGGCTCAAATGATTTAGCACAGCAAGTGGCTCTGGGAGTGAAATTGAGTTTTTACTTTGCTTGATTGATCTCTATGTTGTCATAAGTTATTTTTTTCTGTTATCACTTTTGGGGGATCTGACTGAGGTGTATAAAATTATGAGGCAAATAGGTAGGGTGGATAAGAAGATACTTTGCCCCTTAGTTGAGGGGTCAATAACCAGGGGGCATAGATTTAAGATAAGCGGTTTAGAGGAGATGTGAGGAAAACCTTTTCCACCCAGAGGGTGGTTGGAATCTGGAACTCACTGCCTGAAAGGGTGTTAGAGATGTGAACCACACAACTTTGAAGAATTATTAAAATCAGCACTTGAAATGCCATGCATACAGGTGCTGAAAAATGGGGTTAGAATAGGTAGGTGCTTGATAGTCGGCACGGGTGTGATTGGCCAAAGGGCCACTTTCTGTGCTGTAAGACTCTGACTCTTGTCCATGTCTGAATGTTTATTTAGGTATGATTAAGAGGTGTGAAGTGGTTGGAGCTGCTATTACTGATACTATAATTGATGACGTGGAGATGCCGGCATTGGACTGGGGTGAGCATAGTAATAAGTCTTACAACACCAGGTTAAAGTCCAACAGGTTTGTTTCAAACACTAGCTTTCGGAGCACCGCTCCTTCACCTGAGGAAGGAGCAGTGCTCCGAAAGCTCGTGTTTGAAACAACTGTTGGACTTTAACCTGGTGTTGCAAGACTTCTTACTTTTATTGATGTGTCTGATTGCCACTTGCAGGAACAGCAGGCTTTTACAAAGATCAAGTCTGAATGGGTGTTTCTTTTCTCAGAATGTCAACACTTATCATTGGTATTATGTAGCTTATTGATCTGTATGTCGCGCATACTGGGTGAATGGGCATGGAAAGGGCCTGGGGAATGTGTGGGAGCTGGGAGGATTAAGGGCTTAATTGCTTTTGATACAACCGAGGCAAAGTCCCAGAGAACCAAGGCACTTTCTAACCAACCTGCCTCACTTGCCTACCTCCATGGCCACCTATGATCTGCTTCTGGAGCTGGTGGGCCCAATTCAATTGTACCCCCGCCATCCCAGTGCAAACATTGGGCATGGGCATGACAAAGCCTTTTAAACTGAGACCGGTGTGCCAAGTTGAGAAACTTCCCACCTTGGTGGTGAAAATCCGGCCCTCACTCTCCAGGTTCCCACAAGACTCCGTGCTTGTGGAAGGCACCGGATGTCAGCACTTGAGATACCATACAAGACAGCATCTTGGAGGAGGAAGAAGACAGAGCGCGAAGAGCAATAAGAAGCTACAGTAATATGTTTTATTCCAATAATTTGAACAGCTCAAAAGAAATACTGAAAGAGAAACTACAGAGCGTGTCCTTAAATTTATCATTGTCAATTTGTATTCCACTTCAACAGCAATGCATTTGTAAACTTAATATTTACACCCAGCAACTTTATGAAGAAAGGTCAGCAGCTTTCTAACTGCTCTCGTTACCTTTTAATGTTCAACAGAGCCCAAGGGATTCCAGTAGGTGTGTTAAAGGCAGGCAGGAGTTTCTCCCCTAGTTCCACAGCTTTGGCCCTGAATACCTACAGAAAAACAGCAATGTAACAAATACTATTACACTGATGCCAAAAAAACTATTGGAAATCAACAAATGCAATTTGTACAAGCGAAATCCTACAGAAAAATAGGTATATTTACATTAAAATCTCAACACAGTCAAATATCAGAGTGGCTGTTCACATGGCCCCATTTGTAATATAATGTATTATCCATGAGCTTTTTATCATTTCATTGTGAAGGTCCATGTTATATGCCATACTTTAGCACAATCTAGCTGCTAGATGTTAAGCAGCAGTCACTGAAACAACTAATATGCCCAATATCCACGCTTTTTGCAGGTTTCGCGATCAGTGTCAGAGAACAGAAGGCGAAGCTAGAAAAAGCACCCAATGCGCAGTTTTGCAAACAAAACATTTAAGCACACACTACTTACTCATTAAAACTTTAACTCTGCGTTTGAAATCTAAATTAGAACTTGGAATTACAGGATGACAGAAAACAAATGCTTTGACTGCAGCTTCAGTGCTGAATACAACAGATGAGTATTACGATCCCGGATCAAACCGCAACAGTGGCTAGGATACTGGACAGAAACCCCAGTATTTTATTTTAATTTTGTAAGACTGTGAGGGAAGGGTACCTTGCTCCAGTAGTGATTTCAGTAAGAAATAAAGATATGGATGGGATTCCCTGCTGTCCGACACCAATATCATAATCGGCGAGCGGGTGGAGAATCGACTGCTGACGCCCAAATTGGGGCCGGTGCCGGTTTGACGCTGGTCAGCCATGCACCGCTCCCTTGGAAATGGCATCATCGCATTGCGCGCCATTGCAATGCTGTTGGCATGTCATCAGGCGGCCCTACGCCCCAATGGAGGCAGGTTCCCGTTGGCGCGGGACACGTGTGGTCTCAGCGGTCAGGAACCCAGCGTGGCGGCTGCGGACTGTGTCCACCTCCACCACTATCGACCAGTATCCGTGCCGCTGGCCAGGGGGGGTTTCCGCGAGGGCTGTGGGGACTGGTGGGGGTCGCAGATGGCGGGTCGGGTCCGCGCAAGGCCGGCGTCATGTTGTACAGCTCAACTGCTGCAGATCATCAGCCTTGCACATGCACAGCCAGGGTCCCAGCCGTTTTCGCAGTGGGAGCCAGGAGTTTCACCCGGCGCCGCTGCTAGTCCCTCAACGGTATCGGAATCGGTGAGGGGTCGCGCCGATTTTTTCATCGCAAACTCCCACGGATTCTCTGTTCGAGCCGGCATTTAGCTACCAAAACAGAGAATCCAGCCCAAGGTTTATTAAAACAAACATTGCTCCTAACACAGTGTAAAGGCATCTTTAACATCACACCATAAAATAGCTTACAATTAATTGCCCCTTAAACAATGCTAGTCAAGATGCCGGCGTTAGACTGGGGTGAGCACAGTAAGAAGTCTTACAACACCAGGTTAAAGTCCAACAGGTTTGTTTCAAGCACTAGCTTTCGGAGCACTGCTCCTTCCTCAGGTGAATGAAGAGGTATGTTCCCGAAACATATATATAGGCTAAGTCAAAGATGCAAGACAATGCTTTGAATGCACATCTCCACATCATGGCTACCATCGACACCGCCAACTGCCGGCTCAAGGTGGAGGGGATCTCCAAGAAGATCGCGCAGAGAGACACTGACATTAAGTTTCTACAAAGATGCAAGAAAGCTGACAAGATCCCGAAAGGACTACAGATCACAAACCCACTCAAGTCGACCTACAACACAGACTATGCTGAGAGACTCTGCCGTCGCACCTCTCTCACACTCCTCAACCATCTCGTACACCAGCTCTACAGCAGACGCCGCAACCTGGAAACCAAGATAGAGGCCATATTCTCAACTTGCGCTCAGGACGCAGCAGACCAGCTGCGGAACACCGCCAAACAGATGAGACAACAATACTATGCCACCTATATGCACACCAAGAACAGGAAGCTTGAGAAACTCGGCATCACCACAAGCAGCAACCAAGCATCCCCCGGTACCACAGTAAAAAATACAGGGAAATCTATTGCCAACTTGTCAGACTACACTCTTCAACTAGACAAAATCGAAGTCCTCAGCAGAGGGCTCAATTTCTGCACCACCACCAAAATGGACCCCATCAGTCTCGCGGCAGACACGGAGGAATTCATCAGGCGAATGAGGCTCTGGGAATTCTTCCACAGACCACAAGAGGCCGACAGCCAACCCAATGAGTCAACCAATGAACCAGAACAGCAGACCAAGAGATCTGCGATGTGGCAACCGAAGAGGAAAGAGTCGAATTGGACCCCTCCGGAAGGCCGCTGCCCTAGTCTCGACATGTATGCTCAAGCCGTCAGGAATCGCGTCAATGCCAGATTCATCAGTCGCATTTACAAGACAGCCCCAAACGTCACCCTAGCACAACGCAATGCCATCCGTACTCTCAAGACCAACCGCAACATCGTCATCAAACATGCAGACAAAGGAGGGGCCACCGTCATACTGAACAGAACGGACTACTGCAAAGAAGTGTACCGACAACTCAACAACCAGGAACATTACAGACAGTTACCCGCAGATCTGACCAAGGAACATACCCGCCAACTCAACAGACTGATCAAGACCTTGGATCCAGACCTTCAGAGCACCCCACGTGCTCTCATCCCACGTACTCCCCGCATTGTAGATCTCTACTGCCTCCCGAAAATACACAAGGCCTACACACCAGACCGTCCTATCGTATCAGGCAATGGGACCCTGTGTGCGAACCTCTCTGGCTGCATCGAGGGCATCTTGAAACCCATTGTACAAGGAGCACCCAACTTCAATGTTCTGCCAGCCCATTTGTGGCAGGGTGATGAGGAGCGGACTTGATATGTTGAATTCCATTCTCCTTCAAATCGTTATTATTATTCACCAGTTGTTCAGGCAAACTGAATCTGCTGAAGATTTCACCCAATCACTCAATTGTTTTCTCCGATGACGTCGACTTCATGATAACAACTTCAGGCCATTTGAAGTGAGTATCACTAGAATGAGAAACATACGCCCTTCCAATGGTCCAGCCAACTTAACATTTACCAGTCCAGGCCTCTTCTGGCCATGCCCATGGGTGCAATGGGCTAATGGTGGCAGGTTCCGCACTTTTGCAGCAGACAAACACATCGCTGTCTTCGCCTCGATTTTGGTAATGCAGCCCTGGCCACCAAAAGTAGCTCCTGGCTACCTCCTTTATCCTAACAATACCACAGTGGACTTCATGCAATTGGTTTAATACACCTTTTCTGAATAATAGTGGAATGATGATTCATTCCCCAGACCAGATAACTTGCCTGTAGAGATAACTCAAAGCTTTGAGTGGAATATAGCTTTGACTCAGGATTTTCTCCTGAAGTCTTGCTCCAAAGAACCATGTCTATAACCTCGGACAGTACTAGATCCTTTCTAATATGCTTCTTCACCTGTCCTGTGGTTACAGGAGTCTTATCTACTTGCTCGAAGTAGCAAACATTTTCTCACGATCTGCTGATTGATGAACTATTTGGTAAGGGTAGGCGGGAGAGCCCATCTACATTCCTATGAAGGTTTGACTAACTAAGCTTGATCATGTATTTGTGAGATGACTAGAGCAATGTCAACCTCTGCATTCTGCTCGCTGTCAGTGATAGAATCGGTGTATGAGGTCCAAGAATAGTTGTTAGTGGACAATGGTCCATCAATAAAGTGAGCGTCCGCTCATACAGGAATTGCTTTAACAGTTTTATTCCAAAGATTATTTCTAGGGCTTCTTTTTTTAATCTGTGCATAATTGCTTTTGGCTTTATTCATGACGTGAAGGCTATCGTTTCTCTTCACCTGTGGGCATTATGTGGGAAGCCACCATCCCACCCCCATAAGTTGATGTGTTGCATGCCAATTGCAAGGGTAAATTTGGATCAAAATGTGTCAGGAATTCTGATTTGAGTAGCACCTCTTTAGCTTGCACGAATATTCTCTCACGTTGATCTCCACCCATTTCCAACTTTTATTTTGACACAGTAATTTTCCACAGGTTTTACAATAGTTGCCAGATTGGGGACAAACCTTCCGTAGTAATTTAGAAAGATCAAAGTTGGTTGATATTTTGAGGAGTGGGTACCTCGGTGATGGCTTTGGCTATTGAAGACGACTTATGCAGTCCCTTGGCGTTGATGACATGACCCACATACTCAATTGAAGATTGGAAAAAGTCACATGTCTTTTCTGACAATCCATAATCTTCTAATCTCTGCAGTGTGACATCTAGGTTGCTGATATGTTCTTCCTCATTCTTCCCAGTAACGAAGATGTAATTCAGATAACAGTGGCTCCGTCTAATCCACTTAAGATTTGGACCATAGCTAGTTTGCACAATACTGGCATTCAAGTGATGCCAAATGGTAATCTTTTGTAAAATAACTGTGTGTGATAATCGTGAAGAACTGTTGTGAATTCTGATCCACATTCCTTTGAAGATATGCTTGACTGAGGTTGATTTTACTTAAGTGCTGGCCTCCAGCTAACGCAGTGAATATCTCATCAATCGGGGTAGAGTGTGCTGCTCTGCACACAGTACAGGATTGATAGTGACTTTAAAATCATCACAAATCATACAGATCCGTCTTGATTCATCATGGGTACGATTGGAGTGGCATATTCACTCACGTTAATGGGGTCATGAATTCTCGTTCTGACCAGCCGTTCTCTTTCTGCCTCTACATTAGGTCTGATTGCGTGCAGCACTGACCTCGTCTTTAAGCATCTCACTTGACTTTCTTTCTTTCTCTCCACCTTTACTGAGATAGCCTTTATGTTTCCCAGCTCACCGTTGAAGACAATGGTTCAAGATTTTGGGTAGACACAATTTTGAATCTATCATGAGATTTACCTCCGTCCAATTTATTCTGATCTTTTCCAGCCAAGTTCTTCCCATTAGTGCCAGATAATTTCCTTTGATTATGTGGAAGGATAAATCTGCCTTCTGTATCAACTGCGCTGTTACATCAAAGTGGCCCCTCAACTGAACCATTTCTCCAGTGTAGGCTTTGAACACAATCTTTGAGGATTTCAGAGTAACATGTTGGAAGTTTTCTTGATAAACGGTCTCTGGCACCAGTGAGCCAGCTGCCCCAGTGTCCACCGCTATCTTCACCGACTGACAGTCCAGTAATGGAGTGACTCAATATTGGATTGTCGCACCAGCAATGGCCAGTACATTTAATGGCAGTTTGTCTTCAGACTGTAAATAGAGTTCCTTCTCAGGTGCTTTTTGTACCACGTGGACACTTTCCTTGATTCAGCTTGCTATCTGTTTTATTTGGTACTTGCTTCCTGCAATTTTTGCATGATGCTCGTTTCTTTTTCTAACAAGCCCGTGCAACATGGCCCTTTTTGCTACAATTTCTGTACATCATGTCTGTGCACCAAGAACCTGCAGCTGATTGCCCGAATTTTGCACACCTATGGCAAGTGTGTGGCTGTGTTTGCATTCGGATTCCAGTTGACATCTTGTGAATTCTTGTCACCAAAGAGAAAATGCTGTAAAATCTCAGCAGGTCCGGCAGCATCTGTAGGAAGAGAAAAGAGCTAACGTTTTGAGTCCAGATGACCCTTTGTCAAAACTTGCTTGACCTTAACTGTTGAGCTTCTTTGGCTGCCAATTCCATGGATACAGTAACTTCCAAATCTTTCTTGTACGTCAGGTTGCTTACAGTTAACAATCGCTTTTGAATAGCTTTGCTCCTTAAATCATAGACTAATCTATCTTTGATGGTATCGTTTAGCACATCCCCAGATTCACAGAGTTCAGCTGGTCTTTTCAAGGTAGCTGTACGGTAGCACAGTATTTAGTATTATTGCTTCACAGCACCAGGGGCCCAGGTTCGATTGCCGGCTTGTGTCACTGTGCGGAGTCTGCACTGTCTCCCCATGTCTGCGTGGGTTTTCTCTGGGTGCTCCGGTTGCCTCCCACAAGTCCTGAATGACATGCTGTTAGGTAATTTGGACATTCTGAATTCTCCCCGTGTACCCGAACAGGTGCCGGAATGTGGTGACTAGGGGATTTTCACAGTAACTTCATTGCAGTGTGAACGCAAGCCTACTTGTGACAATAAGGATTATTATTGTGATTATTATAACTGTGTAATCCATTCACCTTCTTCTAGGTTGTGCTCATGAGACCCAAGCCATTTAGTAGTAACTAAAGGTTTTGGTGAAAAATTGCCCTGCAAGATTTGTATTATATCTTTGCATCTTTTTGTGTCTAACTGACTTTTCCGGCTGTACCAGGCTTGGAAGGAAATACTGAGAAAACACAGAATACACAGCACCCTGACACAACCTGACTAGCTCCTAGCACCTCACTACACCTGACCTGACCTCCCCACCTTACCCGGCTGCCATCCTCCTACCTCACCCACCCTACCCTCTGACACACTTACCCAACCACCCCACAGCACATATTCACTTACACACTGAAAATCTGTTTAAGTGTCCCCAAACTTTTCAGTGCCTTAGTGAACACTTCCCAGAAGACGACAGCTGGTGCCATAAAAAGGCTTCTGCACAGATTCCCTTTGTTGGCATCTTGGAGGTATCCTGCACTGACTGGAGTTCTGCAAGATACTTTTATTGTCTGATCAGGTTCGGAAATAGGGGTTCCCATCCTGATCAAAGATTTGGGCCTATAAGTTACAGTGCTCATGGGGATCTTCACAAGCTTGACCAATCCTGTATTTTTACCAAATTACCACATACTTACGGATATCAAGAACACCAATTCATGAAGTTCATGTAAACTGACATCGAAATGAGATGGTTCCGATGTTAAAATATTGAGCAGCTTTTGTTTTTGCGCTAGTTAAGAGTATTAATTTTAATGCAGACCCAGAACTCTTGGCATAAATGTGACAGGAACAAACCGAAGCTCACTATTTTCCCTTGTTTCAGAGGACACACATTTTTCATTTTATTCCCTTTTCATGTAAAGTCTCCATTGAGTTTTGTAACATATTCAAATGTGAAATCTAAGTGTTTATTCTTTGCTGAAACAACTGCATTTTGAAGAGAAGACAAGCTATTCCCAACAATATATAAACACACACCATTTTGAAAGATAAAGCGAAATTATTTTTCTAAAGAAGACATGTAGCTTTGATTCTACAACAGAACTACAAATCCCAGTAGAGAAACAGGAATATATAACTGGTACGAGATAGAAAGCAAAAGGAGGGCACACTGATCTTGCATTTCTCAGAACCCTCCATCATAACCCTTCTAAACGAACATATGCTGGAGATGTTCCAAGTAATTTCTTGAATTTGGAAATGATTGGTGATGGCACAGATCAGCTTAGAATAGATGCACCTGGTTCTGACCTCTCTTGCTCACATGGGAAATGCAAACTTGAAACCAGTGGTGAAATATTCATCAACGAGATTTGCTTTTAGCTCCGCTGCTGCAGTTGTGCAGACTGTAATCGCCTAGTACAAAAAATTGAATCAAAAAGTGGCATGTGCAACAATAGAAAAAGCACTTGCTAATCCTAGTATTTCCATTATAAACAGAATGATATTTCCTTTTTTATGAATCGAGATAAACTGCTGCTTCTTAATTGGTCTGATTCACAAATATTAGCTGCAGATCCCACAGAATTTCTTGTCAAATTTACAAAAGCAAATCTGATCAAGAATTTATTAAATCACTATCTACAAAAGCACAATTTCAGGAGGAAGATGCCCAATTGGGAAATCCAACAATTTAATTATGTGAATGAATGGAGACAGACAAATTACATCCATTGTGTTTCTAATATTAAGTAAAATGTCTGATTGATACTCTCAAAATACATAAAGAATTACGATTCTTCATACATTATTTTAATCGATGTTTTGCTCAGGAAATTATTCAGTATCTGCATGAGAGCAGGTACCGAATCACACACATAGCTAGATTATGCTGAGTAAAGAGTAGTTATGAATGAATGGGGGTTAAAGGAAACATTTAATTTCAATGGTGCATTAGAATTCAGCTCTCTGCTGTCATTTTTTTTTCAACCTTTCACAGGGCTTAGCAGCACTTAAACCTTTCAACAATATTTCACCAAAGCAATGGAAATAAGGGGGGGGAAAATGAACTTAAAAATAAATCACCGCAGTTAAGTTTAAGTAGTAGTCTTTTTGGACTCTTTCAATATAAATCAATCTCCCACAATGCTGTTTATGGTGAACTGGATATGCTGCTATATTGGTGTCCATTAAACTCCTACCAACAATCTTTTCTTCCCTCTCAACTGATTGCTATCACTCCATCTCATCTCAGCGGGACTTCATAAACAAGGTACATTTCATTTGTTTTTATTGTCCATAGGATCAATCTCTTTCCTTCAATCCTTGTAACATTTAATAATTCCTGACTTCCACTCGATCACAGACCTTCTTCAATTTGCTCTTCCGCTGTCCCCTGTCTTTGTTTGTGCTTAAAATCTGCTGCATCACCCAACAAAACGTCATTAACTCAAAATATTAACTGTTTCCTCCTCCGAAGATGCTGCCTTACCTGCTGGGTATTGCAAGCTTTTTCTGTTTTTATTTTAAATTAAATAATACAATTTTGAAGAGTGTGCAGGAATAGAGAGAGACTTGGGGTGGCAGGACACAAATCTTTGAAGGTGGCAGTACAAGACACATGCATGGTCTTTGGCGTTATAAGAATGCATGAAATACAAATGCATAGCTGCTCATCATTTATGAAATATTGCGTCAACTGTAGTTTGGAGCATGGTCTCCAACTACGGGAACCTCTACTTTAGAAAAGATGTCAAGGCCTTAGAGAGCAAAGAAGAGATTTACTGGAATGGTACCAGGAATGTGTGATTTCAGTTATGAGGAGACAAGAGAAATTGGAGTTGTTCTCCTTCGAGAAGGAAGGTTACGCAGGGATTTAATGGAGGTGTCAAAAATCATTAAGTGTTTTTTGATAAAGTAATTAAAGGGATCCATTCCCTGTGCTATCAGTGTATATAAACCAGTTGATACAGATTTCAGGTAAACGGCAAAAGAAAAACTAAAGGCAGAGATCATTGAATCACAGCATGGTTACAAAAAAGGGAGTGGCTATTTGGCCCATCGTGTCCATGCTGGCTCTCCCCAATACAACACATGTAGTCACACTCCGCTGCCTTTTTCCCCACACCTCTGCAAATGTTTTCCCTTCAGATAATCATTAAATTCTCTTTGGGAATCCTGGATTCAATCTGCCCCCACCAAGTTCACAGACTGTTTCAAGATCCCCAACCATTTGTTGAATAAAAAAAGTTTTGCTAACGTCGCCATTGCTTCTTCAGCCGATTATCTGAAATCTGTGTCCCTTGGTTCATGACCCTTTCACAGCTGAGAAAGTGTCTCCTTACCTACTCTGTCAAGACCCAGATCGAGCGCGGCGGGGAGAGAGACAGAGCGCGGCGGGGAGAGAGACAGAGCGCGGCGGGGAGAGAGACAGAGCGCGGCGGGGAGAGAGACAGAGCGCGGCGGGGAGAGAGACAGAGCGCGGCGGGGAGAGAGACAGAGCGCGGCGGGGAGAGAGACCGAGCGCGGCGGGGAGAGAGACAGAGCGCGGCGGGGAGAGAGACAGAGCGCGGCGGGGAGAGAGACAGAGCGCGGCGGGGAGAGAGACAGAGCGCGGCGGGGAGAGAGACAGAGCGCGGCGGGGAGAGAGACAGAGCGCGGCGGGGAGAGAGACAGAGCGCGGCGGGGAGAGAGACAGAGCGCGGCGGGGAGAGAGACAGAGCGCGGCGGGGAGAGAGACAGAGCGCGGCGGGGAGAGAGACAGAGCGCGGCGGGGAGAGAGACAGAGCGCGGCGGGGAGAGAGACAGAGCGCGGCGGGGAGAGAGACAGAGCGCGGCGGGGAGAGAGACAGAGCGCGGCGGGGAGAGAGACAGAGCGCGGCGGGGAGAGAGACAGAGCGCGGCGGGGAGAGAGACAGAGCGCAGCGGGGAGAGAGACAGAGCGCGGCGGGGAGAGAGACAGAGCGCGGCGGGGAGAGAGACAGAGCGCGGCGGGGAGAGAGACAGAGCGCGGCGGGGAGAGAGACAGAGCGCGGCGGGGAGAGAGACAGAGCGCGTGCGGGGAGAGAGACAGAGCGCGGCGGGGAGAGAGACAGAGCGCGGCGGGGAGAGAGACAGAGCGCGGCGGGGAGAGAGACAGAGCGCGGCGGGGAGAGAGACAGAGCGCGGCGGGGAGAGAGACAGAGCGCGGCGGGGAGAGAGACAGAGCGCGGCGGGGAGAGAGACAGAGCGCGGCGGGGAGAGAGACAGAGCGCGGCGGGGAGAGAGACAGAGCGCGGCGGGGAGAGAGACAGAGCGCGGCGGGGAGAGAGACAGAGCGCGGCGGGGAGAGAGACAGAGCGCGGCGGGGAGAGAGACAGAGCGCGGCGGGGAGAGAGACAGAGCGCGGCGGGGAGAGAGACAGAGCGCGGCGGGGAGAGAGACAGAGCGCGGCGGGGAGAGAGACAGAGCGCGGCGGGGAGAGAGACAGAGCGCGGCGGGGAGAGAGACAGAGCGCGGCGGGGAGAGAGACAGAGCGCGGCGGGGAGAGAGACAGAGCGCGGCGGGGAGAGAGACAGAGCGCGGCGGGGAGAGAGACAGAGCGCGGCGGGGAGAGAGACAGAGCGCGGCGGGGAGAGAGACAGAGCGCGGCGGGGAGAGAGACAGAGCGCGGCGGGGAGAGAGACAGAGCGCGGCGGGGAGAGAGACAGAGCGCGGCGGGGAGAGAGACAGAGTTCAAGATCATTCAGGGCAAAGCAGCCTGCGTGACTGTCATCTCATCCACCATCTTTAAAATTCACTCCCTCCATCTACACAATGCATTGCAGCAACTTACCATGACCCTTTCAGCGGGATTTAGAAAATACCAAAGCATATCACCTGACCTACAACTGTTTATTGATTTTGGTTATGATGAGTCCAAGGGCCTGCCTTACAGTTGTTATTCAACAGAGGCCTTAAGCACTTAAAAAAAAATAAAAAATTTAGGAGTATCCAATTCATTTTTTCCAATTAAGGGGCAATTTAGCGTGACCAATCCACCTACCCGGCCCATCTTTGGGTTGTGGGGGCGAAACCCACGCAAACACGGGGAGAATGTGCAAACTCCACACGGACAGTGACCCAGAGCCGGGATCGATCCTGGGACCTCGCCGCCAGGTCATGACCCAGGTCAGATAGGGGAGAAAAGGTAAATAATCCAGGTAGTTGAGGAACTCAAGTTTGTAACAAATGTCCGCTCGAGTTTCATAGTTGCAACGATAGACTAAGAGGAGAAAAGTCAGCTGAACCATTACAATTTAACAATGGCATAACAACCATCAGAGAAAGAAAATCTATTGGAAAAGGGCAAAAATGTCAGGTCAGTTTCTCCTGAAATCCCATTCCCCACAGAAACTGTGTTTCGAGTAAAATAAAAAACTCTTTTCATTATAAAAATACTTCAGCAATGACTGAGGGGATAATAGTTTTCAAACCTACATGCACTAGTTTGAGACATGCCTTTCGGCTGCAAGAATTAGCAAATGAAAAACTGGTTTCCAATTCTTAATTAAAATAAAAGCAGAAAACACTGGGAAGACACAACAGGTCTGGCAGCAGGAGAGAAACAGAGTTAACATTTCAAGTCCGGATCACTCTTCTTCAGAGTCTTCTTGAATCAATTAATTCTAACAGTTATCTAATTTCCCGGTTTTCCCCAAAATGAACAATATCCATGGTTGTACAATCTTTAAAAAGAGCGTCATAATAAAATGCAGTTTGAACCACTGGACTCAAATAGCTTCAGAACATTCTATGATACATTCATCATGCTTTTACCAGTGTTATTAAGCACTGCTGCAATTGAACTGATCACAATCTCCAGGAGTAAGTACTCTTAAAACTGACACACTCAAACGTAGATCCAATAATTAACAATGCATTTGCTTATTCAAGTGGTGTAATTGGTTTAGTATAGTATTTCTTTCTGGAAATTGAATTAATTTTATCCCTGGTACAACGTGGGGCAGGACTGTCTGGAGAGGGACAACTAACAAATACTTTATATCTGATTAGAAGCTCTTGGACAATACCATAAATCTGCTAGATGCTATGATCAGATTTCAAAGATATTGCCACAATTTCAAGTGCATATTTTTATTCTGGAACTGTGGGGAACAAAGTACGACCTAAAATTTTAATGGTGGGGCACCCATTTATTCAGATGCTGGATCAGCCTTCTCAGTCTCCAATGTGATGGGCAAGAACTGATCTCCTATTATGAGCTGGTGGATTATCACCCGCCATTTTTTAACGAATCGATGTGCAGTGTCCATGCATTCAACAATTTGCATACTCAAATTAGGGGCCTAACACCAGCCCTTCTAGCAACAGCACAAAGGAAGACCAGATCGACATATTGCAACCGAGTAGTTATGTTTTTAAAGTATACACATATGAATATGGAAGGGGAGGAATGTTCCTCACAGCACCACTTAAAAAGACCATGACCTGTTCTCTGAACACATCCCTCCACTCTCCAGTCACTGCTACCTCCCAACCAGGTAATCCACACCTCCCAACTCATCTTAGTGTAGACCATCAATTACACTTACAAAGGCAAAAAGAAATAAAGCTCTGAATTTATAATGTGCCTTCTGATGCTCCCAAGTGTTTTTGCAGCCAAATGAAATTTAAGTGTAACTACTTCTGTAATGTGAGAAACAAGGCAGCCAATTTGCACACAGCAAGATCATAGAACATAGAACATACAGTGCAGAAGGAGGCCATTCGGCCCATCGAGTCTGCTCCGACCCACTTTAAGCCCTCACTTCCACCCTATCCCTGTAACCCAATAACCCCTCCTAACCTTTTTGGACACTGAGGGCAATTTAGCATGGCCAATCCACCTAACCTACACGTGTTTGGACCGTGGGAGGAAACCGGAGCACCTGGAGGAAACCCACGCAGACACGGGGAGAACGCACGGACAGTGACCCAGTGGGGAATCGAACCTGGGACCCTGGCATTATGAACCACAGTGCTAGCCACTTGTGCTATTGTGCTGCTCCAAATCCACAAACAAAGGTGAATATGGCCAAATAATCTGCTCTTGGTGATACTGATTGCGTGATTGAGGCATAAATATTGGCCAGAGCACCAGGGAGAACTCAGTACACATCAAAATAATGCCACAAGATCTTTTATGTCCAGAGGTGGCAGACAGGTCCTCGCTTTTACATCTCACCTGAAGAGCAGCACCTCCACTCAGTGTTAGCCTAGAACTTTGTGCTCAAGTCCTGAAGTGGGACCTGAATCTACAACCCTATGCCTCAGAAGTGAGAGTGAAAATGAAGCTCTAGGCTTAATTCAGGAGTAATTCTGGGCTTCACTGTTCAGGTGCAGGTCTTGTACGCCATGGCATGAGCCAAAAAAAATGGGCACACCCGAATTTCTACACATACAGCTCCTCCACTGGCACATGACATTTACAACAAGGTGTCTGGGGTGCAAGAGCGCCATTTACTTTGACATTACCTTAATGAGTTTGGAATATCACTGACCAAATGAAGATTACATGGGATACTGCTGCTCTGATTTCAAAATCACTACTGTATAAAGGCCGACAGGATTAGCTGCTCCACATAGAAAACAACAGCTTGTCAAAATGTTTCTTTTCTTGTGGCAGCTGGGGAACTGAGAATTCTGGGTAGTACAATCCTTCCTCAAGCACTGCTTCCTCGGATCTGCCACAATGGCACTGGTTAATCCCAGATTTGGATCATGCCTCTTGAACATAACCAGCATCTTAATCAATATCTTCTCTCCTCTTCATCTCCTGGACTGATTATTCCGATAGTTTCTGTGAATGAAACTGAACACTTGTGAATGCTTCTATGCTGTGTGCGCCCATTTCTTGCATGATGGGTTGAGGCTAACCTCACCCATCTAACACGATACCCTTCCGACCATCACAGAGAAGAAACATAGATATATTTTATATTCTCCTCATGGGTGTTACTGCTACCACCTGAGCCTCTTCCCATCCTTTCTGATCTTAGCTATCAATGTAACCCTCTATTCTGTCCCCTCATATGCTTATCTAGACCCTGGGAGAGGGGAGCGGGGTTGCAGACGGTCCTAACCACCAGGGCCCGTTCTTTAAGGTGAGCCCAAGTTCATTGGACAAGTAGCCTGTCAATCTGGATGGTCAGTGTCCAAAGCAACCAATCTGGCACGTCGACTACTCCAATTGACAGGTTAATTAGCCAATGATTGTGGTTGCTCTGAACAACAGCAGTTAGTGGCCACGTAATAGGACACGCGAGATTCCTCAGCCCTTCCTCATCTACCTTGTGGACTGACGTTCCAAACTTGTTGGCATCAAGTGCTATTTCCTTCATCTTCATTCGTCTTTCTTCAGGGCTGGCAGGAGGCTGTTGTATTACAGGGTAAGACGTAAAGCACCTAGTTACTCACCTCTCCAGCGATGCTGAGCTCTCTGGCCATTATTCTTGGTGATAATGCAGGGTTCATTCCACCACATCGTTTCATATGAAAAAATATTTGAGCTCCATTCTCATCAGTCTCCTGAGTCAGGTTCTTAATCAATAACTCCTAATTGGCGGGTTAGAGGGTTATTTCTATATCCCCAGTGTGGCCTAACTTGGTACCGCTTGGTGGAACACTCTACCGTACCCTAATTCACTGATCTGTATTTTTTGTTTTTTTATAGTTGGGCTGTCCTGTCAGGGTTTTTCCAACACAAGGAGGAATTCCAGTGGTGGGTCAAAGGCCATGGGCTAGCAGATTCTTACTTGTTATTGAAGCCTAGAAAAATGTCCTGGAACCCTCGCTACAGCAGGTGCTGGATTGGCAAGGACGAAGATTTTACCAAGGGGTGTTCAGCGACTTTCACCAGCAATACAGGCTTCGGGTTTACTTGCCCCATAGGTGGCACTGGTTCTGTTCTAAGGGTTCTACGGTGCTTCCTGACCATAGTCCTTCCTTGACGGTGAGTGCAAGTGTCAGTGAATAAGAGAGTGAAAGAGACTGAGAGAGACCAAGAGTGCATGGCGAGGGAATTGTGAAGGAATGTGCGAGAACCTCGAGACTGGGAGTGAACCTGTCTCTGTCACACATACCTCTTCTTAAGCAAGACGGCAAAATTAGATTTTACTAGTTAGCTCTGCTGTTTGGCACTTTTTAATGGTCATTTTCATCAATAAGTCTATTTTATGGGCAGCGCAGTGGTGCAGTGGTTTGCATTGCTGCCTCACAGCGCCGATCCCGCTTCTGGGTCACTGTCTGTGTCGAGTTTGCACATTCTCCCTGTGTTTGCGTGGGTTTCGCCCCCACAACCCAAAGCTGCTCAGGGTAGGTGGATTGGCCACGCTAAATTGCCCCTTAATTGGAAAAAAAAGAATTGGATACTCTAAATTTATAAAGAAAAATTATTCTTTTTAAAATTATCAATTTATTGCTTTGACATTTTTATTTATTATGGCCTAACAATTTTTTTACATTCATGTTTAATGTTGTGTCAAACCAGATTTCAGGCACTTTCTTGCTGAAGAGGAATGAGGCTGACAAGAAATATGACTGCTTGTTGTGGGGCTGAAAAAAAGGCTTAACATTTTCTCCAATAGAAAAGGGACGTGTTGGAAATACATCTGTGCAGAGAGAAACAGAGGTCAGGAACTCTTGGTCAGAACCCGTGCAGATCGGTTTGTCTCTTCAAAAGATGTTGCCTGGTCTTCGGAGTATTTCCACCATTTTCTGTTTATATTTCAGAGAACTAGCATCTCCTGCACTTTGTTTCATAGATTTCATAGAATTTACAGTGCAGAAGGAGGCCATTCAGCCCATCGAGTCTGCACAGGCTCTTGGAAAGAGCACCCTACCCAAGATCCACACCTCCACCCTATCCCCATAACCCAGGAACCCCACCCAACACTTAGGGCAATTTTGGACACTAAGGGCAATTTAGAATGGCCAATCCACCTAACCTGCACATCTTTGGACTGTGGGAGGAAACCGGAGCAGCCGGAGGAAACCCACGCACACACAGGGAGGATGTGCAGACTCCGCACAGACAGTGACCCAAGCCGGAATCAAACCTGGGACCTTGGAGCTGTGAAGCAATTGTGCTATCCACAATGCTACCGTGCTGCCCGCTGTTCTCCTATTACTTGTTGAATGCTTCACATTTGTAAGCATGGTTAGTTACAATTTGAAATTTTAAAATATAATAGGTGAACAGCATGCTTCCACAAGGTCAGATGGTATTGCAGTTGCACCAACTAAACAATTTTAGGTCTTGCAACAATCAGCACCAGCTACAAAAAAAAATCTCAGATCATCTTCACTTATGCAAGACCTGCCAGCTCTTTCGAATTAGCATTACTCAGTTTGAGCCACACATCTGCTGTGCATCTGACATGCTATTTTGAGAGCCTTCTGAAAATTAAAATTAGGTATATTCACAATAACAAAAAACAAATCTCATCAAATCAAGTGCTTGACTTAGGAGATGCGAACTGATAATTCTATTTTCTTTCGAAGTAAACAGCTATTGGGATCTTTTGATAAATGGCACCCAGTTTTCTCTCGTTCCAACCCTGGTAAACTTTTGAAACCCTGCATGCCAGGAAGGTAGGAATGGTATACAGGACTAGCAAATTTAGGTAGGCAAATTCACCAGTATTGGTCTCAACCACCCAAAGCTCTGTCAGGGAACAAATGAGTAAGAGTTTTGAGAGAAGGACTTCAGCCCATTTTCTGCAGCTGATAAAGGATGTGGAAGCATTGGAAAGGGCGCAAAGTAGATTTACCAGGATGCTGCCTGGTTTGCAGGATAGGTCTTATGAGGAAAGGTTGAGAGAGCTAGGGCTTTTCTCTTTGGAGCGGAGGAGGATGAGAGGCGACTTAATAGAGGTTTATAAGTGGTTATTGGATAGGCACATGGAGCACACCAGAATGACAGGGAGTGGGATAGCTTGATCTTAGTTTCGGACAAAGCTCGGCACAACATTGAGGGCTGAAGGGCCTGTTCTGTGCTGTACTGTTCTATGTTCTATAACCAAAATTGGTGAAAAGCAGCAGAAAACCTGAACTGCGATTTATCTTGCCCCTTTCTCTGAACTGCATATCCATTTAATAAGCAGATATCTATGTCACCGGTAGTTCATCATTTTGCGATGAACACTAATAGGCCATAGGTAGTGTTAAGAACGATAAATACAGGCAGATGGAGGAGCTGATTTATGAAGCAGCTGCTCCTTGATTGATAGTACACTATTGTATAGCTGAAGTCTCATCAGCCGTTCTGACAACACACATCTGCAATTTGTTTTCCTTAAATCAGACTTGTTCCTAAAGTAGATCTCATTCATTTTTATTTACTTGCTTTTACAGTGCTTTGAAAACATTTTGCTGTTTTTTGCATATGGTTATGTACAAAGTGCTTTTCCAAAATAAATCTTTATGGAACAAGTAGTGAACAATAATTTGCAACCACGCAATGAAAAACTGATTTTTTCAGAAAAACAGCCATCGATATAATTTTCTGATTCAGTCACGAATGTTGACTGACAAAACCAAGGTGTGCTGCAAATAATTTAGTTAACAGAGAATTAAACATAAAATGGCTATTATGTCAACCCACCACCGGTCAGCCCTGATTTGTGAAGAGAAAACAAATCCGAAAATAAACCAACAAATTAATCAATTGAGGGGGGAGGAAGAAAAATGCCAGAACTGTGGCAAAATTAAAATGAAAAAGAAAAAAGGCACAAATAAGTAGCGGTAAAGCACAAAAAAAAGGAAACCAGCAATGCACCACACTGGGAATTGGTACACACAGAGCATTCGGCAGAGATCGCATTTAGGTCAAGAACAAAACAGCTGCTGCTATTGCAGCGAAATATCAGTTTGCATGCGTGGCAATAATTATGCAATAATTAGGGAGACACACAGCATTCCCTGCAAGAGAGAGTCTACATATTATGTAGCCTCAGGGTGAGGAACATCTCAAATCAGCTTGAAAGAAATTTGGGAGAGAGAAGGGGAGGATCCAGTCATTGTGATTCATGTTTGGATCAACAACACAGAAAAGAACAGGCAAGAGGTCCCACTTAAAAAGCACCAAGAAATAGAAGCTAAGTTAAAGAACAGAACCTCAAGGCTTATCATCTCCAGATTATTAATCAAGTCACGTGCAAATTGGCAGAAGTATATGCAGATTAGGGAGGTGAAGATATGGCTTAACACTGGGAGATCATGATCATCGTGAAGCAGACAGTGAGGTGCGCATAGAAGGTCAGAATAGCTGTGAAGCAGACCGAGAAGAGTGCGCATCAAGTCAAGATCACTATGAAGCAAACTGGGAGGATTGCGCAGCAGGACAGTATCACCGTGAAACAGGTCAGGAGGAGTGTGAAGCAGGTCAGCATCACGATTAAGCTGACAGGGGTGTGAAGTAGGTCAGGATCATTGAAGTGAGACAGACAAAAAGAAATCAAACTGTGATGTCATAGAATTTACATTGCAGAAGGAGGCCACTCAGCCCATCGAGTCTGCACTGGCTCTTGGAAAGAGAAACCCTACCCAAGCCCACACCCTACCCAATGCCTGTATCCCAGCTACCCCACCCCACCTTTTATGGACACTAAGTACAATTTTACATGGTCAATCCACCTAGCCTGTAGATTTTTGAACTGTGGGAGGAAACCGGATCACCCGAAGGAAACCCACGCGGACACGGGGTGAACGTGCAGACTCCGCACATACAGTGGCCCAAGCCAGGAATCAAACCTGGGACCCTGGAGCTGTGAAGCAACTGTGCTAACCACTGTGCTACACAAGGCGGCTGTTACTTGATTGGCTGGTGAATATCGTGGCTTTGCTTCCCTTTCTCCTAAATTAGTCTAAAAAGCTGGGAAATTTGAAGAAAAATTGTTTTATTTGATAGTATGAGTCAAGTAAAGCATTTTAACTTTTTTCTATATTTAAGTAACAACAGCAGAAGAGAAGTGAGAAGCTTGTGAGCCTTTATTTTTCTAAGTAGTGAGCTTTATTGTCCAATAGGTAGAGGAATGGCAGGGCAGCTTCAACCCTTGGAGAGTCCATCCTGTTCTTTGTGGGAATTCCAGAGCATTTCCTGTGTCCTGGATAACCATTTGTGTCAACTGCAGCAGCTTGGGCTCCTGGTTTTGGACAGAATTGAGACACATTCATAAAGTTGAGAGCTTTGTAGATAGCATACTTGTGGTCACCCTGTAGCTTAAGAGTATGTAGGGAGAGGGAGAATGGGTGACCAGCAGGCAGTGAAAAAGAAATAGCAGATAGCAGGAAACTCTCGAGTGCATCTCACTCACCAAGTAGAATTCTATTCTGAATACTGATAAAACGGATGGTTTATCTGTGGAATATAGCCAAAATCCAGTCCATGGTAACACGACTAGCTCAGCTGTAGAGGAGGTCACAAAGGAGACTGGAAGAGGAATGGTCATTGGAGATTCAATAGGTAGAGAAACAGACAAGCATTTCTGCGGGCGCAGATTGGAATCCACGATGGTTATGTTGACTCTCCCTGGTATCAGGGTCAAGCGTGTCACTGAATGGCTGCAGAGGACCCTGGGGGGTGTTCTACCATCAGAATTTAGGGAGCTGGGTAGGAAATGAGCAAGCAGCACTTCAAAAGTAGTAATCTCTGGATTATTATTTGTACTATATGCAAGTGGGTATATAGGAGGATAAAGCAGATGAATGTGTGGCTGGAGAGATGGTGCAGGAGGGATAGCTTTTGGTTCTTAGGACAATGGAATCCATTCTGGGGGAGATAGGACCTGTGCAGCCCGAGCAAGTTTCACCGAAACGGAGCCCGAATCAATGGCCTTGTGGGACGATTTCCTATTGCTATTGGGCAGGGTTTAAACCAAGTTGGCTGGGGTGTGGGAACCAAGAGGTAATACTAGAGAGGAATACCAAGCTGCGAAGGATATTGGGAGAGCCAGGAAGTAGAAGAGTAGGAAATAGTACAATATTAGATGGGTTCAGCGTAAAAGGGAAAGTAATAAGTCTAAGTTAGGCTTACAGTGCATATAATTTAATTCACAGACTATGTTAAATAAGACTGGCGAGTTGCAGATAAGGATAGTCATGTGGAAATATGATTGGTGATATCCGAGACCCATAGCTCAAAAAAGGACAGGAGTGGATACTAAATATCCTGGAATCAAGGTGTTCAGGAAAAATAAGAAAAGAAATGTACTATGGATTAAGAAGAACATTGCAGCATTGGATAGAGAGGATATCCAGGGGCCGGGTGATGAAAGACAATCTATTTCGCTAGAGCTAAGGAACGATAAAGGTACTACATTGCTCGACGTAGTCTTTCAGGAGAATTTTCTATAACTGAATGTTTCTACTCCAATGAGAAAAGCGGCAATTCTGGACCTGCTTCTTTGGAAGTAGGTGAGCCAAGTGGATCAAGAAGAAAAGGACGAGGGAAACAATTGTGGGACAGTGATCATTTTCTCATACGGTTTAGGTTGGCTATTGAAAAAGGACAAGAGCAATCCAAACAAAGAACTAACTAGGGGAAAGCCAACTTTAATAAGTTAAGAATGGATCTGGCCCAAATAGACTGGAATCAAAGATTAGGAGTGAGATTTTCTCTGATATCGGCAAAGGTCGAAGTCGAGCGGGAAAAACAGCGCGAGCCTGCCAATGGCAATGGTGCCTTTTTCCGCCACATAGTGTAGCCACCTAAATTGGCCAACTCCCGATTTAAAATGACGAATGGCAAAGGCTGATGGGAAAGTCAGCCAACATAGACAGAAACCAGCAGGTGCAGGTTTGTTGCGCATTTAACTCTGCAAAAGGCCAGACAACATCGATACCAGCGACCATCAGCATAACAATGTAGCAGCCATCTACATACTGATGAGCAATCCCCGGGAACAATAAGTAACATTTTGGACACACAAAGCAAAGCCAGACTCCCGGGCGCCAGCAGGAGCCAACACAAAGGAGGTGAATGAGCACCTCAAGACCGCCCATCGATCAGGGAACCACTCCAGTATTGGAGAAATCGAACCAAGCGATTGGGACAAAGTCCAATCACTTGGGACCAGGCACAGGGTCTGCCCCGAAAGGCGGGAAGCCCCTGGGGACTATAAGAGTTAAGCCCCAAGTTCAAATCGGTCTTTCTTCAGCTCTCTTCACCTCTGCGTCCTGCCCGGGTCACCCAGCAACACGAACCAACATTGACCATGACCAGTGCAGTGACCCCCGAACAAAGTAAGTCTTAATTCAACGCTCGCTACGAGATAGGCGCTCTTAGCTACCAATCCGTACTAACGTAGAATCCCGCAGACTCAGAACCCGAACAAAAGGCCATTTGTTCCCCTGACCTGGTGGGCCAGTCCGAAGTTAAGTATAGGCCTGTTAGTTGTAGAAGTAGCTCAGACGTAGAATTTGTGCATGAGTAGCGATTACTGTGCATAATAAATGTGCTTTGATTTGAATCTTACTAATCGGTGTATTGGGTTATTGATCATTACTCGGACTTGAACCTTGTGGCGGTATCATAAAGATACCTGGCGACTCGAGAGCAAATGTAATAAAACAGAGCAATTGAACCAAGGAGAAAGTTAGCAACAATAGTCTGGGACTGAGGAAAAATAAATTATAATCATGGGTTCCACGATGTAGTGCTGGCAGGTGGCCTCCAATTTTGTTTCTATTCGTTCATGGGATGTGGGCGTCGCAGGCTGTGCCAGCATTAATTGCCCTTGAGGGGGCAGTTAAGAGTCACCCACATTGCTCTGGGTCTGGAGTCACATGTAGGCAAGACCAGGTAAGGACGACAGATTTCCTTCCCTAAAGGACATGAGTGAACCAGATGTTTTTTTACAACAATCGACAGTGGTTTCATGGTCGCCATTTGACTTTTATTTCCAGATTTTTATTTAATTCAAAAATCACCATCTGCAGTGGCGGGATTTGAACCTGGGTCTCCAGAGCATTATTCTGGGTCGCTGGTTTACTAGTCCAGTGACAATACCACTACGCCCACTCCACCATGAAATCAGTGACTCGATGATCAGGGCGCCATTTTAAAGGTCGTCCCAGCACACAGCTAACAAACCAGGAAACAATTTTCGCTGAGGTGCACCCTCTCTGGAATTAAGTTGCCATAATCCTGCCATAACGGCCTCCCCTGAGTGCTGAACTCCCCTTTGAGTTTGGGCTGCTAGGTGAACACCTTCTGAGACCAGTTTTGCTTCATGTCGTTCTGACATCATGCTGCTATGGATGGACTTTTTAATGTGGGGGTATGATTCGGGTGCATGGAACTGATAATTGTATGTTAACTTATTACAAGGAGTTTCCCGGTGACGAACGGCAGGAAATGCAGCCGACCTCTGGCGGGGTGTGGGGAGGTGATGGCAACTGCTTCCTGTTTTTATGTCATTTTGAAACATGACTTTGGCCTTCCTGCGATGTCTTCCGCTCCCGTCACTGAACGCGTCCAACACGAATGAGAGCAGAAAATCTTGACTTAAGAGGCAAAACTGAAACCAAACGATGGGCTACCTATAAAAAAGATAGTGTCACTGTCCGTGTGGAGTTTACACATTCTCCCCGTGTTTTCGTGGGTTTCGCCCCCACAACACAAAGATATGCAAGGTAGGTGGATGGGCCATGCTAAATTACCCTTCAATTGGAAAAAATGAATTGGGTATTCTAAATTTATATTTAAAAAAATTCCCACAAAATGGAAAGTTAGGGCTTAAAATCCAAATCTCCTTGCATGACAAAAGAACTAGAGATTGAGATAACGCAGAGTTTATGATAGATGTCAGGTGGATATTACAATTGAGAACCAGACCGAATATAGAAGGTTCAGCGAGGAATTGAAAAAATCAAAGAGAAGCAAAGACAAAAAATATGAGAAGAGTCTGGCATCCAACATAAAAGGGAATCCAAAAGTCTTGTATAGGTACATAAATAGTGCAAGAGTGGCAGGAAGAGGAGTGTGGCTCGATTTTGATGAGGGAACAAAGAGAGTCGATTGTTGACTTGGTATACATGAGCCCTCAAACGACATTTAATAAAGTGCTGGACAAGATCTATGAGCAAAGGTAGAGCTCACAGAATAAAAGTGCAAGTAGCAACATAGATAACAAATTAGCTGAGAGTTGAGTGACAGGAAACAGTAGGGGTGAACAATTGTTAACTATAGTGGAGGAAGGTTTATAGTGACGTTCCCCAGGTATCAATGTTGGGAACTCTTGCTTTTCCTGATATGTATGAATGACCTAAATCTTGATGTACAGGGCACAGCCTGGAAGTACTGTGAATGATGAGGAAGGTAGTTAAGAACTTCAGAAGGAGTTAGGTTTGTGAAATGGACAAAAAAGTGGCTGATTAATTCATTTTGATAGGAAGAACAAGAGAGACAATGACAAATAAAGCATTTGATTGAAAAGGAGGTGCAGGAGCAGAGAAACCTTGGTGTATATGTGCATATTGCTAAAAAAATACATTTTATCAGAGCTTTTCATCTTGTACACATCAGGACAAACACAATAATACCAATGTCAGATAAAACAACAACTTTATACTGTATGAGAAGAGTGTGTTTTTCTCATACAGTTTAAGGTTGTTGTTTCCCCTGACATTGGTATCCCTGCGATTGATTTGATGGGTGTAAGGCGAAAAGCCGCCACAAAATGTCTTTTCTCAGCAATACTCAATTTCTCAGCAATACTCAATTTAGATGGCTTTTGTTTCGGTGCAACATCGTGGGCCGAAGGGCCTGTACTGCGCTGCATTGTTCTATGTTCTATGTTCTGTACTACCACTATTTGTGCATAAATCATTGAAGATGTCAGGGCAGGTTGAGAGCGCAGTTAAAGCATACTGCATCCTGGGATTTATCAATGGGAACATAGGTCGGGATTCTCCGATCCCGCGGCCAAGTTCTGACGCCGGCGTCAAAAGCAGCACGAGCCACTCCGGCGCCAACGGGCTGCCAGGCCTGGTATGCACCCCTTCCTAGGGGGCTAATATGGCTCTGGGGTGGTGTCCGTTGCTCCAGCGCTCGGAGGTCGGCGCAAGTCCACGCATTCGTGCATGCGCGTGGGTTCCCATCTCCGCGCCGGCCCCCGGGCAATATGGCGGGGCCCTACATGGGCCCGACGCAGAGGAACATAGGCCCCCCCAGAACTAGCCCGCCCGCCGGTAGACCCCGATCGCGGGCTAGGCCACGGTGGAGGCCCCCACCGGAGTTGGATTCCCCCCCCCCCCCCCCCCACTATGACGGCCCCTGCAGCCAGAACTCCGAGGTCCCACCAGGTGGGACCATACATAACCCAAGCCGGTGGGACTCGGCCGAACTTGGCAGGCACTTGGCAGGCATGAGGCGCGGAGAATCGCCCAGGGAGGCACTTTCAATGCAGGCGCCCAAGAATCGGTGGGCAGGCATCGGAGCGGCATGGCACGATTCTCGCGCACCCCCCCACCCCCGGCAATTCTCCGACCCGGCGTCGGAGAATCCCGGCCATAAAGTACAAAAGCACAGAAGTTAAGTCAAACCTACGTAAACCACTGGTTTGGCCTCAAATGGAGCACTGCATCCAGTTCTGTGTACAATACTTTAAGAAGAATGGGAAGGCATGAGAGAATATGCAGAAAAGATTCATGAGAATAGCTCCAGGGATGATGAACTTTAGTTATGAAGAAAGATTAGTGAAGTTGGGCAGTTCTCATTAAAGAGCAGGTTTGAGAGCAAATTTGAAACCAGCATTCAAGATTAATAGGGAAGAGCTGTTCCCAATTGCAAATGGATCAAGAACAAGTGGCACGGATATAAGGCAATTGGCAAAGAAATGGCAGCATGAGGGGAAGTTTTCAGGCAGCGAATGGTTAAAGTCTGAAATGTACTGCTTGAATTTGTGGTGGAAGTAGTGTTAATTGAGTCTTTGTAAAAGGATTTAGATAATTGGCCAGCATAGACACCACAGGCCAAATAGCCTCATTCTGTGCTGTTCTGTCAATTTCTATGGACTTCAGTAAGGCATATGGACTTCAGTAAGGCGTTTGATAAAGTTTCCCATGGCAGGTTGATGGAGAAAGTGAAGTCGTATGGGGTTCAGGGTGTACTAGCTAGATGGATAAAGAACTGGCTGGGCAACAGGAGACAGAGAGTAGTGGTGGAAGGGAGTGTCTCAAAATGGAGAAGGGCGACTAGTGGTAATTCATAGTAATTCATAGAATTTACAGTGCAGAAGGAGGCCATTCGGCCCATCGAGTCTGCACCGGCTCTTGGAAAGAGCACCCTACCCAAGCCCACACCACCCTATCCCCATAACCCAGTAAACCAGTAACCCCACTCAACCAACACTAAGGGCAATTTTGGACACTAAGGGCAATTTAACATGGCCAATCCACCTAACCTGCACATCTTTGGACTGTGGGAGGAAACCGGAGCACCCGGAGGAAACCCACGCACACGCGGGGAGAACGTGCAGACTCCGCACAGTGACCCAGCCGGGAATCGAACCTGGGACCCTGGAGCTGTGAAGCAATTGCGCTAACCGCTATGCTACCGTGCTGCCCACTGGTGTTCCACAGGGATCCGTGCTCGGACCACTGTTTGTGATATACATAAATGATCTGGACGAAGGTATAGGTGGCCTGATTAGCAAGTTTGCAGATGATACTAAGATTGGTGGAGTTGCAGATAGCGAGGAGGACTGTCAGAGAATACAGCAAATATAAATAGATTGGAGAGTTGGGCAGAGAAATGGCAGATGGAGTTCAATCCAGGCAAATGCGAGGTGATGCATTTTGGAAGATCTAATTCAAGAGCGGAGTATACGGTCAATGGAAGAGTCCTGGGGAAAATTGATGTACAGAGAGATCTGGGAGTTCAGGTCCATTGTACACTGAAGGTGGCAACGCAGGTCGATAGAGTGGTCAAGAAGGCGTACAGCATGCTTGCCTTCATCGGACAAGGTATTGAGTACAAGAGTCGGCAGGTCATGTTACAGTTGTATAGGACTTTGGTTAGGCCACATTTGGAATACTGCGTGCGGTTCTGGTCGCCACATTACCAGAAGGATGTGGATGCTTTAGAGAGGGTGCAGAGGAGGTTCACCAGGATGTTGCCTGATATGGAGGGTGCTAGCTATGAAGAAAGGTTGAGCAGATTAGGATTGTTTTTGTTGGAAAGACGGTGGTTGAGGGGGGACCTAAATTGAGGTCGACAAAATTATGAGGTAGGGACAGGGTGGCTAGCAACAAGCTTTTTCCAAGAGTGGGGGGTATCAATTTCAAGGAGTCACGATTTCAAGGTGAGAGGGGGAAAGTTTAAGGGAGATGTGCGTGGAAGTTTTTTACGCAGAGGGTGGTGGGTGCTTGGAACACTTTGCCAGCGGAGGTGGTAGAGGCGGGCACAATAGCATCATTCAAGATGCATCTAGACAGATATATGAACGGGCGGGGAACAGAGGGAAGTAGATCCTTGGAAAATAGGTGACAGGTTTAGATAAAGGATCTGGATCGGCGCAGGCTGGGAGGGCCGAAGGGCCTGTTCCTGTGCTGTAATGTTCTTTGTTCTCTTTGTAACCATTCTATGCTTGAACTAAGTCATGTGGAACAGAGGCGTTCCAGTTCTTGGGACAGTGTCACCAGTATTGGGAGAGGTAAAATCTAGTAAAAAGGGGAAGGGCTCAGATGGAAAAAGTATAAATAACAGTTCAGAAAATGACAAGAGGGAAAAGGTGGAGTAAAGTCAGAAATTGTCTTTAAGTACTCCAGGCAAATGGAAAACCAAAAGACAACAAATAAATAAAACGGAGAGAGAACCAGAATATGTGAGCGAAGCATCAAGAGCAGAAAGACAGGTTTGGGTGGGTGCATTCTTTACACAAGTACAAGACAAAACGTGAAGGAAGTATTTCAAGTTGGGAGTGTACAACATAGTAGACATTACTGTGGCATGCTGCAAAGGCACAGTGGTGTTATGAGGATTTTAAAAATTTCATATAAATTGGAAGAAACAGACTTTGCTTATTTTTATTTTTTTAAAATAAATTTAGAGTACCCAATTCATTTTTCCAATTAAGGGCAATTTAGCGTGGCCAACCCACCTACCCTGCACATCTTTCGGTTGTGGGGGTGAAACCCATGCAAACACGGGGAGAATGTGCAAACTCCACACGGACAGTGATCCAGAGCCGGGATCGAACCTGGGACCTCGGCACTGTGAGGCAGCAGTGCTACTCACTGCGCCACCGTGCTACCCCGAGAGAAACAGAGTTAAGAACAGTTTTCTGCTTCAATATGTTGTAGAATTAATAAAAAGGTAAAAAGACAGGTCATTAAGGTTTAGTAATGAAACGGATTTTTTTTTTTTAAAAGACTTTAGAACATTACAGCGCAGTACAGGCCCTTCGGCCCTCGATGTTACGCTGACCTGTGAAACCAATCTGAAGCCCATCTACACTATTCCCTTATCGTCCATATGTCCATCCAATGACCATTTAAATGCCCTTAATGTTGGTGAGTCCACTACTGTTGCAGGCAGGGCTTTCCACGCCCCTACTACTCTCGGAGTAAAGAACCTACCTCTGACATCTGTCCTATATCTATCTCCCCTCAATTTAAAGCTATGTCCCCTCGTGCTAGACATCACCATCCGAGGAAAAAGGCTCTCACTGTCCACCCTATCTAATCCTCTGATCATCTTGTATGCCTCTATTATGTCACCTCTTAACCTTCTTCTCTCTTAACGAAAACAGCCTCAAGTCCCTCAGCCTTTCCTCATAAGATCTTCCGTCCATACCAGGCAATATCCTGGTAAATCTCCTCTGCACTCTTTCCAATGCTTCCACAACCTTCCTATAATGCGGCAACCAGAACTGCACGCAATACTCCAAATGCGGCCGCACCAGAGTTTTGTACAGCTGCAACATGACCTCATGGCTCCGAAACTCAATCCCTCTACCAATAAAAGCTAACACACCGTACGCCTTCTTAACAGCCCTATCAACCTGGGTGGCAACTTTCAGGGATCTATATACATGGACACTGATATCTCTCTGCTCATCCACACTACCAAGAATCTTACCATTACCCCAGTACTCTGTATTCCTGTTACTCCTTCCAAAATGAATCACCTCACACTTTTCTGCATTAAACTCCATTTGTCACTTCTCAGCCCAGCTCAACAGCTTATCTATGTTCCTCTGTAACCTCCAACATCCTTCTGCACTGTCCACAACTCCACCGATTTTAGTGTCATCCGCAAATGTACTCACCCATCCTTCTACGCCCTCCTCCAGGTCATTTATAAAAATAACAAATAGCAGTGGCCCCAAAACAGATCCTTGTGGTACACCACTAGTAACTGAACTCCAGGCTGAACATTTCCCATCAGCCACCACCCGCTGTCTTCTTACAGCTAGCCAATTTCTGATCCCAACCGCTAAATCACCCTGAATCCCATGGCTGTGTATTTTCTGCAATAGCCTACCGTGGGGAACCTTATCAAACGCTTTACTGAAATCCATATACACCACATCAACTGCTTTACCCTCGTCCAGCTGTCTGGTCACCATCTCAAAAAACTCAATAAGGTTTGTGAAGCACGACCTACCCTTCACAAAACCGTGTTGACTATCCCTAATCAAATTATTCCTTTCTAGACGATTATAAATCCTATCTCTTATAAACCTTTCCAAGACTTTGCGCACAACAGAAGTAAGGCCCACTGGCCTATAGTTACCGGGGTTGTCTCTACTCCCCTTCTTGAACAAGGGGATAATATTTGCTATCCTCCAGTCTTCTGACACTATTCCTGTAGACAATGACGACATAAAGATCAAAGCCAAAGGCTCAGCAATCTCCTCCCTAGCTTCCCAGAGAATCCTAGGATAAATCCCATCCGGCCCAGGTGACTTATCTATTTTCACACTTTCCAGAATTGCTAACACCTCCTCCTTATGAACCTCAATCCCGTCTAGTCTAGGAGCCTGTATCTCAGTATTTTGTTGATAACCTTGTGTGTTATCTAACAGTATGCATAATATTCAAATGAATTGTTTGAAAGGGAGAAATTGAAAGCAGCACCTAAGGTTTAAGACTTGAGCTAATGCTCATTTTGGGATAACAAGTAAAATGACAGATGAACAATGTAAGGTGTTCAAACAGAATCAAATGTGATACAGAACCAGTTAACTAGTTTATAGCCCCAAAGCACAAGAGTTCAACTTGCTAATAAAATGTCAGCGATGACTAAAGACAACATAAAATTAAAATAAAAAGCATACAAAAATGCAAAACATAGCACAGATTTGGCAAATGGGAGAGATACTAAGAACAGAAAAGTGACAAAACAGATGAAATGAAGCTAACAGAAAATGTCAAAAATCAACATAATCTTTTGCAATTAGATTAGGGAAAAAAAGAGGGTGCTCAGGAGCAATGTGGGCCAATTGAAAATGAATAATATAATATTGTCAATGAAAATAAGGAAATGATGGACATGATGAATAATTACTTTATATCAATACTTACAGTATTCCAGTCAACTCAGGGAAGCCTATATCTAAATCAGAGACGAATGCTGGGATTTTCCCCTCCTGTTCTCATTGGGTGGGTTTGGCGATGGGAGCGGAAATTATCGTTAAAAGTGCAAATTTGTGTTTTGCGTCAGCGTAAACACATGACACGATTGTCCGTGACGGGGCGTGTTGAGCATCAGGAACTTCATTATAATGAATTAACAGATAACGGTGGCACAGTGGTTAGCACTGCTGCTGCACAGCACCAGGGTCCCAAGTTCGATTCGGGCCTTGGGTTTCTGCTTGTACATTCTCTCCTGTTTCCTCCGGATGCTCCAGTTTCCTCCCACAGTCCAAAGATGCGCAGGTCAGGCTGACTGGCCATGCTCAATTGCCGTAGTGACTCCGAGGTGGGATTACAGGGATAGGAACAGGGGAGTGGGCCTAAGTAGGATGCTCTTTTGGAGGTTTCATGAAGAATCGCTAGGTCGAATGGTCCTTCTGCACTGTACTGTAGAGATTCTATAGATGATTAGGCCTGAAGCCTGAATGGTGGAACAATTTCCCCCCACCCCTACAGTTTAAGAGTGGGAAAAGATTTCTTCTTCACCAGACTCCAAAAACACATTCTCATTCTTCACATTCAGATCCCTCCATGGCCTTACCCCTTCCCATTAGCGCCTACGCCTGCCCTACAACTCTTAGTATTCCCCCAAATCTGGCCTCTTATGCATCCGCCACTTCTTTTGCATCATTGGTCAACTATTGTAATCTCTGGAACTTCCTCCCAGAACCTCTATTTTCTCCTCATAACACTTCTTCAGTTTAAACCACATTAAATACTTATGTTAGTTATTAAACTGCCATTACTCATTACGCTATTTTGAATAAAGTGGAAGAAAAGCAGTTCAGATCTTTGGTTTATGACACACCTGCCAGATGTCAATATTCGTATGGTTTTACAGTTGTACTATAGAGGAGCCAAGTGGATAATGTTTCTGTATGCATTAACAAATTATGTAAATTGACAACGCAAGAAACACTATTTGTATTCATAAAGAAATGGACTAACATATGTCAACTTCCCAAAGCTTGGCAGCAAATATTATAAAAGTCAGCACAAATTCCCTAATTGTCCATCATTTATTCTCGACTCAGCAAATCTTTTCTGCTATTTACAAGATGGACAGAGCCATGATTTAACAATCTGAGCACCTAATTTACCTTACAGTTTTCAAAACACAGTAAACCCTCATCAGTTTTAGGTGCAGAAGAGCAATTTAATGAGGAATCCATTAACTATGATTGAAATTACTACACACACACACACACACACACACACACACACACACACACACACACACAGACATCCCGCTTATGGTTTTCAGAAGATATTCAGGCAAATAGATAAAACATGCACTATGTAATGTAAAAACAGAATAATCAACCAAACTTTGTACCAAGGTAAAGGAAACAGGTGTAATGGGCATTATTCACTTTAGGGTAAAGACACTGAAAAATTCAGAATGCGTATCACAAAGATATCATATTCCAAATAACGTCTGATCAGAGGACTAAGCAGTCCTCCAATACTTAGTATTCAGCATCAATTTCATTCTTTATTCAGTTATCTAGTAGGAAATAAGTTTCAACAGCTACAATTTTGATTTACAAAGATCAGCTGTTAATTGCAAGCAAGGGATTAACATCATGTCACCAAATGGTGTTATGTTATCCAAAATTCCATGATAAACTCATTTATTTATTTCCCTCGAGACCGGGGTCATCACAATCTCGCAAACCTGAAATCAACAGCATATTACTTGTTTTTATTTGTAGTTATAAGTTCAAAGTTAAGTTCCCCCTACATATTTTTAGCATCGATTGTAAATCATGTCACAATTCTGGTGACAAATGGCTTCTAATAATCTTTTGAAAGCAATCAATGTCGCTCCTGATAAGTGGAAAACACTTGCACTGAAATTTGCTTTTGCCGTGTAAATGACACAGTAACAACTAATAACTGGTGGCAGGCAGCTAATTAACATTCTAACATTCTCTGCATTAAATAGAAGTTGTTAGGATCACCTTCAACTTTCAAGCATCAGACTACAGCACTGCATAGCAAACCCATGACTCAGGCATGTGGAGTAATTTTATAAGGAGCAGAATGGGCAGCAAGTTTTCTACAAAACAGGAAACAGGGTTTAAAGAAAAGAAAAAGCAAAACAAATTCCGTAGATATTGTAAAACTGAAATTTAAAAAAAATCCTGGAAATGCTTCGGTCAGGCAGCATCTCTGGATAGATAACCAAGTTAACGTTTCGGATCAATGAGTATATCAGCATCCATTCATTTCAAAGGGAGAAGAAAGATTACAGCTTTAAGTTACAGCTATTAGGCTAGTTAACTCATTTATTGTAACAAGATAGTTCACCTTATGCATAACGTTGCAATATTGATTCTTCAAGCGCTGAAACTTAGGGCACGAAAATGGCAGCACTACTCTGGGATTAAGTGATTGAAATTTGACTAGAGTGTCTGCCTTTGGGAGAGATACAATCTTCTTTATGGGCAGGTCTTATGGGCAAAATTTGATCACTACACAAAGGCGCTAAATGTCTCGAAAAATGGAATCCAGTCCCAACGAATGGGGGGATATGAAAGAAATAGAAGAGCATTGAATATTTTTCATATTTATTTTCACTCTGAAGTCATCTGTTATAAATAACCGTGCTTAGAACTTTAGGCGAAATGATAATAAAGACAGCTTATTCTCTCAGTCACTGTTTTTATGCAAGTGTGGGGGTGGGGTTCATCTTCATATATTAACAGAATAAGCAATTACCATTTTCTTCACACTAGTTTTAGGTAACATACATTTAGCAAAAAATTAAAATTAATCAATGAACTTCGAAACATTTTTGAATTCATTAGTCATACTATTTTTCATATGCATTGATTATTTCTGGATTGTTTTAAAAATATGTTCACATTTTCACTGCCATTTTTCTTTTCCCATACACTTAGATCATTTAATTGCATTTTATTACTGAAGTGAAGCAGAAATAAGACCACTGGACACTGCAAGCAATTTGAACTTGATCTTCAGATTCTCTTCACTCATTGTGTGTGTAAAGCTATGACGATGCGGACATATTCTCCACAGCAGACAGCAATTTTAATTTATTTGCTCATGAGATGTGGGCATTGCTGTCTTGGCCAGCATTTATTGCCCATCTCCAATTGGCATTGAGGAAGTGGTGGAAGGTGGATATGGAGCCATTGAAAATCCTTCCCAAAATGCCTGTGTTTTTTTTTCAGTTTATCAATTTTGTCCAGTCTGCGATTTTATGATGTGGCGGATATTGGTAATGATTTCCCCAGCTGGCGAGTTAATAACCTTTGTCCAAGATGATGCCAACTAACAGCTTGGGACTTCCAAATGAAAGAAGGAAAAGAGAAGTCCGCTGAGATTGTTCTGAATCACCTTCCAGTACTTGGATGAACAATGCAACCTTTCAAAATACCTGCACTGTAAAAGGCATCCTTTTTGGATTACTTTAAATTTGGACTTGTATTTTGGCACATTAAAAGTGAAATCAGGCAGTCATTTTAACATGCATTTATACTGCAGAAATGAGAGATGGTAAATTTGAAGCAAAATGCAAACAATAAAATTGTTTTAAGATTTTGTACTTCCAGCCAATCTAATTACATGAAAGAGTTTGAGGTGACCCGTGTGATCTATTCCAATCCTTAATCAGGATGTTTGTGTGTATTTCCTTGCCCTCAGTGAATTTTCTTATTTTAAAATAAATTCCAGTAGCAGATGTTTTTAGAAATAATGGAGATTATTTATTATCACACACTTGTCCTGGATGTTTGAAACACAACGTCTCAGTCACACTATTGCACATGCAAAGATTAGATTATGGGGAAGTTAATGTCATAATTATATAAATGGAAATTATAGCTCAAATCTCGATCTTAGTTGAGTTGATACTTTAGTTGGAGTGAGGGTCTTTAGAAACAAAGGATTCTCATGAAGCCTCTTGCAGATGAACAGCCAGGAGATTGGTTCTCAGATGGATTGGAAGCTGGAACAAGTATAGTACTTTAACTGCATTGGGCAGCACAGTGGTTAGCACTGCTGCCTCATAGCGCCAGGGACCTGGGTGACAGTCTGTGTGGAGTTTTCATGTTTTCCCTGTGATTGCGTGGGTTTCTTCCGGGTGCTCAAAAGTGTGCAGGTTTGGTGGATTGGCCAATGTCCAAAAATGTACAGATTCAGTGAGGTAACAGGGATGGGGCGGTCAAAGGAGTGGACCTAGTTAGAGTACTAAAGGCCTCTTCCTGCACTGCAGGGATTCCATGAAGGCTATCAGCTATGATGGCTCAGCTGTTTCATATAATTTGGATGTTTCACCTCTATATTTGCAGGAAATTGTAAACTGCATTCCTTGAAAGTTAGTTTCAGCCACATAAATGCAGTGTTAACATTTTGGGGTCTAGGCAACCACCATACAATATACAATGGCAGTTGACAATGATCATTCACTCTTATTTCTGCCTCAACTTTAACTCAAATATTCTCCTTTGTTCAATATGGTCCTTGGAGATATTCCTCAAATGCTGGTTCATCCTTGAACAATAAGATGTCTAAAAACTTTACAGGTGGCTGCAAAATATTCTTATTCAGGTTCATGTTGAACCAAATATTGGCCACAAAATTGAATACTGCCCACAGTTTAAATGCCTCTAGTCATATGTTAAGTTGCAACCAGCTTAGCAGATTTTATGGCCACTTTCACAATATAATCTTATTCAATATCCTCTCATGTATATACTCTGCATGCCATACCATAAAAAATGTGTACATGTACAGCCAATAGTACATTAAGAAATCTCACCTGACAAATCAAAATTTAAGTAATGACAGCTGATATATTCAATAAAATTTCAAGTACATCACCTTTTTAGGAGTGCTTAAAAATCTCCTATAAACTCTCTAGGTGTGTTGACATGCCAATGTACATTTTCATGCTTACTTGGAACCTTTTCAGTTGACCTCAATTACTGACTATTAGATTTGAGCACTTCAAGATCTGGGTGTCTTCAGCATCAGGCAGGTACCTTTCATTTCAGTCCAGGGGAACGCTAGTAGAAACTTCAATGATTTGTTTTTGCTCCTTCCCACAGTTACCTTCCCCATTCAATGAAAATCACTTTGCATCTTTTAGGGGCACATTTAGGCACTTCTGCCCAATGTTCTGAATATTTGACATGTTCTGAAATTGTCAGACGGTGCAAAACTGAAACTATTTAAATATTCTACAACAGTATGGATATTGAAATTTATAAACGTTATTTTCTTATGTCTAATGCTTTCAAATAACAAGTCTTATGTTTCACCCTGTGACAGGCTCTTGTCCATTTATTGTGGCTTCTGGGTAATGAAAGCTAAATCCATAGTTCTACCCTGTACAATCTACAAATTACACGACTAATTGTATCTGGCAACTGTGCAAATGAAAATCATAAATTACCAGCTGACACATCAGCTGCCAGAACGTTTGCAGCACTTCCCTATGTCTACCCAGTAATTGAAGATTCTCGTGGCCACTGTTCGTATGTATTTAAGTAATAATAGCAGCACCTCTGTGATACAAGCACAAGTAACAGGCATGATAACAGAACAAGTCGCAGTGTGATCGTGGGAAACAGACAAAACAATAATTTCCTCAACATCTGGTTAGTGAGGAATTGTTCTTTATTTCAAATTTTGGGAGTCTGGAAATATGTTTTTGAGTTTTGATGGGCACCGAAATTATTATATGCTGCAATGCACTGAGAATTTGATTTTTCAGGGCGAATGAAAATAAGTCGCAAATAACATGGGGGAAAAAAATAAAGCTATGTACATAACTTTGATTTGGTCTTAAAAATGCAACATTTCCATTCCATATTGAAGCTCTATATTGGGTTTTAACCTGACAGTGATGCCACTTCATATTAGAACTGAGGCCGGTCGATAAACAGATCTCAGCCCTTTCTCCCTGATCGAGTTAATTCAACCCGTTTAACCAGGGTGTCAGCCCAATGGCATGTCAACAAAAGTCATCACCACCAACCCCGTCAAACAGCCATGGTGCCTCATTGGCCAGCTATTCTTCATCTCTGTCAGATGATCTACCTGAAATATTTGACTTAGCCCATGGGTGGCAGGACAGGCGGCTGCAAATGGATATTGGAAATCAAACTCTGGGTGCAATTTCAATGCTGCAGCACTTCAATGAGACCATGATAATAATAAGAAATCATAAGTGCTTCCTTTTGAATTAATCTTTTCACTGATTACATCAAAGTGCCTTTAGTATCTGATCCAATGATTAGCACTGATTGGTATCTTTTAATCTGAAGCAGGACTGACATCTTGCATGGCAATCAGTTCTACTAAAAGCAGCAAATATGTTCGTGTGTGTGTGTGTACAGGATAGGAGTAGAACAACATGAAATATAATGCCCTGGTCCCTTCAGCTTTCCTGAATGACTAGAAACAAAGTGCAGCGCATGAAAAGAAAATTAATTTCTAAATTCCATTCCCTTTGCTGGGAGTTTTTACATTTTCTCATTGAGAATATTTTCTTCCATGTAGTATACAGGCTGCTCCACATTGAGAGTTGCTGAACATGACCCTGGAATGGCAATGCTCATTCCTTTGGGTGTGTGCGGAGTGAAGGATGTACCAGAGTGCTTTTATTCAGTTGAATCAGTAATTATTTAGAAATGAACCTCAGTAAAGGAGTTAGCCTTCAATTCATTCATAATTATTCCAGATATGGAGCGAAACAAAAGGCTTGAATATATATAGCGCTTTTCATGACCACAGGTTGGTACAAAGTTGGATACAGCCATTGTTGATTTGTAGTCACCGATGTAACATAGGAAACGTGGGAGTCAAAAAGTGCACAAAAAATTATCACAAACAGCAATATGATAGTGACTGGATAATTTCCTTTTTGTGATGCTGATTTACAGATATGTTGCAAGGATTTGTTTAATAGGTCTTACAAAGAGGTTCAGAGGCTGGTAAGATTGAACAGTAGTGTTTATTGGTAACATGTAATTATATACATTTGTATGAAGCAGAGTCCAAACTAGGAGCAGATTTCATGTTTATCTCTCAAGTCTCTCTTTACAACTCTGTCTCCTGTCATGTGTCTCTCCACATAATACTGTGAGGGCTGTACGGTTCTCCAGTTGCACATTAACTCATGTTATACTAACATTCTTATACCACAGGATAAATATTGGCCAGGATACCAAAGGTAACTCCCCCGCTCTGCTTTGACAGATGGGGGCCTTGCATCTGAATGATGGTACCTCCAACAGTGCCGCACTCCCTCAGTACTGCACTGGAGTGTCAGCCTTGATTTTTGCACTCGAGCCTAGAGTGGAACTTGAACCAGGAACCTAGGTGTCTCTGAGGCAAGGGTACAGCCAACCGAAACACAGTTGGCAATCAGGGATATCACCAATTACACAGAATCAAAGAATGGAATCATCAAATGGTTACAGCAGAGAAAGCAGCCATTTGGACTGTTGTGTCTGTGTTGGCCCTCTTAACTAACAAATTAAGGAGCCATTTCCATGCCTTTTGCCCATAGCCCAGCATATGTCCCTTCCCAGATAACGATCCAATTCCCTTTTGAAAACCTCAATTGACCCTGCCTCCACACAATTGGGCAGCAGGGTGGCACAGTGGTTAGCACTGTTGCTTCACAGCACCAGAGTCCCAGGTTCAATTCCCGGTTTGTGTCACTGTCTGTGCGGAGTCCGCATGTTCTCCCTGTGTCTGAGTGGATTTCCTCCCACAAGTCCCAAAAGGCGTGCTGTTAGTTAATTTGGACATTCTTAATTCTCCGTGTACCCGAACAGGCGCCGGAATGTGGCAACTCAGGGCTTTTCACAATAACTCCATTGTAGTGTTAATGTAAGCCTACTTGTGATAATAAAGATTGTCATTAATTGCAGGCAGTGCATTCCAGATCCTAAAGACTCGCTGTCTGAAAAAGCTTTTCTTCATGTTGCCATTGTTTCTTTTGCAATTACCTTAAATATATTTGGAGTCTTGTTATTGTCACTTTAAATAAAATCCTCCGAATTCAACTTTCCTACAGAGACCAGCTCATGCTAGCATTTAAAGAAAGATAGACTTGAACAGTTCCTTTCATGATTGCAGGATATACAGTTTGTTACAGTATATTTTAATAGATCTTCACTTAAATGAGCAAGGAGTAACAGTATACCAAAGACAATCTTGCAGTAAAGCAATTCCAGCCCAACTGGTGCGACAAGAGGAAACCTATTTCTTAGAAGGATGAAAGGTAATGGAAGATAATACAACCAAATGAAAGAACTGGATAAACAGTCACGCAACTCCAAGCTGATCTGCAAAATTGCTTATAAATTTCAATTTCCTTGGTCATGCAAAGTTGCCTGGGATGTAGTGAAAATGGAATGCCTCTGATTTCTCAAATAAGTCTCAACTGTGTTGAAGCCATTTGTTGAAAATATATATACATTAGTCCAAAATATTTTCTGTCAATTAAACATTTTAAGATTCATCTTTCTTAAAAACTAATCATATGATTCATTTTAAAAAGGCATTAAAGATAATTTCCTCTTTATTGCTCACAGCATCACCGTGTTATTACTGTCCACAGGAAAAAAGTATCAAAATTTAGAAGCATAACTAAATTCTCTGACTGAAGAATGGGCAGGCAGTAGACAAGACAGGAAGCCTATCTAAACCCAATATTGCAATTATGTTGTTATGATCTTGACAGAGGCAAGCAACATGCTTTAAAATCTGAAAACCTAAGAATTCACTGAAAGAATGAAGCCATAATGTTCACAGTTTAAACAAAAGAATTTTACTAGGCCAAAATCAAAGAACATTAATTCTAATAACTCTTCCTTATATAGTCGGTTATATTTAAGATATTAAACATACAAAGCGCACAGTTACTATTCTTTACACCAAACTGCGAATCAAATTTCTTTTGACACCCACTTAATTTACACTCACAATAACTCAAGTCAGATACTTAGCAGAAATTGGCAGATTAATCATTTAGTCTGAGTACTGATTCAAAGATTCGTATAAGGATTGAGATTTCTTGGGCCTTTCACTTACACTTGTCAAGTTTTGCCTTCAAATCTCCTCCATCCATCTCACAGTTGCAGACTTCAACACAGGCTTTGCTAGAGTCTTACAAGCACAACCACCTCCACTGAGAATCTTCCTGGTTTTGATGTTCTTTAAACTTGGGAGTCCAATACCTATGAACTCTCTCTCTCTCTTCTCAACTTGGCTACTCTTAGAAATCCAACTCACTGTTGGGAGCCCTTCAGTTAACAAGGGTTTTAAACTTTTTTGACCAACACACAGAATTTCAATTGAACTCTACTTTAGAGAGATGCTTTCTGCCCTCAGTGAAAACTAAAACCAAATTGCTGGAACACAAAACTACACCCAGGAACCCACTCACCCCTTTAATTAACATCTGGTTGATTTTTTTTTACCCCCCATCAATTGTTCAACTTCCATGCAGCTTGATCACATGATCATTTACTTGGAGCAAACTGCACAATTTACTTGGAGCAACAGGGATCACCAGAATAAGCCAAGTGACAATGAACAGAACTTCAAAAGAATCACAGAGACCTAAATCAAAAAGGGGTCATTTGATTTGCTATACCCGTGCTAGCTCTTTGAAGGAGCAATTTGGCCTAGTCCAACATCCCCACTTCCTGACAATAATCCGGACAGTTCCTCCTCCTCTCGGACACGTCCAAATCCCTTTTAAAGTTATTTACAAAATCAGCTTCCTCCACTTTTCAGGGAGAGAGCTCCAGATCCTAACAACATACCTTTTCTGACTCCTCCTGCCAAAAGGTCAGAAGGATCTTGAGGCCCCACTTTCACGGTCTGTATTCGTACTGAAAATCAAGATCAATCGAGCTTTTGCTCTTCTGCTCCAAGTAAAAACAATTCTCCTCATCTTCCGTCCAGATCACTTGGCAATGATTTTAAATCAATAACCTCTGTTTATTGACCCAGTCACCAAAGAGGAAAAACCTCTATCCACCTTTTCAAAACCCCTCAACATCTTGATAACCTCTATCAGGCCAACTCTTAACTTTCCCTGTTCTAAGGAGAGCAACTCTAGCTTTCCCATAACTGAAGTTCCTCATCCCCGGAAACACACTGGCAAACCTCCTCTGTACCATTTCTAAAGCCTTACACTTCCTAAAATGTGATGCCAGAACTGCCCACAATACTCTAACTGAAACCTAACCAGTGGTTTATCATGCTCTGGCATGATGTTTTTGCTTTTATATTTTAATGCCATTATTTAGAAGCCAAGTAACCTAAATACTTGCCCTATGACCTTTACGAATGCGTGGACACGGGCACAAAAGATTTTCTGCTAATCAGCACTTTTCACAATCAGATCATTTGCAGTACTTTGGGAGGACTAATATGGAAACAAAGTGCAACATTTCACATTCTCCACACTGAACTTCATCTGCCAGGTGTATGCCAATTTGGCATTCCTGTCAACCCCATCCTAACATATACCACCATCCTCATTATTATCTGCTAGATTGGCAAGATTCGTGTCACCTGCAAATTTAATAATGCTGCTCCCTGCATCGGAGTCAGGGTCATTTAAATAAATGGGAAAAGGGTAATCGGCCCAAAGCTGACCATTGAGGAACAGCACTGCAAACCACCTGAAAAACATGCATCCATCACCAGTACCCTCTGCACCCGATCACTGAGCAAATTCCCCATCCTTAGTGCCACTTTCAATTACAATGGCATTTCAAAGATTTGATAGCAATTTGTTAAATGCCTCCTGAAACACAATAAATAGACAACATTTACTGCGCTAGCTTGATTAACCTTCCCAGTTACCTCAAAAAAATTCAATCAAATGAGCCAGACTTGAATTGCCTTGAACAAATCCATGCTGGCTTTCCCTGATTAACACAAAATGAAACAAATTTGTCCCTGATAATGGTTTCCAATTAATTCCACACCTTTGATTTTAGGTCAACTACCTTGTCGTTATCTGGTTTATCTTTATCGCCTTTCTTGAATTGAGGTTAGGGCATGAGCAACCCACCAATCCTCAGTCAGTACTCCTGTATTGAACAAAGGTAGAACGATTGTGACCAATGCCGCTGCAATTTCTATCTTGGATCCTTTCAACAACCTAGAGTGCAATCCACTTAAACCAGGCGATGAAACAACTTTTAGTGATGCTAACCTTCTTAACATGTCTTCTCCAACTCCTTTTCTTCTAGTGTAATCTTCATTTTCCTTTGTGAAAATCTACAAAGTACCTTTCATACTTTAGCTATGCCCTTGGCTTTGGCCTTTAATAGGCCCAATCTTTCACTTAGCCTCCTCTTTACGCATTATATTTTCAATAGTATCTGATCTGTTTTCTTAACCCGTTTTTTGCCTCCCGTATAAGTTTCTAAATTCCCTCCTGTACTTACCAGCCAGAATTACCCCACCCCCCGATAGGCTATTGGCGATAGAGGTGGCTGTCATTGGTCGCTGGCAGGATATTCCAGTCCTACCAAAGCCAATGGCTATTTGTGTTGCTCGCCAGTCATGTAGTTGGGGAACCCACTGCAGGGGGTCGCTTTTGGCAGGATTGGAAGATCTAGCCGGTGACTGGGCAGGACAGGAAACCCTGCCCTCCATATCCAATTGAAATAGGGAAAAGCACACCGAGTAAATGGATTGTGAAATGTTCCAATTTTGCACATGTCCCGATATGGAAACGGGTTGAGAACCATGGCAGTTTCCATTCTCCCCCTTCGCTGATCCAAAATAGGCAGTTCATCTTCTATTATGTAACTGCATAGTATGTATAGGAATCAAGTGAAATAAATCCCAAGGAACCAAAAAAAACTCAGAGTACCATTAGTTCAAATGATTGCTTCCATTCTTCATCCCCCGCTATAAAAAACATTTAATTTTCTATTATGTTACTTCAAATTACATTTAGAAACGATAAACACATAATCAAGTGAAATAAATCATGAGGAATCAATATTAGCCAACAGAATATCATTAGGCACTTCAGACTCCCCATCCCCATTACTGCATCAAACTGGTTTATTATTTATTGCCTAAACATGACTTTAGAGGAGAAAGAGAGATGACGACTTTAACATTTTGACAGTCTATTATTTTTGATTTTACTATTCCAATAAGTCTCATATTTCTCATCTGATCTCCTGTTTGTCAGTAAACATGAGAAGACTCAATAAGTAGCCTAACCTATTGCTCATATGTCAGTGCTATCAATGGTTCAGTGAGTTTACCTCCTCAGTGGCTCTGCCAAAAAGGAGGTTTGATCTCTGGCCTAGCAGTGAATTTGCTACATTTTGTCCCAACATAATTGGTGGGGAAATAAGTGAGGAGAAATGGACAAATAACTTTAAATTGAGGGGAGATAGATATAGGACAGATGTCAGAGGTATGTTCTTTGCTCAGAGAGTAGGAAGGGTGTGGAATGCCCTGCTTGGAACAGTAGTGGACTCGCCAACATTAAGGGCATTTAAATGGTCATTGGATAAACATATGGATGATAAGGGAATAGTGTAGATGGGCTTTAGATTGGTTTCACAGGTCGGCACAACATTGAGGGCCGAAGGGCCTGTACTGCGCTGTAATGTTCTGTGTTCTATAACTCCACCATTGGTGGGTGCAAAGAGGCCATGGCATTGTCTACTTATGTTTCTCCATGAGATGCATTGCTTTAAAATCCAATTAGCTCCTTTAAGTACATTAAAAGAAAAATCATGTTTGAATGAGAGCTTGACTTTTCTTTCATTTATGTTTTTTTTGGCTCTCTCTCTCTCCCTGCTACATGTCTGGGGAAATCAAATTGAAAAAGCGGATAGCGTACGATGGCTGTAGAAAGGAAGGTGAATTAAACCCAGTTGGTCATGCTATTTGATGGGTTGCTGCAAACAAAAGCTTTCAAACATATACATTTTCAGCAGCCAATGCTTGGAAAAGCAATAAGTGAAGGGCAAATTTTCACATAACTAATTCTTTCTTTCTTACCATCTCTTAAGAGTACTGCAGTAAATCATACCAAAATGTAATAGAAAGAATGGGTTTATGGGCGACTACTGGAATTTCAATGCACCAACTTCACTTTTCATTATCAATCTAGCATGAGGCAGGGCAGCATGGTTCTACAGTATATAGGCCGAGTGCAAAACATAACATTGCACTGCACCAAATATAAACTTACACACTCTAGGAACTAGAATGAAATAATTTTACCAACAAAACAGAATCTTCAATGCTCTATATTATTCCACACAATCAAAAAAACATGAAATGTACCACCTGAAACATGAGGATTTTTCTTAAGGTGTGTAATAAAATCTGTGAACTGATGGAGCTGGAGGCTTTGTGTGCATAAATCATTGAAGGTTGCAGCCAGATTGAGAAAGTGGTTCAAAAGGCATCTAAGGCCCTGGGTTTAGAAATATGGGCAGAAGTCCAAAGCAAAGAAGTTGGAACAATTCTAAAACACTGGTTCTGCCTCAACTTGAGTATTGTGTCCAATTCTGGGCCCCACACTTTAGGAAAAATGTGAAGGCATTGGGAGGGAGCAGAAAAAAACTAAAAATTAATGACATTGGTCTGAAGGATGAGAGACTTCAATTACATGGATAAATCAGAGAAACTGGGGTTCATCTCCATGCAGAACAGAAGGCTGAGAGGGGATGTGATTGTGGTGTTCAAAATCAGGAGGGGTCAGAACAAAATAGATAATGGGAAATCATTTCCATTGGCAGAAGGGTCAAGAATTAGAGGACCCTGATTTAAAGCATCGGCAAAAGAACGAGACACAACATGGAATAACTTTTCTTACACAGCGCGTGGTAAGGATTTGAAATGTACTGTCTGAACTGATGCAAGCAGTTCAATTGCAGAATTGCAGCTTTCAAAAGGGGATTACATCCGATTTCAAGACTATGGGGAAAAGGCGAGGAGTGGGACTAACTGAGTTGCTCCTGTAGAGAGCTGGCGCAAACACAACTGGCAAAATGGCCTCCTTCTGCATTGTAACTATTGTGATAGTTTGTTATTGTAGAATTTTCATTCCAAACCTTGGCTGCTGGACCCAAACTGGCCGAGTCGAAAGGTATCACAGCTCTTAGCACACAACTGCCAATAAGGAAATATTAGCAAAACGCATATTGCTCATCAAGTGGACTGCAGATGTGCACAAAAGTTGGATCTGAATTTAGACAATATGATCACAATGGTACAAAGTCCACAGAAGCCACAACAGTAGACATCTTTACAGTACACAAAGTACATGAAAATACATCCTTGAATGCACAGCAACTACTTTGCGGCAGAAAAGTAACAGAGAGAAAGTTAATGCAGTTCAGATGACCTCATAAATCATATGGTTTTCCTAGTTCTCAGAAATCCTCATTACAGAAACTGCACTGCAATTCAATAAACAACTGCTAATCTTTCAAAACTGCTGTACTGTGGTTTCGACTACTGTATTTCAAGAAAGTCATTGTGACACCGCCACTTAATGGTCACTGATAAATTGTTTCTCAAGCGAAAAATGAAAAATCATATTGCCTCATTGCGATTCAAAACCAGTTAGTATGCAAAAGTAAAATGACAGGACTGCACAACAGCAGCCAGAGTTCCAGAGTTAGCAAATTGTGAACATCATACTCATTCGAGAACAGGGGTGTTGAACATTTAGCCCAGCCACCTCCGTCCTCCCCCAGCCTTTTATTTCATATTTACTTGTTTGTCCTGTTTGAACAGAGGAGCTTGAATCTTGTCGGAAAATGTTGGTTTTGCTCTAGTCGCCTCATTGTTTAACAGATCCTAAATCAGACCAAGGTCCATTAATGCCAGAAACATGATACATGTTAATTATTGAGCACAAGTTAAAATCTATGTCTAATCGGGAATAGAAAAAGGTAATCGGCCGACTGTGCCTTTGCAGCTGTCTGAAAAAGCAATCCAATTATCCTACTCTCTGACTCTTTCTCTTAGCCTTGTAATTTATTTTCTCCTTCCAAGTATTTATCCAATTCCTTGCAGTCTCCATGATGCACACATAAGCACTCCACAGGTAGAATATGCAGCTCTGAAAAAGTCACACGCAGTGCAAAGGCCAACTGTCTCTGTCTCCACAGATGCTACCAGACCTGCTGCGTTTTTCCAGCATTTTCTGTTTTTATTTCAGATTTTCAGCATCTGCAGTATTTTGTTTTTATTTTAGAATGTTAAACCCCACCCAATTTATAACATCGTTAAAAGCCTTTTAATGAACAAGTTCTGCAAGTCTCTACAGTGTCAATTCTAAATTTGTACCACAGGATTTTGTCCTCTCCCATGAACCAGTGTCAATGAATCCCTCCTTCTAAAGCACTGAAAAACTGCTGTATTCAAACTATTCATCCTCCCCAAACCAATCAATGCCTTGTGTATGCAACTATCCCAAATTATATCATTAAACTCCATCTTTATGTGCTCCAGACACCAAGCAGCCTGTGAAAGTGAGTGGAGAATTTTCCCGGTGGTATTAAATGATGCACTTCATCATTCAATTTAGAGGGGCTGGTTTAGCACAGGGCTAAATCGCTGGCTTTTAAAGCAGAGCAAGACAGGCCAGCAGCACGGTTCAATTCCCGCACCAGCCTCCCCGAACAGGCGCTGGAATGTGGCAACTAGGGGCTTTTCACAATAACTTCATTTGAAGCCTACTTGTGACAATAAGCGATTTTTATTTCATTTCATTCATTTTCATTTCAGAGGGCCCACTCTCTCCTGACCAGCCTCCCCACCTTGGGACTCTCCGCAAATGTGAACTTCACACAAACATCTGTTGCCTATTCTATTACTCACACTAGTTCATTCACTCCTCATCCTTGTGCTCATTAACCTGAAATCAACTCCTGATCTGGCAACACCACAATGTAAAACACTCTACTCCCGCCAGGGTCTCTGCCCTCTTATCTCTGTAATCCCAGGCAGCTCGACAGCCCTCAGAGATATGTGCATTTACCGATGTTTCCCTCTTGCGCATCTCCAATTTTCATGGCATAACCATTAGTGGTTGTGCCTTCAACTGCCTAAGATCCAAATCCTGAAGTTCCTTCCCTAAACTTCTCTTGCCTCTCTCTCCTCCTTAACATGCTTCTTAAAATCCACCTCTTTTGACAAGCCTTTGGTCACCTGCCCCAATATCTTCCGTCTCAGTGCCTATGCTGCCTGGCTCCTTTAAGGGGCGAACAGTCAATAGTGTCACATGACCTGGAAAAAACATTCGGGGACAGGGTGGGGATTCACGCTTGCAAGCGCGGACTTTTGTCTTGTTAAAAGCTTCTCTCCGAGGCATCCTCCAAAACCAATGCTGGTTCTTCTTTAGCAATGCATAATAATAATAATCTTATTGTCACAAGTAGACTTACATTAACACTTCAATGAAGTTACTCTGAAAAGCCCCTAGTCGCCACATTCTGGCACCTGTTTGGGGACACAGAGGGAGAATTCAGAATATCCAAACTACCTAACAGCACGTCCTTCAGGACATGTGGGAGGAAACCAGAGCTCCCGGAGGAAACCCATGCAGATACAGGGAGAACGTGCAGACGCCGCACAGACAGTGACCCAAGCCGGGAATCGAACCTAGGACCCTGGTAGTGTGAAGTAACAGTGCTAACCACTGTACATTTCTCAGTCTTGAAGCAAACTCCAACCTCTTGAAATCTTCTTAACACCTCTTTCAAGTTAGCCAGGTGTTCGGCTTACGTCGATCCAGTTATCAATACATCGATCCAGTTATCAATACATCACCCATTACATGTGGCCATCCTTGCAAAAAACCTTTCTTCACTGTTCTCTGGAATCTGACATAATTTGATTACACGATGAAAGGCAGGCACCTATACTGAAACAAACCCTTGTGTTTGTTAATTGTAACATAACTTTGGGAAGTATCATCTAACTCAAGCTGCTGATAAACATGGCTCATGTGTACAAGATGGGTGTCCAATCATTGTGCACACAAATCTTCTATCTTTGGATTGGTGTACTTGTCTAGCTTGGCAGCCTGATTCACTGTCAATTTATATTCCCCACAGATGCAAATGGTCTTGTCTCGTTTATCACAGGGATTATGGAGGTCGCCCATTCTACAAACTGGACTGGCCGGATAGCTCCCAGTTCTTCTCACCTTTTCAATCAAAACATAGGGCACGGGTCTGGCCCTGAAAAACCATGGGGCTACCTCTGCATCTACATGGATCTTCACCTGCAGGTGCTTAATTTTCTCTAGCTCATTGCAAAATACATCTTCATACTTACTACATTACATGTGTTATGGAAATGCAAGCTATGTTGAACTGTCAAAACTTGTATTGGTATGGATGCTAGACATCAGAAACTGGTTCAGACACAGATCTCCCATACTTTCAGCTAAAACTTTGCGCATAAGAAATGGGAACTGGAGTAGGTTCCTTAAACCAGCTCTGCTATTGAATAAGATAGTGGTTGATACAATTATGGTGTTAATTCCACTTTCCTGCTTGTCCCCCATTGCCCTCAACTCCCTTGTAGATCAAAAATCTGTCTAACAGCCATGAATATATTCAATGATCCAGCTTCCACTGGTCTTTGTGGAAGAGAATTTCAAAGATGAACAACCTTGGGAGAAGAAATTCCTCCTCTTCTCTGTTTTAAATAGGAAGCCTCTTTTTTGAAACTGTGCCCATTAGTCATCGGTTCCCCCATGAGGGCAACCGTTCTCACATTCTCTCAGCACCTACCCTGTCAAGTCCACTCAGAACCTTCTATGTTTCAATAAAAGTGCATGGATAATTGATTTTGTAGCAACCACATTTCTTGAGCTACTTCAATTTGTTTTCTCTGTTTGTTTAATTTCATAAAATGGTGGACTCAAAGGATCTGGAAGGAAGTAAAAAAAACAATGGAGCTGCCTACAATGCGAATCTTCAAGAGAGATAAAATTTGGTGCTGTTCTCACCTCACTGACCAATTATTGTTCAGACACACAAAGCATCTATGTGAGAATCTCTATTTTGTTCCTCCTTCCCTTCACCCCAACCAAGTGTTCAAAAATAAGCTATCTGATCAAATAACCCAAGAACTGCAACTTTTTAAAAATACTAAATGCAAAACGTCTTTGCACATATAACCGAATTATGCGTTGTAAACATTGTTATTCTCAAGCGTAACTTAACATACTGCAGTGGTTCAAGGGCTTCAATATGGTCACAACAATGCAGATTACCTGATGATGCTAATTCAAGATTTTATCCTTTGCATACAAGCAACTAGAGGAATATAAATTAGGATATAGATTACTGCTAGTTCTAGTTAATTGATTATTTAAAATTAAGCATTTGTTCCTTTAAATCCAATTCATTGCATCAATACGATTTGCACAACATACTGAAGATGACAACCATGAAATTAAAGGCTGTCAATTTTTGCATTACAATTAGAATGTCTCCTTATACATCACATTTGAGATTACATTTGGAATACAGTCCAGATGAGAAAAATGTTTGTAATGTTCTACAGTGCACTGAACTAAGCGATCTGTTTCATTAGAGAAACAAGATTAAAGTGTCAGTTTGGATAAGTTTGTATCCCTCTCGCCTTGGAGTTAGGTAATTGTGGATTCAAGTTACAATCCAAGATTTGAGCACATAATCCAGGCTGACAATGAACAGAATGTTCAAGAAATTCTGCATTGCTTGAGGTACCATCTTTTGGCACCAACTCATAAATTGTCGGTCAAAAATTCTATTGCACCGAATACAGAAGCACAGCATCTTCTTCCACTGTTCAGGTCACCATTCCTTTCTCAATCATCAATACCAAAAAACAGATTATTTGGTCACTCATTCTGCTGCTGTCCCAGGGATCTGTCTGTATGTATAAACTGACTGACGCTTTGAAATAATCATCGTGGCCATGAAATCCTTTGAAATATCCTGTGGCCGTTGTGGTGTTGGGCGTTCTGACACACAGATGAGCCAACACGGTTGTATATGGTACAACGCTATTTTATTTAAACTTTCTATGTACAGTTTTGTCTTGATACTCTGCACGTGGGGATTCCCTGTTTGTGCTCTTGTAACAGGTCTTGTCCGTGTCTTTGTCCCCAGACCTACTGTCCACTAGGTGTCGTGCTCGTGCTTTTATGTGGTTGGTGTCCTTGTGTGTGATTGGTTGTGGTGTTGTGTGCTCTGATTTGTCTGTTGGTGTGTCCATCATGATGTGTGTGTTTGAATATCATGACATCCCCCCTTTTTACAAAGATATGTGCCTACGTGGTAATAAATATGATCGCGTCGTGAGTGCATCTAAGAGTGTGTGTGTGTGTGGTGTACAGCATGTGCATATGACGCAACTATTTACATGGGGCGATGTCGGGTGCGTCACATGAACAAGGTTGTACCATAACAGAACATGAATGCGAACGAGAAAAAGAAAACTTGAACAGTGGTCCAGTCAGACGATATCTGGAACGATAAACAACAACAGGTTATCATATAAAATTGTGTAACTTGTTAGACATATGAACGGTGTTATAAGTCCAGTCTAATGGCCTTGCGACGAGTTCGGGTTGACCGTCAGGGTGGCACACCACTCATCGGCTGGATTGATGGCATTGACCTTGTTGACATCGATGACGGAAACGCGGAAGGCATCCTGGTCATCTGCATCACTTAACTGGAAGTCTTGATGCGTGGGCTGGACGGTCCTGACTTGTCTGCGAGATTGTCGGGGATGTGCAGGATCCATGGGTTGAGCCGAACGACGGTGGGCAGCATAGTGGCCCATCTTGCCACATCTGAGGCACTGTCGGTTTTTAGCAGGACATTGCCCTTTTAAGTGTACAGCTCCACAATTGCCGCACGTCATGACGTCACGGCGTTCGTTGCGCCACTGCGCATGCGCAGTGCGATCTTGCGGTGGGCGCGCCTGCGCAGTGCGTCCCTCGACGTGGCCGTTATTTTTGGCGCGCTACAGCGCAGAAGACCGCGAAAAGCGCGGGAAGCGGCTGCTGTCGTCCGGGCCGTGGGTCGGGAAGTAATCGACGGCCTGGATGCGTTCGGCGTCGTGGGCGGCCTGGCTTGCCGATTCGACGGCTGGGGACCCCCTCCGTGCCAACTCGGACGCCTGAAATCGGGCAAAACGGCAGGTTGCATTCTCGTGGAGGACACAGGCTTCCACAGCAGACGCTAAGGTGATGCTTTTTATTTTAAGAAGCTGCTGGCGTAGGCCACTAGAGGCAACGCCAAAAACAATCTGGTCCCTGATCATGGACTCTGTGGTGCTGTCGTAACCGCAGGACTGCGCTAGAATTCGGAGGTGCGTCAAAAAGGGTTGAAAAAGCTCTTCCTTACCTTGCAGGCGTTGCTGAAAGAGGTATCTTTCAAAACTTTCATTCACTTCAACCTTAAAGTGCTGGTCCAGTTTGAGGATGACCGTGTCATACTTGGATTGGTTTTCGCCTTCTTCGAACACCAGTGAGTTGAAGACGTCGAGGGCGTGCTGACCTGCGTAGAAGAGGAGCATTGCAATCTTCGTTTCATCCGAGGCACTCTGTTTTTCGTTGGCTCGGATGTACAGGTCAAATCGCTGCCTGAAGAGCTTCCAATTGGTACCTAGGTTCCCCGCGACTTGCGACGGCTGCGGTTTATCGGTGCGGTCCATGTCCAGAATGGCAGGTTAGTTGGCAGGTATCGATCCACTCCTGTACCATGTGGTGTTGGGCGTTCTGACACACAGATGAGCCAACACGGTTGTATATGGTACAACGCTATTTTATTTAAACTTTCTATGTACAGTTTTGTCTTGATACTCTGCACGTGGGGATTCCCTGTTTGTGATCTTGTAACAGGCCTTGTCCCCAGACCTACTGTCCACTAGGTGTCGTGCTCGTGCTTTTATGTGGTTGGTGTCCTTGTGTGTGATTGGTTGTGGTGTGTGCTCTGATTTGTCTGTTGGTGTGTCCATCATGATGTGTGTGTTTGAATATCATGACAGCCGTGATATATAAATCCCAATTGTTTCTTTGCCTAACACTGCAACAGGCTGTTGCAGATCAATTAAAAGACATCATGCACAACACACCATTTCAGTGCAAGGCAGCAACAAATGGAACAATATCTGTGTGTCTGTAATGAACCTCACTGTGTTGAATCAGTAGTTTGCAAACCCATATCCTCCTGCATATTTCCTCAATTTGCTATGCCCAGTAATAAATTACCAGCACTTCTTGTGTCAGTGCCCAGGACCTTTATATAAGATGAAAATATCAGAAGTTTGTCGCATCTACCTTTTAATCGAAACAAGTAACAGTTATTAGTTCAGATTCTTTCCAGTTTTCCCTGGAGCGTTCTTTAAAAATGCTTTGGAACAGAAAACTATTTATTATATTATTCTTACCACATCTAAGCATTTAACAGAATGAAGGGTATTCATGTTGCAAATATTATTTTAACACACTAACCTTCAAACATTGTCATATTGCTTTTTGCTTCAAATATTCCATTTAATATATTGGATCATCAATGGGAGTCTTTCAAAAATATTTTTCTGCTCAAAGAAACAGTAGCCACCTAAAATTGCTGATTTCCGATCAATTTGGCCAAAACCCAATATAAAATGACTAACCGAAAAGGCTGATGGGAAAAGCAGCCAACAGGGCACAAACGGACAGCTGCAGACAGAATAGCGTATTCGGCTCTGGGGAAGTCGGCCCAGATCGATACCTGCGACCATTAGCAGCACATCAACCCAGACATCTGCAGTTTAATCGGCTATCCCCGGGAACAATTGCAACATATTAGCAATTGAAAACCAATCCAGACCTCTCGGCCAGCAGTGGCCGAGGCAAAGACAGGTGAACGACCACCCCCCGATCCAGGAATCGCCCCAGTATTGGAGCATATCGAACCCAGTGATTGGGAACAAGTCCAATCACTTGGGACTCAGGGTCAAGGTCCGCCCCGAGAGGCGGGAAGCCCCTGGGCCCTATAAATTGAGGGGCCAAGTTCAGATCGACCCTTCTCTCTCTTCTTCTCCTGCTCGCAACCTTCGCAAGAACCTCTACCAGAAACCGTAAGTTTGACTCCAGCGATCGCTACCCGATAGAGACTCCTAGCCATCGACCCGTATCAGCCTTTTGAATCCCGCAGGCCAGACCCAATTCGATAAGCCATTCGTTTCCCTGACCTGCAGGGCCATCCCCAAAAGTTAAGTATTGGCCAGTAGTGGTAGGTAGTGATATAGAAAGTAGGATTATTGTGTAAGTATTTATTGCTGTACATAATAAATGACCGTTGATTTCAATCTTACTAAGCGGTGTGCTGTCTTATTAATCATAACTCGAGCTTGAACCACGTGGCGGTATCAGAAAGATACCTGGCAACTCGTGAGCAAAGGTGACATAATCAGAGCTAATAAAACTAAGGCTAATAAGAGCAACAAAACCCAAATGGATTGACAAACATGCCTGTTGTTTTTTCTTTGGCCTTTTAATTTACTGTACCTATTTATCACATCAGCCAATTTTTCATTCAATTTATCATTTCACAAACTGATATGACCTAATATTACTGCAATCCCAAACTCCTGTGTGGCAAAAGCTCTGTATCTGATATTGGAGCATGTCATTTTATCAACTCTTATGCATTTCTGAGATGTGGAAATCTTGAGGAAAGTATGCCAGAAATGCACCCAAACTTCTAAAAACTCCAAAATTTATACATTTTTCTGTACATAAACTTTACTGGATGCTGAATTTTCCAAAGCCCTAACTGTATTCATGGTCATCCCCTTCAATCTTGCCATCTCAGGTGTCCTTTTTACTCCTTCACTCTCTATTACAGACCAGATTTCTGTCCAAGCACTTCCTTCTTTCCTCCTAATTCCATTTCAGCTCCACAACCTTCCACATCCACAATTTTCTACCTTGCAGATCAACACTCCCTTCGACCTCCTTTTCGCCATTAACACGTTTACTCTTTCCCATCCTCGTAATCTCCCCTTTGGAGTCCCCAAATGTCTCTCCTAAGCACTCTTTCCTTCCTGGCTCATTGGCATCATCATCATTATCTGAAGACATAGGTTGGAATTTTATGACAACCCCACTCCTCACCAAGTGAGAGCTGGTGGGGGCATTGGGGGGGGGGGGGGGGGGGGGGCAGCAAATTGGATGCCATGGAGGGTATGCTATGCCATCAGCTACTGGTCTGCACCAGTTATCAGCAGCAGGGTAGATGTGTTGGGAGGTCTTCCTGCCCTTGGCCGAATGAGAATCTTAACTGGCTAATTAATGGCCAATTGTGGTGCCTCCTCACACTGCTGCTGGCAGTTCACAAGCTTCAGGAGAGCCCAGAGGACATGGTGAGTCCGTAACATAAACTCTCCTCAGCAGCCCATGAGATTGGCAGAGGTCCATCTTGTTCAGACACCCATATCTAATGGAGCCCTCCTCCCAAACATATGACAATCGTTGCCCCTGCTGGCTTCCTTCAAAAAACCGGCCTATTCCCTCATCAGGGTCTGCCCATTCCAATCCGGCCTCCATGCAGTTCTTCGTGGGGGCTGACTGCAGTCCATTGGCCATCCCTCCTGGCCCCAATAGAGCTGTTGAGCATATGAGTGGCTGGCAGCTTTCACAACTGGTTCACCTTCCAAGTGGGCTGGAAGTCACAACATGTGGCAGTAAACAGCCTGACAGCTATAAAATAAATTCATAGCTTCCTGGCCCAGGTTAGCCACTGGTAGTTCTGTCTTGATGAAAAACGAACCATACAGAAGCAGACTGCACCTAATTCTATCTTGTCACTATTGCCTCTGCATTAATATGACATCCAACCTTAGATGAGCCACAATTCCACCATTTTGCCACAAAATGCACATTTCTCCCCCCCCCCCACAGATTCCACAAAATTTACATGTATTCTAAATTGTCCCCTTGTGTCCAAAGGTTAGGTGGGGTTACGGGGATAGGGTGGGGGAGTGGGCCTGGGTTGTGGTTCTCTTTCAGAGCATCTGTGAAGACTTGATGGGTCGAATGGCCTCCTTCTAAACTGTGGGAATTCTGGATTTTTTCCCGTTGTAACAATGGGGAAACTTGCCATGTAAAACTGATCCATTAGAGCTTATGAAATAGAGTAGGGCTAGTAATCCAGAGGCCCAGGCTAAATCTCTGGGGATATGGGTTGAAATCCCAACATGACAGCCGGTAGAAGTTAAATTTAATTAATAAAATTTGGAATTGAAAGCTAGTACCATGGGCGGCATGGTAGCACAGTGGCTAGCACTGTTGCTTCACAGTGCCAGGGACCTGGGTTCAATCCCCGGCTTGGATCACTGTCTGTGTGGAGTCTGCACGCTCCCCCCGTATCTGCGTGGGTTTCTTCCGGGTCTTCCAGTTTCCCCCCCCCCCCAACAAGTCCCGAAAGACGTGCTGTTAGGTGAATTGGACATTCTGAATTCTCCCGTGCACTTGAACAGGCGCCGGAGTGTGGCGACGAGGGAATTTTCACAGTAACTTCATTTCCGGAAGCCTTCATTAATGGAAGCCTACTTGTGACACTAATAAAGATTATTACATTATCACAGATAATGATGATGATGCCAGTCTCAGTAATGGTGACCATGAAACAAATCAAGTGTTGTGAAGTACAGTTGGTTCACTCGTGTTCTTTAGGAAAGGAAACAGTCACCCTGACCTTGTCTGGACTATGTACGACTCTAAACCCACAGCAATGTGGTTGACTCTTAACTGCTTTCTGAAATACAAACATACGAGCTTGGAGGAGTAGGCCATTTGGCCCCTCGAATGGCCTAGTAAGGCCTCAGTTCAAGGGCAAGGAGGGATGGGCAAACGCTGGCATAGCCAGTCATATCCACATCTCATGAAATAATAAATTAGGCCATTTGGCACTCCAAGCCTGCTCCACAGTCTAATAAGACTGATCTGATTGTGGCCTCAACACCATGTTCCTCCTTGCACCACCTGCACGCCCCCATAATCCTCGACTCCCTGTAGAACAAAAATATGTCTAACTCCACCTTAAATATATTCAAGTACCAAGTCTCCAATGTGCAATTGGGTTGAGAATTCAAAAGAATAACGACCCTCAGAAGAAATTCCTCACCTGTCTTAAATGGGAGATCCTTTATTCTTAACCTGGGCTTCCTAGTTCTAGATAGTCCAAGTGGAGAAGCATCCTCTCAAGTACTGGCTCAGTCAAGTACTGGCTTAGTCAAGTCCCCTCAGAATCTTACATGTTTCATCAAGATCATCTCTCATTCTTCTAAACTCCAAATAAGTATTGGCCCAACTTTATCAACTCAATCATCCGAGTGAACCGTTCATGAACTGCCTCCATTGCAAGAATATCTCAACTCAAATTAGGAGATCAGAATTGCGCTCAGTATTCTCGGTGTGGTCTCAATGAACAGCTGTATCAGGACTTTGCTACTTCTGTGCTCTATCCCCCTTGCAATAAAAGCCAAACTTCCATTTGGCTTCCTAATTACTTGCTGAACCCCTTAGTCCGACCAATGCGTTGGTACCCACATGAACCGCAACAAATGGATCCCACCCACAGTTGCTCACCAGCTCTAGGAAGTGCCCTTAACACTGGGCACCTACATAATATTTGTTTTAACTCTTTCTCAGATTGTTAACAGTTAAAACCCCCAGGCTTGCTGTCAGGCAGACTCTCGCACGGTGTTTTTGACCCCTTTCATTCACCCTACATTTAGAACTATAGTCCCAAAATATAGCAATTTTATAACATAAAAGATAGAATCCAAAACATAATCTTATAAATGTCACAGTTGTAACACACTCCGAAACATCAGGAGTAACAGAAGGGAAAAGGGCCAATGTGGTGGCCTTTGCCACATTGATCGCCCGGAGTCAAATTTTATTAGAATGGAAGCCAGAAGATCTGTCAATTGGGGAATCTTGTGGAATTCCTGAAACTTGAGAAACTTAGGTTTGCCCTTCATAGCTCAGATGAGGAATTCTGGACGAGATGGAAGCTGTTCTTGTCTCGATTTACAGATCTATTTGTTGCCAGTTGGTAAAGGATGGGGTGGGGAGATAAGGGGGGGGGGGGGGGGGGGAGAGAAGGAAAATGTGTAATGGAAAAAAGAGAAAAAAATCTCAATTTAGGAGGATTATATTTTGTTCATTTTGTCATCGATTGATTGCTTGTATACTGTTATGTATGGGGAGGCACGGAGGGACATTGATTAGCACTGCTGCCTCATAGCTCCACAGACCCGGGTTCAATTCTGGCCTCGGGTTAAGTCTGTGTGATGTTTGCACTTTCTTCGTGTCTGCGTGGGTTTCCTCTCGGTGCTCCAGTTTCCTCCCACAGTCCAAAGATGTGCAGGTTTGGCCATGCCAAATTTCCCCTTAGTGTCCAAAAGGTTAGGTAGGATAGAGTGGAGGCATGGGCTTAAGTAGGGTGCTCTTTCCAAGGGCCAGTGCAGACTTGATGGCCGACTGGCCTCCTTCTGCACCTTTGGGATTCTAGGATTCTATATCCTTACTTGAATAAAAATATATATTTTAAATCTAATGGAAAATTTGGACCAGACTCTCTCTAAATTCCATTATTAGTGGTCTTCCCTCTCTTGTCCCTGCCTCGCCCCTGAAAACAACCAGAATCCATGAACGGCAAGAATGAAAAACACAGTTAAAGGTTGTAAAAATACCTTGTTTTACGGCTTTTTTTTGAAATGCAAGAATTGAGATGTCAAAATTACAGAAGAAAAAGCTACAATCATACAAAAATATGACAACAAACACAAATAAAGTACTCCATCATCAAGGTCTAGGTTATAAATTCAATATATCAATGTTCAGAGCCACGAGGATAGTGATCCTCGAGCTTCTCCTGGAATTGATTTTCTCATAATCCCTACTTTCTGCTCACTATTGTGATGAAGTTAGTAAGGAGCCTGATGGATCAGTTTTCAAGGGGGTGGACATTTTGATTCAACTATTTGATCAAAATAATAACTTACCGCTAAGAGCATTGATCTTTGACAACCCAGAAAATGCTGATTTACAATAGTAATACTTAAGCTGATATGATAAAATAAAAATAAAATTGGTGCTGTGGAACAGCAGAGAGTTGAGGGGGTACAGGTTCACAGAAAATCACTGAGAAAGACTGTGAAAAAATAGCTAACAAAATTCTAGAGAAATATACAATGTAAAAGACAACCAGTCATGACGGGTTTATTTACAACAGCCAAGAACTCATCATTTATTATGTGCTGTAATGGGCTGCACGATACAGGACTTGAGACTTTAGATAGGGTACAACAGATTCATGAGGGTGCTGTCTGCTATGAAGGAATACAAAAATTTGAAGCAAGGTTTATGCAGTGAACACAAATTACAAGGCAATATAACAGAAATGTTTAGAATTATGGAGGAAGGGTCAGGGTAAATTGGGCAGACTGTTTTCAGTAACGAGGTGCCAGAGTTACAAGAAATAATAATAATCTTTATTAGGGTCACAAGTAGGCTTACATGTCTGTGTGGCGTTTGCCCATTCTCCCCGTGTTTGCGTGGGTTTCGCCCCCACAACTCAAAAGATGTGCAGGGGAGGTGGATTGGCCACGCTAAATTACCCCTCAATTTGAAAAAATGAATTGGGTACTCTAAATTTTTTTTTTTTTTTTAAATACTGTGAAAATGCCCCTAGTCACCATACTCTGGCGCCTGTTCAGGTACACGGAGGGAGAAATCAGAATGTCCAAATTACCTAACAGCATGTCTTTTGGGAGGAAACCAGAGCACCCGAAGGAAACCCACGCAGACACTTGGAGCACAAGCAGATTGCGCACAGACAGTGACCCAAGCCGGGAATTGAACCTAGGACCCTGGCGCTGTGAAGCAACAATACTAACCACTGTGCTACCGTGCCGCACTTTAAATTTCAGAAAAACTTCTTCCGAATTTTGAGGCTATAGCATTTACTTTCAGTGTTTACAGCAGAGGGGGGAAAAAAATCATCATTTAAGATTAGTTTGTACAACTGGATGAAGGAAGAGGAATGATTGGGAATAGGGCGTGTAAATGTGATAATTCACTACACATCACGTTGAGGATAAATGCTGACATGGACTGGTTGGACTGAATATTCTGCATCGCTCCTGTAACTTTAATGTATTTCTACGGCGCCGAGGACCCGGGTTCAATCCCAGCCCCGGGTCACTTTCCATGTGGAGTTTGCACTTTCTCCCCGTGTCTATGTGAGTCTCACCCCCACATGTACAGGGTAGGTGGATAGGTCACACTAAATTGCTCCTTAATTGGAAAAAAAATAATTGCGTACTTTGAACTTTGAAAAAAAATGTTTTAATATGCGTGAAGGGAGTGTGGGGACAAATTACTATTTTGCAAAAAATACAAAGCAGGACATTTCCCTATAATTGGCCATGAAATTTATGTACGCACCAAAGTAAGATGGCTACTTTGGAAAATGATTGCTTAAAGACTACGGAACCTAATAAAATTCACAGTTCAGTATTTGCAATCTTAAATGTGAACTTTTTTTTGAAACGAGAGGAGTGTGCATTTTAATATTCTTGAGTTTTGAAATTTCTCACATATCCTTCATACCCAATGGATAATATCATTACTTAAATTCAGTAAACAGATGATCCAACAAAAATAAGAAATACACTGTGTTATGCATCAATTCTCTACACAAATGCATTTAAGTTCTAAGGTCTAAGTACCGGATAACGGATGGAATTGAAGTGCCTCAGTTAACTGTAGTGACATAAAATGATTTTTTTTCTCCACTTTGTAGATCATTCGATTTGTTAAAATGAGCACATCAAGTGCTGAATAAAAATATCTAGTACTTCATCTATACTCCAACTTGTTATGGTCTGAAACTCTCATTAAATTTTGTTACTAGAAATAATGGTATGTTGCAGTGCCAGGACATTCATCAAAATGGATAACTGTAAAAGGTTGGTGATTGAATACCAAATCTTAAGACTATTTTAAAGCAGAGTTGCTGTTGAATTTAGATTTAAGAAAACTAAAAAAGGGAGGGGAGTAACCTCTCTGAAAATAAAAGCAAGCATAGCTGAAGCCAACGGGGGGCGGGGGCGGGGGGTGGGGGGGGGGGGGGGTGGAGGAAAGAAGAGAGGTAGGGAGGGACCATAGACCGACCCAGAGGGCGGCGAAATGTATATAGGACCAATTAAAGGAAAGACAATATAAACCTTTCTGTACAATAAAGTAAATTAACGAGGGTAAGAAAAATATGATGTATATGTACAAATGTTTATAAATATGAAAAAAGCCAATAAGATTTTTTTTTTTAAAAAAACCTAAAAGCAGCACATTCGGAGAGAAAAATAGCTGCATATCTTCTTTCCAAAATTAGCCCATCTAAATTTTGAATCCGAAAGGAAAAATGATGCAACCTATATCATAGACTTGTTCTGAAATATTGCTTCAAATTCTCTCTTTAGATTTTGAAAAATTGGATTGCTTAAAAGCTTATTCGCCTTTCAAAATGAACTTAGGGTCTCAGATAAGTTTGAGAAAACAAAGGGGTGAACCAAATTGACCAATACAGTGATACAGTAAAATAGATTCCAATAAAAGCAAATTACTGCAGGTGCTGGAATCTGAAACAACAGAAAATACTGGGTGATCTCAGGACATCTGACAGCATTTGTGGAGAGAGAAGGGGGCTAATGTTTTGAGTCTGGATGACTCTTTGTTAAAGCTGCAGAGAACTGGAAATAGGATCAAATTTACCACTTTAAAAACTTACCTTGAAGAGTGACATCACAGCAAAGCAGTGACCTGATTGGCTGGTAAGGGAAGTGCGCCAATTAGCAGCAGCTGGGAGAAATTTAAATCTTCGTGTGTTGGTAAGTATCGTGATTGATAAGTAAAATCTTTATTCCTTTCACTTATTCATTATTTGATATTATATTTTTAATCAGTTAAGGTAAAGTGTAAAAAGGCAGGAGATCCCAGACCCGTGCTCAATGTTGGGGTTCAGGGACGCGGCCGATGCCTGACTCCCTCATGTGCGGGAAGTTTGTCCAGCTGCAGCTCCTGTTAGACCGCATGATGGCTCTGGAGCTGCGGATGGACTCACTTTGGAGCATCCGCGATGCTGAGGAGGTCGTGGATAGCACGTTCAGTGAGTTGGTCACACCGCAGATTAGGATTGGTGAGGGAGACAGGGAATGGGTGACCAAAAGGCAGAGAAAGAGCAGGAATGCAGTGCAGGTATCCCCTGCAGTCATCTCCCTCCAAAACAGGTATACCGTTTTGGATACGGTTGGGGGAGATGACTCACCAGGGGAAGGCAGTAGTAGCCAGGCTCATGGCACCGTGGCTAGCTCTGCTGCACAGAAGGGCAGGAAAAAGACTGCCAGGGCTATAGTCATAGGGGATTCAATCGCAAGGGGAGTAGACAGGCGTTTCTGTGGTTGAAAACGAGACTCCCGAATGGTATGTTGCCTCCAGGGTGCAAGGGTCAGGGATATCTCAGATAGGCTGCAGGACATACTGAAGAGGGAGGGTGAACAGCCAGTTGTTGTGGTGCATATAGGCACCAACGATATAGGTAAAAAAACAGGATGAGGTCCTACAACCAGAATTTAGGGAGTAAGGAGATAGTTAAAAAAGTCGGACCTCAAAGGTAGTAATCTCAGGATTGCTACCAGTGCCACGAGACAGTCAGAGTAGAAATTCAAGAATAGTCAGAATGAATACGTGGCTTGAGAGATGGTGCACGAGGGAGGGATTCAGATTTTTGGGACATTGGAACCAGTTCTGGGGAGGTTGGATGGTCTACACCTGGGCAGGACTGGAACCAATGTCCTAGGGGGTGCTTTTGCTAACCCTGTTGGGGAGGTTTTAAACTAATGTGGCAGGGGGATGGGAACCAGATTAGGAAATTAGAGGTCAATAAAGAGGCAGCAACTAAATCCAGTAAGGTACTAGATAATAAACTCAATGTGACTAAGGGGCAGAGTAGACAGGAAGAGATGATGAATGCAAAGGGACAGGTGGTCTGAGGTGCATTTGTTTTAATGCGAGAAGTGCAGCAGGTAAGGAAGATGAATTTAGGGCTTGGATTAGTACCTGGGAATATGATGTTATTGGTATTACTGAGACTTGGTTGAGGGAAGGGCAAGACTGGCAACTAAATACCCCAGGGTATAGATGCTTCAGGAGGGATAGAGAGGGAGGTAAAAGGGGTGGAGGAGTTGCATTACTGGTCAGAGATGATATCACAGCTGTGATTAAAGAGGGCACGATGGAGGATTCGAGTACTGAGCCAATATGGGTAGAGCTAAGGAATAGGAAGGGTGCAGTAACATTGTTGGGACTTTACTACAGGCCTCCAAAAGCGAGCGTGAAGTAGAGGTACAAATATGTAGACAAATTATAGAAAAATGTAGGAGCAATAGGGTGATTGTGATGGGAGATTTTAACTTCCCCAACATTGAATGGGACTCATGTAGTGTTGGAGGCGTAGATGGAGCAGAATTTGTAAGGAGCATCCAGGAGAGTAAATAGTCCAACTCGGGAAGGGGCCATACTGGATCTGGTATTGGGGAATGATCCCGGCCAGGTGGCTGAAGTTTCAGTCGGTGATTACTTTGGGATTAGCGATCACAATTCCATAAGTTTTAGAATACTCATGGACAAAGACGAGAGTGGTCCTAAAGGAAGAGTGCTAAATTGGGGAAAGGCCAAGTATAACAAAATTCGGCAGGAGCTAGGGAATGTGGATTGGGAGCAGCTGTTTAAGGGTAAATCCACATTTGAAATGTGGGAGTCTTTTAAGGAAAGGTTGATTAGAGTGCAGGACAGATATGTCCCTGTGAAAATGAGGGATAGAAATGGCAATATTAGGGAACCATGGATGACGGGTGGAATTGTGAGACTAGCTAAGATGAAAAAGGAACCATACATAAGATCTAGGTGACTTAAAAATGATGAAGCTATGGAGGAATATCGGGAAAGTCGGACAAATCTCAAACGTGCAATAAAGCGGGCTAAAAGAGGTCATGAAATATCTTTGGCTAACAGGGTTAAGGAAAATCCCAAAGCCTTTTATTCGTATATAAGGAGCAAGAGGGTAATTAGAGAAAGGATATGCCCACTCAAAGACAAAAGAGGGAATTTATGCGTGGAGTCAGAGGAAATGGGTGAGATTCTTAATAAGTACTTTGCATCGGTATTCACCAAGGAGAGGGACATGGCGGATGTTGAGGCTAGGGATGGATGTTTAAATACTCTAGGTCAATTTGGCATAAGGAAGGGGGAAGTTTTGGGTATTCTAAAAGGCATTAAGGTGGACAAGACCCCAGGTCCGGATGGGATCTATCCCAGGTTACTGAGGGAAGCGAGGGACAAAAAAGTTGGGGCCTTAACAGATATCTTTGCAGCATCCTTGAGCACCCGGTGAAGTCCTGGAGGACTGGAGAATTGCTAATGTTGTCCCTTTGTTTAAGAAGGGTAGCAGGGATAATCCAGGGAATTATAGACCGGTGAGCTTGACGTCAGTGGTCGGCAAACTGTTGGAGAATATACTGAGGGATAGGATCTATTCACATTTGGAAGAAAATAGACTTATAAGAACATAAGAACTAGGAACAGGAGTAGGCCATCTGGCCCCTCGAGCCTGCTCCGCCATTCAATGAGATCATGGCTGATCTTTGTGGACTCAGCTCCACTCTCCGGCCCATACACCATATCCCCGAATCCCTTTATTCTTTAGAAAGGTATCTATCTTTTTCTTAAAAACGTTTAAAGAAGGAGCCTCAACTGCTTCACTGGGCAAGGAATTCCAGAGATTCACAACCCTTTGGGTGAAGAAGTTCCACCTAAACTCGGTCCTAAATCTACTTCCCCTTATTTTGAGGCTATGCCCCCTAGTTCTGCTTTCCCCGACCAGTGGAAACAACCTGCCCGCATCTATCCTATCTATTCCCTTCATAATTTTATATGTTTCAATAAGACCCCCCCGCATCCTTCTAAACTCCAATGAGTACAGTCCCAGCCTACTCAACCTCTCGTCATAATCTAATCCCCTCAACTCTGGGATCAACCTAGTGAATCTCCTCTGCATTCCCTCCAGTGCCAATATGTCCTTTCCCAGGTAAGGAGGCCAAAACTGAACACAATACTCCAGATGCGGCCTCACCAACACCTTATACAATTGCAGCATAACCTCCCTAGTCTTGAACTCCATCCCTCTAGCAATGAAAGACAAAACTCGATTAGCCTTCTTAATCACCTGTTGCACCTGCACACCAACTTTTTGCGACTCGTGCACCAGCACACCCAGGTCCCTCTGCACAGCAGCATGTTTTAACATCTTACCGTTTAAATAATAATCCATTCTGCTGTTATTCCTCCCAAAATGGATAGCCTCACACTTGGCAACATTGAATTCCATCTGCCAGACCCAAGCCCATTCACCTTACCTATCCAAATCCTTCTGCAGACTTCCGGTATCCTCTGCACTTTTTGCTTTACCACTCATCTTAGTGTCGTCTGCAAACTTTGACACATTGCACTTGGTCCCCAACTCCAAATCATCTATGTGAATTGTGAACAACTGCGGGCCCAACACTGATCCTTGAGGGATCCCACTAGTTACAGGTTGCCAACCAGAGAAACACCCATTTATCCCCACTCTCTGCTTCCTGTTAGTTAACCAATCCTCTACCCATGCTACCACTTTACCCTCAATGCCATGCATCTTTAGTTTATGCAGCAACCTTTTGTGTGGCACCTTGTCAAAAGCTTTCTGGAAATCCAGATATACCACATTCATTGGCTCCCCGTTATCTACTGCACTGGTAACGTCCTCAAAAGATTCTACCAAATTAGTCAGACACGACCTACCCTTTATGAACCCATGCTGCGTCTGCCCAATGGGACAATTTCCCTCCAGGTACCCCGCTATTTCCTCCTTAATGATAGATTCCAGCATTTTCCCTACAACCGAAGTTAAGCTTACCGGCCTATAATTACCCGCTTTCTGCCGACCTCCTTTTTTAAACAGTGGTGTCACGTTTGCTACTTTCTAGTGAATTTTGATAAATTATCACTAGTGTGTTTACAATTTCCCTAGCCATCTCTTTTAACACTCTGGGATGCATCCCATCAGGGCCAGGAGACTTGTCTACCTTTAGCCCCATTAGCTTGCCCAATACTGCCTCCTTAGCGATTACAATCATCTCAAGGTCCTCACCTATCATATCTTTATTTCCATCAGTCACTGGCATGTTATTTGTGTCTTCCACTGTGAAGACTGACCCAAACAACCTGTTCAGCTCCTCAGCTATTTCCCCGTCTCCTATTATTAAATCTCCCTTCTCATCTTCCAAAGGACCAATATTTACCTTAGCCACTCTTTTTTGTCTTATATATTTGTAGAAGCTTTTACTCTCTGCTTTTATGTTCTGAGCCAGTTTACTTTCAAAGTCTACCTTACTCTTCTTTATAGCTTTTTTAGTAGCTTTCTGTTGTCCCCTAAAGACTTCCCAGTCCTCTAGTCTCCCACTAATTTTTGCCACTTTGTATGTTTTTTCCTTCAATTTGATACTCTCCCTCACCTCCTTAGATATCCACGGTCGATTTTTCCCCTTTCTACCGTCTTTCTTTTTTGTCGGTATGACCCTTTCCTGAACACTGTGAAAGATCGCTCAGAAGGTTCTCCACTGTTCCTCAACTGCTTCACCATGAAGTCTTTGCACCCAGTCTACCTTAGCTAGTTCTTCTCTCGTCCCATTGTAATCGCCTTTGTTTAAGCACCAAACACTAGTGCTTGATTTTACCTTGTCATCCTCCAACTGTATTTTAAATTCCACCATATTGTGGTCGCTCCTTCCAAGAGGATCCTGAACTATGAGATCATTAATCAATCCTGTCTCATTACACAGGACCAGATCTCGGACCGCTTGTTCCCTTGTAGGTTCCATTACATACTGTTCCAGGAGATTATCCCGGACACATTCTATAAACTCCTCCTCAAGGCTGCCTTTACCAACCTGGTTAAACCAATCGACATGCAGATTAAAATCTCCCATGATAACCGCTGTACCATTTCTACATGCATCCGTTATTTCTTTGCTTATTGCCTGCCCTACCATCCTGTTACTATTTGGTGGCCTATAGACTACTCCTATCAGTGACCTTTTCGCCTTACTATTCCTGATTTCCACCCAAATTGATTCAACCTTGTCCTCCATAGCACCAATATCATCCCTTACTATTGCCCGGATGCCATTCTTAAACAACAAAGCTACACCACCGCCCTCACCGTCCATTCTATCCTTTCGTATAGTCTGATACCCTTGGATATTTAACTCCCAGTCGTGACCATCTTTTAACCATGTTTCAGTAATGGCCACTAAATCATAGTCATTCACGATGATTTGCGCCATCAACTCATTCACCTTATTCCGAATACTGCGAGCATTCAGGTAAAGTACACTTATGCTGTTTTTTATGTCTTTGTTATGAATCCTAACACCTTGATCAGTAACTTTTCGCAAGTTATTTTTCCTCTTACCCTTTCTCCTAATTTTCCTCGTCTTTGAACCCATATCTCTACATAATAACCTGTCACGCAACCTGCTGCCTTGCTCTCCATTAACCATTATACTGTCCATAGCTTTACCCTTCCCTTCCCCCCAACTTGCTAGTTTAAAGTCCTTGTGACCAACCTATTTATCCTATTCGCTAGAACACTGGTCCCAGAATGGTTCAGGTGAAGACCGTCCCAACGGTACAGGTCCCTCCTGCCCCAGTACTGATGCCAATGCCCCATGAAATGGAATCCCTCTTTCCCGCACCACTCCTTTAGCCATGTGTTAACTTCCCTAATTTTCTCAACCCTATGCCAATTGGCACGTGGCTCGGGTAGTAATCCAGAGATTATAACCCTGGAGGACCTGTTCTTTAATTTAGTCCCTAGTGTTTGATAATCCCCAAACAGGTCCTCTTTCCTAGTCTTACCTATGTTTTTAGTCCCAACGTGGATCACAACAACTGGATCCTCCCCCTCCCTCTCCAAAATCCTTTCAAGCCGATCAGAGATCATAGATCATAGATCATAGAATTTACAGTGCAGAAGGAGGCCATTCGGCCCATCGAGTCTGCACCGGCTCTTGGAAAGAGCACCACGCCTCCACCCCATCCCCATAACCCAGTAACCCCACCCAACACCAAGGGCAATTTTGGACACTATGGGCAATTTAGTATGGCCAATCCACCTAACCTGCACATCTTTGGACTGTGGGAGGAAACCGGAGCACCCGGTTAATGACTTGGATGAGGGAGTTGAAGGGTGGGTCAGTAAATTTGCAGACGATACGAAGATTGGTGGAGTTGTGGATAGTAAGGAGGGCTGTTGTCGGCTGCAAAGAGACATAGATAGGATGCAGAGCTGGGCTGAGAAGTGGCAGATGGAGTTTAACCCTGAAAAGTGTGAGGTTGTCCATTTTGGAAGGACAAATATGAATGCGGAATACAGGGTTAACGGTAGAGTTCTTGGCAATGTGGAGGAGCAGAGAGATCTTGGGGTCTATGTTCATACATCTTTGAAAGTTGCCACTCAAGTGGATAGAGCTGTGAAGAAGGCCTATGGTGTGCTCGCGTTCATTAACAGAGGGATTGAATTTAAGAGCCGTGAGGTGATGATGCAGCTGTACAAAACTTTGGTAAGGCCACATTTGGAGTACTGTGTACAGTTCTGGTCGCCTCATTTTAGGAAGGATGTGGAAGCTTTGGAAAAGGTGCAAAGAAGATTTACCAGGATGTTGCCTGGAATGGAGAGTAGGTCTTACGAGGAAAGGTTGAGGGTGCTAGGCCTTTTCTCATTAGAACGGAGAAGGATGAGGGGCGACTTGATAGAGGTTTATAAGATGATCAGGGGAATAGATAGAGTCGACAGTCAGAGACTTTTTCACCGGGTGGAACAAACCATTACAAGGGGACATAAATTTAAGGTGAAAGGTGGAAGATATAGGAGGGATATCAGAGGTCGGTTCTTTACCCAGAGAGTAGTGGGGGCATGGAATGCAATGCCTGTGGAAGTAGTTGAGTCGGAAACATTAGGGACCTTCAAGCAGCTATTGGATAGGTACATGGATTACGGTAAAATGATATAGTGTAGATTTATTTGTTCTCAAGGGCAGCACGGTAGCATTGTGGATAGCACAATTGCTTCACAGCTCCAGGGTCCCAGGTTCGATTCCGGCTTGGGTCACTGTCTGTGCGGAGTCTGCACGTCCTCCCCGTGTCTGCGTGGGTTTCCTCCGGGTGCTCCGGTTTCCTCCCACAGTCCAAAGATGTGCGGGTTAGGTGAATTGGCCAATGATAAATTGCCCTTAATGTCCAAATTGCCCTTGGTGTTGGGTGGAGGTGTTGAGTTTGGGTAGGGTGCTCTTTCCAAGAGCCGGTGCAGACTCAAAGGGCCGAATGGCCTCCTTCTGCACTGTAAATTCAATGATAATCTATGATTAATCTAGGACAAAGGTTCGGCACAACATCGTGGGCCGAAGGGCCTGTTCTGTGCTGTATTTTCTATGTTCTATGTTCGCCCGGAGGAAACCCACGCACACACGGGGAGGATGTGCAGACTCCACACAGACAGTGACCCAAGTCAGGAATCGAACCTGGGACCCTGGAGCTGTGAAGCAATTGTGCTATCCACAATGCTACCGTGCTGCCCGAGACGTCCCTCACCCTGGCACCGGGCAGGCAACATACCATGCGGGACTCACGATCTGGCTTACAAAGGATGCCATCAATCCCCCTAATTATAGAATCCCCTACAACTACCACTTGTCTTTTTGCTCCCCCCTCTTGAATGGCTTCCTGTACCATGGTGCAGTGGTCAGTCAACACATCCTCCCTACAGCCCTCTTCCTCATCCACACAGGGAGCAAGTACCTCATACCTGTTGGACAAGGTCAAGGGCTGAGGCTCCTCAACTCCTAAACTCAGGATCCCCCTACCTGCCTCCCTTGCAGTCACACCGCTCTGTCGCTGACCACTGACCGAATTAACAGTCCTTATTCTACCGGGTGTGACTGCCACCTGAAACAAAGCGTCCAGGTAATTTTCCCCCTCCCTGATGTGCCGCAGTGTGTGCAGCTCAGTCTCCCGCTCATCAATTCTGAGCCGAAGTTCCTCGAGCAGCCAACACTTGCTGCAGATGTGGTCACTGACGGTCTCAATGGGATCCACCAGTTCCATCATCATACAGCAACAGCACATCACCTGTCCAGCCATATTCAACTAGTTAATTAATTTAAATAATTTTTTTTTAATAGAACCTCAAGGATAAACCCGAACACCAACAAAAACACAGCCCTCTCTCACCACTCACCCGAACTCAGTCACTCACCTAAACTCAGATGCACTCTGTTCCAATCATCACTCTGTTACTAAAGGCACTCCTGCCACACCTTTTGTACCCTGCCTGATTTCCAATGAGCCAATAGGCCCGCTCCAGGAACTGAAGTTTCCAACTGCCACTCGACCTGTAAACTAAGCACTTTTAAATATGCACTCACCTCTCCCCGCAACCCTGCAGCCTGTGGCCTGCTCCAGGAACTGAAGTCTCTTTTAAATATGCACTCACCTCTCCCAGCAACCCTGCAGCCTGCTCTAGGAACTGAAGTCTCTTTTAAATATGCACTCACCTCTCCCAGCAACCCTGCAGCCTGTGGCCTGCTCCAGGAACTGAAGTCACTTTTAAATATGCACTCACCTCTCCCAGCAACCCTGCAACCTATCAGTGATAGGCAGCATGGTTTTGTGCAGGGAAGGTCATGTCTTACAAACCCAATAGAATTCTTTGAGGAAGTGACAAAGTTAATTGATGAGGGAAGGGCTGTAGATTTCATATACATGGACTTCAGTAAGGCGTTTGATAAAGCTTCCCATGGCAGGTTGATAGAAAAAGTGAAGTTGTATGGGGTTCAGGGTAATTATTATGGGGGACGTTAACTTTCCAAATATTGACTGGAAACGCTATTGTTTGAGTACTTTAGATGGGTCCGATTTTACCAATGTGTGCAGGAGGGTTTCCTGACGCAGTATGTAGATAGGCCAACGAGAGGAGGGGCCATATTGAGTTTGGTACTGGGGAATGAACCAGGACAGGTGTTAGATTTGGGGGTAGGTGAGCACTTTGGTGTTAGTGACCACAATTCGATTACGTTTACTTTAGTGATGGAAAGGGATAGGTGTATACTGCAGGGCAAGAGTTATATCTGGGGGAAAGGCAATTATGATGTGATGAGGCAAGACTTAGGATGCATTAGATGGAGAGGAAAACTGCAGATGATGGGCACAATGGAAATATGGAGCTTGTTCAAGGAACAGCTACTGCGTGTCCTTGATAAGTATGTACCTGTCAGGCAGGAAGGATGTGGTCGAGCGAGGGAACCGTGGTTTACTAAAGCAGTTGAAACACTTGTCAAGAGGAAGAAGGAGGCTTATGTAAAGATGTTAAGGCACTCAAGAGTTACAAGTTAGCTAGGAAGGACCTAAAGAGAGAGCTAAGAAGAGCCAGGAGGGGACATGAGAAGTATTTGGCAGGTAGGATCAAGGATAACCCTAAGGCTTTCTATAGATATGTCACGAATAAAAGAATGACTAGCGTAAGAGTAGGGCCAGTCAAGGGCAGTAGTGGGAAGTTGTGCATGGAGTCCGAGGAGATAGGAGAGGTGCTAAATGAATATTTTTCACAAGTATTCACACAGGAAAAGGACAATGTTGTCGAGGAGAATACTGAGATACAGGCTACTCGACTAGAAGGGCTTGAGGTTCATAAGGAGGACGGGTTAGCAATTCTGGAAAGTGTGAAAATAGGTAAGTCCCCTGGGCCGGATGGGATTTATCCTAGGATTCTCTGGGAAGCTAGGGAGGAGATTGCTGAGCCTTTGGCTTTGATCTTTAAGTCATCTTTGTCTACAGGAATAGTGCCATAAGACTGGAGGATGGCAAATGTTGTCCCCTTGTTCAAGAAGGGGAGTAGACACAACCCCGGTAACTATGGACCAGTGAGCCTTACTTCTGTTGTGGGCAAAGTCTTGGAAAGATTTATAAGAGATAGGATGTATAGTCATCTGGAAAGGAATAATTTGATTAGAGATAGTCAACACGGTTTTGTGAAGGGTAGGTCATGCCTCACAAACCTTATTGAGTTCTTTGAGAAGGTGACCAAACAGATGGACGAGGGTAAAGCAGTTGATGTGGTGTATATGGATTTCAGTAAAGCGTTTGATAAGGTTCCCCACGGTAGGCTATTGCAAAAAATACGGAGGCATGGGATTCAGGGTGATTTAGCAGTTTGGATCAGAAATTGGCTAGCTGGAAGAAGGTAAAGGGTGGTAGTTGGTGGGAAATGTTCAGACTGGAGTCCAGTTACTAGTGGTGTACCACAAGGCTATGCTTTGGGGCCACTGCTGTTTGTCATTTTTATAATTGACCTGGAGTGGGTGAGTAAATTTGCAGATGACACTGAAGTCGGTGGAGTTGTGGACAGTGCGGAAGGATGTTACAAGTTACAGAGGGACATAGATAAGCTGCAGAGCTGGGCTGAGAGGTGGCAAATGGAGTTTAATGCAGAAAAGTGCGAGGTGATTCATTTTGGAAGGAATAATAGTAAGACAGAGTATTGGGCTAATGGTAAGATTCTTGGTAGTGTGGATGAGCAGAGAGATCTCGGTGTCCATGTATATAGATCCCTGAAAGTTGCCACCCAGGTTGAGAGGGTTGTTAAGAAGGCGTACGGTGTGTTAGCTTTTATCGGTAGAGGGATTGAGTTTCGGAGCCATGAGGTCATGCTGCAGCTGTACAAAACTCTGGTGCGGCCGCATTTGCAGTATTGCGTGCAATTCTGGTCGCCGCATATAGGAAGGATGTGGAAGCATTGGAAAGGGTGCAGAGGAGATTTACCAGAATGTTGCCTGGTATGGAGGGAAGATCTTATGAGGGACTTGAGGCTGTTTTCGTTAGTGAGAAGAAGGTTAAGAGGTGACTTAATTGAGGCATACAAGATGATCAGAGGATTAGATAGTGTGGACAGTGAGAGCCTTTTTCCTCGGATGGTGATGTCTAGCACGAGGGGACATAGCTTTAAATTGAGGGGGACAGATATAGGACAGATGTCAGGACAGAGGTTCTTACTCAGAGAGTAGTAAGGGCATGGAATGCCCTGCCTGCAACAGTAGTGGACTCGCCAACATTAAGGGCATTCAAATGGTCATTGGATAGACATATGGACGATAAGGGAATAGTGTAGATGGGCTTTAGAGTGGTTTCACAGGTCAGCGCAACATCGAGGGCCGAAGGGCCTGTACTGCGCTGTAATGTTCTATGTTCTATACTACCTAGATGGATAAAGAACTGGCTGGGCAACAGGAGACAGAGAGTAGTGGTGGAAGGGAGTGTCTCAAAATGGAGAAATTAAAATTAAAATCCACATTAAACTAGTGGTGTTCCACAGGGATCCGTGCTCGGACCACTGTAGTTTGTGATATACATAAATGATCTTGTCGAAGGTATAGGTGGTCTGATTAGCAAGTTTGCAGATGATACTAAGATTGGTGGAGTTGCAGATAGCGAGGAGGACTGTCAGAGAATACAGCAAAATATAGATAGATCGGAGAGTTGGGCAGAGAAATGGCAGGTGGAGTTCAATCCAGGCAAATGCGAGGTTATGCATCTTGGAGGATCTAATTCAAGAGAGGACGATACGGTCAATGGAAGAGTCCTGGGGAAAATTGATACAGAGAGATCTGGGAGTTCACGTCCATTGTACCCTGAAGGTGGCAACGCAGGTCGATAGAGTGGTCAAGAAGGCATACAGCATGCTTGCCTTCATCGGACGGGATATTGAGTACAAGAGTCGGCAGGTCATGTTACACTTGTATAGGACTTTGGTTAGGCCACATTTAGAATACTGCGTGCAGTTCTGGTCGGCACATTACCAGAAGGATCCTTTCGAGAGGGTGCAGTGGAGATTCACCATGATGTTGCCTGGTATGGAGGGTGCTAGCTATGAAGAAAGGTTGAGTAGATTAGGATTGTTTTCGTTATGGACGCTGAGAAAGTCTTCGATAGGGTAGAGTGGGGGTACCTGTCGGAGGTGCTGAAGAGGTTCGGGTTTGGGGAGGGGTTTGTCAGGTGCGTTAGCCTGTTGTATGAGGTCCCGATGGCGAGTGTGGCCACAAGCAGGAGGAGGTCCGAGTACTTTCGATTGCACCGAGGGATGAGATAGGGGTGTCCCTTATCCCCCCTGATCTTCGGATTGAACCCCTAGCTATGGCACTGAGGGAGTCAAGCAACTGGAGGGGGTTGGTGCATGGTGGGGAGGAGCACAGGGTGTCACTTTATGCAGACGACCTGCTGCTGTATGATCTGTACGATAAGGGAAAAGTGTAGATGGGCTTTAGAGTGGTTTCACAGGTCGGCGCAACATCGAGGGCCGAAGGGGAGGAATGCCGGAGCTAATGAGGATTCTTAGGGAATTTGGGGACTTTTCGGGGTACAAGCTCAACATGGGGAAGAGCGAGCTGTTCGTAGTTCATCTAAGGGACCAGGAGAGGTGGATTGGCGAGCTCCCACTAAGAAGGGCGGAGAGGAGCTTCAGGTATCTGGGAGTCCAGGTGGCCAGGAGCTGGGGGGCCTTGTATCGGCTTAATTTTACAAGGCTGGTGGAGCAAATGGAGGAGGAGTTCAAGAGATGGGACGCGTTGCCGCTGTCCTTGGCAGGCAGGGTGCAGTCAATCAAAATGACGGTGCTCCCAAGGTTCCTGTTCCTGTTCCAGTGCCTCCCAGTGTTTATCCAGAAGGCTTTTTTCAGGCGGGTTAACAGGGTTTGTGTGGGCGCAAGGGATTCCGAGGGTGAGAAGGGTGTTCCTGGAGCGGAGTAGAGATAGGGGGGGGACTGGCGCTGCCCAACCTCTGCGGATACTACTGGGCCGCCAATGCGACGATGGTGCGCAAGTGGGTGATGGAGGGGGAGGGGGCTGCATGGAAGAGGCTGGAGACGGCGTCCTGTGTGGATACGAGTCTGGGGGCGCTGGCAACAGCGCTGCTGCCGCTCCCTCCAAGGAGGTATACCACAAGCCCGGTGGTAGTGGCTGTCCTCAAAATTTGGGGGCAGTGGAGGCGGCACAGGGGGGAAGTGGGGGCCTCGGCGGGGACCCCATTACGGGGGAACCACCGGATCGCCCCAGGAAGAACAGGTGGAGGATTTGCGGGGTGGCACAGGGCAGGGATAGTAAAGTTGGGGGACCTGTTTGTGGACGGGAAGTTCGCGAGCCTGAGTGAGCTGGATGAGAAGTACGGGCTCCCCCCCGGGGAACACCTTCAGGTACTTACAGGTAAGGGCGTTTGCCAGACGGCAGGTGGCGGAATTCCCGCGGCTGTGGCCACACACAGTACAGGACAGGGTGCTCTCGGGGGGTGGGTGGGAGTGGGGATGATCTCGGAAACTTACCAGGTGATGCAGAAGGAGGAGTAGGCCTCGGTGGTGGAGGTAAAATGTCAGCAGGAGGAGGAGGTGGGAGAGGAAATTGAGGAAGGGACGTGGGCAGGTGCCCTGGGGAGGGTGAACTCTTCCTCATCGCGCGCGAGGCTCAGCCTCATACAGTTTAAGGTGCTGCACAGGGCACACATGACCGGGACAAGGATGAGCCGGTTTTTGGGGGCTGAGGACAGGTGTGTTAGGTGCTCAGGGAGCCCAGCAAACCACACCCATATGTTCTGGGCGTGCCCAGCGCTGGAGGAATTTTGGAAGGGCGTAGCGAGGACGGTGTTGAGGGTGGTAGGATCCAGGGTCAAACCGGGCTGGGGACTCGCAATATTTGGGGTGGCAGAGGAGCCGGGAGTGCAGGAGGCGAAAGAGGCCTTTGCGTCCCTGGTAACCCAGCGAAGGATTCTTCTTAAGTTGGAGAGGGTGAAATTCGCCTTGAGAGAGTCGGTCCAAGGGTTCTTTAGGCGGTGGCAACCGTTCTTAGACTTCCTGGCAGAGCAGTAGACATTGGTCAATGGCAGCAGCAACTCGGGGGGGGGGGGGGTTACTTTATTATTTTTTGTTTTTGTTATTCACACTGGAGGGTCTGAGGGGGTGTATATACTTGTATTAAGTCGGGGTGTTAATGTTAATTTATTATTTATGAACAGGGGGGGACGGGGGTATGGAGGGTTGTTTTTCTGGACTGTGTTTTGTACTTAACCCTGTTGGGTTCCTTTTTTATTTTGTTATTGATATTTTATGAAAACCTTTAATAAAAATTATTTTTGAAAAAAAGGATTGTTTTCGTTGGAAATACGGAGGTTGAGGGGGGACCTGATTGAGGTCTACAAAATTATGAGAGGTATGGACAGGGTGGATAGCAATAAGCTTTTTCCAAGAGTGGGGGTTGATGTGTTGGGTGCTCTGGATCCGTGGAACACATACAGGCCACCAACACTTAAAATAGTGCAACACTATTTTATTAAGTTAGAAACTGTTGAACATACTTTCACTCTGGGTTAACACAATGTTAGATTAAACTAAACTATGCCTGTCCTAACCAGTCTATGCACTCAGCACATGGTGAAGATCTGTGCTGTAAGCTCTGTCCTTCTAGGAGGCTGCATCCCGAATGAGCGGGAACTCTGATGCCCCCTATCTTTATAGTGAGTGTGCTCTAACTGGTGATTGGCTGTGGTGTTGTGTGCGTAGATTGGTCCCGCTGTGTGTCCATCAGTGTGTGTGTATCTGCACCATGATATACTGGTGTATATTATGACAGGGGTGTCAATTACAAGGGGTCACGATTTCAAGGTAGGAGGGGGAAAGTTTAAGGGAGATGTGCGTGGAAAATTTTTTACGCAGAGGGTGGTGGGTGCCTGGAACGCTTTGCCAGCGGAGGTGGTAGAGGCAGGCACGATAGCATCATTCAAGATGCATCTAGACAGACATATGAACGGGCGGGGAACAGAGGGACATAGATCCTTGGAAAATAGGCAACAGGTTTAGATAAAGGATCTGGATCGGCGCAGGCTGGGAGTGCTGTAATTTTCTTTGTTCTTTTGTTCTTATGCTGTTGTGGGGGTGGGCAGGGAGCAGTGGGGCTGGATAGAGGGTCAGCGATAGGTGGAGATTGACAAAGATGTCAATCTGTCTGGATATGGGCCATGTGCCAGCAAATGGGATTAGGTAGGCAGGTCAGGTGTCTTTCACAGAAGGACCTCTTCTGTGCTGAATGACAAATATAAGAGTAAGTAAAGTCGCCATAGTTCCAGATGACCATAGGCTGCTTTTCCCTTTGAGGGAGAGAGCTGACTGGTGGTGATTTAGCCTCACCTTAGGCGGGGTGAATAACCTCAGCTGGTATGGGAATTGAACCAGAACTATTGGTCTCACTCTGCATCGCAAGCCAGCTGTCCAGCCAACTGAGCTAAACCGGCCAAGGATTATAAGGTTGCTGATAGTGGCACATTAAGAGGTCAGAATGTGTTAATGGCAGAACAAAAGGTAAGCAGTGTGTCAAATGACAACTAGGAACAAATGGATTAAGTGTGGTGGGGGAGGGGGGCAATGTTGAGGGAAAAACAGATCGATAGAAGAAATTAAAATAAATTGATGGAAATAAAAATGGAGTGAAGATGGAGGAGAGAGTTCACAGTCTGAAGTTGTTGAACTCCATGTTAAGTCTGGAAGGCTGTAGTGTGCCTTATCGGAAGATGAGATGCTGTTCCTCCAGTTTGCACTGGGCTTCATTGGAACATTGCAGCAGGCCAAGGACAGACATGTGGACATGACAGCAGGACAGTGAGTTGAAATGGCAAGCGACAGGAAGGTCTGGGTCCTTCTGCGGATGGACCAAAGGTGTTCTGCAAAGCGATCCCCCAGTCTGCATTTAGTCTCTCCAATGTAGAGTAGACCACATTAGGAGCAGCAAATGCAAGTCATAATGGAGGGACGAGAAACAGAAAAAAAATTGTGATCGTCTTTGCAAGATTTTAAAAAGGGTGTAAAATAGGACAGTAGATAAGGGGAAACCAGTGCTTGTAATAGTTTGAAACCAAAGAGAAAATGCTGGAAAATGTCAGCAGGTCTGGCAACATCTGAAGAGAGAAAGGAGCTAATGTTTTGAGTCCAGATAACCCTTTGTCAAAGCCTTTGTCATCGTTATATGATGTAGTAGTTTGGATTTTCAGAAGGCATTCAATACGGTGCCACACAGGATTATGGCTCATAGTATTATGGGTGATATATGAGAATGAATTGAAAACTGGTTAACAGGAAACACAGCAGGAATAATCATATAATTTTCAGGATCCAAGCTGCAATCCTCTGTAGAAATCTATGTGTACATTACTGAATGCTTTCTGAAAATCCTAATCGACAATAAAGTCCTGCCGTTTCCGGGGTTAGGTTCCTGCAAAAACTCGCAAATGATAAAAATCGCAAAAGAAAAACATCTTTACATTGGGAGTCAATTTGATAAGTTCCATCCTGAAATTTGACATGTATAAAGAATCAAAGGCAAAGAAAATTATGCTGTCGATAAAGTTAGAGAGAAATTTGTTGGAACAATTGTCGGAAACAACAAAACAAGAAAAATATGAAATTTGTCACACTTGTAGTACGGTAGAGAGTGGATGTGGACTATGATCTGGAATTCAACAACGGACATTCATGTGCAAACAACAGCAAACCACACACATGTTGTGCACATTATTTATTGCAGGAGATACATTTTACACCTTCAATTTTTTAAAACTTGATTTAGGGGTTTTTCTTTTGTTCAACATTTAAGTTGGCTTCTATTTTTAAAACTGGAGAAAAGTGAACATTTGGGCCGCAATGGGCGATCTGGTGTCCAAAGATTTTGCGGGTAAGCAAATTCGCAAAAGGGGAAGTCACGAATGGCAGAACTTTAATCATCTACTGATTTTGACTCATTTACCTTGCAATCTACACCCCAAACATCCTCTGCAGCCATCACTTTTAAAACCCTTGGATGTAGGCCATAAGGTTCCGGGCATTTGTTGGCTTTTAGTCCCATGATTGTTGACTGGAGTTAAATTGAAGTCATAGTCTGACAGGGATTGATGGTGTAAACCGACAGTGTAAATAGGAAAATGGAAGTGGAGACAAATGTCTGAACTATGTTACCAGTTGTTATCAAAGGTTATTAAATCTAGCAAATGGTTATATAAGACAACGTTAACAATGGGCTGCTTAGGTAGTGACAATATTGAGGTCATGATTATAAATCTGTGACCATTGACAAATGGAACAATTTCAAACTATGACAGCAACAATATTAGAATGCAACATGAGCCCTGGCTGCAGAATGTAGAAAAGAGATTTGGTGCACAGATTTTAAGACACAGGGAGGGAAAAGATGAACAGGAGTCGCAAACTGTTTGCACTGACAGCAAGAACCATCTATATAAGGATACGGAGTGCCTTTTTTTGTTAAGGATAACTTTTGTTGCTTAATAAATTGTGCATCATAAGCTCAGAAGTGGGAATGTTTGCCGAAGTCTGTTCAATATTCACCATCATTTGCAGTTCCTCAGATACTGAAGCAGATCATGTTCAAATGCAGCAAGACTAGGGCAATATCCAGGATTAGATGGACAAGTGGCAAGTTACACTCGCGCCACCCAAGTGCCGAGCAATGACCATCGCTAAAAAGTGGCAATCTAACTATCACTCTTTGACATTCAATGGCATTACCACCACAGAATCCCCAGCATTCAACATCTTGGGGAGTTACCATTGTCCAGAAACTGAACAGGGCTAGCTATATAGATATTGTGGCTACCAGAAGAGATCAGAGGCTAGAATCTTACAGCAAGTAACACACCTCCTGACCCCCCTAAAGCGTGTCCACAATCTACGAGGCACAAGTCAGGAGTGTGATGGAAAACTCTCCATTTGTCTGGTTGAGTGCAGCTCCAACAATACTCAGGAAACTCAACACCATCGAGCACCAAGCAGCCCGCTTGATTGACACCCTTCCACAAGCATTCGCTCCCTCCACCACTGACAAACAGTAGCAGCAGTATGTACCATCCACAAGGTGCGCTGCAGGAACTCACCAAGGCTCCTTAGGCAGCATCATCTCGAAGGTCAAGGGCAGCAGATACACGAGAACACTCCTACGTGGAGGTTCCCCTCCAAGTTACTCACCATCCCGACTTGGAAATACATCGGCATTCTTTCACTGCCACTGGATCAAAATCCTCAAATTCCCTAACAGCACTGTGGGTTTACCTACACCACAGGGGCTGCAAACATTGAAGAAAGCAGCTCAGCATTACATTCTCAGACAATTATAGATGGGCAATAAAGTATGCACCAAGTGCCTCCTTGACCAAATGTTATTGTCTGGTCTCTGAAACTTACGAGGCTTCAAATAGCAGCCTTGATAAAACTTAAGCTGGCAGTTTTCTTCCCTCAAAAATGCCTTTAAAATCACACCTAAAATGGAGATGGGAATGTGGAGCTGATGTAGAAGTTTGCCATGATTTTATTCAATGAGGTACAGGCTCGAGGAACAACCTGCTCCTATTTCTTATGTTATCAAAGGGAATCCCATACTGATTTCAGAGAACTAAAAGAAACCAGAGAGTTCTATCGTTAAGAGAGAGAGGAAGTCAAGATCTCTGTAATAGTTAATACTGATGGTGCTGAAAATCCACATGTTTGTTTAAAATAATTTCAGCACCCCACAAATGGACATGAATATTCCAAAATACACTTTCAGCCCATCTTAATGCTTACCTTGAAAGGTATACAGACTGTGTTCAGCTCATCATTTAGATCGAGGGCAAGAGCACTCCAAATAATCAATGCTTTTCACAATTCTGCAACCTGTCAAGAGACCCCCACTTGTCAGACAAGTTAACCTGATAATTTCAGACTCCACTGTTGGGACCAATTGCAGTTTTGTTTTGTGGAGCACAGTTGGATTCACATTTAAGAGTATTGATGAAGTTAATGATGGTTGTATTTCTGGTGCAGTAACAGCAGAGGTGGCTTCCAATGAAATACAACACAAGTGGCAGCAATAGGTCCATGTTAGAGTTCCATTTTAAGTTATAACTAAATGCCATTCACAAAACGTAATACTTGTAAAGAACAAATTGTTTTGACCACAAGTCTACTTCGTAAAGAATAAAGGCAAACTTAATGTGACTGTTCATCATATAAACAATATTTTTGTATCAAGTAAAGGGAGTTTGTGGTGACAAGAACAAATACTTTAATTTGCAATATAATTTTTGGAAGATGGAACAGCTCAGCTCTTGTACACTCAGCCGAGTCAAAGAAAAGCACTCCTGTGATTAAGTTTTTTTAAAGAAATGAGATTTAGGTAACTATGGCTATCTTGGGATCAGAATTTTCATCGACAAGACGACAACTCGAAAACTGGACAAAAGACCGTGGGCGTGATTCTCCCAGCCCTGCGCTGGGCCGGAGAATCCCCGCAACCGCGCCACGCTGCTGGCACGTGATTCTCCGCGCGGCGGAGAACCGGCGTTATTGGCGCCGGCCGCAGGCCGCCCTACGCGGCCAGGCTGCCGATTCTCCAGCCCGGATGGGCCGAGCTGCCGCTCTGAAAAGGCAGAGTCCCGCCGGCGCCATCCACACCTGGTCGCAGCCGGCGGGAACTCTGCGCGCAGGTCGGCGGGGGGGGGGGGGGGGGGGGGGGGGGGGGGAGAGAAAGAGGGGGGCTCGCCGACCCTGGGGGGGGGGGGTGCCTCCGATGGGGCCTGGCCCGCGATCGGGGCCCACCAATCGGTGGGCCGGCCGCTCGCTCCCCGGGCCTATTTTCTTATGTGCTAGCCCCTGAACCCCTGCACCATGTTGTGTCGGGGCCGGCACGTTGAGGGAGGCCACCACGCATGTGCGGGTTGGCACCAGCGCCATGGCGCATGTCCTCATTGACGCTGGTTCCAATGCACATGCGCGGGTTGGCTCGGCGCACAGTTCACGCCGGCATGTGAGGCGTGAACCGCTCCAGCGCAATGATGGCCCCCTGTAGGGGCCAGAATTGGTACCCCCAGCGGCCCGTTCACGACACGTGAAAGGTGATGGCGTTTCCGATGGCTTGGACACTCTGCCGCCGAATGGGAGAATCCCACCCACAGTTTATCTACAGAGAACCGTTACGTATTATTATTTTCTTTTCATCTGTATTAGCGGTTAGCATACAGAAGTACAAGACTGGCTCAGTGGTCACACGAAAGACTGCACACATATTTGTTAGATGTATAAAATCTCCTTTTTCACAGTACAGAAGATACCATAGAATCCAGGCAAACAAATGTTCTTCAACCAACACCACCAAGCAAAACACAGATACTGAATCCAAGGCAGTTAATCAAAAGCTGAAGGGCATCCTATTGGCCCTCCAACTTCAAGAATCCACTTGCCAACCTTAAATTAGACAGTGAGTCTGCCCTCTGGCCACTAACTGGCCAATTCTGGGAAACACGCTGCCAGGTGACTGTTTCAATAAGATAAGAACTAGGAGCAGGAGTAGCATCTGGCCCCCTCGAACCTGCTCCACCATTCAATATGATCATGGCTAATCTTTTTGTGGACTCAGCTCCACTTACTCACCATAACCCTTAATTCCTTTATTGTTCAAAAATCTATCTACCTTTGCCTTAAAGACATCCAACGAGGTTGCCTCAACTGCTTCACTGGGCAGGGAATTCCAAACTCTTTGGGTGAAGAAATTCATCCTCAAATCTGCTCCCCCCCTTACTTTGTGGCTATGCCCCCTAGTACTAGTTTGACCCACCTAAGTGGAAACAACCTCCCTTGCTTCCATCTTAACTATTGCCCTCATAATTTAATATGTTTCCATAAGAAGCCCCCTCATTCTTCTAAATTCCAATGAATATAGTCCCAGTCTACTCAGTCCCTCTTCATAAGCCAATCCTCTCAACTCTGAAAACAACCAAGTGAATCTCCTCTGCATTCTCTCCAGTGCCAGTACATCCTTTCTCAAGTAAGGAGATCAAAACTGTACACGGTACTCCAGGAGTGGCTTCACCAGCACCCTAGACAGCTGCAAGATAACCATGCCCAAAACCCTGTCCAATGTTTCAAATCATAACCTTTTGTCAGAACTGGAAAATGTTCTAAATGTTAGATATTTTACATGCAAAGGCAGGGAAATTGGGTTGGTGGGGGAAGTGATATGAGAAAAAAAAAACCAAGCGGAATGTTTGTGATAAGGTGAAGTAGAAATGATTAAATGACAAGACGTGCAAGGTAAAATCGGACGATAACAGGACAAGTATTATGGGAGAAGTGTTTTTAAACATACTCTCAATCTCTTTGTTAACCTGTGCCAATTTTAAAGGGTTAAGTCTATATGGCTGTTGTTTGATCGGAACAGCATTTCCCACATCTACATCATGTATAGCCATTTTAGTACTTCCCAATTTATCTCTACAAACTTGCCCATGTGATGTCAATAACTCTTTCAGGTCCATTCGTTTTTCCTCTGGAAGGTAACTTAACAATTCATCCCAATTTTGAAGAACATCCTCATTTTCCAATTTAATTTGAGGTATGTCAAATTCATAGTCATCTGGATTTGGTTTGTCACTTTGAGTTAGAATCATTAAAACCTCCTTTTCCTCTCCTTCCCTTTCAAAGTACCTTTTAAGCATATTCACATGACATACTCGGTGAGTCTTCCTTCTATCTGGTGTTTTTACCACATAATTCACCTCACTGAATTTCCTTTCAACCTCCCTAAAATTTGACACGTAATCCAATAGTGTAATTTCCAATTTCTCACCCACCAATGTTTCCTTAATCAATTTAAGTGGTCCTCTTACCTCATGACCAAAAATTAGTTCAAAAGGACTAAATTTGGTAGACTCATTAAGGTGCATCCCTAATTGCAAACAATACGAATGGAATTCCTTTATCCCAATTCTCTGGATAATCTTGGCAATATGCCCTCAACATTGTCTTTAATGTCTGATGCCACCTTTCTAATGTTCCCTGCGATTCTGGATGGTACGCAGTTGATATAAATTGTTTCATTCCTACGCTATCCATAACTTCTTTGAATAACTTTGAAGTAAAATTTGATCCTTGATCCGATTGAATTTCTGTGGGTAGTCCATATCTAGTAAAGAATTTAAGTAACTCCTCCACAATCCTTTTAGCTGTAATATTACGTACTGGAATGGCCTCTGGAAACCTAGTAGACACATCCATTATAGTCAAAAGATATTGATTCCCACTTTTTGTTTTAGGAAACAGTCCTACACAATCAATTATAACCCTCATAAAAGGTTCCTCAAATGCTGGAATGGGTATTAAGGGTGCTGGTTTCATCACTGCTTGAGGTTTCCCTATCACTTGACATGTGTGGCATGATTGACAAAATGTAACTACATCTTTATGTAGTCCAGGCCAATAAAAATGTTTCTGGATTTTAGCTTGAGTTTTCCTTATTCCCAACTGACCTCCCACTGGTACCTCATGTGCAACTCGCAGCACCTCCTTTCTATACCCTACCGGCAATACTACTTGATGAACTTCTGCCCACTTTTCATTCGCCTGCATATGTACAGGTCTCCATTTTCTCATAAAGACATCACTTTTATGGTAATAACACTCTGGTATGCTCTCAGATTCCTCTTCCATATATGCTTTCTGATATATCCGTTTTATTTCTACATCTTTCTATTGTAACTCCGCCAATTTTCCTGAGCTAAAAATATCCGCCAAATCCTCCAGCTGTTCTTGTTCTTTTTCAACCATCTGATCAAAAATCGTTTCTGATAATTGCACTTCAACTTCATCTTCACTCTTTGATTTCTCCTCGTCTTAACATGTGACTTTGCGACCTTGCTACTACACAATCTGGAAAAATCCCACGATCAACACTTCAGTAGACTGATTTTCCTCTGGCTTATCAACCACAGTAGGCATCACTCCCACCTGCGATCCAGCTAGATCATTACCCAAGATAAACTGTATTCCTGGACAAGATAGTTTATCTATTACTCCTACTACCACTTCACCACTCTTCACTGGACTTTCCAACCTTACCTTATATAATGGAACGCAACTCCACTCACCCTGAATTCCACATATCACCACCTTTTCTGGCTTACCAAATTGAAGTAAGAACAAACACATAGCTGTCTCAAGTAGAAGGAGTGCTAAGGATCTGGACAGTGGAATAGGTTGATGTAAAAGGGTAGATTGTTGCACTTCCTGTGTTTGGGAACGATAAGACATGCCATTTCATGATCTTGAGTTCCCAACGCCATCAATTCTCCCAATATTTACAGTATTTTGGTCTCAGAGATGTGAGCGGGCAAATTTTGGATTTGCCACCACTCTACAGACCGAGGGCAGTGACAAAGATGTGCGAGTGGCAAGGCATGCTTGCTAGACTGCCCACCTCAGTGCCCTGGGACATGGGCCACCTAGCCATCACTCATCACCACCATCATGCAGGGCCCCTCATACCCCATGCCCTCTCATTTCGCCTATATATCCTCCACAGCCACTTACCCAGTAGCCACCATATACAGACCTCATCAGCCACGTCATAAAAATTTGAAATGTAGTTCAAAAATTGGGAGCTCTTCCAAACTGACAAAACTGCCAATCACACACATATCCTTCGATGCTCTAGTGGCGAAAAAAAAATTCTACTCCCATTGTCAGAAAAAAAATTGTTAATCCTCTTAAGCAGTCATCACAATGTCAAATTAAAAACACACTCATTCAAAGCCACAGATACATAATGCTATTATAACTTCCTAAAACTGTCAATTCAACAAAGTTCTCAATCACCTCCACAGCTGTGTAAACAATCCCCTTCTGAGTTATGTCCCTTTTTTGGTTTTTGAAACTCAGCCAAGCATTCATAATGACCAAAGCTATATCAACAAACTATTAGAGTGGAATACAATGGATCCTTTTGAAATGAAAGGTATAAATTTTTAGTTTTTTTTCCTAAGCTTCAGCAGATAGCCTGACAATCAGGAACTGATGGACATTTTTTTTTTCCAAAGCTTCTGCAGTCTGGATTTTAAATCACTTTCAGATCCTGAGAGCAGGGACCTAAGGCACAGTTTGCAATGCACCAGAGCCCATCTTATTGGGGAAAGTACTGTAATAGATCGGAACAGGACTAGGCTCTCTGATTAACACGGCATTAAAAACTCATCTCATTAACCAGCCAGCACGGGTCATTCAAAGTTACTTATCAAATTTACATGTTCAAAAGGTTCCCGGATACCCCACAGGTTTCCCCCAATGTCCATGAACTGACTTGCCAGTTGGGGTTCCCACAGGCTTTCAAATACACCTCCCGTCCTGACCAAAATATCAAGATACGTGAAATTTAAAATTCTCTTAGTCCTTTATAATGGTAATCTGACGTCACAGGATATGCATGCAGGGTCACCGCCTGTCAGAATTTCCACCTGGTAAGTTGATGTTGGTTGGGAATGGGGGGTGGGGCCACATTTGAAATTGTGAGGCCTCATTTTACGAATTCCCAACTCATGAATGGGCAGGTGCGAGAGGCAGAAATCTGGCCTCAACAGTTTGCAAAGATTGCCAAATGAATTTTTAATCCTTCAGCCCAGCTGTTTTCCCTTATGCACAGAAACATTTGAGCAGCATGACACACAATTTGACACCTGCACGAGGCCCAGATTAAGTGAAACAAAACAGAAATATTGTATTGATTAAATGGTATCCTGATTATTTTCCGAGCAGCATGCCTTTTATTCTAGTGGTTATGTAATTTAAATCCCTTGTATCTCAACACTGCCTTCTATTCAACATCTAATTTTGTGGTACCCTCAATAACGACGCTTAGAGTGTAAACGGTAAAGAAGGCTTTAATAAACTAAGAACTAGACTGGTGCAGAGACGTGTGCTAACAGCTACGCCGCCCACAAGACGGCCCCTTATATACGGCTCCCAGATAGGGGGAGCCGGAGGCGGAGTTCCCCAGGGTTCCAAGCCCGGTCTTAAAGGGGACATCACCTGACACGATGACAAGGGTACAGTGTTACAGTAACCGTTGATCACATTCACCCCGTTTAAAAAAATTGTCCGGCGGGGGCGAAGTGCCATCATAAGTCCATCCGTCTCGGTGACCAGATCGTCCTCATCGACCTCCTCAGTTCGGTCGGTGGTGCGGCGGATACGGACGTCTTGGTTGAGGGTATGTCCGGGAGCACGGCGGTCAGAGCTTCGGTCCGGGTCGGGGCAGGGGAACAGGGCACAGGGAGAATAGGCGGGGCCGGGGGTAGCGGTGCCTACGCCAGTAGGGTGTGTAAAGGGGGGGGCGCGCGAGGTAGGTGCTCACCAACGGGAAGTGGGGCCGGGAGGGGGTGTGTTGTAGGGGGGCCGGGTCCTGTAGGGGAGCGGCGCTGGACGGGGCGTCTGTAGTGGGGGATCCAGCGAGTGCCAGATCCCGGAGGGAAACCGTATCTTGCCTGCCGTCGGGGTACTTGACATAGGCGTAACTGGGGTTGGTGTGGAATAATCGGACCTTTTCGACCAGGGGGTCAGTTTTATGGCTCCTCGTGTGCCTCCGGAGAAGAACAGGTCCCGGAGCCGTCAGCCAAGGTGGAAGCGAGACCCCGGAGGTAGACTTCCTGGGGAAGACAAACAATCGGTTGTGAGGGGTCTCATTCGTGGCCGTGCAGAGGAGTGACCTAATGGACTGTCGGGCATCGGGCAGGACCTCCTGCCAGCGGGTAGTTGGGAGACTTCTCGACCGTAGGGCCAGAAGGAGAGCCTTCCACACTGTTGCGTTCTCCCTCTCCGCTTGCCCGTTTCCCCGCGGGTTATAATTGGTCGTTCTGCTCGAGGCGATGCCTTTGCTGAGCAGATACTGACGCAGTTCATCGCTCATGAACGATGTACCCCGGTCACTGTGGATATAAGCGGGGAAACCGAACAGAGTGAAGATGCTGTGCAGTGCCTTAATCACGGTGGCTGAGGTCATGTCTGGGCAGGGAATGGCGAATGGGAATTGGGAGAACTCATCGATAACGGTGAGGAAATAGGCATAACGGTTGGTGGACGGGAGGGGCCCCTTGAAGTCCACGCTCAGTCGTTCAAAGGGCCCCGAGGCCTTCACGAGCCGAACCTTGTCTGGCTGGTAGAAGTGCGGTTTGCACTCCGCACAGATCTGGCAGGCCCTGATCATGGCCTTGACCTCCTTGGTTGAGTAAGGTAGGTTGCGGGACTTGATAAAATGGACGAGCCGGGTAATCCTCGGGTGACAGAGGTCATTGTGGATGGCTTGCAGGCGGTCGTCCTGCGCGTTGGCGCATGTGCCGCGGGACAGGGCATCTGGGGGCTCGTTGAGCTCCCCTGGATGATACTTGATATTGTATGTGTAGGTGGAGAGTTTGATCCTCCACCTCAAAGTTTTTTGCCCCGTTGCGTGTTATCGAACATATAGGCGACCGACCGTTGGTCGGTGACGAGGGTGAACCTCGTACAGGCTAGGTAGTGCCTCCAGCACCGCACAGCCTCCACAATGGCTTGTACCTCCTTCTCGACTGCAGAGTGTCGAACCTCGGAGGCGGTGAGGGTCCGGGAGAAGAACGCTACTGGTCTGCCTGCCTGATTTGAGGGTAGCAGCCAGGGCGATGTCTGATGCATCGCTCTCGACTTGGAACGGGATAGTTTCGTCCACCGCGCGCATAGCGGCCTTAATGATATCGGCCTTGATGCGGTTGAAGGCCAATCGAGCCTCAGCCGAGAGGGGAAAAGTGGTGGTCTTTATGAGTGGGCGGGCTTTGTCCGCATACTTGGGAACCCACTGGACGTAGTAGGAGAAGAGCTCCAAGCACCATTTGAGGGCCTTGAGGCTGCGGGGGAGGGGAAGTTCCTTAAGGGCGCGCATGCGGTCGGGGTCGGGACCTAGGACCCCGTTTTCCACGACATAGCCGAGGATGGCTAGCCTGGTTGTGTGGAAAACGCATTTTCCCTCATTATAGGTCAGGTTAAGGAGGAACTTTTCGAGGTTTGCGTCATGGTCCTGCTGGTCATGGCCGCAGATGGTGACATTGTCCAAGTACGGGTATGTAGCCCGCAAACTGTACTGGTCCACAATTTGATCCATCGCCCTTTGAAAGACGGAGACCCCATTTGTGACGCCGAGGGGGACCCTGAGGAAGTGGAAGAACCGGCCGGCTGCTTCGAAGGCAGTACAGGGGCGGTCTTTTGGTCGGATGGGGAGCTGGTGGTAGGCGGATGAGGTCGACCGTGGAAAATACTCGGTATTGGGCGATCCGATTTACCATTTCCGCGATGCGAGGAAGGGGGTACGCATTAAGCTGCGTGAAGCGGTTTATGTCTGGCTATAATCCACAACCATCCGTTTCTTCTCCCCGGACCGGACTACCACCACTTGCGCTCTCCAAGGGCTGTTGCTAGCCTCGATGACCCCTCTCCCAGTAAACGCTGGACCTCTGACTTGATAAAAGCCATATCTTGGGCACTGTAGCGCCGGCTCCTGGTGGCGACGGGCTTACAGTCAGGAGTGAGTTTAGCGAATAGCGAGGGGGTGCGACTTTCAGTGTCGCAAGGCAGCATACCATGAGGGGGGGGCAAGGGTCCGCCGAACTTCAGTGTCAGGCTTCGGTGGCTGCACTGGAAATCCAGTCCGAGCAGCAGGGGGACACGGAGGTGGGGAAAGATATTACATTTGAAACGGGTGAATTTGGCGCTTTGGATCGAGAGATCCGCAATACAGTACCCCTTGATTTGTACCGAGTGGGACCCGGATGCGAAGGCTATGGTTTGGGACGCGGGATGAGTGCGCAGGGAGCAGCGCCTTACTGTTTCAGGATGGATAAAGCTCTCCGTGCTCCCGGAGCCGAAGAGGCATGCAGTGTCGCACCCATTGACCTGGACCTGCATCATAGAGTTCTACAGGTGTTTTGGCCGAGTTTGGTCGAGGGTGATCGCTCCTACTCACGGGTAGTCCGAGTCCTCAGCCGAGTCGGACTCTTAAAATGGCCGCCGCCGTCGGCTGCGCGTGTCGGGTAGAGAAGATGGCCGCCGACAAGACGGCCGCTCCCATGATTCGCACGAGGCTGATGACGCGTCAGAAGGGGGCGTGTCGGGTTGGTGCGCAGCCGCATTACGAGGCCTGCGGGCCTGAGAGCCTGATTTTCGGGCCGGCTGTTCTTTGTTCTTCTGGCCCCCAGGTCTGGCCAGGCAGACCCTCGCAAAATGCCCCTTCTTCCCGCAGTCGCTGCAGATCGCGGAGCGGGCTGGACAGCGTGAGCGTGGGTGCTGGCCCTTCCCGCAGAAGGAGCACGGTGTTCCCCCATGATGAGCGGGTCGCCGTGTGGCGCAGGCCTGTAACATGGCTGAGTCTGAGGAGGTCCGGTGGGGGCTCGCAGAGTCCGCGGGGTACGCACCCAAATTATGTCGGGCCACCTTCAGCGAGGAGGCGAGCGTTAGCGTGTCCTGGAGGTCTTCTGCCCCGTTTACGAGCAGCCGCTGCCGGCATGTAGAGAGCAGATGCCTGGCGTGCACCTCGTTGATAGGCTTGACGAACCGTTTGCGGAGTAGCTCAACCGCCTCTTCATAAGTCGCCGCCTTTTCGAGCATGGGGGAGATTCTGTGACTCACCCGGGCGTGGAGTAGACGCAGCTTGCGCGGCCCCAGGATGGGAGTCTCTGAGGAGTCCAGGTAAGCCTCGAAGCATCGGAACCAGTATTAAAAAAATTTCCTTTGCCTCCGGTGTCCGTGCTTCCAGGTTGAGCTTGTCTGGTTTTAGGCCTGCGTCCATCCTGATGTAGTTTAGTTTATTAAATTGTGGTACCCTCAATCACGACGCTTAGAGTGTAAACGGTAAAGAAGGCTTTAATAAACTAAGAACTAGACTGGTGCCGAGACGTGTGCTAACAGCTACGCCGCCCACAAGGCGGCCCCTTATATACGGCTCCCAGACGGGCGGAGCCGGAGGCGGAGTTCCCCAGGTTTCCAAGCCCGGTCTTAAAGGGGACATCACCTTACATGATGACAAGGGTACAGTGTTACAGTAACCGTTCATCACAAATTTCCTATTTTTTAGCAAGGCATATCACCGTGACAGAACCACGAATGATAGGAATAAAGTCACTAATTTTAAATAAGTATGCAGTATTCCATGTTCTTGGGACAAATTAACTGAATGACAAACATCACTTAAAATTAATCATCCTGTGTGCGTCTGAAGGAATAAAGACATTAGGGTTGCCTATCTTTTCTACACAAGGGTAAAATCAGTGAGGATTTATAAAATAAAAACGCTGAAATCTTGACTGCTCCTTGTTCAATACATGCATAATGATTCCATTTTTAAGCCTCACAGAAATGAATTACTTTTCCCAAAAGACTAAATTAGATCAAAGCAAAGATCTAAATTACCCCAGAGGAACTTTTATCTTCACTATTATCTAACAACTTCAAAATTTCATTGTGATGAAAATAATACAGTTGCATCTGTTAAAAGATTCACATCCAGTGTGTTTCCGGTTTACCTTGTTCCACTTCAAGCAAAAAATTGCAAATTGATCACAGTTTGGCAATGTGTAGGTCAGCACACGCGCTGAGGCAGTTCACGCTAATTTGACGACTAATCTAGAGTACCAAACCACCAGGAATGGATCAAATCTATTTTCTGGTGAGGCATGTTATTTTGGGGTCAGCTAAACCGCAACATAATAAATATGGGAGCAATCACACTCCGTTTTATCTTTTTCAAAACATTTTGCACACTGATGTGGAATGCGCTTTCCTTTTTAAAAATTTTTCCCAGACAGTTTAAAATTCTACAGCCAAGAAAGAAAATAAGACTAAAGAAAATACCCAACAAGTTTGAGTGAGATGGTTGCAAGGAACAAAGTTTCTTTAATAAGGATCAGATGAAGGAATAATGGGTTGAACAGCTCCATTCTGTGCTCTTGCCTTGAAACGAAACATCCCGCAGCCTTGTTCACCGTGGCTGGGGGCTTCAATCAGACCAAGCTCAAGAGCGTACTATCAAATTACCACCAACACGTCACCTGTTCCACCAGAGACCAAAACATCGTGGGCCACTGCTACACAAATATCAAACATGCCTACCGATCTATTGCCCGCCCACACTTTGGCAAATCTGACCACAAGGCTGTACTCCTGCTCCCGGCTTATAAGCAAAAACTGAAGTGGGAGAATCCGTCACAGAAAGTCGTGCATTGTTGGTCTGAGGAATCGGATGATCTCCTACGGGACTGCTTAGAGTCAGTGGACTGGTCAGTATTTAAAAACCCTGCGACCAGCCTGAACCAATAATCCACTACAGTAACTGACTTTAGTAAGTGTCTAGAAGACTGTGTGCCAAAGAGACAAATCCATGTGTTTCCCAACCGGAAACCCTGGATGAACAGGGATATCCACTGCTTGCTGAAGTCTAGGTCTGAGACGTTCAAGTCAGGCGACACTGACCTATACAAGAAAGCCAGATATGATCTAAGGAGATCCATCAAAGATGCCAAATGACAATGCCGGACCAAGCTAGGGTCCCACACGGGACCCCGCCGACTATGGCAAGGTCTGCAAGACATAACAGGCTACAAGATGAAGGCACGTAAAATCGTCGGCTCCAATGCACCCCTCCCTGATGAGCTCAATGCGTTCCATGCACGCTTTGAACAGGAGGTCAGCGAGAGTAAACCCTCCACCCCAGAAGCCTTGGATGAACTTGTTTCTGAGATCACCATTGCAGACGTCAGACCGTAGCCCAATCCATCATGCAAACCAGCCTTCTCGAAGGTCAACTCTCGGAAAGCCACTGGCCTGGAAGGGGTACCCGGATGGGCACTCGTGTCTTGCGCGGATCAGCTGGCGGGGGTATTCGCAGACATCTTCAACCTCTCTTTACAACAATCTGAGGTCCCTATCTGCTTCAAGAAGATGACCATCACCCCTGTACCCAAAAAAAATCCAAGCAGCGTGCCTTAATGACTATCGTCTAGTGGCTCGGACATCCATCATCGTGAAGTGCTTCGAACGGTTAGTCATGGCACGAATCAACTCCAGCCTCCCGGATTGCCTTGATCCACTGCAGTTCACCTATCGCTGCAACAGGTCCACAGCAGACGCCATCTCCATGGCCCTGCACTCTACCATGGAACACCTAGGTAACAAAGACACCTATGTCAGACTCCTATTTGTCGACTACAGCTCAGCGTTCAACACCATCATTCCTATGAAACTCATCTCCAAACTCCGTGGCCTGGGCCTCGGTTCCTCCCTCTTCAACTAAATCCTGAACTTTCGAACCCACAGGCCCCAATCAGTAAGGGTAGGCAACAACACCACCTCCACGATCATCCTCAACACCGGTGCCCCACAAGGCTGTGTCCTCAGCCCCCTACTATACTCCTTATACACCTATGACTGTGTGGCTAAATTCCCCTCCAACTCGATTTTCAAATTTGCCGATGACACAACAGTACTGGGTCGGATTTCAAACAATGACGAGACAGAGTACAGGAATGAGGTAGAGAATCTGGTGAACTGGTGCGACGACAATAATCTTTCCCTCAATTTCAACAAAATGAAGCAGATCGTCATTGACTTCAGGAAGCATAATTGAGAACATGCTTCTGTCTACATCAATGGGAACGAAGCAGAAAGGGTCGAGAGCTTCAAGTTCTTAGGTGTCCAGATCACCAACAACCTGTCCTGGTCCCCCCATGCCGACACTATAGTTAAGAAAGCCCACCAACCACTCTACGTTCTCAGAAGACTAAGGAAAATTGGCATATCACCTACGACTCTCCCCAACTTCTACAGATGCACCATAGAAAGCATTCTTTCTGGTTGTATCACAGCTTGGTATAGATCCTGCTCTGCCCAAGACCTCAGGAAATTACAAAAGGTCGTGAATGTAGCCCAGTCCATCACACAAACCAGACTCCCATCCATTGACTCTGTCTACAATTCCCGCTGCCTTGGAAAGGTAGCCAGCATAATTAAGGACCCCACGCACCCCGGACATACTCTCTTCCACCTTCTTCCGTCAGGAAAAAGGTACCAAAGTTTGAGGTCACGTACCAGCCGACTCAAGAACAGCTTCTTCCCTACTGCCATCAGACTTTTGAATGGACCTACCTCGTATTAAGTTGGTCTTTTCTCTACACCTTGCTATAACTGTAACATTATATTCTGCAGTCTCTCCTTCCTTCCCTATGTACGGTATGTATTGTTTGTACAGCATGCAAGAAACAATACTTTTCACTGTGTAGTAATACATGTGACAATAATAAATCAAATCAAAATCTGTCATTTTATGATTCCATGAGAGGTATTATGATTCCATAGAGATCAATAACTTTGACAAATTCAAAGTTACAATTATTAGCGCAAGATTTCAAGTTTTAAAATGTTTACTGTATCAAGTGACTAAACCAAAAAGAACACTATTAACTAAACACTATTGTATTTTCATCAGCAATTTATACTTTGATTACCCAATAGAATTTACCCTGTCTATTCTTGACAATCAAAAACCTCAATTTTATTGTCAACTCAGTCTTTTAAGTAAACATCCAATTCTCATGGAACCAATCCAAAGTCATTCACAGCTCCCAAGAGTTTTACTTCAGTTCTTTATCTTTTTCCAAGAATATTTTCCACAATGAGAGTTTTCTGGGGATTCTCCCTTTTGCTTCAGAAAGACGAACCTTAGAGCCTTGTTTTAACTCCTCACAAACTCGGTCTTCAAAAGGAGTGTGAACTGCCACCCACATTCTGCAAGGTGAACGATAGAGTCAGAATTTTCTTTGACTAAGGTTCAGGCCTGGCTAACATCTATCTCTTTTTGCTCCCCCAACTCAGTTAGCTGCAGGCCAGACAAGGCCAAAAACTACAATTCCCTCTCTGTGATATTTCTGGGTTCAAGCAACAGCTTCCTCTATCTCTATCCCTTCCTTAATCAAAGGAAAGCAGTGACATTTCTACTTGGATGCAAAGCGAATGAGCTATCTCTGATCACCACTACCTTTCATCTTCGACACGATAGGACAGGATCCGGCACAACTACTCACAACCCCTCCCGAGTCACTCACCACCCTGACTTGGAAATATATCGCTGCTCCTCCACTGTCACTGGTGCAATATCCTGGAACGCCCTCCCTAACAGTATAGTGGATGTACCTACACCTCAGGGACTGCAGCGGTACAAGAAGGCAACTCACAACACAGGGGCTGGTTTAGCACACTGGCTAAATCGCTGGCTTTTAAAGCAGACCAAGGCAGGCCAGCAGCACGGTTCAATTCCCGTACCAGCCTCCCCGAACAGGCGCCGGAATGTGGTGACTTGGGGCTTTTCACAGTAACTTCATTTGAAGCCTACTTGTGACAATAAGCGATTTTCATTTCATTTCATTTCATTCATTCCATTTCATTTCTGAAGGGCAACTAGGGATGGGCAATAAATGCTGGCCTAACCAGTGACACCCACATCCCGTAAATGAATTAAAAAAACAACTTTTCTGGGTTGTAGTAGATTAAGGTTTCCTCATGGTGGACTTAGAGAAAGAATTATCATTGTCCCCAATATAAATATTTGGCACCTCCCTTTCCATAAAATAATCTGAATCCTCGATTTGATCCGAACAATTAAACCACCAAGGTTTACTATCAGTTGGGCTCTAGCATAGGTCCCTTTTCATTTAACCAACATTTTGTCCCTTTTCATTTAACCAACATTTCAAGATACAGTCCAAAACTACGATAATCTTTTGATCAAAAGATACAGTCCAAAACCGAAATAATGCTATAAACCACACACTTAAACAGCAGCAAACAGACCACCCTATAGGTTACTGCATACTCTAGAAATCCTGGTTCCAGGAGTGATGCTAACGAACTACATATATGAAGAAGAGCTACAGGTGAGAGTGCCATAGGTAACCATTGGTACAGAAGTCAAGTGATGTTTTGTCAATTGCATTCTCTGCAGATTTTTTGAATTACAAGCACAGTAGCTCAAATACTCCTGATGTGAATATTAGCCAATGATTGCACCATCCGTTGCTTCAGTCATAGCTATGTGGAGGACTGACAACATAGTTATCTCTGTTAACAATAGCAGACTGTATATTCTGGCAGAACACTTCTCATTAATTTCACTAACCTGCCAGAATTTGGATCAGAGTCCACAAGGAATAGACTATCTCCTGCAATTCACCTATCAGGACTGTAATATTTCATCTGTGGCCACATGTAGACTTTGCAGCACTTTAAAAATGCCAGTGATAGAAGATTAAGCAAGCATTCTTCAGAATTTTCACCTCTCCCAGAATTAAAAAAAAAAAAAATCTTTATTGTCACAAGTAGGCTTACATTAACACAGAAATGAAGTTACTGTGAAAAGCCCCTAGTCGCCACATTCCAGCGCCTGTTTGGGTACACAGAGGGAGAATTCAGAATGTCCAAATTACCTAACTGCACGTCTTTGGGACTTGTGGGAGGAAACCAGAGCACCCGGAGGAAACCCACGCAGACACGGGGAGAACGTGCAGACTCCACACAGATAGTGATTCAAGCCGGGAATCAAACCTGGGACCCTGGCACTGTGAAGCAACAGTGCTATCCACTGTGCTACCGTGCTTCCCATTTCAGTCATCTGTTCAACTTGTTTGTACCGACGTGGGTCAATTGTGTTTACCTTTCCAAGTTATATTTTGAGGGCTTCAATTATCAATTTATCATGGGCCCAACACCGATTCGGAGTGCAAGAAATTTGTTATGGTAGCTTTTCAATCAGCAAGAGTGTAGCACCGTCAATATGACGCGAGGCAGGTTGAGGTAATGTCAATTGAAGGCTTTATTAAGCAGAACTTTATCCCCAGTAGCGTGGTTACAGAATGCAACTGCTGAGGGAAATGGAGGGAAAAACTGAGTTCTTATACCGGCATTTCTGGGTGGAGTCCAGTAGGTGGCAGATCCTATCAGGACCTGGCATCCCTCCACCAATAGCCTGTCGACACGTGGTGTACCGTATTACCCCTAATACATACCACCACAAAGAGAAAAGGACACCTTTGTAACATGGCAGGCGAGAACGTGTACTTTTATTAACCAGTTTTCAAGTCAGTTTTGCTGCACTTGAACATGGTAAAAAAATAACTGAGGCGGATAGGAGAGGGGGCTGGAGCAGAGAGGTTGTTGCATTGACGACAGTGTGTGTACTGAATGGTGGGTAAAGCTAGATCCACTCCAGCAGCAAGGGTACTGCTAATGTGGGGGCTTAAAAATAATGAAACAGCCAGGGATGGTGCTGAAGGGAAGTACTTTCCCTAAATGACACAAATTACAATCAAGAAATAAGCATAGAATTAGCACTCACCATCACATAATACAATTAAAAGAAACTCAAAAGAACTTGCATCCTACAAGCTTACACAAAAAGTGAATTTGTGGCAGAATGAACAGAGAACTGATCAATATACCACAAAGCATTAGTTTTCTCATCTGTGCAGTTAGTGGAGTTCATTTGAATTAATGTCAGGGTCAATTACAACCTTCCACACTTGCTAAACAGCCTAACACTCAGGGTTTGATTCTCCCCCAAAATTTCGAAGTTAATTTGTGTCAAGTTTTTCAGGGAGTTTATTGCCGGCACTGCCGGTGAGTTCCCCACTGCTATTCAATGATACTCAAGTACCTTTTTGGGGACTTCCGGTTGCGGCTATGCCTAGGTAGGTCGCACGTTCGGCAGCTCTTACCGGGAACGGACTTTTGGGCTCTTTAGAGGAGCCCCAACGGCAATTGTTCGATGGCTTCCAGTGTGGGAAGGTGACAGCAAGGTCCCGCCAACATTATATGGATTGGACCAGGGGTGGAGCGGTTAATAAAGTGATCCTGGTGCAGCGAAAAGTGCGAGGGAGGAAAAGCAAGATGGCGGCGGGTGGAGACCAAGCAGCGTGGGCGCAGTGGTCGCAGGAGCAGCAGGAGTTTCTTAAACGCTGCTCTGAGGACAGAAATGCTGCCGCCAATGAAGGCGGCGATTGAGAAGCTTGTGGAGACCCAGAAGGCCCAAGGGGCGGCGATCCGGGAGGTGCGGCAAAAAGCCTCGGAGAACGAGGACGAGATCTTGGGTCTGGCGGTGAAGGTGGCGGCGCACGAGGCGCTGCACAAGAGGTGGGCGGAAGAATTCGAGGACCTGGAGAACAGGTCGAGGAGGAAGAATCTTCGGATTCTGGGTCTCCCTGAAGGAGTGGAGGGGCCGATGCCGGGGCATACATGAGCACGATGCTCAATTCGCTGATGGGCGCGGGAGCTTTCCCGAGGCCCCTGGAGCTGGATGGGGCTCATCGGGTCCGGGCAAGGAGATCCAAAGCCAACGAGCCGCCAAGGGCAGTAGTGGTGAGATTCCACCGCTTTATGGACAGAGAGTGTGTCCTGAGATGGGCCAAAAAAGAGCGGAGCAGCAGGTGGGAGAACACGGAGATCCGAATTTACCAGTGCGGAGGTGGCTAAGAAGAGGGCTAGTTTCAACCGGACTAAGGCGGTGCTCCATCGGAACGGGGCGAGGTTCGGGATGCTGCAGCCAGCGCGATTGTGGGTCACGTTCCAAGATCGGCACCACTACTTTGAAACGATTGATGAGGCATGGAACTTTATCCAGACTGAAAAGTTGGACTCAAATTGAGGGTTTGTCGTGGGGGGATGTTTACTGTGTTTACTGCGTTTGGGAAATGTTCTTTTTGTTTTAGTGCTGGGTAGGGATGGGTGAATGGATTTGATGTGGGGGCTGTGGGAGAGTGTGGGCGTCGGTGTTGGTGGGGCAGGGCCCCGCGGAGGAAGAGGGGGTGTGGAGGCCCGGGGATGGGGAGTTGGGGTAAGGCCGCAAAAAGGAGCTGCGCCAGAGGGGGCGGGGCCGGCTCAGGAAAGCGCGGGCTTTTCCTGCGTTAGGGACCCGGGGGAAGGGCGGTGCTGGAGTGGAGCACACACTGACTGACAAGGGGTGGGGGGGATTCTCACACTGGGGGGTTGATGGAATGACGGGAGAGGCCGGGGTCACCAGGAGTCAGCTGACTTACGGGAATGTCATGGGGGGAGCAAAATGGCTAGATGAGGATCTAGCGGGGGGAGGGGGGGGGGAAACTGGGTTGCTGTTGCATTGGCCAAAGGGGAGCTGGAAGTAGGAGAGGTAGTCGGGGCGGGGGTCCGCCGCCTGGGGGACTGGAGGGTGCGGGAGATGCGGGCATGTGGCTGGCCTAGAAAAGGAGTTGGCTAGTCGGCGGGGGGGGGGGGTCGAGTAGCCCCCCGATCCGGCTGATAACGTGGAATGTGAGGGGCTTGAACCCGCCGGTCAAGAGGGCCCGGGTGTTCGCGCACTTAAAGGGACTGAAGGCAGACGTGGTTATGCTCCTGGAGACACATCTGAAGGTGGCAGATCAGGTTAGGCTGAGAAAAGGATGGGTAGGGCAGGTCTTTCATTCAGGGCTGGATGCGAAGAAGAGGGGTTGCAATACTGGTGGGGAAGCGGGTGTCGTTCGAGGCACTGAATACTGTAGTGGATAATGGAGGTCGATATGTGATGGTTAGTGGTAGGTTGCAGGGGATGCGGGTGGTACTGGTGAACGTATATGCCCCGAATTGGGAAGATGCCGGATTTATGAAACGCATGCTGGGTCGGATTCCGGATCTGGAGGTAGGAAGCTTGATAATGGGGCGGGGGGTGGAACTTCAACACGGTGCTGGACCCAGCACTGGTAAGAGGCCAGCTGCGGCCAAGGTGCTCCGGAGGTTTATGACCCAATTGGGGGGAGTGGATCCATGGAGGTTTGCTAGGCCGCTGGCCAGGGAATTTTCCTTCTTTTCCCACGTCCATAGAGCATACTCCCGGATAGATTTTTTCATTTTGAGTAGGGCCCTAATCCCAAAAGTGGAGGGAACAGAATATTCAGCCATAGCCGTCTCGGACCACGCCCCGCATTGTGTTGAGCTGGAGTTGGGGGAGGAGAGGGACCAGCGCCCACTGTGGCCCCTCGATGTGGAACTGTTGGTGGATGAGGGGGTGTGCGGGCGGGTGCGGGGGTGTATTGAAATATATTTGGAGGCCAACGACAACGGGGTGGTGCAGGTGGGGGTAGTCTGGGAGGCGTTGAAGGCGGTGGTCAGGGGAGAGCTAATCTCCATTAGGGCCCACAGGGAGAAGAGAGAGGGGAGGGAGAGGGAGAGGTTGGTGGGGGAGATTTTAAGGGTGGACAGGAGGTATGCAGAGGCCCCCGAGGCTACTTAGGGAGCGACGGAACCTCCAGACGGAATTCGACCTGTTGACCATGGGGAAAGCAGAGGCACAGTGGAGGAAAGCGCAGGGGGCGATGTATGAGTATGGGGAGAAGGCGAGTCAGATGCTGGCACATCAGCTTCGTAAGAGGGAGGCAGCAAGGGAGATTGGTGCAGTTAAGGATAGAGGGGGTAATACGGTGCGGAGTGCGGTGAGAATGAACAAGGTATTTAGGGACTTCTGTGGGGATCTGTACAGGTCAAAGCCCCCAGCGGGGGAGGAGGGGATGCAACAATTCCTAGATCAGCTGAGGTTCCCGAGGGTGGAGGAGGAGGAGGTGGCTGGTTTGGGGGCGCCGATTGGGCTGGAGGAGCTGGTTAAAGGATTGGGGAGTATGCAGCGGGGGAGGCCATGGGGCCGGATGGGTTCCGGTTGAATTCTACAGGAAATAAGTGGGTCTGCTGGGCCCGTTGCTAGTGAGGACTTTTAATAAGGCGAGGGAGGGGGGGACCTTGCCCCCGACAAAGTCCAGGCATTGATTTCTTTGATCTTGATGCGGGACAAGGATCCACTGCAATGTGGGTCGTATAGACCGATCTCGCTCCTCAATGTTGACGCTAAGTTGCTGGCGAAGGTGCTGGCTACGAGAATTGAGGACTGTGTCCCGGGGGTGATTCATGAGGACCAGACGGGATTTGTGAAGGGTAGGCAGCTAAATACAAATGTGTGGAGGTTCCTCAATGTGATTATGGAACACCGGGTGTCGTTGTCTGCCGACAACCTGTATGTGGCGGATCCAGTGGAGGGGATGGCAGAGGTCATGCGGATCTTTAGGGAGTTTGGGGACTTTTTGGGGTATAAACTCAACGTAGGGAATTGTGAGCTCTTTGTGGTGCATTCAGGGGACCAGGGAAGGGGGATAGATGAGCTACCGCTGAAGAGGGCGGAAAAGAGCTTTCGGTACAGAAGAATCCAAGTAGCTCGGAGTTGGGGGGCCCTGCACAATTCAGGATTCAGGACAGGGTGATTTCGGGTGTATGGGTTGGAGAAGGCATGGTTTCAGCGATTTACCAGGAGCTGAAGGAAGAAGAGGAGGCCTCGGTGGAGGATTTAAAGGGCAAGTGGGAGGAGGAGCTTGGGGAGGAGATAGATGAGGGTTTGTGGGCTGATGCCCTGAGTAGGGTTAATTCTTCCTCCTCTTGCACCAGGCTCAGCCTAATACAGTTCAAAGTTACTCACAGAGCGCATATAATAGGGGCGAGGTTGAGTAGGTTCTTTGGGGTGGAGGACAGATGTGGGAGGTGCTCGGGGAGCCAGGCAAATCACGTCGATATGTTCTGGTCGTGCCCGGCGCTGGATGGGTTTTGGAGGGGTTTTGCGAGGCCTATGTCCAAGGTGGTGAACGCCCGGGTCAAGCCGAGCTGGGGATTGGCATTATTTGGGGTATCAGACGAGCCGGTAGTGCAGGAGGCGAAAGAGGCCAGTATTCTGGCCTTTGCGTCCCTGGTAGCCCGGCGGAGGATTTTGCTACTATGGAAAGATGCAAAGGCCCCTAGTGTGGAAGCTTGGATCAATGACATGGCAGGGTTCATCACGCTGGAGAGGATAAAGTTTGCCTTGCGAGGGTCTGTGCAGGGGTTCCTCAGGCGGTGGCAACCATTCCTAGACTATCTCGCAGAGCATTAGGAGGAGGTCAGCAGTAGCAGCAGCCCAAGGGCAGGGGAGGGGGGTTCTTTTGGGGTGGCATTTGGGTGAAGGTGTTTTTTTTCCCCTATTTGTGTTTTTAATTGTTATATGGGGGGTTATTGTATATATGGGAAATCCAATGTATAATTTTGGATTGTTGTGCTCTTGTTTCTTTCTTTTTGTTGGTGGGGGGGGGGGCACATTATGAAACACATTATGAAAATTTGAATAAATATAGATATATATTTTTTTTAAAGTACCTTTTTGGGCCTGGGGAGTTTCTCACCGGTTTAGCCCACACCAAATTTATTTTAGCACTGGGAGCTGAACTCCGAGGTCGGACTGCCATTTTGAAAGGGTGCCCCGAATGACCTAGTGGGTACCCCACACTTCCCACTCATGGGCAATGTCACCCACCCACACACATGGACTCTATTCCACATCCCCCAAGTGAGGATACCCCGCTATGGGGTCCCTGGGGGCCCCCCTCTTCAGGCACCCTCAAGCCCCCTTACAGCAAGCACCCCTTCCTTCCAAGACCCCCACCCATCATGATGGGCCGAATGGCCTCCTTCTGGACTGGAGAAATTCTATGTTCTATTCTATGGTTCTATTGCTCCTGCTTTTTTTTAAAACAATGCCTCATTTATAAAACATTTTAGTTCTGTCATGGGAGGCAAGAGGAAAATGATTCATTTTTCAAGCTTTGCATCTGTAAATTAATGATCAACATTTTAAATATTAACCGTTAGGTAAGGGCTTTTCAGAACTCTTGGGGGAGGATGTCCTGTGCACATCTCATTCTGAAGTACACCGATTTTCAGTACAGTAAATACTTTTCCCATATAAAACCCTCAGGGCAGTATCCAAATTTATCATGGAAATTAATTTAGGTTCAGCAACAAACTGACAACTAAATTCTGTGTGCTTAAATAAATAAATTATTAAGTGCTCTGTTGGGAAAAATACACCAAAGTTCACTTAAGGTTTGCCTGGGATGCAAAAACCAAGTTTAATTTTTGTTTGGACATTTTCCAGAGAAACAACAGTTTCAAAATCATCCTTTGTTCCTCCCTAAAAACGTGGCAATTGTCATGCTTTAAAAAATAAAAGTGTCCCAATGGACTACCCTGCAAGAAAAAGTTCTAAAACCAAAACCATCTCCATTGGACGCTCCCTCAAACAAACCAGACTGTTTATTTTTCTCTCTCAGCAGGAAGGCATTAGAAACTATAGAGAGCAGAGAGGGGTTAGAAATCCTCAGGCCAAGTAAAGTGTCTGGGCCACATGTCTTGCCAACTGACATCTCATTGACAAGTGCCAGTAACAGTGATACCCAAATTTGATGAGTCCAGTTTGAATAGGGAAACATAAAGTAACTAAACTGCACAGATCAACAGACGGGGTTTACATATAGTTGACCTACTTCTAGTTCTGGGGGGAAAAAACATCAACAGTCACACAGAGCTGGGCAGCACGATGGAAATGAAATGAAAATCGCTTATTGTCACAAGTAGGCTTCAAATGAAGTTACTGTGAAAAGCCCCTTGTTGCCACATTCTGGTGCCTGTTTGGGGAGGCTGGTACAGGAATTGAACCGTGCTGCTGGCCTGCCTTGGTCGGCTTTCAAAGCCAGCGATTTAGCCCTGTGCTAAACCAGCCCCTGGAGCAGTGGTTAGCACTGCTGCCTCATGGCGCCGAGTTCCCAGGTTCGTTCCTGGCTCTGGGTCACTGTCCCGTGTTGAGTTTGCACATTATCCCAGTGTTTGCATGGGTTTCGCCCCCACAACCCAAAGATGTGGGGGGTAGACGAATTGGCCAAGTTAAATTGCCCCTTAATTGGAAAAAATGAATTAAAAAACAAAAAACAATCACACAGAGCTGGTGAATTTCATAGTGTAAGAGCAATTTTTGAAGTTCCCTATCTTGTTTTGGCTGCACACACACAGCAACTTAAATGGGCCAAATTGTGCAGCCTGCGAAGGAACTTTTAGGTTGTTCAGTCACGCAGCTTCATAGGAAAATGGATTACGAACCATTTCCGGTCACTTTATATCATCTTGTGGTGAAACACATTATGAAATAAAGCACACCAGAATGAAACTGAACGCTGGGTCAAGGGACAAAAAGAGGTGGGGAAAAATGGAAGTCATATAAAGTTGGTCTTTAACCAGATCACACGGAATGCCATAATTTTGTAGAAAGTATACATTCTTGCGTCACTTCCCTCCAACTTAGAAACAATAGGTACAAAGTTTGCTTGCCATGAATTTGATCATTAAGATTACAGCTGAAGATGTCTCACGCTGATTTTTTCAATATGTTGCTTATGATTAAACAGAAAGATTATAGAATTGTTCGAAACATTAAGAATCATGTATAAAGAGTCCTTAGTGTCGTTTGCTCACCACTAATTCATCGCCCCAGCCACCGCTGGAGTTACAATTCAAATATCTCCTGTTTAAAAGACCACCCTCAGAAGCTGCAGTCTTATTCCATAATTGCCTATCCAGCATGGTATTACATATAAATATATACAACAACCATTAGATAAATAGCAAGAAGTCTTACAACACCAGGTTAAAGTCCAACATGTTTGTTTCAAACACTAGCTTTCGGAGCACACCAGTGTTTGAAACAAACCTGTTGGACTTTAACCTGGTGTTGTAAGACTTCTTGCTGTGCTCACCCCAATCCAACGCTGGCATCTCCACATCATTAGATAAATATACACATTAATTATTATGTAAATATGCACATTACATAAAATACACATTACTAATTACATAAATATACACGTTAACCATTACCCAAGAGGAAAGGGTGCTAATTGTTAAGTTCTGATAATGATTATGCCAAGTGCTTAAACCTAATACAACATACATTTAAATTACATTATTACCGTCATATTATGAGCATTTTAATAGAATCCTTAAATTGACCTCCACAGTTCCTTTGAAAATGCATTTTCACAGAGCATTCCCAACTTGTTCCCAAGTGCTTACAACGAAGGTTGATAAACATATACTAACCAGCAAGTCTTTCTTAAGGTTCCACACATTTGGGGCTAAGATCCCTCTGGTAACAGCAGTATTCTGGGATTTTACCAAGTGGCAACTGCTTTATTTAGGGCTATCTCCGATGACTGTTCACCTGCTCTTCAACGTTGGTTGGGGGAGGTGACGGGAGCAAGTATTGTAGCTGTCCCCATCCAACAAGTTCAGTTCACAACATCCAGCTAGAACCAATCACTTTTCCCCCACAGCCATTTTTATCCTCTGTGTCTCTCTACTATATCCATTTACACACCCCCCGCCCCCCAAAAACTCAATCAAAAACTCACCACATTATGAAACAAATCTTTGAATCAAGCCCAAACAATCTAAGGTGCACATCATCATTTTGTGATTTTGGAATCTGTCATTGCAAGTTCAATTTCTGGATATCAGAGCAGCAGAACAAAGAGTGCAGACTGTGGTTCTCAGCACATCAGAACTTTGTTTTACCCATAACTTCATGAAGAGTAATTTCTCCTAATAGCAGAGATTTTGTTTACAGAAAATTACTGCTTCTCATTTATCTTCATCTTAACTTGTGTACATGGAAAAAGCTGTTGCCTGGGTATCAATGTTATCTACAATAGTAATAACGTCCGCAAAGCCAGGTCAAATATCCTGGACAGCTGTTAAAATGCCCAGAAGCTAAATGACCAATCAGTACAATATATAAATATTGCATTAATTGCCTGTGTCACAGAACATGCATGTTTTTATAGTGCAGATATGAATCATTTACCTTTTTTAAAGACACCACCTTGCTGAGTTTTCATCTTGTCTAAAAGGAGAGCAAACCAGCATCTTGCACCTTCCAAAGTAGTCCGACAATTGATAGTCTAATTGTTTGTTTTGATTAAATATATTCAAAGAATCAAAATGTTACCAGAACAGCCAAATAAAGCATTTTTCTGAGCACTAAATTAGGGTATGGGAAGGGAGGGGAAGTGGGGAGGGTGTGGACGGTGGAGAGAGAGAGAAAATGGCAACTTGCAGTGTTTCATTTCCTCGATTAAACAATTCAGAGTCTTTTACTGTATTTTGGGATTATAAATTATTCAGAGTATTCCTACCCGGTAATCTATCTATGCACATTTATATGTTTTGTTTCATCTTTGAATTTGCTTCAAAGACTGTTGTGCCTTGCGGGGAGAATATAATTGGGAAAGGGGTAGTACAAGAAATATGATAATCAAGAGAGATGTAATGGTTAATATGGCTAATTAAATTAGATCTGAAGCATAAAGAACAAAATGGCAAGTGATGGCAGCCATGTAACCCAAAGAACACAGAACAGGCACTTGAATTGAAATGTGGCGAGTAACGGAAAGGAACTTCCTTCAGGAACTATTGGGTCATCAAGGAAGCTACTTGTCGACTGTATAAAAAGAGTCATTTTGTACCGCCACAGCTGCACTGATAATGATCCAGGAGTATGAAACAAGTGTCAAGCGACACTGACTTGGATTGGGTGGCAATGATGAGTAGGTGACATCGATGAGTAGGTGACATCTTTGTAATTGGATGGGTGCAAGTCCAAGACTGTGTTCACCAGTTCCCCATAGGTCTTGCTATGTCGATGTATTATAAGTAGGGATTCCCTGAGCAGAGATTATAGACACATTCGGCCAGCGCCCTGGAACCACGCTGGTCAAGGAGGGATGGGTTGTTACGGATGTCCCACGTGCGCACACCTACCAGACGAACATGCCTGGGGCTCAGGCTAGTGAAGAGAAACTCATGGAGACTGTGGTGTCTACCCGGGGCAAAAGGAGTTAGGTAACTCGTGATTGCTGCTTCGAAATTACTGCTCAGAGACTGTAAATCGAGACCCATTTATACAAAACAAATCTCCAATTCTGGCCTTTTGCACACCCCCTATCAACCCACAACTGGTATCCATTCCTTCAGCTACCCAGGCCCCAAGCTCTGAAATTCCCTTCCTAATCATCTCAGTATCCCAGTCTTAAGATGTTCTTTTGAACCTACTTCCTTGACCAAACTATTGGTCAGCTGTTGTAATAGCCATTATCTGACTTGGTGTCAACCTATATTTTGCTAAGGCTCCATGAAGTACTTCGGCACATATTATGCTAAAAATCTGATGTTTTGTTTATACTACCCTCTGCAAATTGAATCAATTTTCATTCAACTTCCGATTTCCTCCTGTTTGTTTTAAGAAATGGGTCATAATCAGCTTCTTGACCCACTGCAATTCTAGTGTTGATATTCCTAGTAGTAAGAGGAAGGAATAATAACACATGGAAGTAATTGAATGTGCATGGATTAAATTGGAACTTGGCAAGGCGACAACATTCCCATAATATTACTGCTAATTCTTCTCCCTGGTAGAGATGCTATCAAAGCGTGCTTGGTGAGTTGGAGTAGCACGGTGGTAGAGTAATTAGCACTGCTGTCTCACAGCTCCAGGGACCCGGGATCAATTCCAGCCTCAGTGACTATCCATGTGGAGTTTGCATGGGTTTCCTCCGGGTGCTCCGGTTTCCTCCCACAGTCCAAAGATGTTCAGGTTAGGTGGATTGGCCATGCTAAATTGCCCCTTAGTGTCCAGGGGTTAGGTGGGGTTACTGGGTTACGGGATGGGGTGGAGGCATGGGCTTAAGTAGAGTGCTCTTTCCAAGAGCCGGTGCAGACTTGATGGGCTGAATGGCCTCTTTCTGCACTGTTCAGTTCTATAATTCTAATGCTTTCTGTAATTGTAGACACAACAGCCCCACTGTGCTGATAGTGGACACAGTAAGTAGCGCAAGATTGTGCCTGATCTCCTGCAACAGCACAGTGCACTTGACAAAGTCCTCATCAAAGGCTATTAGTTAAACTGAAAGCAACAGAAATCAGAGTAAACTCTAGCAATGGGTAATAAACTGGTTGAAGAATAAAAAGCAATGGGTTCTTCTTAGAGTAGTTTTGTTGAGGTAGTTGGAAGGAAAATGTTGAATGGATGCCTCAGAGGCTACTACTAATTCCCACCTACATAAATGACTTGGCCAGAATTTTTATTGATCAAGTTGCCACAAGTCCAATCTGGGAGCTTGTGAAATCATGCGAGAAGACGTTGGGCCCACGTCCGGACATTATTGTCCTTGCACACAACATTATGCTTCAGATTGCCACAGTTGTCTGCCGTATTACAAGTGGCTAATTAAGCCTATTAACAATGCGATTGGTGCCTATTTTACATGGCCAGAAACATTAACTCAGCGGCCCAAAAGTGAATGAACTAAAATAAAGTTTGTGGCCGATGAAATTTAATGCACAGTATTATGCAAAGGATGGAGAATCTGAGTTTTTCTGCCTGGAAAGGAAATGTCAGAGAGGTTATATTTAAGAGCTGTACACAAGGTATTAAATGGCAGAGAAATGGTACATCCAGAATACTTATTTCAAATTCAATTGAGAGAGTAGAACACGCAGATATAGATAAAAACCTGCAAAAAGTAACAAAGACTCTAATGAGGTCCTTCACTTCAGGGAGCAAACTCTTGGATTCCCAGTGAAATAGTAGAGATGAAAAGAGATGATGCATTCAAGAGAAAAATTAGATGCTGCAACAGGGGGTCATGTAGAGTTCTTCTGGATAGATGATAGGCAATCTGGAAGGATGGATCTGATGTGTCTCATGACTAATTTCTTGAAGCACTTCATAATAGTTGTCAGGGGCCACCGGTCAGTAGTCGTTGAGGCACGTTGCCTGGTTCTTCTTCAGCGCCGGTATAATGGCGGTCTTCTTCAAGCAGGTGGCAACCTCAGAACGGAGTAGGAAGAGGTTAAAGATGTCTGCGAACACACCCGCCAGTTGGTCCACACAGGATGAGTGCTTGACCGGGGACTCTGTCAGGATCCACTATTCCAATCAGTCTCATCTAGTCTCCCCTCTACCTTCAAACCCAACTATCTAGATGACTGATAGATGTCAGCATGTGTTAGTAACACAATAAATCACCTCAGGAGAACTCTCTTCCCCTTTTAATTTGATTAGCAAAACAATAATTTTGCACGCAGAACAATCCAGGTCAATTCAGCTGAATACAATCAGAAACAATATAATTTTCAACTGTGGATTGCTAAGTCATTAAACATCCAGTGGATGCACTATCTAATTGCTACAGACACTTAAACTCATGGGTATTCGGTCATGTTAAAACATGCTGCTTGCATTACTTGTGTGGTAGAATTGTTATGTAGTACCTTTTATCTTTTGTAACGAGTTAAAAACAAGAACTTTCCAACTTTGCTTCACGAGCATAGCACTTGCCACATTAACAATACCTTTCTTAAACGGCCAGTAATACCACCCCCGCTTGATTTTATTTTAAAAACTAGCGAAATGTAAACTCTAATGGACCTAAATTTAAACTGAATCTGCCTAAGACAACTCATGTCATCAATCAAATTGTTCTTTAGTCAGATATCTGGAAATAATTCCACGTAAAAAAGCAAAAGCTGCATTGATATGCAATGTGCTTTAGCTGCCAAAACTAGAAAGCTATTGCCAGCTGTTATGCAAAGTAGTTTATTTTGTGATAGACAATTTTTCATAAGAATCAAAAAGGTCAAGGTACAAGAAGGCAATCAATTGATCTTTTTGGCATTTCAGTCCCCAGAACTTCTTGCGAATCAAACAGAACCAGGGAATATCACTTGATAGCTGTTATGCTTATCCAAGAACATTAAATCTAAAAATTTGAGCTGCATTTAATGCATAAAATTTAACTCCAATGGTAGAAGATCCTGCCAATGATAATACTATTAAAAGTTTTAAAGAAAAATGATTGTACTAAATTGACAAATACTAGCTGAGACATTTTCAAATGGAGTTGATTAATGTTTACTCTGACGAACCACCTGTAAATCCTGTGGATTAGAAATTAATTTTCGTATATTAATGTTTGCATACAACCTTTCACCTAAAACCAAATTATTAGTACTTTATGTTCTTCAAAATTAGTTGAGCTCATTTACTCATTTGTAGTTTGATATTGTGGAGGGTATTTCTTATAGAAGGTCATTTTCATTTTAAAGCAGCACTACTTGTGATTCTAATTAACACAATAAGGCTTCAAGATTTTATGTAAACTGCAGTGTCCCTTTTAATTTGGAAAACATTCCACTGAGCATAGTCAACAGCAAGATCATCATATGCCATAAGACAATGGAATCAAGTTGATCAAGTGTTTTATTCCATCTTTGATCACAAATTTATTAACAAATGCGAAGCAATCTGAAACTTTTATCAACTGAAAGGTTTGGTGCGATCAATTTGACGAACCAAAGCAAATGCACCAAAAAATCCCTCTGATAATGTATGATGTGAAAAGAACACCAGGCCACCGACTTCCGGTTGCGGTGATGCCTAGCTAGCCGCACGTTTCGGCGGCTCCAGCTCCAACGGACCTTCGGGCTCTTTTCCCGAACGGGAAATTTTTGGGCGACGAAACCCGATGTGGGGTGAGTGAATAGGGAGTCCCGTCCCCCCCCCCCCAACGAAAGAGGAAAATATCAGCGGCGGCGGCTGCAGCGCGAGGAATCTTCGACGAAAGGGACAGAAAGGGAGAAGGCACAAGATGGCGGCGGAGAAAGCCCAGGCGACATGGGGGCCCGAACAAGACGAATTCCTGAGACGGTGTGTGGAGCTACGAAAGAGGGAGGTGCTGACCCCAATGCTACAGGCAATTGAGGGGCTCAAGGAGGCACAAAGGACCCAGGAGACAGAGCTCCGCGTGGTGGAGCAGGAGGTGACGGATAATGAGGACGAGATCCTGGGCCTGGCGGTCAAAACACAGACGCACGAGGCGCTCCATAAAAAGTGCATTGAAAGGATTGAGGCCCTAGAAAACAGAGCGCGAAGGAAGAACCTTCGGATATTGGGTCTCCCTGAGGGAGTGGAAGGAGCGGACTGTGGAGCTTATGTAAGTACGATGCTAAGGTCATTGATGGGAGCTGAGGCCCCTACAGGCCCCTTGGAGGTGGAATGGGCACATCGGATCCCGGCGAGAAGACCAAAAGTGGGAGAACCACCCAGGGCGACAATCGTGCGATTTCACCGCCTTAAAGATAGAGAAGAGGTCCTGAGATGGGCTAAAAAGGTTCGGAGTAGCAGATGGGAGAATGCAGTGGTACGGGTGTACCAGGATTGGAGTGTGGAGGTGGCGGGAAGGAGGACGAGTTTTAACCGAGCCAAGGAGGTGTTACACAAAAAGGTGAAGTTCGGGATGCTGCAGCTGGTACGACTATGGGTTACGTACCAGGAGAGACACCATTATTTCAATACGGCGGAAGAAGCATGGACCTTTATTAAAGAGGAGAAATTGGATCGGAACTGAGGGACTGATACTATAGGGAATGTTATTGTTATGGTTGATGTAAATAGAGAAGTAAATTGGGATGGGGGAGACACTAGGAAATGTGGGCGCCGGTGAGGGGGGAAAGAAGGGACATAGGCGGAGAATGAGGAATGGGAGGGGGAGAGGAAAGAGAGCTGTGCCACAAGAGGCAGGTCAGATAAAGGGATGTTCCCGCGCCAGAAAGATTATGACGGTAAGACAGGCGCAAGGCGGATGGGAGTTCCCCACACGGGGGGGTCAAGGAGTGAGCAGGAGTAGCCGTGGTCAGTTGAAGTCAGCTGACTTGCGGAAGTAATATGGGGGGAGCAATCACGCTAGATGGGGATCTAGCGGGGGGGGGGGGGGGGGGGGAGAGAACTGGGTTGCTGCTGCGGAAATCAAAAAGAAAACGGTTACAGAGTGGGTGGACGGGGATGGAATGCGACGCCTGGGGAGCGGGTGGGAGCGCGGAGGCGGGATATGGGACTGGCCTAGAGAAGGTGATGGCTAGTCGACACGGGAGGGGGGCAGATAGCCCCCTAGTGAGGCTGATCACGTGGAACGTGAGAGGCCTGAATGGACCGATTAAAAGGGCCCGAGTGCTCGCGCACTTGAAAGGACTAAGGGCAGACGTGGCTATGCTCCAAGAGACGCACCTGAAGGTGGCGGACCAAGTTAGGTTAAGGAAAGGATGGGTGGGACAGGTGTTCCACTCAGGACTAGATGCAAAGAATAGAGGGGTGGCCATATTGGTGGGGAAACGGGTAGCATTTGAAGCAAAGAACATCGTAGCAGATAGCGGAGGTAGATATGTAATGGTGAGTGGCAGGCTGGAGGGAATGGAGGTCGTGTTGGTTAACGTGTATGCCCCGAATTGGGACGATGCGGGATTTATGAGACGGATGTTGGGTCGTATACCGGACCTGGAGGTAGGAAACTTGATCTTGGGAGGGGACTTCAATACCGTGCTGGACCCAGGGTTAGATAGGTCCAGATCAAAGACCGGAAGAAGGCCGGCAGTGGCCAAGGTGCTCAAGGGGTTTATGGACCAAATGGGGGGAGTGGATCCATGGCGATTTCTTAGACCGAGGGCCAGGGAGTTCTCCTTCTTCTCCCATGTCCATAAAGTGTACTCCCGGATAGATTTTTTTGTTCTGGGAAGGTCGTTGATCTCAAGGGTGGAAGAAGCTGAGTATTCAGCCATAGCGGTTTTGGACCATGCCCCACACTGGGTGGACCTGGAACTAGGAGAGGAAAGGGAGCAGAGAGCACTCTGGCGATTAGATGTGGGATTGATGGCGGACGAGGGAGTGTGTGGAAGAGTGCGGGGGTGTATTAAGAGGTACCTGGAGGCCAATGACGACGGGGAGGTCCATGTGGGAGTGGTATGGGAAGCACTAAAAGCGGTGGTCAGAGGAGAGCTGATCTCCATTGGGGCCCACAAAGGGAAAACAGAGGCCAAGGAAAGGGAAAGATTACTGGGGGAGATTTTAAGGGTGGACAGGGAATTTGCAGAGACCCCGGAGGAGGGACTGTACAGGGAGAGGAGGCGACTCCAGACGGAGTTTGACCTCTTGACCACCAGAAAGGCGGAGGTGCTGTGGAGGAAGGCACAGGGGAGGAGGTATGAATATGGGGAAAAGGCTAGTCGCCTGCTGGCTCATCAGTTGCGAAAGAGGACAGCGGCGAGGGAGATGGGGGGAATTGGAGACGAAAAGGGAGCCACGGTGCGAAGAGCAGGGAAGATAAACGAGGTGTTCAAGACCTTTTATGAGGGACTGTATAGGTCCCAACCCCCAGAGGGAGAGGAGGGGATGCGGCAGTTCCTGGATCAATTGAGGTTCCCGAGGGTGGAGGAGCAGGAGGTGGAAGGCCTGGGGGCACCGATTGGGGTGGACGAGGTTATTAAGGGGCTGGGGAGCATGCAAGCAGGGAAGGCTCCGGGACCAGACGGGTTCCCGGTGGAATTTTATAGAAAATACGTGGACTTGTTGGCCCCGTTGTTGGTGAGGACGTTCAATGAGGCCAGGGAAGGAGGGACTTTACCCCCGACAATATCGCTAATTCTGAAGAGGGATAAAGATCCGTTGCAGTGCGGGTCCTATAGACCTATTTCATTATTGAATGTGGACGCCAAATTGCTGGCAAAGGTACTGGCATCAAGGATAGAGGACTGTGTCCCGGGGGTGGTGCACGAAGACCAGACAGGGTTCGTAAAGGGGAGACAACTGAATGTCAACGTGCGACGACTATTAGGGGTGATAATGATGCCCCCAGTGGAGGGGGAGGCAGAGATAGTGGCGGCAATGGATGCAGAGAAGGCATTTGATAGGGTGGAATGGGAGTACTTATGGGAGGTGTTAAGGAGGTTTGGGTTTGGGAACGGGTTTATTAGCTGGGTCAAACTTCTTTATGGGGCCCCAACGGCAAGTGTAGTCACGGGTCGGCAAAGATTGGAATATTTCCAACTATATAGGGGAACAAGACAGGGATGCCCGCTATCTCCACTGTTGTTCGCGTTGGCAATTGAGCCTCTGGCCATGGCGTTGAGAGACTCCAGGAAATGGAGAGGGGTGATTAGAGGGGGAGAAGAACACCGAGTCTCGCTATACGCGGATGACCTACTGTTGTATGTGTTGGACCCAGCGGGGGGAGATGATAGAGGTCATGCAGATATTGAGGGAGTTCGGAGATTTCTCGGGATAAAGGCTTAACATGGGGAAGAGTGAACTATTCGTGATACACCCAGGGGACCAGAGTAGAGAGATAGAAGGCCTGCCTCTAAGGAAAGTGGAAAGAAACTTCCGATACCTGGGGATTCAGATCGCTAGGAGCTGGGGAACCTTCCACAGACTTAATCTGACACGATTGGTAGAACAAATAGAGGAGGACTTCAAGAGGTGGGACATGCAGCCTCTGTCGTTGGCGGGCAGAGTGCAGGCAATTAAGATGATGGTCCTCCCGAGGTTCTTATTTGTATTTCAATGTCTCCCTATTTTAATCACCAGGACCTTTCTTAATAAAATAGATAGGAGCATTACGAGCTTCGTGTGGGCAGGGAAAGTCCCGAGGGTAAGGAGGGGGTTCCTACAACGTAGCAGGGACAGAGGAGGATTGGCGCTACCGAATTTGGGCGACTACTATTGGCCCGCCAATGTGGCGATGATTCGTAAATGGATGATGGAGGGAGAGGGAGCGGCGTGGAAAAGACTGGAGAGAAAGTCCTGTAAAGGGACGAGCTTAGAGGCGCTGGTGACGGCGCCGCTACCGCTCTCACCAAAAAGGTTTACCACGAACCCGGTGGTGGCGGCAACACTGAATATCTGGGGACAATGGAGGCGACAGAGAGGTGTGCGGGGAGCCCTGGTGGGGTCCCCAATCAGGAACAACCATAGGTTTGCCCCAGGAAGAATGGATGGAGGATTTCAGAGCTGGCACCAGTTGGGAATTAGGAGGGTGGGAGATTTATTTATAGATGGGACGTTTGCGAGCTTGGGAGCATTGGAGGAAAAGTATAAGTTGCCCCGGGGAAACTTCCTTAGATATATGCAGGTGAGGGCATTCACAAGACAACAGGTGAGGGAATTTTCACTGCTCCCGGCACAGGGGATTCAGGACAGAGTGCTTTTGGGGGTGTGGGTCGGAGAGGGCAAGGTGACAGAGATATACCGAGAGATGAGGGAGGAGGGGGAGGAGTTGGTGGGCGAATTAAAAGGAAAGTGGGAAGAAGAGCTAGGGGAGGAGATAGAGGAGGGTATGTGGGCTGATGTCCTAAGCAGGGTAAATTCCTCTTCCTCGTGCGCCAGGCTTAGTCTGATTCAATTCAAGGTGCTACATAGAGCACACATAACGGGAGAAAGACTGAGCAGGTTCTTCGGAGTGGAGGACAAGTGTGGGAGGTGCGGCGGAAGCCCGGCAAACCACGCACATATGTTTTGGTCGTGCCCTGCACTGGAGGGGTATTGGAAGGGAGTGACGGGAATGATTTCCAAGGTGGTGAAGGCCCGGGTCAAACCAGGCTGGGGGCTAGCTTTATTTGGAGTTGCGGATGAGCCGGGAATGCAGGAGGCGAAAGAGGCCGACGTTGTGGCCTTTGCGTCCCCAGTAGCCCGGCGTAGGATTCTACTCATGTGGAAGGAGGCGAAACCCCCCGGACTGGAGGCCTGGGTAAACGATATGGCGGGGTTCATAAAACTGGAGCAGATGAAGTTTGCGCTGAGAGGATCGGCTCATGGGTTCACCAGACGGTGGCAGACATTTCTTGACTACCTAGGGGAACGTTAGAGGGAAGACAGATGACCAGCAGCAGCAGGCCAGGGGGGATGGGGGGGGGGGGAAAGTTTTAGTTTATGTTAAATGATTAGATTACCATGTTGATTAGCCATTTGTTTATTGTTAAATTTTCTTTACTGTTATGTTTGATTTGTAAAGGGAAAAAATTGTGATCGAAAAAATTTTCAATAAAAATTTAAAAAAAAAAGAACACCAGGCCACCTGAAATTATGCAGAACATAATTTCCTTGGATTTCTGTATTGATTCACATTCATAAACTGTCCCTGGAGCATCTGGACAACAAGGACTCCACATCAGACTCCTGTTCATTGACGACACCTCTACCTTCAACACCATAATCCCAGTCAAGCTCATATCCAAACTCCAAAATCTAGGACTTGCTCCTTTAGTGAAATATGGTGACCAAAAGAAATGAATATGTTACACAGCCTTTGTATAAGGGAGACACCCCATAGTAGTAGATTGAGTCTCCCAACCTTGCTTGTAGATAAAAGTCTCTGTTGCAGCAAATTACAGACTTGAGCGATTTTAATATATTGCCACAACACACCAAAACTTCCCTAACTTGAATATTGTTTAGTTATTTATGGGATGTTGGCGTAACTAGATAAGCCAGCATTTATTGCCCATTCCCAATTGCTCCTGACAAAGTAGTGGTGATCCACCTTCTTGAACAGTCCATGGGTGTAAGTACACTCACAGTGCTGTTGGGAAGGGAATTCCAAGATTTTGACCCAGTGCCAGTGAAGGTATGGCGATATATTTCTAAATCAGGAAAAGTGAGTGGCTTGGTGCGCAACGTCCAGGTGGTGATGTTCCCATGTGTCTGCTCTCCTTGCCCTTCTCGATGGTGGTGGTTGTAACAATTCTCTCCAATTTAATTCACAATCTATTTCTTTGTACAATTTCTTAATGCATTTAACTAGGATTTATCTTCCACATTGGTGGTTTTATATAAATAAAACACCTCAAAATTTCAAACATATCCAAACTGGTAATATTTATATATTTCTATTCTGCACTGATCAAATCTTTCTATACAAAAGAACAGCTTGCAAAATTGGCCAATGGACTAATGGTTTATACAACAGCTGCTCTCAGAAGATGTACTTAAGTGAAAAATGTACTTAAGTGAAAAAAAGTCCATAATTTTTTTAATTTCACACTGTCCTTCACATACTTACATTCTTCGAGGTCAAGTGACAACAGCCAAGAGGATAAAACTCATCTGGAATTTGACCTGGGACAGACAGAAAGGATAAAACCTTGCCTGGAAGACCCAGATTTCTGGTATATCCACAAAGTTTTTGGAACTGACCAGATTCTGCGCACCAAGTGGGATGGATTCATAACAGAATTCACTCCAGCTAATCCATCTGAAATCAACCAGAGGAATTTTCAAAGAAAAAGTTAATAACCTAGAGTCAAATTAATCCCAAGTCTTCCAACATACCCTCCAAAAATTAAACTATTACGAAGAATCAAAATCACTTGCACCTTATGATTTTCCTGTCTATTTTATTACAAATATGAGATATATAACATTTCCATTTTTGGGACTTATCTGTTTTTGTGAGGGCCACGAAGAATTCAGCACGGGTTTGCAGAATCGAAAAGAAATAACTTTATTTACGATTACATATGTACAACAGCAGCAGCAGTACTCCCTTACTGCTAACTCTGCTCTCTCTCTGCTGGTCCCAGACTGGCCAGCTCTATTTATGCAGGTGGCTGCTAATGATTTCTCCGCAACCCTTATTGGGGAAGCTCATACTCACTAACGATTGTGGGATTACCATTAATCCCCAGCCAGTAGTAATCAGGCAGGTTATAATATCACTTCCCCCCACCCCCACCCCACCCCCCACTTCCCCCACCCCGCCCCCCACTTCTCTCCCCCCCCCCCCACTTCTCCCCCACTTCCCTCCCCTCCCTCCCACTTCCCTCCCCCCCTCCCCCAAAGTCCACGGAATCCACCAAAGACCCTGATGAAGGAGGGCGTCGGACTCATTTTGCTGCAGGCAGGACACCATTTGCATGAGGCGCTGGATCGGGCGGTGTGTATCGAGAAGGAGACCGGTGCTTCCGTGATGAAAGGCGTAACGGTTGTATATCCACATGCCGTGGGACCGAAGACTTCCCCTCGGAGATGTGCTGTCTCTCCATCTCGGAGTCCACTGCCTCCATCATCTCGGCGTCCCTACGTCCACGCGGTTCTGCAACGACCTCTGCAGGCTTTGAGTGCAGCGCCAGAGGAAGATTGTGAGGATGATCCTCCACTGTGTCTGGTCTCTGCTGCTGTAAAGTGAGCTCCGGGGGCAGGGAATCTTTAGAAGAGGCGGCCTTCTGGACTGAACGTGGTCTACATGCTTGCGCTGGAATTGACCCTGGGTTTGAACCTGGTAAGAGATAGGGCCCGTTCGCCGAAAGCTAACTCCAGGGACCCACTGGGCACCACCAGCAAAATTTTGAACGAACACCAGGTCACCAGGCGCAAACTGCCGAATCGGCCGATGCCCAGAAAGGCCATGTCCCTGCCTTCCTTGAGTGCGGCATACGTTTGCGCCAATATCCGGGAAAACCACGTTAAGATGGGTGCGAAGTCTCCGGCCCATTAGGAGTTCCGCGAGAGCTACCCCAGTCACCGCATGTGGAGTTGACCAATATGAAAACAAAAAATGAGCCAGTCTCGTGTCCATAGACCCGAAGACTGTTTCTTTCGGCACCGTTTGAACGTCTGCACTGCTCGTTCGGCCCACGCATTGGAAGCCGGGCGGGTATGGAGCGGTGCGGATATGGCATATGCCGTTCACCTTCATGAACCTTGCAAACTCCTCACTTGTGAAAGGAGTGCCGTTGTCCGTGACGAGCACCTCGGGGAGGCCATGTCTACTGATCGTTGCGCAGGACGTTGGGTCTACCATCTAATGCACCTCTAACCATTTAGATTGGGCATAGATTATTAAAAGGAACATGGATCCTCTCAAGATGCCCTCCGTGACGCTTTGAAAAATAGCGCAGGCCATTCCAAAGGGCATCCGTGTATATTCATACAGGCCCCTGTGTGAATTAATAGTTACATATGGTCGGGAGGTAGGGTCCAGCTCCAACTGTGGGTAGGCGTGACTCATATCTAGTTCCGTGAACGAGAGTCCCCCTACAAGCTTCGCGTAGAGATCTTTTATGCAGGGCATTGGGTATAGGTCGTGCCAGGAAGCCGTATTCACTGTAAATTTATAGTCGCCAACCAAGCGAACCGTGGCATCTGGCTTCATTACAGGTACAATTTGCCCAGTCAGCAAAAAGGACGGGCCAAAGACTCCAAACAAGTGAGCTCCGCTTCTACCTTCTCAAGCAAGGCGTAAGGCACCGGGCGCGCCCGGAAATAACGCACGTGGCTCCTGGTTCAACCTGGATACGGCTACGGCCCCTTTTCTCTTCCCCAAAGCGTGCAGGAATACATCGTCCTAGTACCTCCGTGAACCCTCCAGAACCTGTTTGAAGGATGTGCTGGCACTGCAGTCGCAAATGGGGCAACCCGACCCGACCCAACAGGCTGGGCTCTTGGACACGCACCACGATAAGCCAGAAACGCCCCTCCTGGCGTCCATAAACAACAGGGGTCATTGTAGTTCCAGCAATGTCCAATGGTTCCCCCTTATAGATGGCCAACCTGGCCTGTGTATCAGTTGATGTAAGGGTCTGTATACCCTGTTTGATGTGGTCGGATGGCTTCTGGGCAATCACGGAGACCTCTGCACCAGTGTACAACTCCATCTCCACAGGTGACCATTGACCCGTACTGCCAACTTAATGGGGGCCACACGGGTAGCTGCCACACAATGCAGTTGCAGGCAGTCGTTCTCCGTCTCCACATCCTCGGGAGTATTTGCCGCAGGTTCATCCAAATGGAAGGTACGGCCCCTGGGCTGGCCCCAGTTTCTGTCGAAACGAGTGTGCCTCTGGCAGCCCCAGAACTGGCGTCCACAACAGGGTCAGCGCTCACAAGTCCGACACTGACATGGCTCCACATCTATCGGTTCTGGAGAAGGCTCCCTTCGGGGAGGAGCGTCCAGTGGTCACTGCCGTTGATCCAGCCGCCACCCTGCCCAAGGTATGGCAGAGATACAGAGTGACGCTTTTGGATGGAAGGGGTTGCAACCCAAGGCATGCACCTCCATTCCCTGTAGCTCCTATACTCCCCATTCTGCCCTCTCTCGGGACAACGCTATCTGAATGGCCTGTAGAAAATTCAATGTCGGCTAACAACTTTCTCTGGGTGGCCTTGTTAATACCGCAAACCAAGCGGTCACAAAACGTTTCTGACAAAGTCTCACCATAGTCACAGTACTCCGCAACCTGCATAGCCTGGATAGAAACTCAGCAAGGGATTCTTCTGGGGTCCTCGCTGAGGCATTTAACCGGTACCACTGGACTATCGTGGACGGGGTTGGGTTAAAATGCTGCCCCACCAAGATCACAAGTTCATCAAACGTCTTGGTGTCCAGCGCAGCTGGGTACGCAAGGCTCCTAATCACCCCAAATGTATGCGGCCAACAGACGGTGAGTAAAATGACCACCTGGCGCTCATTTTCGGTGATGTTATTTGCCTGGAAATAGTAACGCATCCGTTGTGCGTACTGGCTCCAACTTTCCAGGGCAGCATCAAAGATATCCAAATGTCCATAAAGAGGCATGGTGTAATAGAAAACAACTTCCAACCTGTATCCAACAAAAGTCCAGGGAGGTGGCTTCAGCTGCCTAGACAGCTAACCACTTTAACTTCATCGCCAGTTTTGTGAGGGTCACGAAAATCCAACACGAGTTTGTAGAATCAAAAAGAAATAACTTTATTGACAATTACATATACATACAACAGCAGCAGTACTCCCTTACTGCTCGCTCTTCCCTCTCTGCTGGTTCCATACTGGCCAGCTCGCTTTGTGGAGGTGGCTGCTAATGATTTATCCGCCCCCCCCTTCATTGGGAAAGCTCATAATCACTAAGGATTGTGGGATTACCATTAGTCCCCAGCCAGTAGTAAAGGGGCAGGCTATAACACCTGTTTAATCTAGGATAAAATTATCATGTGACCTCTTCCGAAGTTTCCCGAACAACAGGCCTAAGTGGCTATTAAAGATAAAAGGGAAGTTCAGGTTGTTTTGCTTGGAAGAAAGTCTAAGTTGTTCAGACTTGGGAGGCAATGGCAACAGTATTTGTGCTTACAGTTGTTAGGCTGGTCCAGGAAAATGCTGTGAATTTGGGGTTTATAAAGATTATACTTTGAAATTTACTTCAATGATAGAGTTCAAAATTAAAGAAAAGCTAATCAGTATCTCTACCTGGATATAAGGTCCATTTGATTCACAGTATCATGGAGATGGGTTTTGAGGGGAAGGATTTCTAAAAGATCCCTGAAACCCAGTTTGTCTGTCAGGGTCCTGGAGAAAGGGAGCAATTGGAAGCCGATAGTTTGTGGTTTATCATGCGGGAAAGCAAGTAGGAACGCCTGCTAGGATTAAAAAGACAAAATTTGTGAGGATTGGAAATGAGGTTTAGAGATGCACCTCACTTGCACGGGAGGAAAATTTTCAGAAAAAACCCTCACTGTGAAAAGCTGTTTTGTGGTCAAACGTTACCAGGAAAGAAAAACAGTACGAAGTCTTACAATGCCAGGTTAAAGTCCAACAGGTTTGTTTCGATGTCACTAGCTTTCGGAGCGCTGCTCCTTCCTCAGGTGAATGAAGAGGTCTGTTCCAGAAACACATATATAGACAAATTCAAAGATGCCAAACAATGCTAGGAATGCAACCATTAGCAGGTGATTAAATCCTTACAGATCCAGAGATAACCCCAGGTTAAAGAGGTGTGAATTGTATCAAGCCAGGACAGTTGGTAGAATTTTGCAGGCCAGATGGTGGGGTTGAATGTAATGCGACATGAATCCCAGGTCCCGGTTGAGGTTGAAATCATCATGAAAGTACTAATTGCATTGAAGGAAATCTGTCTTTGATGGTTTCGCACAGTGGGCTAAACAGCTGGCTTGTAATGCAGAACAAGGCCTGCAGCGCGGGTTCAATTCCTGTACCGGCCTCCCCGAACAGGCGCCTGAATGTGGCGACTAGGGGCTTCTCACAGTAACTTCATTGAAGCCTACTTGTGACAATAAGCGATTATTATTATTAGCCAAGACCCCTGGGGAACCTCATTGAATATAATTCCAAGTGCCCCAGCAGCAATAAATATAGTCTGCACATAGCAAAGGTTTATTGCCAGTGCAAATGATTCTGAAATGCAGTCATTTAAGCTCTTCCTATACTAAATGCCTTGTATCCTTTTTTTAAACTGACAAAGGAGAGTACTTGCAGGCACGGAGATGGGTTGAAGTGTGTATACTTCAACACAAGAAGCATCAGTAATAAGGTGGGTGAACTTAAGGCATGGATCGGTACGTGGGACTACGATGTGGTGGCCATCACGGAAACTTGGATAGAAGAGGGGCAGAAATGGTTGTTGGAAGTCCCTGGTTATAGATGTTTCAATAAGATTAGGGAGGGTGGTAAAAGAGGTGGGAGGGTGGCATTGTTAATTAGAGATAGTATAACAGCTGCAGAAAGGCAGTTCGAGGAGTATCTGCGAACTGAGGCAGTATGGGTTGAAGTCAGAAATAGGAAAGGAGCAGTCACCTTGTTAGGAGTTTCCTATAGGCCCCCCAATAGTAGCAGAGATGTGGAGGAACAGATTGGGAAACAGATTTTGGACAGGTGCAGAAGTCACAGGTAGTAGTCATGGGTGACTTTAACTTCCCAAACATTGAGTGGAAACTCTTTCGATCAAATAGTTTGGATGGGGTGGTGTTTGTGCAGTGTGTCCAGGAAGCTTTTCTAACACAGTATGTAGATTGTCCGACCAGAGGAGGGGCAATATTGGATTTAGTACTTGGTAATGAACCAGGGCAAGTAATAGATTTGTTAGTGGGGGAGCATTTTGGAGATAGTGACCACAATTCGTGACTTTCACTTTAGTAATGGAGAGGGATAGGTGCGTGCAACAGGGCAAGGTTTACAATTGGGGGAAGGGTAAATACGATGTTGTCAGACAAGAATTGAAGTGCATAAGTTGGGAACATAGGCTGTCAGGGAAGGACACGAGTGAAATGTGGAACTTGTTCAAGGAACTGGTACTACGTGTCCTTGATATGTATGTCCCTGTCAGGCAGGGAAGAGATGGTTGAGTGAGGCAACCATGGTTGACAAGAGAGGTTGAATGTCTTAAGAGGAAAAAGGAGACTTCTGTAAGGCTGAGGAAACAAGGTTCAGACAGGGCATTGGAGGGATACAAGATAGCCAGGAGGGAACTGAAGAAAGGGATTAGGAGAACTAAGAGAGGGCACAAACAATCTTTGGCGGGTAGGATCAAGGAAAACCCCAAGGGCTTTTACACATGTGAGAAAAATATGAGAATGACTAGAGCGAGGGTAGGTCCGATCAAGGACAGTAGCGGGAGATTGTGTATGGAGTCTGAAGAGATAGGAGAGGTCTTGAACGAGTACTTTTCTTCTGTATTTAAATGCGAAGGGCTATATTGTTGGAGAGGGCAGTGTGAAACAGACTGGTAAGCTCGAGGAAATACTTGTTAAGAAGGAAGATGTGTTGGGCATTTTGAAAAACCTGAGGATAGACAAGTCCCCCGGGCCTGACGGGATATATCCAAGGATTCTATGGGAAGCAAGAGATGAAATTGCAGAGCCGTTGGCAATGATCTTTTCGTCCTCACTGTCAACAGGGGTGGTACCAGGGGATTGGAGAGTGGCGAATGTCGTGCCCCTGTTCAAAAAAAGGAATAGGGATAACCCTGGGAATTACAGGCCAGTTAGTCTTACTTCGGTGGTAGGCAAAGTCATGGAAAGGGTACTGAAGGATAGGATTTCTGAGCATCTGGAAAGACACTGCTTGATTAGGGATAGTCAGCACGGATTTGTGAGGGGTAGGTCTTGGCTTACAAGTCTTATTGAATTCTTTGAGGAGGTGACCAAGCATGTGGATGAAGGTAAAGCAGTGGATGTAGTGTACATGGATTTTAGTAAGGCATTTGATAAGGTTCCCCGTGGTAGACTTCTGCAGAAAGTAAGGAGGCATGGGATAGTGGGAAATTTGGCCAGTTGGATAAAAAACTGGCTAATCGATAGAAGTCAGAGAGTGGTGGTAGATGGCAAATATTCAGCCTGGATTCCAGTTACCAGTGGCGTACCGCAGGGATCAGTTCTGGGTCCTCTGCTGTTTGTGATTTTCATAAATGACTTGGATGAGGGAGTTGAAGGGTGGATCAGTAAATTTGCAGATGATACGAAGAATGGTGGAGTTGTGGACAGTGAGGAGGGCTGTTGTCGGCTGCAAAGAGACATAGATAGGATGCAGAGCTGGGCTGAGAAGTGGCAGATGGAGTTTAACCCTGAAAAGTGTGACCGGTAGAGTTCTTGGCAATGTGGAGGAGCAGAGAGATCTTGGGGTCTATGTTCATACATCTTTGAAAGTTGCCACTCAAGTGGATAGAGCTGTAAAGAAGGCCTATGGTGTGCTCGCGTTCATTAACAGAGGGATTGAATTTAAGAGTTGTGAGGTGATGATGCAGCTGTACAAAACTTTGGTAAGGCCACATTTGGAGTACTGTGTACAGTTCTGGTCGCCTCATTTTAGGAAGGATGTGGAAGCTTTGGAAAAGGTGCAAAGAAGATTTACCAGGATGTTGCCTGGAATGGAGAGTAGGTCTTACGAGGAAAGATTGAGGGTGCTCGGCCTTTTCTCATTAGAACGGAGAAGGATGAGGGGCGACTTGATAGAGGTTTATAAGATGATCAGGGGAATAGATAGAGTAGACAGTCAGAGACTTTTTCCCCGGGTGGAACAAACCATTACAAGGGGACATAAATTTAAGGTGAATGGTGGAAGATATAGGGTGGATGCCAGAGGTAGGTTCTTTACCCAGAGAGTAGTGGGGGCATGGAATGTACTGCCTGTGGAAGTAGTTGAGTCGGAAACATTAGGGACCTTCAAGCAGCTATTGGATAGGTACATGGATTACGGTAAAATTATATAGTGTAGATTTATTTGTTCTTAAGGGCAGCACGGTAGCATTGTGGATAGCACAATTGCTTCACAGCTCCAGGGTCCCAGGTTCGATTCCGGCTTGGGTCACTGTCTGTGCGGAGTCTGCACATCCTCCCAGTGTCTGCGTGGGTTTTCTCCGGGTGCTCCGGTTTCCTCCCACAGTCCAAAGATGTGCAGGTTAGGTGGATTGGCCATGATAAATTGCCCTTAGTGTCCAATATTGCCCTTGGTGTTGGGTGGAGGTGTTGAGTTTGGGTAGGGTGCTCTTTCCAAGAGCCGGTGCAGACTCAAAGGGCTGAATGGCCTCCTTTTGCACTGTAAATTCAATGATAATCTATGATTAATCTAGGACAAAGGTTCGGCACAACATCGTGGGCCGAAGGGCCTGTTCTGTGCTGTATTTTTCTATGTTCTATGTTCTAAATGTATATATTTAGGAGATGAATTTCTACTGGAACAAATTGACAGTACGAGTGCATTTGCCTCATTGTGCTTGTGCTTCCAGTAACATATGAATAGCCGAGTTTTCCGTAGACTTTATTTATATACTGCTGGTGCAGTCCTGTACAATGATACACTGGTGTATATTATGACAGTTAGCACTGTTGCCTCACAACGCCAGGGTACCGGATTCAATTCCCGGCTTGGGTTACTGTCTGTGTGAACTCTGCACATTCTCCCCGTGGCTGCGTGGGTTTCCTCCGGGTGCTCCGGTTTCCTCCCACAAGTCCGGAAAGTCATGCTGTAATTTGGCCATTCTGAATTCTATCCGTGTACCCGAACAGGCGACTAGGGGATTTTCAAAGTAACTTCATTGCAGTAAGCCTACTTGTGACAATAATAAAGATTATTTTAAAAAAGTAGAAGATGCAAACTACTCCTGCTGTCTCCACGTCCCCCTCCAAATTTCTACTTCATGATTTTTTGGGCAGCTTAGAAAGTGGAAATAAAACTCCAAAAATGTCCGAACTCTCATCTGTGGAACCTTCAAACGTCTGATGGCTATATTCAAGCTCCATTCAAAAGTGTGACAGAGCTCCACTATATCAAACATTCTCTCAGCTGTGATTTATATAGCCTACTCTTTTGGAATTTATGATATCCACACTCCTGGAGATTGGCATGCATCATCTAATCACCTCTTCCATCAAGATTTCATGACACAGTGGCACAGTTTAAAAAACAGCAATTGCTTATAAAAACATTAATGCAACTTTATGCCCCTTTCTCACACACCTCTTATTTAACTTACAATACTGGATAGTTTTCAGACTCTTCCTTCTCTTCAGATCTCAAACCCAATGATCAATTGGATTGCTTTCTAAATTCTTATCACAAGGACATCTGTATGATGCTCTCAATGAACCGAAAAATTGTTAAGCACTTTTGAAAGCAATTTATCCTTTAAAAGATCTGGAACTCAAGTTAAAATACAGAGGAACAAAAAAAGACAAAATGCTGGAAACACTGTAGGTTCAGCCTCTGTGAACAGAAAATTTCATGAATATGTTCTAATAACAAAAGCCTGAACTCTTAAGACACTGCTCGCTCCGTGCGTACGAACATACGAATTTGGAGCAGGAATATTGGCCATTCAGCCCCTCCATCCTGCTGTGCCATTTCATAAGATCATGGCTATCTGACTGTGGCATCAACGCTCCTTTCCTTTGAGCTTTGACTCTCTTATCAATCAAGACTCTATCTCACTCAGCCTTAAAAATATTCAATGACTCCGACTACAATGCTCTCTGGGGAAGAGAGTCCCACAGGCGAATGGCCCGAGAGATAAAGATTTCTCTTCATCCGAGTCTTTCATTCACTGCTCCATGATATCGGCTGTTTTAGTTTCTCCACTAAATTACTCACTCTAATTCTGCTACTTATGAACTTGCAACAGGTTTAATACTGCAACATCAAATTTGGTGAAAGAGGTGCTGCTGCTCGTTTTGGGTAAAAAGAGCTTCCAACTGACTGAGAATGAAAGTCAACTCTCTCATGACGACTGGACCAGGGCTCCACAACTGAATAACAATGCATGATTTCTTAAGGGCTGTAATGTCTCCACCAATTCGTTCTTAGCCATTGCTTTACAACATTCTTAGTTTCGGTTTTCCACCATTTGCCGTTTCAAGCTCTTTTATTTGAACTGACGATTCTGTGTGGCACTGGTGTCTTTATACCAAGTGCTATAAATGAGCAACATCAGATTATATTACCCCGCTTGTCTCATCACGTGGTGGAGGGTAGGCAGAGGCCCGTGCACATACATGCTTAGAAGCATGCTCACACATGGAGCTTAAATGTAGCACAATGTAAATATGTTTAAGGGCTTCCACTTGGCACTTACTGCCTGCCCGTAAAACTTGCTTTCATTTTTTACGTAATGTTTTTATGCCAACATTTATCAAATAATATTTCCTAGGTAAACATTTATAATGGGAATTAATTTTATAATTTTAAATTAACTTCAATTCAATGTATGGATGCAAATTATTTTAACCAGCTCACTTTGGTCTGATATTGGTTCTGTCCCCACTGCCCTGCTTCTCCCAGACACCCAGGCCATTCCTGCCTGCTGCTGCCTTTGCCACTTAAATTACTCTCTTTTGTTACAATTCCAACCTTCCCCTTCAGGGACTCATTACCTGCTGAAAATGATCATTACAGCTTTCCCTAATGCTTCCTCACCTGTCCTTCCCTCATGCTAATGAAGTTGATCTTTAAAAACCTTTGGAAGTTACCCACCCCCCACCCCCACTCACTCCCATCTCAGCTTGTTCTGCAATGCCTCTGGTTGCCTTTGGCAGAAGCATGACACCCAATTGCTATACTTTTTTTATTTATTTTAAAAAAAATTCCGATTAAGGGGCAATTTAGCATGGCCAATCCACCTAGCCTGCACATCTTTTGTGTTGTGGGAAGAAACCTATGCAAATACGGGGAGAATGTGCAAACACCACACGGACAGTGACCCAGAGCCGGGATCGAACCTGGGACCTCGGCGCTGTAAGGCAGCAATGCTAACCACTGCGCCACCGCGCTACCCAACCCAAAAGCTATTCTAATGCCCTTGTGCCTCAGCTAGCGCTTTACATCACAGAATTACGGAATTGTTACAGCACAGGGGAGCTTTCAGATTCCTGGAGGGCAATACACAATGCTATTTCCCCGCCTTCTCCAGTAACCCTTGCACGTTCTTTCTGTTCAGGTAATTATTTAATTTCCTCTTTGAATTCCTCTCCACCACACTCGCAGACAGCGCATTCCAGACCACTCACTGCAGGAAAAAGCTTTTCCTCAGTCTCCACTGTTTCTTTTGCCAATTACCATAAACCTATGCCCCCTCAAACTTGATCGTTCCACCAGCAATTTTTCTGTCCAGACCACTTAAGGTTTTTAACATCTCTATCAAATCTTCTTGCCAGTTGACATGTATAAAGTAATGTAGGCACTTGGTGTGATCTTTCCCAGTGCTACCCCTGCGACTGCTCCCACAATATTTGGGAAAATGATCACAATCATTCTGCCCGCTGCAACTGTTACTTCCTGCTCTGCCATGTCCCTCTACTCCACCTCCACCCACAAATTGGTTTAATTATTCCCAGCTATCATCCACACTTCACTGAGCCACTAAAGTTATGAAAGCAATGAAAGCAGGTCCTCTAGTGTGTTCTGGAAACTTTTGTTTATGTACACTTGTCCCGTACCCCTCCTTTCGGTTTTGCAGTCATCCCTTGGTCATTTTATCACTCCTGCTTGCCACCCTATCACAGGCCTCCCCTTTTGTTCTTCTTCCCTTTCCGAACTTCACTTCACTTGTTTAAAACCTTTCAAATTTCTAACTTCCCAAGTTCTGCTGAAAGGTTAGGAACTTGAAACATGAACTTGTTAACTCTCTCCACAGATGCTGCATGACCTGCTGAGTATTTTCTGCTTTTATTTCAGAACGGCAGCATTCAATATCTTTCCTTTGTTTATATACAGTTGCATTTGTTTACAGGCCCTCCCAACTGAGACGATTAGGACTTTGTCTGTGGTCCACCAGCTTCATTTATAAAAGAACAGATTAACTTCAGAAAAACTCAGATCTGAATTTATTCTTTATCAACGGGCAGACAGATGCCTACTGGTTTGCCAATTGCCCATAAATTATGGATTCATTGGTACGTATTTCTTCACTGATATACCCAGGTTGCTGGTATTTTACTGATGCCCACTTCTCTCAACATAATAATATGCTGAAATTTAAGTTTTTAAATTTGCTCACCTATCTATCAAGTTATTGATTCAATGGTGGCTAGTACTGTATTAATTCATTAATTTTCTAGTGCCTGCTTTGCTAGTCTGGAATGCTCATTAATAATCTTTTACCTTTGTGAGTGATGGGCATTCATATCTTTTGGATGTTAGATTATTCTGCTCTGGAACAATAACAATATCTTGTAACAGAAGTTCTCGGTATTATTTTATTAATTTTTAAACATACCATTTTAGTGCCAATTTGTGTCATCTCCTGTTTTTCAATGATCTGCCATTGCATTCTTTGAGCATGGAGATAATCTTTTTCAAACATGCCCAACACTTCACTCCTTGCGAATAATGGAGGGCACTGAACTGACTACAATAATACATCCCACTTGATTTTCCCTACCATGGTCTTCAATTGAAATGAAAATTGAATATGGGATGTAATGGGCAGCTAATTCAACATCTGCAGAATTATGTTCCCCCCCCCCCCCCCCCCATCCCATCATCCGGCAGGTGAGGGCCTGTAAAATACAGCAGAGAGCCTTCATTCCCATTGTGCACCTGCCCGTCCCCAACTTTAAAGGGGCTTGGTGTGGCTGATGGCAGCCCACCCTTCTGTTCCCTAATTAAGGCCCTTGAAGTTTGCTTCCTATCTTTCTATAATTCAGAAACAGCAACTGAGGCAGGGGAAAGCCATTCAAGCCCTTCACTTTTCGTTTCAAATTTTACAGATAGCAAAATAAATGATTGGGACTAGTGTGGTAAAGATGGAAGTTAAAACATCCTAAATTAATTTTAAAAGAAATATTTTAAAAACGTTTGTATAATAGAGAAATTGGATACTCAACAAACATAGAATTACTCTTTCAGAGCCAATCAGCCTGTTTAACAGTAATTCTCAAGTTGGTACACCGTTAAAAATCGCAGTTATGCTTTATGCAATGATGTGCAACTTTTCAAAGGATATCACAGCAGAACTAGCAGCCTAACAGTAGACAATTTAGACAGGTCAATAATGTTTAATTGACTGTGGTCTGGGGGTGTAGAATCACTGACAACAACTTCATGACTTCCGTTTTTAATTGCAAACATGCAAATTCCAGAAGTTGGTGTCAGTTTCAGAGGTAATAATAGCAAAATGTTCGCCTAATGTATTTTACTCATGTATGGAATGATCTGTCTGAACTGTACGCAGAACAATACTTTTCATTGTACCTCGGTACACGTAACAATAAACAAATCCCAAAGCAGGCAGTTTTACATTCATTAGTATCATATCAAATCTGGGCCTACATTTTCTAAATAGCATAGAGAACAGTTTCGAACACAGGAATTTGAACAGGGAGTGCTCGGAGAGAGGGAGCATGAACCAGGGTAACCTGGCAGCTGAAGCCTAGAGGTATCACTTAGCTTAAGTATGTAAGTAATTGGTTGATGAGTCTTAAGATTTGTTCTATTCCTAAAATTAGAGTTGTAATTTAAACTAGAACGGGAGATAAGCTAAACAGTTAATAAGACGATAAATATCACCGAGTCGGAGTTCTAAACTTGATACCCTAATGAAACAAAATATAACAAAGATGGTAGGGCAGATTACAGTTGCAGCATATGGCAACTGGTGGACATCAACGTGATCCACAACAATCACAACCACAGTAACTTCGGCTCAGATTTGATGAGCTGCAGACCAAACATAGGACGCTGCAATACATCAGGGAACGAGAAAGTTACCTGGATAACTTGTTCCCGGAGACAAACACATCCCATTGATTAAGTACATCAGAATGGTCTGTGGTCAGAGACAGGAGAGCGTGACTATGATTGAGGTAGCTTTGGGGATCCAGAAGGCCATGCTGGAGAAGCCTCAGCCCTTGCAATTGTCCAGCAGGTTCAATATTCTTGCAATTATGTGTGGACAACAGCAAGACTGCAGTGTGGATTTTTAAAAATTCATTTTTGGGATGTGGGCGTCGCTGGCTAGGCCAACATTTATTGCTCATCTCAATTTTCCCTCGAGAAGATGGTGATGAGCTCCCCCGTAAACTACTGCAGTCCATGAGGTGTAGGTACGCCCATCGTGCTTTAAAGGATCAGCAATATATTACCAAGTCAACATGATGAGTAGCTTGGAGTGGACCATCCAGGTGGTGGTGTTCCCATGTGTTGGCTGCCCTCATCCTTCTGGATGGTAGTGGTCCTGGGTTCGTAAAGTGCTGTCCAAGGAACCTTGCTGAGTTCCTGCAGTGCATCTTGTAGGTGGTACACACGGCTATCACTGTGCGTCAGTGGTGCAGTGAGTGAATGTTTGTGGGTGGGGTGCTAATCAAGCGGGCTGTTTTTGCCTGAATATTGTTGAGCTTCTTGAGCATTGTTGGAGCTGCACTTATCCTGGCAACTGAGGGGCTTCATTTTAATCCTCATAGATTTGGGAGAAAATAGGCTAAGGTAGCCTTGAGGATGAGTTGATAGAGTATATTCAGGCTAGTTCCTAAGAGCTACCAGGGAGAAGGCTAATTTAGACCAGTTAATGTGTAATGAGACAGGCTGATTAATGATCTAAAACAGAAAATGCTGGATAAACTGAGCAGATCTGGCAGCAGCTGTGGAGAGAGAAACAGAGTTAACTGTTTGACGATGCATGGCTCTTCTTCAGAACTGAAGAGGTGTAGAAGTGTAATAGATCATATAGTGTGGCGGGGGTGGTAGAGAAGGAGGGGCAGACTAGAAAGTTAGGCATAGGTCACAGCTAAGAAGAGATTGACAACAATGTCATGGACAGACAAAGTGAGTGCTAATGGTGGCATTAAGGACTAGAAGATACTGATAGTGACAAAGTTAAGATAGCAGAACATGTTAAGAGGAGAACAGAGGTCAGTGCTCAGTGAAAACAAAACTTAAGAACTGACAGATGGCCCCCTGGAGGGGAGGGGGGCTTGCATTGAGAAAAACAAAGGAAGCAAAAAAAGAAAATGGAGTCAGGATGTTGGGGGGGGGGGGGGGGGGGGGGGGGGCGGGGGTTCACAGTCTCATGTTGATGAACTTACTGTTGAGTCCAGATGGTTGCAATGTGTCTAATTTGAAGATGAGGTGTTGTTCCTCCAGTTTGTGTTGGATTTCAGTGAAGCATTGCAACAGGCCAAGGACAGACATACGGGCATGAGAGAAAGATGCTGAGTTGAAATGGCAAGCGACTGGAAGGTTGGGAGTCATGCGTTTGGACTGAGCAGCAGTGTTCTACAAGGTCTGCATTTGGTCAATGCCAAAGAAGAACCAGGCAACCAGTCTCAACGACTGCCAACTGGTGGCCCCGACATCTATTATGAAGTGTTTTGAGAGGTTAGTCGTGAGATACATTAACTCCAACCTTCTAGATGCATTGATCCACTGCAATTCGCCACTGTCGGTCCACAGCATATGCTATCTCCCTGGCCCTACTCATCCCTGGAGCATCTCGACCACAAGGACATCTGTTCATTCACTACAGCTCCGCCTTCAACACCATAATCCTAGCCAAGCTCATATCCAAACTCCAAAACCTGGGACTCAGTTCCTCCCAATGCAACGGGATCCTCGACTTTCTGACTCACAATTTATAAAGATAAATGACACCTCCTCCACGATAGTCCTCAATACCAGTGACCTGCAAGGCTGAGTACTTAGCCTCCTACTATACTCCCTATACACACACAACTGTTGTTTGAGATCCGACCGTAGTGGGTCGAATCTCAAACAACAATGAGTCAGAGTACATGGTACAATGACAACAATCTCTCCTCCATTGTCAGCAAAACTAAGGAGCTGGTCATCGACTTCAGGAAGCAAAGTGTTTCTTCCCTCCTGTTTGTATCAATGGTGCAGAGGTGGAGATGGTTGACAGCTTCAAATTCCTAGGTGTAAACATCACCAACAATCTGTCCTGGTCCACTCACTCCTCAGGAAATTAAGGAAATTCGGCATGTCCACAATGACTCTTAGCAATTTCTATAGATGGACCGCAGAAAGAAAACATCGTATTTGGCAACTGCTCAGCCCAAGACCCAAGAAACTACAGAGAATTGTGAACACTGCCCAGTCCATCAGGCGAGCCTGCCTCCCATCCATTGACTGTCTACTTCTCCCGTTGCCTAGGGAAAGCGGGCAGCAAAATCAAAGACCCCTCCCACTATGTACTGTATACTATGTTTATGTATTTTCATTATGTATCATGTATTTATCGTGTTCTATGGTATCATGTATGGAGCAATCTGCCTGGAATTTACACAGAGCAATAATTTTCACTATACCTCGGTACACATGACAATAAATCGAAGTCTAAAGTCTCTCTAATGTAGAGGAGACCACATTGGGAGCAGGGAAGACAGTAGACCAAATTGAAGGAGGTGCAAATGAAATGCTGCTTGACCTGAAAGAAGTGTTTGGACCCTTGGGCGGTAAGGAGGGAGGAGATGACGAGGCAGGTAGAATCATAGAATCTCTATAGTGCAGAAAAAGGCTATACGGCTATTCTTCACCGACCCTCCGAAAGAGCACCATAGACCACTCTCATGCTCCATTCTCATAACCCCACCTAATCTTTGGACACTGTTAGGATACCATTGGGAAACCTTTTTTGGTTTTCTGTGTGTATAGAGAGTATAATAGGAGGCTAAGTATTCAGCCTTGCGGGTCGCCGGTATTGAGGACTATCCTTTTTAGTACATATCCTGCTGGCTGCTTTAATCTACAGTCTTCTTGTTAGCTGCTGCATCATTGGGATTTTTGCTTAAGCTATAGACTTTTGGCAAACCTGAAACCCCTGGTCTAATTAACTAGCTAGGGGGTTCCCCTTTACGTTCTGTGGCAGAGCCTGTGATGTCAGTTTGATAGACTTGGCAAGCAGCCAATCGGTGAATCTGGAATTGTGAGCCATCTCCCATTGATTTAATTTGATTTATTATTGTCACATGTATTAGTATACAGTGAGAAGTATTGTTTCTTGCATGCTGGACAAACAATTCACACCGTACATAGGGAAGAAGAGACTGCAGAATATAATGTTACAGTTATAGCAACGTGTAGAGAAAAGATCAACTTATTACGAGGTAGGTCCATTCAAAAGTCTGATGGCAGTAGGGAAGAAGCTGTTCTTCCGACCCAGTATGGTGGTGTCATCAGCAAATTTGAAAATAGAGTTGGAGGGAAATTTGGCCACACAGTCATAGGTGTATAAGGAGTATAGTAGGGGGCTGAGGAGACAGCCTTGTGGGGCACCGGTGTTGAGTATGATTGTGGTGGTAGTGTTGTTGCCTACCCTTACTGATTGGGGCCTGTGGGTTGGAAAGTTCAGGATCCAGTCACAGAGGGAGGAGCCGAGGCCAAGGCCACTGAGTTTGGAGATGAGTTTCGTAGGAATTATAGTGGTGAAGGCTGAGCTGTAGTCGATAAAAAGGAGTCTGACATAGGTGTCTTTGTTATCTAGGTGTTCCAGGGTAGAGTGCAGGGCCATGGAGATGGCATCTGCAGTGGACCTGTTCCAGCGATAGGTGAACTGCAGTGGATCAAGGCAATCCGGGAGGCTGGAGTTGATTTGTGCCATGACTAACCTTTCGAAGCACTTCATGATGGTGGCTGTCAGAGCCACTGGACGATAGTTATTAAGGTACGCTGCTTGACTTTTTTTTGGTACAGGGATGATGGTCATCTTCTTGAAGCAGATAGGGACCTCAGATTGTTGTAGGAGAGGTTGAAGATGTTTGCGAATACCCCCTCCAGTTGATCCGTGCAAGACCGGAGTGCTCGTCCGGGTACCCCAGCCGGGCCAGTGGCTTTCCGTGGGTTGACCTTCGAGAAGGCTGCTCTGACGTCTGCAGTGGTGATCTCAGATACAAGTTCATCCGTGGCTTCTGGGATGGAGGGCTTGCTCTCGTTGACCTCTTGCTCAAATCATGCAAAGAATGCATTGAGCTCATCAGGGAGGGGTGCGTTGGAGCCACCGATTTTACATGCCTTCATCTTGTAGCCCGTTATGTCTTGCAGACCTTGCCATAGATGGTGGGGATCCCTGTGGCTAGCCTGGGACTCGAGCTTGGTCCGGTACTGTCTTTTGGCACCTTTGATGGATTTTATTCTTGTTTATAATTGGTGGAGCCATTCAGAAACTTCCGATTTTTGACCTGAGTTCTGTGGGAAGACATCAAATAGCTGGAAGACACTCTCTCTACTCTCTCACTCTGCCAGGCGACTTAACAGATTCCCAGCCAGATCTATGAAGGCAATCTTATTTGGAAGACTGCAGGCAGCAATTAGATCTGTGAATGGTGCAGCAGGCTCAATGGGCTAGACAGCCTACTCCTGTTCCTATAACAGGATATAGTTTCACATTCAGTTCGAGGGGGAGTATCGTGGGTCTAAAACTGGTATCTACAAGTTAAATGAAGAATTACACAGGCATGAAGATAACGCTGGCTACAATAGGCTGGGAAAATAAGTTTAAAGGTCAGACAATAGATACAGTAAGAAGTCTTACAACACCAGGTTAAAGTCCAACAGATTTGTTTCAATATCACTAGCTTGTGATAGCGAAACAAATCTGTTGGACTTTAACATGGTGTTGTAAGACTTCTTACTGTGCTCACCCCAGTCCAACGCCTGTATTTCCACATCAAGACAATCGATAAGCAGTGGTAGACATTTTAGGAGATATTTTATATAATGATAAGAAAGAAAAGCCCTACAAGAATGCAGCATGTGTAGCTAAAAAAAGTTAAGGATGGTATGAAATTGAAAGAAAAGGCTTACAATACCACAACGAATAATGAGAAGATTGGGAAGCATTTGGAAACCAGCAACAGATGACTTAACAAAAAAATGGAAACATTAGAAGAGAGTGAAACAGCAAGACATCCAAAAGAAATACAAGAGGAATACAAATGCTTTTACAAGTATATAAAAAGAAAATAGTAGCTGATAAAAATGTAGGCCCCTCGTAGGATGAGGTGAAGGAGTTAGCATTAGCTGTAGAGCCCTTGGCCATTGGGCTGAGGAGCTCAGGGTTGTGGAAGGGGACAGTTAGGGGATGGGGGGTCGAACATAGGGTGTCCTTATATGCAGATGACTTGTTGCTGTATATTTCGGAGCCAAGCTCTTCCGTTGGCGGCATAATCGGATTGTTTCAGAGATTTGGGACGTTTACAGAGTATAAAGAATTTAGGGAAAAGTGAGTACTTTGTGGTCTTCCCTCCGGGAATGGGAGTGGGGGTGGAAGGGCTGCCATTTCATCTGGCTGCATTTCATTTTAGGTACCTGGGGCTGCAGGTGGCCCAGAACTGAGCAGGGCTTCGGAAGCTTAACTTCACTAGCTTGGTGGAGAGAGCAAATGTTGATTTGCTGAGGTGGGACAATCTCCTGCTGTCATTGGCGGACTGGGTACAGGCAGTAAAGAGGAATTTTTTTGCCGCAATTCTTCTTTCAATGCCAGCCAGTCTTTTTGGCCATGGCGATTTTTAGGGGAAGGTCTCGTTTGTTTGGCTGGGGAAGGTGGCTAGGATTAGGAATGTGAAACTGCAGGCATATGGGTTAGGCCTCCCAAATTTGATGTATTATTATTGGGCGGCAAATACAGAGATTACAGGGTCAGGATTGCCGGCGCTGGCAACGGCGCCGCTTCCAATGGCCCCAAAGAAGTATTCAGTGAGACCGCATTGTAGCGGCCACATTCTGGAGGCAGCTTAGACAGCATTTTGGGTTGGGAACTGGTTTGGGGCGCCGATTAGGGAGAATCATTGTTCAAGCCGGGGAGGATGTATGCAAGGTTCTGGGGATGGGAAGAGAGGGGGATTAATGAAATGAAGGATCTGTTTCTGGGAGGGCGATTTGCAAGTTTGGAGGAGTTGGGCAAGAAGTTTGGGTTGGCGTGGGGCGAAAGTTTCAGGCGTATGCAGGTGCGGGACTTTACGAGGACGGTCTTCCCAACCTTCCCGATGTGGCCCGCCTCCTTATTGCTGGGGCGGTTCTGTCAGTGGGGGGTTGGAGAAAGGGTAGGGGTTTGGACCCCATAGATGGGGTTCTGGCAAAGTGGGAGGAAGAGTTGGGAGTGTTGCTGGAGGAAGGTCTGTGGTGTGAGGTGCTGCGGAGGGTAAATGCCTCGACTATGTGCTTGAGGCTGGGGCTGATACAGCTGAAAGTAGTGTGGAAGGCGCACCTGACAGTCTAGAATGAGCCAGCTGTTAGAAGCGGTGGGGGTTGTCTGTGAGCGATATGGGAGGGGCCCTGCCATGTACATATGTTTTGGTCCTGCCCGAAGCTGGAAAGGTTTTGCGAGGACCGTGTTCAGCACCATCTGGGGGGTTTTATATGTGGATGTGGAGCCCGGACCCTAGAAGCCATATTCGGGGTATCGGACTGGCTAGAGCTGCAGGCGGTGCAGGCCTTCACCTCGCTGACTGTTCGTAAGCGGGTCTTGTTGGGGTGGAGGTCAGCTTCTCCACACTTTGCTTCGATGTGTCGAGGGGGGCTGGAGTTTTTGACTGGAAATAATGAAATTTGCTCAGGGAGGGGGTTAGTGATGGGTTCTACAATTGTTGGGGTTTGTTCATCATGCATTTTAGGGCGTTGGTTACCATTGACTGTTGGGGGGGGTGGGATTATTCTGAATTGCAAAATTGTTGAAAATTTGTTGAATAAAAATACTTTTTAATAAAATCTAACTTGCGGGATATACCTGTATTGGAGACGGTTCAGAGAAAGTTCACTGGGTTGATTCCTGGGGCGAAGAGTTTGTTTTTGATTAACGGTTAAGCAGGTTGAGCCGATGCTCAATGGAGTTTACAAAATGAGAGGTGATTCTATTGAAACGTATCAGTTTGAGGAACTTCACAGGATAGGTTCTGAAAGATGTTTCCGCATGTGGGGGAATCTATAACTTGGGGGGTAAGTTTCAAAATAAGGGGTCTTCCATTGAGATGACGATGTTGACCTTCAATGAATCATACATTAGAGCATCAGAGTCCTTTGCCCATTCACTCACAAAGATGATGAGACATGATAATTGTTGTGATCAATTGTGGAAATCTGCATAAAAGAGAAAAATTGAAGTGGATGTGTTGCACATGGAGCAAGCAAGATTAGCACAAGGCCAATGGGGGGAGGGTGGGGGGAGGCGATGGTGGTGAGAGAAAATTCAATGAAAAGTGGTAAAAGCGTGCAAAAACATGTCAAGTAATGTTTAAATGTGTGAGAATGTGCACCTGTGTGCGCGCACGTTTGTGTGCACATACACATGTGTATGTCTGTGTGTGTGTGGGGGGGGGGGGCGGAATGGGCATTGGCTGTAGACAATAACTACAGTTGTGCTACATCATTTCAAAACCGAATTATTCAAGATAAAATATTATTCCAATGCATGTCCTTCATTTATCACAGCCATTGTTGGGATTATAGGGAGGAAGTAAGAGGCTCATTGTGACTGGGTTTACTTTTAAAATTTAGAGGGGGGGGGGAGATGAGTGGAAGAAAGGGATGTCCAGGCCCATAGATTTATGGGGGATTGACCTCACCCCACAACAGTGTTCTCAAACCATAGCTTTCACAAATGCATTTCTAATGCATCCTCCCTACTTGCAGTCTTGTCTATTTTCTCTCCCCTTCTTAAAGCTCTAGGATCCGTTGAGATTCCTCCAAAAATTGACTTCCACTCCTTTTTCTCTCCAACCGATCACACCATTTTCTCTCAGTGAGATATTATTACATGGTTTGTCTGTGAAGAATCAACTTCCTGAGGATGTCCTTTAAATTACAAAGTGATCTAACCAGTCTATGTCTCATTCTGTAGTGAATAAATACAGCAACAATGCTAGCAAGGCACCAGGGAATAATAATCTATTGGAGAGTAGATGAAGCAATGATAAGTGCAAAGATATCCAGGGAAAAGAAAATGAAACAGTAAGAAGTTAACAATAAGAATTTCACCGCAGTAATCACCTAAGGGTCTAATTAATAGCAGCCTTCTAAAATGATCAATGCTTATGCAATTTCCATTTTTGCCTTTCAGGCTTTAGAGTTTCTATAAGAAGCTCCAACAGAAAGGAATCCCTTAATAAGCTCTTTTATAAGACTAGAAATTGTAAAAACTTAGAATTAGATTAATGGTAACATTCAAAATCAATTTCTCATAACAACTATTTGTCCTCCAAACTGAGTCTTTGGACAATATGCTTGTTGTATTATATTAATTCGCTATAATTCCAGAAACCCATTAGAACTACAGGATGCCATTGGCTCTCATTGTATACATTTCAATATTTTGTGTCAAACTTCCAAATCAAAACATATTAAATCTCCCAATGCATTTCAAAATGTTCACTGCATTTTACTTTTATAATGTAAGTTGCATCAAGCAGCATTAAGCCAGTACAGCTACGTCACCAGTACCATCTGGAGCTACTCTGGAACTGGAGGGTGAATTGGAAGGATATCAAAAAGCATCCTTCTAAGTGAGAGGTACCAAATAATCAAACTCATGTATGGCATCCACATTCTATTATCTCTGACAATACATGTCTCATTATATATTAAAATATCGCACTGACAATCGTAAAATCTTCATGGAGATAGATGCCATGAAGAAACCTAATGCATTTAAAATGAGAAGTCAAGAGAGGTCAGCTCATAATGCAAAGTCATCAAATTAAGACCCTGGCGACCGTCGTTCTTGTCTACTTCATATTTATTAAGAGCAAGCACTTAAGGAATGAGCCGACTTCAATTAGAATGTCCAGGTTCAACAGGGTTAGCTAAAAAATCCCATCATTTTCCATGATTTCTTTCACATTATAAATTAACAGCAAGCATTTTCATTTTCAAAGATTATACCCTTTTGCACCAGCAAGTAATATTAAACAAATGTTAGAGGGCCTTGAATTCAATGCTCATTTTAACGTTGCACAAATAGTCACGTTTGACCAAACACATTCTGAAGAATGGATTATTGGATTTAAAATAGGTTGCATACATATTCTTCTGAACACATTAAATGGAAAACATACCATGCTGGTAATTAAAGGCAATTACTAAAGATACTGCAGTTTGTTCATGTCACTTTAGTGCTGCATCAAAATAGCAGGATGCACATTTGTAACTCTTGTCACATGTCAAGTCCCTGCTCTCAAACAAGCTATCAGGAGGGGTGCTCATTGGAAATAAAGTCCCTTGTAGGTAGGTATATAAATATATATATATATACACACATACACACAAATATATAGAACACTCAAGGAGGTTACCACCAGCCATTTTACGTCTTCATTGGAGAAAATGTGCATAATGTTGTGGGAGAAAGAAATTCAACCAAAACAGACATTTAGAAAAGCATTTTCAGCTGCATTTAGCAAAGAACCTCTCGTGCCACACTTACAGGTTATGTAAAGAGAACAAAACAATAATTCTCAATGCTTTTACCAAATGTCTTCCAAATGCCTCAGATTTGTTTTGCTGCATGTGGGCATCAATATCAAGTATCTGATTTTTTTAATACTTCAACCCTAACATCTCGCCGTTGCCAATTTCAGAGCACATAACCAAGAAAAAAATTCGAAGGGCACAAACTGTATTAATCAGATAACTGATCTCCAAAAAGATTAGAAAACTGTAGTTTGTATTTTAATGAAAATATTTCTAATATCCAAATTTATAGACATGGCCCTTTAGGGAAATTCATTACTGGACATGGCAGCTCCAACTGCAAAAAATAACACAACGTTTCAAATGTTTTAATTATTGTGATAGTTTAGTTTTGAGACCTGTCGTCTTTATTTTCTGATCTTAAGGGCCTGTTACAACTGTGCAAGTCGGAGATATGTACAACTGGCAAGCCTTGTGCAGCAAGGGAATCTAGGCAAATGAGGTAATTGTGTGCAATTGATTTTTCAAAAAGCTGTTTAGCACAAAGCTGAAAAAGGACAATTAATTTAGTTAATTCGTAAAAGCACCATTAATATTCCAAAAATATCAAATACCAATTAAGCACTTCAGCACTAAACGTCCAAATGCCTCATGTAAATTAGCAACATAAAAAATTTAAAGTATTAATACAGAGATGTGGCAGCCTTCCTTTAACTGCAAGAATGCTGGTCTAACGGAGCTGGAGGTTAATCACAATTTCCTTTTAATTGTTCTCCCTCTTTCTCACCAGCCTCCCTGACCTCTGTTCAAAGGCTCTGACTTTAACCAGGGCACAGTTATCAGAAGTGCCCGAGGAAGTGGGGGCTGAAGGTGGTTGTGGGGGGAAAACCACAGGTAGACCCCAATGATGGCAATTCTCCAGCACAGGTCCTACATACTAATCAAAGTCACAAAGTTCAGGTTAGCCACGCACCCCATCAGCAAACGGCTCAGCAACATAGAAATTTGGAGCAGAAGTAGACTTTTTAGGTACAGGTTCCCAATATTATGATGCAATGCAAATACGACAGAAAGAGTAAGTTTGAGCAGAATGTTTCTTGTACGTTTGGGGTCATACTCTACAGGACGAGCTGTAATGGAGAGCAACTGAGATCGTGTTCAAATAACTGGATTAACACCAGCTGCTTTACAAATACTTGTTTCAAGTTGGAGATGAGCGACGAGATGGTATGCAAACATTTTAAAACTGAAGAATGCTTATTGGTACTCACCTCTTCGCCCGAAAGGTAGAAAGCAGAGAGGAGCCCCCCAACAAATCGAATAGTCACTTCAAAAACCGAAACCTCTGCATGCTGAGAGGAAACAAAAACGTGGTCAGGATTAAACAATGCACACAGGCTACCTGTTCTCATCCCTAATGATGTTCTAAAGTTGCCTCGATATGAATCAATTCAATTCTTCTGTGCTAACCACGAGGATTATTGCGGTTGTGTTTCTACAATGTGAAATAATTAATAACAATTAATAACAATAATAATCTTTATTAGCTCACACATTTACGTTAACACTGCAATGAAGTTACTGCAAAAATTCCCTAGTCACCACACTCCGGCGCCTGTTCGGGTACACTGAGGGAGAATTCAGAATGTCCAATTCACCTAACAAGCACATTTTCCGGGACTTGTAGGAGGAAACCAGAGCACCCGGAGGAAACCCACGCAGACACGGGGAGAACGTGCAGACTCCACACAGACAAGCCGGGAATCGACCCGGGTCCCTGGCGCTCAGAACCAACAGTGCTAAATGTCGTGTTGGGTGTTCTGGTTCACAAACAAGCCAACAATGCTGGAAGTGGTGTAATGCTATTTTATTAACTGTTCAACTATGCTAACATACTGTAAACGTGGGTATAAGCAATACCAGCTTAACTGTGGACCCTTTCCTATCACTAGCTATGGTGAGGCACTCAGCACATGGTGAATGTCTGTGATGCAGGCTGTGAGCTCTGTGCTCTGAGCTGGCTGCTGCTAGAATGAGCGGGAACTCTCCTGTCCCCTGTCTTTATAGTGTTTGTGCTCTCACTGGTGATTGGCTGCAGTGTTATGTATGCTGGTTGGTCCTACTGCATGTCCATCAGTGTGTGTATGTGATTGCACCATAATGTACTGATGTATATTATGACACTAACCACTGTGCTCATGTGCCCTCCACAACAAAAAAATGAAATAACTACTGGACAGTTGTAGATAGACATTTATCGAATGAACCTGAAATAATAAAAGCACTGAAAAATTCAAGTTGGAACTAAAATTTGAACTAAAAACATCTTGTATTTATATAAAATAAAAACTTAAAATGCAGAAAAACCTCAGCAGTCCTGGCCATTCCTGCGGAGAGAGAAACAGAGTTAACGTTTCACGTTCAATACGATTCTTCTTTAGAAATGGAGAGAGGTAGTAATGTGATTACTTTCAACTGCAAAAAGCCTATCATATGTTGAACTCACTCGAGTTCCAAAAAGAGTCATCTTGGACTCAAAACGTTAACTGTGTTTCTTTCCCCAGATACTGCCAGACCTCCAGAGGGTTTTCAGCATCCGCGGTATTTTGCGTATACTTCTACAGTGTCTTTAAAATAATGAAACATCCGAAACTTTAAAGGAACATTATAAACCAGCTTTGAGGACTTCCGGTGATGACTATGTACTGAGCAGTCGCACATCAGGTGGCTCTCCTCACGTGGATCCGAAAAATAGCCACTTTGTAACGGTAACTCGGCAATTCATTCCCCAAACCTTTGTAAGACTGGGGAAGAAAGAGAGCAAAACAATGCCCAGAAAAAGCCAGTCTAGGGCCGAACAGTGGAAGGGACCAGGAATGGCAGCAATCGGACGAGCCGACCAGCGCTCGAGGTGGCTGAGCGCAAGTTTCTCCGAAGCGAGGAGGGCAGAGCAGCCACGAACAAACCTCTCCCACACGGTGGGGGCAGAGCTGGAAGGCATGCTTCTCTGAAGCACTGAGGGAATACCAGCTAGAGATAAAAGAGGACCATCAGGCCACAGTGAAGGACATGGTGGTCGAAACTCTGACACAAATACAGCTCGTCCTGAGCAGAGTGGAAAAGAGACTGGAAGCCCAAGAGGCTACCATCAAGGACATGGAGAAAGCCGCAACCGCCCAGAGTGATCGGATCGTGTCACTGGAGAAAAAGGTGGCGAGGTTGGTCGCAACGAAGGGCAGCCAGAGGGGTAAAGTTGAGGACCAGGAGAACCGCTCAAGAGGCAAAACCTGCGGATTGTGGGCGCACCGGAGGGAATCGACGATAGGGTCCCCACGATGCTGGGCAACCTGGGGGAAGGGAGACTTACCCAACCCACCAGAAATAGACAGGGCTCACCGGTCGCTGCGTCTGAAACCCAAAGTCGGGAAACAACCGAGGGCAGTTATAGCCAAACTGCACCGGTACCAGGACCGGGAAAGAATCCTGCGCTGGGCCAGGCAGTCCCAGAACTGCAGCTGAGAAGGACACAAAATAAGAATATACCAGGACACTAAGGCTGACCTGGCCAAGCGCCGTGCGGAATTTAAAGGACGAAGGCAGCACTGTACAAGAAAGGCGTACGCTTTGGGATGCTGTACCCAGCAAAGCTTTGGGTCACATACAAAGGCAAAGAACACTTTTTAACAGCCCCAGCCAGGCAGACACGTTCGTCGTGGAGTGTGGATTGGAACAGCGACAGCAGGGGAAGCGATAAAGGGCCCCTGGCAAGGAGCAGCAGGACAGTATCGAGCCGACGTGGGGGTTTGGGGGGGGGGGGGGGGGGGGGGGGGGCACCTTCCCATTGAATGAAGAATTCTTCCTGAACACACTCGGCAAATTTCACTCCATTCAAACCCCTAGTGCTATGACTGTCCCAGTTAATGGTAGGAAAGTTAAAGTCCCCAACTATTACCATCCTATTTTTCCAGCAGCTATCTGTTATCTCTTCACATATTTGCTCCTCAATATCCCGCTAAGTATTTGGGGGCCAATAGTACAGTTCTATTAAAGTGATCTCACCCTTCTTATTTTTCAGTTCTACCCATATAACAAACACTCGGATATATCCTCTCTCTGTACTGCCGTGATACTGACCGTAATCAAAAACTCAGCTCTGCCTCCTCTCTTTCCTCCTGTTCTCTATTTCCAACAGCATCTGTACCCCGGAACATTAAGCTACCAGTCCTGCCCTTCCTTTAGAAATGTTTCAATGATAGCTATAATATTCCAGTCCCACGAATCTATCCATGCCCTGAGTTCATCTGCCTTGCCAGTTAGGCCTCTTGCATTAGAATAAATGCAGTTGAACCTGTTTCGCTGCCTCCCTCTTTTTTCCTTGCTGACTTTTGTATCTATCTTTACTACCCTCCAACTTCCTACATTGGTACCCAACCACCCTGCCACATTAGTTTAAACCCTCCCGAACAGCGAAAGCAAACAACCCCCCTAGGACATTGGTTCCAGTCCTGCCCAGGTGTAGACTGTCCGATTTGTAATGGTCTCACCTCTGCAGAACCGGTTCTAATGTCCTCAAAATCTGCATCCCTCCCTCCTGCACCATCTCTCAACCCACGTATTCATCCCGTCATTCCTACTCGGGCATCTGCTGAACCGGAGGTGATCGTCTCCCTGGATGCAGAAAAGGCATTCGACAGAGTTGAGTGGAAGTACCTCATAACCACTGGAGCGGATCAGGCTTGGAAAAGGGTTCACCCCCTGGGGGAGGCTTCTGTACAACACTCCCATGGCGAGCGTACGGACAAACACCACCAGCTCCCAGTACTTCCAGCTGCATAGGGGTACCAGGCAGGGATGCCCGTTGTCCCGGCTGCTCTTCACTCTAGCGAACGAACCACTAGCGATCGCACTCAAATCAGCAAACAACGGGAGGGGGATCGAAAGAAGAGGCAGAGAGTACAGAGATTCGCTCTACACGGATGACCTGCTCCTCTACATCTCTGACCCACAAAGCAGCATGGAAGGAATCATCACGCTCCTGAAAGAGTTTGGTGCCTTCTTGGGCTACAAACTCAACATGAGCAAAAGCGAGATCTTTCCTTTGAACCCGCAATGGGGAGGGGCAGCGCTGGGGGGACTGCCGTTTAAACAAGCCAGACACAAATTCTGCTACCTGGGGATCCAAATCGCTTATGACTGGGCGGGGTTCACAAATAGAACCTCACCAGTCTGACAGAGGAAGTAAAAATGTACCTGCAGATATGGAACACAGGAACACACTCCCAATCTCCCTGGCAGGGAGAGTGCAGACGATCAAAATGAATGTGCTGCGCAGGTACCTCTTCCTACTTAGATCTGAAGTAGGCCATTTTCCAAGACCATATTTTTACCTCATCTCATCAAACATTCTTCATTTATGAAACTGTTTTATTGGACTGATTGGCACCATTTAACATTTATTGGACTGATTGGCACCGTTTATCATATAATGTGCCCACAATGCAGAAGGGGAAACACGGATGGACATTCGTTTAAATCCCCTTCTGCACTGATGGAAGACACTTGTTCTGCCCAGCAATAGCACGAAGCTGCATCTTAAAACGGCCCCATGGCCAGGAGATCGGGATATCTGCGAGTCAAGACCCTGGCAGTGGGATATATGGCACAACTGTATTGCAAAGACTTATGAAAGAATGAAATAATATATTAATAAAATGGCCAAGGCAGGCAAAGAAACCAGAATAGAAGGGATAAAAGAAATGTATAGATTAGATTAGCGTCCCCCACACACACAGCAGGGCAAAGATGACATTAACACCTCATCTAGCAAACACAGAAACAAAAGCATGGCACAGCCACAGACATCGGAGGCCGATTTAGTTAAGGAGACACATCAGGGAGATAATGGGAAACACATTAGAGAAGGGAAGGACACCGGAGCGAGCACAGATAATCTCATCAACACGGACACACTCCATACAGATGCAAATTGACAAAGATGCATATTCTCAGTTTAAACCTGTCTGAGAGATCTAAATCAAAACTACCCTTTAACTATTATGTATGAGCAAATGTTCCTGCTCGAATTTGGATTCCTATAAAAATCCAGAGCGAATGTGTAATTGTTGAGATCAACGTGGACCAAGCCACTGTTTCTGAGCTGGCTGCGTGGGTCTCCCTGAAGGCTTCAGTAATTGTACAATAAAGAACAACGCTTTGAACCTTGCCTTGAGACTCGGCCTCTTGACTGCACTGGTACAAGGGATTTTTCCCTACAACAGATCCACCCCGATCTATATCCCCAAGGCCTTTTTCAATTCATTGGACAAATTAATCATGGCATTTGCATGAGGGGGGGTGGAGAATGCTAGAATCCCATAGCATATCCGAAAAAAAACAAAGTCTAGTGGGGGGTGGTCTAGCCCTCCCAAATCTACAGTACTACGACTAGGCAGCGACAGCAGAAAGAGCGATGCGATGGATAAAGGAGCCAGAAGCTGCATAGGGACCTCTCTCCGGGCCCTCCCCGTGGCGGCATTCCCATCCCCACCCAAAAAACAAACCGGCAGCCCAGTGGTGGTAGCCACCCTCCAGACCTGGAACCAGCTACGGCAACAATTCGGCCTCACCGAAATATCCGACAAAGCATCAATCTGCAATAATCACAGGTTCACACCCACCGACGCCACGTTTAAAAGGTGGAGACAGGAAGGGAGGGACACTGACAGTCAGGGACCTATACACCGATGGCGGGATCACAGCACTGGACGAATTGACGGAGAGATTCCAGCTAGCTCAGGGCAACAAACTCAGATACCTGCAGCTTAAAAACGTCCTACGGAAGAAGACAAGGACGTACCCTCGACCGTGACGGACGGGACTAGAATAACTACTAGATGTAGACATTCTAGGCAGAGGGAACTGTAGCGACATGTAAGAACGACTGATAGAGAGGGACGACACTGTACTGTATGCGGCGAGGAGGAAATGGGGGGAAGACTTAGTGTTCAAAATCGGGTGGGGACTCTGGAGCGAAGCACTACATAGGTAGGAAGATTCAACCTAACGCAATTAAAAGTGGTACATAGAGCCCATTTAACAAGAACCCGAATCGGACTTAAATACTTAAGGTTTGTCATAATATGCACCCATGCACATCATGAGGTAAAAGCAGGCAGTGACAGGCACCCAGGTGAGCCAATCAACATACAGAACAGAACACGACCAATCACCAGACAGAACACCAGAGGGGGGCTTCCAACTATAAATCACACGAGGCATCAGCACTCTGCGTCTTTCCACTGGTGACAACTGTATTGACAGTCAGGGTGTACAAATCATTCAACATCTTCTTCACATGGATCAGAGCTAGCCTGGTCGAGATAGTTAGAGTTAGTTTACTTAGAGTAGTAGAGAGTCAACCCACAGGCAGCTGTGTGCTCCGTTACTGAAGTTCAATAAATCTCATTGAACCAACGCCTACGTTTGGTGTATGCTTTATCGTTTAACTGCATCATTTAACCCCAACTCAAAATATCCTACTCCACTGGGTAAATGTTTTATGATCAAAGCAATAAAAGCAAATTTAACCTGTGACCATGATATGTGCAATATGTATATTTAGTCCCATGTTCTCAGCTTTCTGCCATCTTATTAGGCAGAGGGGCTATTAAGGTGGGGTTTAAAAAGCGATATGAATTTTCATTAAGTTTCAGAAACCCAGCAAAAGGGTAGCTCATGTGGCAACAGTAAATTGTTATTCTTCTGGTATTAACAATGGATAAAATTAAACATGTGGTGACCAAACATGGCCTAGTTTTAGGACCAGTTAAATTGGACATTTTAAATTAAAGAACTGGGCATTTAAATCAAACTGCAGTCAAACATCAGGCAGGATGGCAATTCCGGCTTGACCAAAGTCAAATACACAACCCACAAGACAGACTGCCAGAACATGTCTGGGCCTGACCCGTGAATCACCAATCAAGAGATCATTGATCCTATTGATGTACAGCGATTTGTTTTGGGTAACCCAGACCGAGCCAGACTCTCGGGCACCCAGCGTTCCCACCGCTACCTTATATGGCAACAAGGCATGAGCAAACCATACCACCGCACAGGGGAACCTGGGATGGGCCCCCAGTGTCTTGAACAGCGGTCATCTACTAATTCATTGGTTGTTGGGATGCCTTCCTGAGGCCTCATGGATAGAAAGCCAGAGACGCTTCTGGGAAGGCGCCAAGGGAGAGGGATAAGGGTAGACGCCCAAGACACATCAGGAGCAAAGACTCCACGTGGGAGGTGAGCTTGACCATCCGTATGATTGACCAGAGTAGGAGGGAAGGAAGGAAGTTGCCAACGAGACCCACATTCGTGATGAAAAGTCAGAGAATAGGACCCACCGTTCAACCAAAGCCATCTTTTCGGGGGGTATAAACGAATCTTGGGTATCTCTAGTATTTTGTTTGTGTTAACCAAGGGTTAACTTTATTGTTGTCAAATAAAATTGGTTTGGTTTTACACTTAAGTTGTCCTCTTTTCTCCTCAATAATAAAGACATCTGTGGAAAGCTTTTGAGTAAATAAACTGGTTGAAGTATGTGAATTGGACAGATACAACATACAAAAGCAAAATTCTGCAGGTAATGATCATTTGGAATAAAATAGAGGGCGGTGTGAGCTGGCTTCAACAAAGAACACTCAAAGTTATAGAACTGACTGACACCACTGACGTGAAGAGAAGTTTGTTTTTCATTTTCAAGCATACAATCTTCCATTGCTCAGTGGTAGCACACTTGCCTCTATGCTGGAACGTTGTGGGTTCAAGACTTGGCCGCAAGATCCAGGTTAACACCACAGAGCAGTTTTGAAGAAAAATGGTTTTGAATAACTGGGCAGCATGGTAGCCCAGTGGTTAGCACTGTGGCTTCACAGTGCCAGGGTCCCAGGTTCGATTCCCAGCTGGGTCACTGTCTGTGTGGAGTCTGCATGTTCTCCCTGCGTCTGTGTGGGTTTCCTCCGGATGTCTGGTTTCCTCCCACAAGTCTCGAAAGACGTGCTGTTAGGTAATTTGGACATTCTGAATTCTCCCTCAGTGTACCGAACAGGTGCCGGAATGTGGCGACTAGGGGCTTTTCACAGTAACTTCATTGCAATGTTAATGTAAGCCTACTTGTGACAATAAAGATTATGTATTATTATATGTTTTGGATGTGGTGTTAAACTGAGGTCCCGACAATATTTACACCTCAATAGGATAAAAACAGATTATTTGATCATCATTAAATTGCAGTTTGTGGGACCTTGCTGTGTGCAACTTTGCTGCCATGTTACTTACTTTACTGTGATGAGTGCACTTCAATGGCTGTAATGCTGTAAAGGGATCACTTGAGATGGTGAAAAGTGCTATTAAAAATGAATTTGTTTTCTTTTTATCCTTTTTACAAGCTATTGTGCATTCTGCAGTCAACACTTTTTTTTGCACAACGCTCAGGCCTGGGCTGACCAGTAGCAGCTAACATTTGCACAAACAAACGCCAGACATGACCATCTCCAACTTGAGAAAGTCTAACCATCTCCCCAAGATATTCAGTGGCATTACCATCACTGTACCCTCCATGAGCAACATCTAAGGCTTACCACTGGCCAGAAACTAGACCAACCATACAAATACTGTGGCTACAAGAGCAGCTGGCTAGCAATGGTTAGCACTGTCGGTTCACAGCTCCAGTGTCCCAGGTTTGATTCCCGGCTTAGGTCACGGTCTGTGTGGAGTCTGCACGTTCTCCCAGTGTCTCCGTGGGTTTCCTCCGGGTGCTCTGGTTTCCTCCCGCAGTCCAAAGATGTGCAGGTTAGGGGGATTAGCCATGCTAAATTGCCATTAGTGTCCAAAAAAAAGGTAGGTGAGGTTACTGGGTTACGGGGATAGGGTGGAGGTGTGGGCTTAAGTTGGGTGCTCTTTCCAAGGGCTAGTGCAGATGATGGGCTGAATGGTCTCCTTCTGCAGTGTAAATTCTATGATTCTATGACTAACTCACCTCCTGACTCTGCAAGGCTGTCCATTATCTACAAGGCACAAACCAAGAGTTTGATGGTATAGTCTCTACTTGCCTAGATGAGTGCAGCCCCATCAACATTCAAGGAGCTCAACACCATCCAGGTAAAATCAACCTGATGATTGGCACCCCACTCACTCACCACCTCCAACATTCAGTTCCTGCACCACCAATGCACAGTAGCAGCAGTGTGTACAGTGTACAGGATGCTCTGTAACAGTCACCCACGCTCCTTCCACAGCACATTCCAAACCCATGATCTAGAAGGAAAAGGGCAGCAGATACATGGGAACACCACGTCCTGAAAGTTCCCCTCCAAGATACACACCATCCTAACATGGAAATATGTCATCATTACTTCACTGTCGCTGGGTAAAAATCCTGGAACTCCCTTCCTAACTGTGCTGTGGTTGTACCGACACCACAGGGACTACAAATGTACAAGGCTGCAGCACACCACCACTTTCTAAAGGGCAATTAGGGATGGGCAATAAAAATACTGACCTCGCCCTGACGCCAACGTCCTGTGAAAGAAGTAGAGAAAAATTCCTGTTTTAATGGAAATGAGCTGGGCAAACAAACACTCCAAGGTGGCGGATGGTCATATTAAATACTATGAAGTTGCATGCCTCATAGTTATTTGATGTTTAACTGTTGGTCTGGGTTTCTGGATCCTTGGGAAATATGATAGCCAAACCCAAGCAAGGGCTGTCAGATTTGGAAAGTTGCGCTTACCTGCCAGATCCACATATCTGTCCTGGCAGCATTCCACAATCCCGTTCTGGGAATTCATCAAATATCTCCACCCTCCAACTCTCCTTCCATGTTGAAACTCTATAGTGCGCAGAGAAACCCTAACTTCCTGGCTCCCCACGCTCTCTCCACTCCCATCACTGCTCCTGGCAGCTCAGGTCGAGTTAAAATCCAGAACATGGCACCTGAGCCGGCTTTTTGGAGACAATGTAATTGTTAGACAGTCCAACATTTGCTACTGCATCAACTCTATTCCATTAACAAATATGTTACAAAGAACCTAAATATTTGGTCAAGGCCATTCGGGGTGTTACATCCCTGGGAGCAAATATCGCAGTGTAATCTAACCCCCACAAAACCTTATCGCTCAGATTACATAAGGAAATAACTAATACCCGTAAGCCAGAGAAGATATTTACGTCACAATTCACCTGCCTTTTCTCACAACTTAAACCTCCAATTAATCTAAGAATTGTAATTTCTATCCCTCATTCACATTTTGGCAGGTCAAACCAATAGCTTTTAGCATGAACTTGAACAAATATCTTTTAGAAGTTTAGGTCCACCTTTGTGTCACGAGTTCTACTTTCTATTTCGAGTATTACTTCTTCAGAAAGTCATGAGTGTCGTCAGACAGGAAGGAATCCCTTCTAATTGATATTAACTGCTATGTATTTGGGTATCACTGCACAGATAATTCTGATGCTTGCTCCTGATAATTAATTCTGATATTTTCTCACATATTTAAGCAAGACTAAAACATGTCTGTTTTGATTTTTTTTCTGTTATGAATGCTAAACTAGTCTGTTTCGGATCTGTTGATAAATGCCCAGAGTCCACCGATTGTCTCATATTGATCTGCAGTGCCTCACTTATATGCCTTGCAGTGTGACTTTGTATTCTTAGCATCTTCTTGTCCTTTGAATTCTTTTAGACTGTCTGACACATCTATCCCCAAGCAACATGGGAGCAAGAATAGGCCATTCTGCCGCTTGAGCCTGCTCAAGAGGTGGATAGCTGATCTTCTAATGTCATCTTCCCGCAATGCCATTGATGTCATTGGTATCTAGAAATGTTATCGATCTCTGCCCAGTAATTGAGCCTCCACAGTCCTCTGGGGTCGAGATTCACCACGCTATGACTGAAGAAATTACTAATTTATGTCAGACACAATGAGCCATAACATTCTCAGAGTGGCAATCAGTGGCGGATTGCCATTCCATGCCAAATTATCTTGATGGATTTTCTTTCGTTCCTGTTTTGCCCGATCTTCTGACTCAGGCCAGGCAAGATTCAGGCAGTGCAACGTGCCCTCAAGGACCAGCATTGCACTCCAGCTCCTTCACAGTGAAGGACATGCCACCTTTTTTTTTTAAAAATGGCAGTAGCTGTCGCAAAATAGGTAAGTTAAAGGTCCTACTAAAATTGACATGCCAGGGAGAAGGCAGGCGGATAGGATTTCAGGAGCGAGATGTTGGGGGCGGGGGTTGGATCTTGAGGGGGGGGCCAGATTGGACCCTGTGGGTTGGGTCTGCAGGTGGAATTCCAAGAGGGATTCCCCAGCGCATCGTTGGAGTACCCACCCCAATCCAACACAGGGAAATTCAAATGTTACGGGCCATTAATTCTGTTATTATCAGCTGTGCTTGGGGAAGGCCTGTCACATGTCTTCCCTCTTAAGAAGTAATCATTCAGAATATTACTGAAGGCAAATTATTAGGAGGCAAAAGAGGGGGAGGTGTGGCGCTGCTAGTCAAGAGCAGTATTACGGTGGCGGAGAGGATGCTAGATGGGGACTCTTCTTCCGAGGTAGTATGGGCTGAAGTTAGAAACAGGAAAGGAGAGGTCACCCTGTTGGGAGTTTTTTATAGGCCTCCTAATAGTTCTGGGGATGTAGAGGAAAGGATGGCGAAGATGATTCTGGATAAGAGCGAAAGTAACAGGGTAGTTATTATGGGAGACTTTAACTTTCCAAATATTGACTGGAAAAGATATAGTTCGAGTACAATAGATGGGTCGTTCTTTGTACAGTGTGTGCAGGAGGGTTTCCTGAAACAATATGTTGACAGGCCAACAAGAGGCGAGGCAACGTTGGATTTGGTTTTGGGTAATGAACCAGGCCAGGTGTTGGATTTGGAGGTAGGAGAGCACTTTGGGGACAGTGACCACAATTCGGTGACGTTTACGTTAATGATGGAAAGGGATAAGTATACACCGCAGGGCAAGAGTTATAGCTGGGGGAAGGGCAATTATGATGCCATTAGACGTGACTTGGGGGGGATAAGGTGGAGAAGTAGGCTGCAAGTGTTGGGCACACTGGACAAGTGGGGCTTGTTCAAGGATCAGCTACTGCGTGCTCTTGATAAGTATGTACCGGTCAGACAGGGAGGAAGGCGTCGAGCGAGGGAACCGTGGTTTACCAAGGAAGTGGAATCTCTTGTTAAGAGGAAGAAGGAGGCCTATGTGAAGATGAGGTGTGAAGTTTCGGTTGGGGCGATGGAGAGTTACAAGGTAGCGAGGAAGGATCTAAAGAGAGAGCTAAGACGAGCAAGGAGGGGACATGAGAAGTATTTGGCAGGAAGGATCAAGGAAAACCCAAAAGCTTTCTATAGGTATGTCAGGAATAAGCGAATGACTAGGGAAAGAGTAGGACCAGTCAAGGACAGGGATGGGAAATTGTGTGTGGAGTCTGAAGAGATAGGAGAGATACTAAATGAATATTTTTCGTCAGTATTCACTCAGGAAAAAGATAATGTTGTGGAGGAGAATGCTGAGCCCCAGGCTAATAGAATAGATGGCATTGAGGTACGTAGGGAAGAGGTGTTGGCAATTCTGGACAGGCTGAAAATAGATAAGTCCCCAGGACCTGATGGGATTTATCCTAGGATTCTCTGGGAGGCCAGGGAAGAGATTGCTGGACCTTTGGCTTTGATTTTTATGTCATCATTGGCTACAGGAATAGTGCCAGAGGACTGGAGGACAGCAAATGTGGTCCCTTTGTTCAAAAAGGGGAGCAGAGACAACCCCGGCAACTATTGACCGGTGAGCCTCACGTCTGTAGTGGGTAAAGTCTTGGAGGGGATTATAAGAGACAAGATTTATAATCATCTATATAGGAATAATATGATCAGGGATAGTCAGCATGGCTTTGTGAAGGGTAGGTCATGCCTCACAAACCTTATCGAGTTCTTTGAGAAGGTGACTGAACAGGTAGATGAGGGTAGAGCAGTTGATGTGGTGTATATGGATTTCAGCAAAGCGTTTGACAAGGTTCCCCACGGTAGGCTATTGCAGAAAATACGGTGGCTGGGGATTGAGGGTGATTTAGAGATGTGGATCAGAAATTGGCTAGCTGAAAGAAGACAGAGGGTGGTGGTTGATGGGAAATGTTCAGAATGGAGTACAGTCACAAGTGGGGTACCACAAGGATCGGTTCTGGGGCCGTTGCTGTTTGCCATTTTTATCAATGACCTAGAGGAAGGCACAGAAGGGTGGGTGAGTAAATTTGCAGACGATACTAAAGTCGGTGGTGTTGTCGATAGTGTGGAAGGATGTAGCAGGTTACAGAGGGATATAGATAAGCTGCAGAGCTGGGCTGAGAGGTGGCAAATGGAGTTTAATGTAGAGAAGTGTGAGGTGATTCACTTTGGAAGGAATAACAGGAATGCGGAATATTTGGCTAATGGTAAAGTTCTTGAAAGTGTGGATGAGCAGAGGGATCTAGGTGTCCATGTACATAGATCCCTGAAAGTTGCCACCCAGGTTGATAGGGTTGTGAAGAAGGCCGACGGAGTTTTGGCCTTTATTGGTAGAGGGATTGAGTTCCGGAGTCGGGAGGTCATGTTGCAGCTGTACAGAACTCTGGTACGGCCGCATTTGGAGTATTGCGTACAGTTCTGGTCACCGCATTACAGGAAGGATGTGGAGGCTTTGGAGCGGGTGCAGAGGAGATTTACCAGGATGTTGCCTGGTATGGAGGGAAAATCTTATGAGGAAAGGCTGATGGACTTGAGGTTGTTTTCGTTGGAGAGAAGAAGGTTAAGAGGAGCCTTAATAGAGGCATACAAAATGATCAGGGGGTTGGATAGGGTGGACAGTGAGAGCCTTCTCCCGCGGATGGAAATGGCTGGCACGAGGGGACATAACTTTAAACTGAGGGGTAATAGATATAGGACAGAGGTCAGAGGTAGGTTCTTTACGCAAAGAGTAGCGAGGCCGTGGAATGCCCTACCTGCTACAGTAGTGAACTCGTCAACATTGAGGGCATTTAAAAGTTTATTGGATAAACATATGGATGATAATGCCATAGTGTAGGTTAGATGGCTTTTGTTTCGGTGCAACATCGTGGGCCGAAGGGCCTGTACTGCGCTGTATTGTTCTATGTTCTATATTAACTCAGGTGTTCATTCTCTGTTTCTACTGTATTTGTATCTTTATTGTTCTCATCTCTGAATTTACTGAAGAACTGAAAGAAGTTCTGATTGTACGTTTTGTTTCTATGCTTTCTTTCTGGGACTGAAATCCTCTGACCACCCTTTACCAAAATACCTTTGTGAATTTGTCTGCTTTTCTCCTTGCAGAATTTTTACATCAATATTTTCGCTTATTTCACTTCTCATTTGTTAATCTATTACGGTCACATTTGGTAATCCAGGTATGTTACTGCCTGCATGTTCAAATTATGCCTATAAATCTGTTCCACTAATTTTATAGAATATCCCCACAAAATTGCCTAACTTGTCCAGGATTAAATACCTGTCACCTTGACTTAAAATACCTTGATTTAAAAAAGAAATTTAGATAGTTACATGGGTAAGATGGGTATAGAGGGTTATGGGCCAAGTGCGGGCAACTGGGACTAGCTTAATGGTAAAAACTGGGCGGCATGGACTGGTTGGGCCGAAGGGCCTGTTTCCATGCTGTAAACTTCTATGATTCTATAAATTCTAGATCATGCTGAGCATGATGATTGGTTTCCCAAGGATATTATGACTTCCATTGTCTGCCTGTTGCCTGGTTCATTTACATAACCACGTTTAGATCGACAGTGCCCCATGTGATTTATTTAAAGTACTGGGTCCTGAAACAGTCATGCATTAAAATTTAGCAGCTCAAACTCTAATCCCACTTTAGTTTTCCCAATTTGTATCTGGTTGATGGAAGTCACCCATCAAAATAACTGTCCTTCCTGAATAGACACCATTAAATGACAGCACCTGTAAAATAAATTGTGAATTAAAAAAAAAAAATGTTTTCTCTATATTTAATGGGATCAAGGAAATTCCATTCATTGCTTTTCCCTCTTCCCTGGATTTGTGATTAGGAAGACATTTTAATGTTTTTAGGTATCATTGTCAATGATTTTCTTATTCTGTTAGCGTTTATACATTCAATAAAATATATTAATCTGTTTAGTGGACATTTCAATTTACCTTCCAAGATTGCAGCACCCAAACCCAAAATATTAATTATTTTATAAAATGTGAAAAATTATACATCATAAAATGTACAACATTGTGGCTCATTAACCTGACAATCATGTTCTTTCCTTATATCAGAATTACACGTGTCCCTCAAACATTTATAGTATTATAGGACATTGTGAACATTCATTTAGTTTTGTATTGCTCAAAGTCTGGTGAGATATTCATTTTGTTGCTACCTGACTGGTAAAATTACTTTTCTCCATTTGTTGTGCACGTTGTTCTGATATAAAGAACCTGAAGGGACCAAAAAGTGATCTATTTTCTAGCTCCTGTTAGTCACGAATGAAGTGTCTCCAACAAGAATGAAGAGGGCCCCATTAAGATTTACATTTGCTAAGTGAACCCATCTCATGAAATTATTCAAGGTGGCATTCGTCATCAAAATACATGCTGAAAATCTAGTTCGTACAGTTGGCAGAACACATATCAAATGGCGAATTTCCAAAATATAAGACCATTTATAAAGCTGATAAACTTAAAATATTTCATGATAGCCTTCCATTTTGAAGTCATGCAATACACATTCTTTCTTCATGAATAATTCATAATTCAAAACCAGCTGTAGGAAGCAAATTCAAAATGATGCTCAATCAAACCCAATGTTCAGGATACAAATAATTATTTGGATTACAAAACTTGCTGAAACACCACATTTTTATTTCTTATAGCTATTCTGGAAAAATAGTCAAACATCCCAAGATATCTCACGGGAAAGTGATCCAACAACATTTGACAGCAGCCACTTAAGGAGAACGTCTGGTCAAAGAGGCAGGTTTTAAGGAGATCTTGGAGGAGCGAAAGGTAGAGACATTTCGGGAGGGAATTCCAGAACTTAGGGAAATGGTTGCCGAAGGAACAGCCACCAATGGCAGCACAACAAGAGTTGGTATTGATGAGCATTTTTAAAAAACCTTAAGAGTTCAAAGATTGTCCTTGTTCATATTGCAAAATTAAAAATATCAGCATGATTTAATTTAAATAATCTTGCTGAGAAAAAAGAAGAACAACTTCCTCAAAAAAGCAAAGTAACTAAGCACATTGCAGGAGTTTTCCTTCATCCAGCATACTGGAAAATAACCAACTTTATTTCAACTGTATTATTTGTTCCATATAATAACTTACAGTAGTAACACCAGAATTCATTTTCAATGAGTCAGAAATAGTGAAACAGGTCTAGTGCATGACCAATGTCTGAATTACAAGTGAATTGCCTCAAGTATACTGCTCCCCTCAACCAGTAGAAATACTGGGGAGAGAAGTAATCAGCAAAACCCACTTTGTACACTATTTCCAGCAGCTTGAAAATATAATTCAATTTTGAAATATAATTCATATTTTATCATTTACCACTCTTAAGTTTAAAAAAAAATATTGACCAATTTTACCTACGCGCTCCTGATGATGAGCCTGGGCTATTGGAAATGCATCAATAAAGCGTGACCAAGATTTCCCAAAAACATGCTACCAGCAGGAGAGGTCATGTGTCAGAATCGCACATTTGGGAAAAATGTTCACTCCAGCTTTATCAGTGGCTGGCTTGTAACTGTCAGTTGAGTCTACAATTTCAGCATCAGAATTGAGACAGCATTTTTGCAGTATAATTCAGTAAGACTAAAAGGACATGGGTACAAAAACTCAATTAAATGGTAACAAAAAAGATCATTAACTGATCAGTATTGGATAGATTTTTTGAATTAGTTCATCCATGTAGAAATACAGAGACCATTATTTACCAATTTGGACATGAAGGGACACAGTTGATTTTTAGCTTTCCACCCCCTCAGTCGTACAAACAACAAGCTTTCAGCCGACATCGTATACAATGAGATTCAATTACTTGCTTCACTCATCATCCATTTCAAGCATTCTATTTCTGACTGCCCTAAACTACATCCATCTAATTCCCTACAGGTCACATGGTCGCAGTACAAACAACCTTCATTAATCTTATAATTCAATGGCTTAATTATTAAATCTTGATCTCCATGGCCTTTGATGAGCAGAAACATCTTGGGCGGAATTCTTCCAAAAAATGACCAAGTGTCAGTTCGGGCAAAAGAAATCGGTACAACGTGATTCCAACGCGATCTTCCCGCACTTGGTCATACTTTTGGAGGTGGACTTGATTTGCACCTGCACTGGGGCGGGGCCCAAACACACCTGCAACTCTGACTTCACAGAGATCGGGGGGCCGTTCTGTAAACGGCGACCCGATCTCAAATTGACTGTAAAGGCGGCCCCCCCCCCCCCCTCCACCCTCCCAGAATCAATGGAATGGGGCCAATGGGTCTCTCTACTGACTGCCCCAAACCCCCCCCACTTCCTCAGGTGAGCGATATCCCACTATGGGACTGGCAGATGCTGCCCCACGCTCCTTCGGGACCCACCCCCTACCTTCAGAATACCACTCCTTGGCTGTGCCAACCTGCCCCCTAGCAGTTCCAGGTTGGCAATGTCAGGGTTCCAGCCTTCACATTTAGTCTCTGATAGTGGAATCTAGTCGTACTTCCTTCCGGCTTTACACTGTGCAGGAAGAAAACCGGGTGCCGAGAGAATTGGGCGTTCAGATTGTCCCAGACATAATGGTTCATGCTAATGACTATGAACCATTATGTCAGCTGCAGCATGCTTAAAGCATTGCGCACTGATCGATGCCCAATGCAAATACCATTTAGGGGTTCTCCCACTATCTCCTAACATGGCAGGATTTGCGCTGGGTGCAACATGGCAACTTCCCTGGTTTCTTTCAATTCTTCAAAATCACTTTATGCCTTTTGCATCTCCAACCGGCTATTATCTCTTGGGCCTTATACCTGTTGTCTGCTCCCAAACCTATGCCACCTTTCCTGGAACTTTGAATCCCTCCAATCAAATTTCCACCTGGCCACGGTACCAAAATAACTCTTAGCAAGGTCACGAATAACACCCAATACAAATGTGACAAACTAATGTGTCTGGTTCTTATCAACTTGTCTGCAGCCTTAAACATGGCTGATTATACCATCTTACTGCAACACCTTTTTTACTGTTGCCCAGTTGGGTGGAACTGCTATTACCTGGTTCTTATCCATCCCATTCCCCACCATTACCTCTGATTTCCCAAAGGGTCTACACTTGGCCTTCTCCTATTTCTTATCTACAAGCTGCCTCTTGGTGATATTATCTGAAAGCACAATGTTACTTTTCCATGTGTACACAACAAGAAACTCAATTGCAATACCACTTTGCTCAACTAGGAGCGAGATGAGGAGAAACTTCTTCACTCAGAATTGTTGAGATTTGAAATGTGCTGCCTGGGAGTGTTGGAGGCAGATTCCATAGGAGGTTTCAAAAGAAAGCTGGATACATATTTGAAAGTGATTAATTTAGAGAGCTGGAGAATGGGACCAGCTGTTGTGGACACGTGGGTCGAATGGCCTCCTTCTGTGCTATAAATAACAAAACAAAACTCCTCCAAGGTTGCCCAATATCTAAGACTGAATGAGTTGGAATGTCCTTCAATTAAAATTGGAAAGAGCAAAGCCATTTCTTCGGTACTTAACCACCAGCTCCATCCCTCTCCCTGCCAACTGTCAGAGGTTCAAACAGAATATTCACAACCTTGGTATCCTATCTGATCCCAGCATGAGATTCTGCCCACAAATCTGTACCATCACAAAATTACCTATTTCTGCCTGCATAATAATTGCCCAACAATGTTACCCCTTTTATGGAGAATGTCAGCTGATAAAGGAAATTACACGGGCCAGTCTTTACTTATTCGGATATTGATTTAGAGAGTGAAACATTACAAGCATACACAACCTAACTCAATCGCACCACAGTTTCAATAAGTGTCGCTTTATAGATGTTCAAGCGAAACCCCAATTAATACCCATAACCTGTAGAAATGAAACATAATTAATATGCAATCAACAGACTCCACCAGTGCCTGAACTGACCAGCTGCTGAAACCTTCATCCATGCCCATTTTCCCGTCAGTGTTGTTACCTCAGGGTGTGACTATTCCAATGCACTCCTTGCATGCCATCTTCATTCTACCCACCATATATTGCAGGTCACCCAAAAATGTGATGTCCATGTCCTCACTCATATCAAGCCTATCCACCCTTTTCCACTGTACTCAATGAACTATATTGGTAATCAATAGTCAAGCACCACCTCAATTTTAAAAAATCCCGTCCTCATCTTCAAATTGCTCAATACTTCCCCGACCCCATCTCTGCTATTTCCTCAAGCCACATAATTCAATGCGCATCTAATTTGGGTCTCTTGAACATCCCCCATTTTAATCACTCCATTATTGTTGATGAGTCCCCAAGCTCTGGAGTTCCTTCCCTAAACTTCTACACCTCCTCTTAATGGCCCTTAGCTTTCTGGCTCCCCAGCGTCAGATTTGGGGGGATACCAACAATGCACTGAAGAATCCCTCTCAGAGGTTTCCAAGTAAGGGTTTACCTGGCAACTATCCTGAAGGGCTAACTTCCCCTCGACAATTATGCTACACTGGGAGCCATCCGACAAAGTGATTTAAATTGTTAACTTAGGATGGTTGTGCCAGTTTTACACTCATAGATACTCTGAAAGAATTAAAAGAAATAAAAGCAATTCTAACTTCAGCAAAACTATTTTAAACACCCTGACCAAGCCCCATACAGGAATCCGTCCCCTTCCTCAGCTGCCCACGGTATTCCCCAGACCACTCAACCGGACACCCTACCCCCGCCCGACAACCTTGCTCCCAGATATCTGATTTCCCACCCCCAACGATTGTCCAACACTCCTGCCCCACCTCCCGGCAGATATCCCCACCCAGCACCAAATGTCCTCACCCCCATCGCACCCTGAAGCCAAAATACATTGGGATAATGCGTTTTGTGGTCATCAGTATGAGTGATTTTTTTTATGGTGGCGCACACTGGCCGTCATTACGGTGTCACAGTAATTAGCACTGCTGCCTCACAGCACCAGGGTACCGGGTTCAATTCCGCTCTTGGGTCACTGTCTGTGCGGAGTTTGTACGTTCTCCCTGTTTCTGCGTGGGTTTCCTCCTGGTGCTCTGGTTTCCTCCCACAGTCAAAGATATGCAGGTTAGGTGTATTGGCCATTCTAAACTGCCCCTTAGCGTCAAGGGATGTGCAGATCAGGCTATGAGGTTACGGGGATAGGAGGAAGTGGGAATGGGTAGAGTGTTCAATCGAAGGGTCGGTGCAGGCATGATGGGCCAAATGGCCACCTTCTGCACTGTAGGGATTCTATGATTCTTACTCCCAATGGATGGTCACTGCAGTTTATTACTCCTACAATCAAAACTCAAGTATTATCAGTCAAATGATATATATTCTTACATGCCTTTGTTACCTTTTGACTAGACTAGTCCAATGCTGGCTGGCTTCACACGTTACAGGAACATAAGTGCAGGAGTAGGCCATTTAGCCCATCGAGCCTGCCCATTCAATAAGATCATGACTGATTTGGCTGTGGTCTCTTCCCCAACTTAACACTCAACTCCCCTGCATATCAAAAATCTGTCGAACTTTGCCTTGAAAAATTTAAAGACCCAGCCTCCACTACTTTCTGGGGAAACAAATTCCACACACCAACGACCCTTTGGGAGAACTAATTTCTGCTCATTTCTGGCTTAAAAGGGAGGCCTCTTATTTTTAAACAGTGTCCCAAATTTTAGTCTCCCCCACAAGAGGAAACATCCTCTGCTAATCTACCCTATCAAGTCTCAGGATCTCATGTGTATCAATAATAAAACCTCTCATTCTCCTAAACTTCAATGGGTATAGTTCTAATCTGTTCAACTTTTCAAATCCTTCACCCCAGGAATGTGCCGAGTGAACCTTCTCTGAACTGCTTCTAAAGCAATTATATACAATATTCCAGATGTGACATGATTCCATGAAAACTTGTGATGATACCAAAACTCAGCTGCCCGTGTTTGTTCCTCACAACTGAGCTCCATTCACTTATTGCCCTTGTGCTCACTGCCTACATTGGCTATCAGTCAAACACCACCCTCATTCGAAAATTTTCATCCTGGATTTCAAATGCCTCCATGCCTGGTCTCTTCGTAGCTTGCTAATCTTCTTCAGCCCCACAAATCTCAAAAATATTTGTGCTCAACTAATTCTGGCCTCTTGGACATCCATCATTTTTATTTTTGACGTCCCTAATTTTAGCTGCTCCACTATTGGTAGCTGTACTTCAGTTGCCTAGGACCCAAGCTCTTGAATGTCATGCTTAAACCGTTATCTCTCTTTCTTCCTTTAAGACACACCTTAGTACCTATCTCTTTGACCAAGCTTTGGCCAGCTGGCCTCGTGTTACCTCCTGCGGCTTGGTGTCTAATTTTGTTTTGTAAAGTTCCTCTGATGCACCATATGATAATTTATTACATTAAAGGTGTGAATAAATCTAAGTTATTGCTGTCGTAAGGTCTAGCCAGGGCCCAGAATGCAGTCTGGAACCATTGTTTATTAATTATTTTTGGATGGAGTTGCTCAAACCCTCAGGTTGCACGGAAGTTATAAAACTAATGCCTTCCAGTACAAAGCAACAGTTGTAGAAGCTAAGTGTTTTGCGACCCTAAAGGAATAGTGTGGATAGATGCTTCATTCCCTCTGAACCGACAAATCCGCCAGAAGTACTCCTTAGTTGCTCCTTCAGCTTTGCAATGTGGTATGAAAATGAAAGGTTCTTGAGTTGTTGACCAATTTATTCAGTCAAGTCGCACTTATATATATATATATATATATATATATTATATATCCGGGCGCAGATCTGAGCAGTAGTAATGATCGTCAGTTTGCTGCTGTGCTCATAAATTTACCAAACTTGACACTGCTATGCATTTTTTACCAGGGTCCTTCGAGCCCAGCTTTCACAGAAATGCACAGCATACATTGGGAAATAAGGTAAGACAGGACACTAGCTGCCATACAATAAGTTTAAAGGCCCAGTTTAAATGTTAGTGAATGAATGGTGAGGTGTGAGGGAGGTAAAGGGGGTAAGGGGAACAGGTGAATAGGGGATAGTTGGGTGATGAAGGTCAGGTGGATGGTAGGTGGTAGGGGTTTAGAGGGATGTGGGTAGTTGGGTCAGAGGCTAGTTGGATCCGATCGAGTAGGAGGGGTAGCCAAATTGGATTGGTGCAGAGATGAACAGGTTGGAGGTGGGGGGTAGAAGAGGTCATCAGGTCAGAGGAGAGTAGTCAGGTTGGTTGGATCAGGAGGGTAAGTCTGGTCGGGCTAGGTTAGCCCGATGTCAGGCTAGGTTTTAATCTGTCAAACAAGTACCATGGAACTGACTGAAGTCTCCGACTTTAACTCAGTGACGTTCACAAAGGGCCCCAGCGAGCAGGGGAACTGCCCATCGCATGTTCAAACTTCCCAGGCAATTCTTATGAAGGCCTGCACTTCAGATCTTCCACAGGGTCCTGTTGTACATCGTCTCTCCAGTGATCAGGCCCCTAACTTAATGGCTGTTCACCTGCAAACAAAATGTTGAATCTCATCTGCAACTGACAACTTCATATCTGATGGGAAAGAACAGTGTGTATGTAGGTTTGATAGCTTCCAAAGAGAACCTTAAGCTGATTAATGTGGTGCATCCTGGCTTTTTATGCAGCAGGATACCACCTCATTTGCCAATGCAAACATCTTCAATCGCAAGTGATATTGTGATAAACGTAAGAATGTTAGCTATACCTATTTTGGTGAAGTAAGGGTTAAAAGTAGAGTTTGAAAGTGACTCCTGCAGCTATTTTTTTTTTTTAAACAAGAAATCCTAGTTTGAAAGACAACTCAGATTTTAGGTACCGGGAGCAATTAAAGCATCGTAAAAAGCTTGAGCTCATGGAATGGATTAAGGGTTTTCCTGTGGATTTAATTAGATTTCAGCTTGGTAAGATGATGTAATTACTGGGGGGAGCCAAGTTATTAGGCATTTTGCAGAAAAGCAGGGTTAGCCGAGTTCCAGATGAAGATCTGAGTAGACGTCAGCCATCTCAGTTCAGTGAAATGACAAGTCTGTAGCTAGATTAGCAGTGTCTTTCCAAACAGTTCAGAAGACTGTAATTAGGTGAGCTGAAATAAGTTGAAGCAGCTTTTGAAGAAATACAACCAGAGTTTCTGCGTGGTTCTGACAGGGTTCAGATCGTTTCTTTAAAGCAGTGTCAAAGGTTCTCTCTTTGTCAAAGGACATATCTGTAAAGCCATTCCTGAGGGATGACGGTATTTAATAATGGATTGAGAGCGGAGTTGTTTTTGTTGTTGTTTGAGTGGGAATAAATATAACAGTTAAGGGTTACTGTATTCACTGTATTAATTAGCATTGTATAAGGGATAATTGTAATCTATTTTCTGGTGTGATGTCAAAGATATTTTAATATGATGTTAGTAATAAAATTTGTTTTAATAAACCATATCCCTATTTATTAGTGTAATCACTCCGGATGTGGGGTATCCTCTCCTCAGTCTTACAGAATTAAAATATTGGGGCTTCTGTCCAGTATCCAGTGTTGGGGTCTGGTCTGGGATCGTAATAACCCAGGGGAAAAAAACGCACTTTTTCCCATTCATGCAACTCACAGACCAGAATATGCTCTCTCCCCTTCTTTCTTCTTCGATCCAAAATTACAGTATAGTCAATTTCAATGAAATCTTTAAAGCCTAAACACTTCCTGATCCACATGGCCTGAATCTCTGCTGGCAATGCCACCAGATATCCTCAAATTATCAATGTACATAGCTAAACAAACATGTTGTTGTAAATATTTAATTAATTCAAAATTTAAGATTCAAAATGATATATTTAAAAGCCCCAGATCTCAAAAAGAACCCCCTCTGAAATCAAACTAATATCCAAATTCACACAGAATAATAAAAGCCTGTCATTTCATCTTAAAATGGAATAAGGGCATGAGTTACACAATATAAATTCAAAGTGCTTGCCTCTATGTAAATGGAAATTATGTCTTTTTCAGGTAGTCATTGTGTAAAGAATGCTAAATTTTTCAACTCCCCAATGAAGCCCCGTATTAATACTTTAATTCAAATGAGTTAAAACCAATAAATCCAAACATTGTTTGTCACAGTGCACCAATATTGTCTGATACAAAGTACAGACAAGAGAGGAGATGACTCCCCGGAGCTATTAGCCCTAGCCGGAATTCCCACTGGACCGTTGAATAAAGCATGAGGCCCAAAAAGGGATTCTCGCTGTGCATCAAACCCATTGCAAGTCTCCGGGCCTGCACCCCCCCCGCCCTCCCCCAGCAGGACCCTGATCAAAACTAATTTGCATCCATTTTAATCTCATTGGCAAGATTGAAGTGGAATGCTGTCACCTACCATCCCCCCCCCCCCCCTCCCCCCCAAGCTGGAGGTCCTGTGGGTGCCTATCAGTCCATAAGTAGGGACCAATCGTCGTGTACCCTCTCTACACTTACCTCCAGGTTGCCAAGAGGGCTCCTTCAGGGGAGGGGCTCAAGTAGAGGGCCTTTCACAGGATGGGTGTGATGTTGCAAGTCTTCCTTTTGTAGCCTTAAAATGTGTTAAACTCTCTCTTAGCATGCAGATTCCGATGATCTATCAGATGAAAGTAAAAGTCTTCTCTTTGATGTGTTGAAAACCTTTGAAGTTCTTTTTTCACATTTAGTTTAATTTCCTTTTAAACATTTTCAAGGCTTATGATTGGCAGGTCCAGGCTATTTCAAAGGAGGGTTTAGCTGTGTTTGTTTTTGTAGCTCTTCACAGTCCATTAGCTCTGAAGTGTTTCCTTTTTTGAGCAGATGTTGTTTTGAATCTCAATTTTTGTAAAGAGGCTGTTTCTTTGCTCTCAAGTGCTTCTGAGAAACAGCAGAAGTTGTTTCCAAGCGCAGTTATTTCCGCTGGGGTTCCCTCTGTTCTGAAGTCTTTCCTAGAAATACCAGGTGCTCTGATGCAGTGTTTCTCCTTGGCAGTGCCAGGTTACAACTGCCAGAGTGCTAGGGGGCAGTAGTACCAGGTTGGCAATGCAATGGATTAGGGCATGAAGGGGAGCCTTTGGCAAAAACATAGTGGGTGTCGCTCACTTTGGGGGAGGGGGGGGCTTGCCAGCGAGTGGAGGGTGACAGTGCCTTGCTAGCGATTTGAGTGGGGATGCAGTGCTATTCTGAGATCGAGCGCCCTTTTCTGGCCTTGCTCGGTTCTTTAGGTCCCACGGTGCTGTTACATGTCTGGGAATATATTCTTGTTGGTTGCGCTTCACGTGATGTAGCGACGTTGGTGGAGTGTTCACTCAGGCTTGGAACAGTTCACCATATTGATTGTACGAGCAACACCCTTAATAAATCTCTCAATATGCTTTAAAATAATTCAGAGTGTAGGCACCTCCATGTCTTCTCTCTTTGTGTCAACAAAGAAATAACAGGAGAGAAAACTGGTGACGAGGGTTGAAGCAGAGAAATCGCTGGAAAGAGGATCTTCATTGATTAATTGTGGGACAGTATAGAGAGCAACCAAAGATCCTCGGGACTAGATTTGCCATGCACGCAGACATTGGCTGAAGCACTGGCTGCGTTATTTGAAGGTTTACAAGTTTTTGACAGCAACTGTAAGTAAGGCTACCGACAGTCAGCGAAGACTTTCTTACGTTGAAGTCAGTGGGGTCCGGGCTGCAGGGACTGCGCCGTGGCAAAGCTACACGGGTTTTGGGGGTTTCGAAGTCTGCTAACTCTGCACAGCCCGCTACTCAGTGGAAAAGTAAAAATATACTCAGGCAAGAGAGGAAAGAATTTCTAGTTGCTTGTGCCATACTTTCCAACACATTCAGAAGGGAGGAAGTCGGGATCATAGAATTTACAGTGCAGAAGGAGGCCATTGAACCCATCAAGTCTGCACCGGCCCTTGGAAAGAGCACCCCACTTAAGCCCACTCCTCCACCCTATCCCCATAAACCCATCTAACCTTTTGGACACAATCCAAAAATAGCAGGAAATACGGACGCCATGGACGCATTTGGTGAGGATCATGAAACATGACATCCATATGAAGAAAGTTTCCAATTGTTTTTATTAGCTAATCAGACACCGGAGGACCTAAAGGTCACAACATTTCTCAGCTCAGTTGGCATTAACAGACTGATGCTGCTAGAGAATCTTGTATACTCAACAGCAGCAGGAGACAAGTCCTTCAGTGAACTCATGAAAATTTTAGACATTCCTCTTCTCAACCACTATTGATTGCAGAACGGTTCCGTTTATAGCAGCTTTAAGAAGATTAGCTAGATATTGTGAATTTGATATAACACTTGATGATACTCTTCAATGCAGACTGGTTTGTGGACTATGCAGTGAAGCAATTCAGGGGAAGCTGCTCACTGCAAGTGATTTAAATCTAAAAGCTGCTGTGGAAGTTTATAAAGCTTGCTATAAGAGAAGCTTCGCAGATAGGGGCTAGAACAAAAATCCACAAAATGGATACCTCAAGGAACAGGGCTGCAAAGGTGCAACAATGTCACCGCTGTACTCAGAAAGGACACTCAGCGCGGAAATGCTGGATTAAATTGAATACATGCAAGAACTGTGGCAAGACCAGCCATATTGCCAAAGCACATTGGGCTCAGAAATGCTCTACACAAAGAAGGTGCAAGAACAACACAAGTAAATAATCTAGTTGTGTCACCAAATTAGTGGGTAAAGCTCATTATCAGTGAAATGAAAGCAAAACCGAGCTACTGCGACAGCTTGTCAATGCAGGGAGATCAAGAACATTATTGGGCATATCCAAAACTTGATCGGTCATGAAATGAAAATGTAAGTGGATACGGGCGCAGCTGATTCACTAATACCAAAGACAATTTATTATCAAAAGCTGAAACATCTGCCTTTAACTGTCAAGTGGGATACCAAGGACGTACACTGAAGAGGTCGTACCATTAAAAGGGTATGATGAAACTAAAAGCAAATGGGCAGATGACAGAGTTGTCTCATCACACTGTCTGTGGAGATTTTTCTGCTCTATTTGGCAGAACAGGATTTTCTAAGATTAGGCTTAACTGGGAAACAGTCAATCAACTCATGGATTCAAAGAGCAACTTGCAACAACTTCTGAAGAAAATGAGAAGATGTTTGAAGATTCACTAGGCTTTGTGGTTGGAATCGAGCTACACCAAAAAATCAAGCCAGGCAGCACATCAAAATGTTTCAAAGCTAGAGTCGTACCATACCCCATTAGGCCGAAAGTTTGGGGACTAGAAAGTTTAGCAGGGACCGACGCCACAAAAGCTGTTGCTACAAATGATTGGGCGACACAAATCGTTCCAGTATTAAAACGCGATTGTTCAGTGAAAATTTGTGGAGATTTTAAAAGTATTATTAACCAGTTCTGTGTGCAGATCATCATCCACTGTCACTAATTGAAGGCTGGTTTGCTGGACTTTCTGCAGGACCGTAATTCAGTAAAATTGATCTTTCACAGGCATACGTGCAGATGAATCTGGTTGCCGAATCACAAACATTATTTGCTATTGTGATGTACAAAGGTCTGTTTTGTTACAGAAGACATCCTTTTGGAATGACATCTGTGCCTGCTCTTTTTCAAAGTTTGTGGATCAAATTCTCAGTGGGTTGAAAGGGGTGCAATGCCATCTAGATGATATACTCATCACCAGTTCGAGTGAACAGGAACACTTGGAGAATTTGGAAGCTACCCTGAAGCGGTTACAGAGCGACAACCTGAGAGTTAAGGAAAAGTGTGACTTTTTCCAAGTCATTCATTACTTACCCTGGTCATATCATCAATAAAGACAGTTTATACAAATGTTAGCAATCTTAGAACCACATGCCCTAAAAATGTGACACAACTAAGGTCGTTTTTAGGATTAATCAATTATGGTAAATGTGCGTCGAATTTTGCAACACGATTGAAGCCTTTACACACTTTGCTATGTGTGAAACAGGTGTGGCACCGGTCAGAAGAATGTGAGAATGTATGCAATGAAGTTAAAGACTGAAGTCAGAGCTGTTGGTTCATTAGAAGACAAAACTAAAGTTTCAAGTAACATGCGATGCTTCATCCTGTGGGGTTGGTGTAATTGTCTCACACATGCCTTCAGGAGAGGAATGACCGATAGCATTTGCTTCACAACTCTTACTCGTACAGAAATGGATTATGTTCAGCTGGAAAAAGAATCTTTGGGCATAGTTTTCAGTGTAAGAAAGCTCCACCATTACCTTTATGGGTGCCATTTTACTCTTTGACGGATCGTCGACCGTTGACTATAATTTTTGGGCCTGATGAACATATACCTTTTTTGGCAGTTAATAGCTTGCAAAGATGGTCATTGATATTGTTGACACACACTTACTATATCCAGCATCACAAGTTCAAGCAGCTTGCAAATGCTGATGTGTTATCACGACTGTCGTTACAAGTCAAGCATGACCTAGAAGAACATTTAATCACCATTTTTATTACTCGCTCGTGAATAGTGTACCTGTGACTTCATCTCAAGTCTGAAGATATACAAGAATCAATCCCATGATGGGGAAGGTGATGGACCTGGTCCAAAAACGAACACTGTCAGACGTTCATCGCAAAATTCTAGACTTGAAGCCCTACATCACATGTATACTTGAGTTGACAGTACAGAACAGAGTTCTGCTATGGGAAATCTAGTAATTATTCCTTTGTTCTTGCCTAGTAGAGTCCTTGAGGGACAATCGGGTGTGGTGAGGATGAAGTAATTGGCACATAGTTATTTTTGGTGGCCAGGATCAGATGCTCAAATTGAAGAGACAGTTGGGCAATGCCAATTTTGTGCAAAACTAAGGAACACTCCATCATTGCTACCATTACATACATGTGAATGGCCAACAAAGTCATGGCAGAGAATACACAAGATTATGTTGGTCCACTGGAGGGACACATTTTCAGTGATTATGGCTGTGCATTAAATAGTCAGAAGTCACGATAATCAAGTCAACGACAACTGAGCAGGCCATTGAAAAACTAGTCGAAGATTCGCAAGGTTTGGAACACCAGAGCAGATTGTCAGTGATAATGGTATACAGTTTACTTCAAAGTAGTTTGAGGACTCCTCGAAAGGGAGCAATATGCACTACATCAATCTTATCATCATATCATTCAGCAACGAATGGACTGGCTGCACGTGTTGTGCTATCATTAAAGCACTCTATCAAAGTGTAAAGGGCCAGGGGACACTATCAAGAGTAAGGAAATTTCTAATATCTTATCAGAACACTGTACATGCTACAAGTTAACCAGCAATGCTGTTGTTTAAGGGGAAACTTAGTTTGATTTGTTAACTCCAGCTGATAATTCAGAGGTCAAACAACAGCAAGCACAAATTGCTAGGAGGGGAGAAATGTCTCAAAAGGGAGAGAGAGTGCTAGCTAGGAGTTACACCATTAACAAAAAATGGGTACCAGCTATGATCATAGCAAAGAGAGGTCCAATATCATATACCATATAGATGGATCATGAAAGACTTTGGCTACATCATGCTGATCAATCACTTGCTGCACTAAGTGAGTTTGCAGAAACTTCTCAAGAGGTTCTATGTTGGGAAGATCTGGAGAGCTATACTTAAAAACAGAGAGCAGAGACACTGCTTCTGAGGACATATAAATGCCTATAGTGACAGATACTGAATTAACTACTCAAGAAGTACCATCTACGGAAAGAAATGAGAATACTTCTAAGGTCGCAAGTAGCCGAACGCCAAATTATATCAAAACGGAATAGACGTCCATCACAGAGACTGTCGTATTGCATTGTATAATTGTACAGAAATAACATATAAGGAGATCTGTTGTATTAATGTTAATTGTTAACAATCAAGAAAGCCCAACAACATCTCTACTCCCTACGGAAGCTAAAGAAATTTGGAATGTCTGCATCGACTCTCACAAACTTCTACAGATGTGCAATCGAGAGCATCCTATCTGGCTGCATCACAGCCTGGTATGGCAACTGGTCGGTCCAAGATCGCAAGAAACTACAAAGTGTGGTGAACTCAGCACAACGCATCACACAAGCTTACCACCACTACATTGATTCTGTATACACCTCCTGCTGCCTCAGGAATGCAGACAGCATTATCAGAGACCCCTCCCACCCAGGCATTGCCCTCTTCCAGACCATTCCATCAGGCAGAAGGTCCAGATGTCTGAAGACCCGCACATCCAGATATAGGAACAGCTTCTTCCCCACAGCTACAAGACTCCTCAATGACTCCCCCTCAGACTGATCTGTTCCCTGTAAGAACACTATTCACTACGCCCTATGCTGCTCTTGCTCATGTATTTGCTTTGTTTGGTCTCTTGTTCTGCACTGTAACCAATCACTGTTTGTTGATGTACCATTTGTCAATGTACTCTGTTGATTATTCTTTTGTCTACTATGTACGTACTGTGTACATTCCCTCGGGCGCAGAAAAATACTTTTCACTGTACTTCGGTACATGTGACAATAAATCAAATCAAATCATATCAAATGCCGTTGTTGCATAATGAATTAAAGAGGGAGGGTGTTATATTATTGGGGAATACATTCCTGGTGGACGTGTAGTGACGTCAGCACTGTGTTCATGCATCCTTCGGGTAGGTTACCATCTTGATTATATGAAAATGAAATGAAATGAAAATCGCTTATTGTCACAAGTAGGCTTCAAATGAAGTTACTGTGAAAAGCCCCTAGTCGCCACATTCCGGCGCCTGTTCGGGGAGGCTGGTACAGGAATTGAACCGTGCTGCTGGCCTGCCTTAGTCTGCTTTTAAAGCCAGCAATTTAGCCCTGTGCTAAACCAGCCCCTATTTTATGAGCAATACCCTTTATAAACCTCTCATTGTGTTTTACAAAAATCCAGAGTATGGGAACCTCCATACCTTTTCTCTTTGCAGCAATTAAGAAACATAATGTGAGTGGATTGCGATCTGGATCGCACTGATTCACCCGACAGGAGTCACAACTCGTTTCCTGCTGGAGACCACACTTCGAAAGTTTTTTGCAAGAATTCTGCCCAGTTTCATCAGATACAATAATTATAGTAAAAAAACAGTACTCTATACTTTACTTCACGGGTGTGTGCTCGGAGGGGGCGGGGGGGGGGGGGGGGGGGGGGGCACGGTGGCACAGTGATTAGCACTGCTGCCTCAGCGCCAGGGACCCAGGTCTAATTCCGGCCTTGGGTGACTGTGTGGAGTTTGCATTTTCTGCCACGTCAGCGTGGGCTTGCTCCGGTTTCTTCTCAGTCCAAAGATGTGCAGGTTAGGTGGATTGCCCGTGCTAAATTGCCCCTTAAGTATCCAAGGGTGTGTAGGTTAGGTGGGGGTCACAAAGTTGTGGAGTAGGGTGGGGGAACTAGGCCTAGGTAGGGTGCTGTTTCAGAGGATTGGTGCAGACTTGACAGTTTGAATGGCCTCCTTCTGCGCTTTAGTGGTTCTATGGTTCTGTATAGAATCATAGAATTTACAGTGCAGAAGGAGGCCATTCAGCCCAGCAAGTCTGCACTGGCAATTACAGAACAAATATCTATCAGCATAAATTGCAAAACATTGAAGTCTTTGATATTTAAATTCATGCACCATAACTTCTCGTGTCCCCAAGGGACACCCTCCTGCTTAATATTCATATGCTGCCCTCCATGTGACATCATCAGAATGCAAAGCACCAATTTTTGCATGTATGCTGACTACACTCAAGTTCTCATGCAATTAATACTCAGTTCTAACACACTATTATCAACTTCAACTCCCAATACAGTCTCTACATTGGCAAACCGCTCGTCTTAAGCCCAGTACAGGAGGAACAGAAAATACCTCCAATTTAGCATTGGGACGACCAAAGCCTTCAGTGCCTGCTGCAAACTCTATTACTTCACCACCGACGCCATCCCTTTCCCTGCTGAGGCTGTTTGGAATCGTGATGTCATATTGGACCCGGAGATGCTTTCCCAACACAGCTCCTCACCATTACCTCTGCCTCTGTGGACCATTGTTCAACTTCATACCTTTCTCAGCTGGTCTGGTTCCAAAATCTTCATTCATGCCTTTTGTTATGATCTTGGCATGCAGGGAACAATTTCAAAGTTAATAAAGCATACATCAGCCTGAACTTTAGGAATAGGGGCATGGAGTACAAGAGCAAGGAGGTTATGCTGGACCTATGCAAGACACATTAGACCACAGCTGCATTATTGTGTCCATTTCTGGACGCCACACTACAGAAAGTATGTGAATGCATCGGAAAGGGTGGGGAAGAGGTTTACAAGAATGTAAACCTCAGGAATGAGAAACTTCAGTTATGAGGATAGATTGGGAGAGATTGCAACTGTTCTCCATGAAGAGAAAGAAGGTTAAGAGGGGATAGAGGTATTCAAAATCACAAGGGGGCTCCACAGAGGAGAAACTGTTCCTGCTCGTTATAGGATCCAGAATGAGAGGGCACAGATAAATAATAGGGCAAAGTAAACAAGTGAGATGTGAGAAAAAACATTTTACACAGCAAATGGTTCGAGTCTGGAACTCACTGCCTGGAACTGTGGTGGAGGCAGGTTTAATTAAGTCATTCAAGAGGGCATGAGATGATTATCTGAACATAAACAATGTTCAAGGGTACAAGAAAAAAGGCAGGAGAATGGTACTAGGTCATAATTGCTCATTTGGAAAGCCAGTGCAGTCATGATGGACTGAATGGTCTCCTTCTGCACCGCAACAATTCTGTGATACCTCCACACTTTACTATTCCAAAGTTCTCCTGGACAGCCTCCCATATTCTATCATCTGTAAACTGGAGATCATTGAAAACCTGTGCCCTTACTCATGTCGGGTCCTGTTCACCCTTCACCTCTGTGCCTGCTAAAATACACTGGTCTCCAGTCAAGCAATTCTTCTGTTTTAAAATTCCCATTCCCGGTTTCAAATTCCTTCACAGTCTTGCCTCTCCCTGTCTCTTTATCTCTTTCAGGCCCACAACTCTCAGACATTTAAACTCTTCTAATTCTGACCTTTGAAACATCAATATTAATCATTCTACCATTGATAGCTCTGCCTTCGACTGCCTTAACTCTGAAATCCCCTCCGTGAACCTCTCTGCCTCTCTACTGCTCTTTCCTCCCTGAATAACACCTAAAAAACTAACACCGAGCAAAGCTTTTGGTTGTCTGTTCCAATATCGACGTATATCTAATGTGTCTAATTTTTCCTTATTAATTGGATTGGATTGGTTTATTGTCACGTGTACTGAGGTACAGTGAAAAGTATTTTTCTGCGAGCAGCTCAACAGATCATAGTACATGGGAAGAAAAAGGAATAAAAGAAAATACATAATAGGGCAACACAAGGTATACAATGTAACTACATAAGTACCGGCATTGGATGAAGCATACAGGGTGCAGTGTTAATGAGGTCAGTCCATAAGAGGGTCATTTAGGAGTCTGGTAACAGTGAGGAAGAAGCTGTTTTTGAGTCTGTTCCTGTGAAGGACATTTTATGTTAAAGGTGCTTTATAAGTATAAGTTATTGTTGTAATAGATTAAATAATCAAGGTAAGCGGGACTATTTTTTTTAAAAAGTAGAAGGTTTATAAATTTCAATGTTTCCCACGCCTGCAAAACATTCCAGATCACCTTATAATACAAATTTTCCAGTGCAACACAAGTTTAAAACAATTGGAAATACATGTTCCTAAGAAAATAACTAGAGCGGAATTGGGTAGGTCGGAGCATGACACAATAGCAGCAGGACTCAGAGTTACTTTGTTCCTTTGGGTTGGTTGATTTTGAATAAGAGCAACTTGAATGATTGAGTGATTGTGTAGAGAGAGAGAGTAGTTGGGCACAATCACGTTAAGCATGAGAGTGGAGAGGATGATTAGCAGCATGCTGTTGTAACCTGCCCAAATGACAAGCTGTATGCATATAGTTTTAGATGAATTGATCACCACTTGTTTTTCCGAACCATGGTTGTATTTAACAAATGTAGTAGACCTCAGATGTAAACGTGTTAAAGTCCCCCCGCCCCCCCCCCCCATTACCAGACTGCATGACTCCAGATCCGGAATTTTACTCAACATTCGCTTCATAATGTCCGCATCGTCCCAATTCGGGGCATACACATTCACTAGCACCACCCGGGCCCCCTGTAGCTTGCCACTCACCATAATATATCTACCCCGTTTATCCGCCACAATACCCCCCGCCTCAAATGCCACCCGTTTGATCACCAAGATTGCGACCCCCCTGGTCTTCGCATCCGGCCCAGAGTGAAAAACCTGCCCCACCCATCCCTTCCTCAGCCTAGTTTGATCAGCGAGCTTCAGATGCGTTTCTTGTAGCATGGCTACAAGTGCGAGAACACACGGGCCCTCTTGACCGGCCCATTCAGGCCCCTCACGTTCCACGTGATCAGTCTAGTCGGAGGGTTAATTACCCCCTATACCCCCTCCCCCCCCCCCCCCCCCCCCCGGCCGACTAACCATCCCCTTTTTTAGGCCAGCCATGTGCCTGCATCTCCCGCACACTCCAGCCCCCCCAGCCGGAGGCTCCCCGTCCCGACTCCCCCTTTGACTCTGAAAATTGCTTCCCCTACAGCCAGCAAAGCCTAGCATCCCAGCTCTCCCCTCCCTCCCTTCGATCCCCCTCTCCCAAGTCAAGTATCCACTTAACCCCACTTCCCCCCTCATTGCTCTCCCGCAAGTCAGCTGACTCATGCTGACCCCGGCCGCTCCCGCCTCTACCTCCTACAAAGCCTTTTTAAGGAAGGAAATCTGCCATCCTTACCCGGTGTGGCCAACATGTGACTCCAGATCCATATAATGTGGTTGACTCTTAATTGCAATAATAAAAATTATTATTATTATAAAATGCAGCACCATCCACAGTCCAGCAAAGAATAAAGAATTAGCAACAAATCTGTGAAATTTGCATGCTTGAAGTCAGATCACATTTAGATCTGGTTACATTTATTCCCCACCACTGAGTCTATAGACTCTATTTTTAAAAATTAGTTCATGGGATGTGGACATCGGTGGCTCGGCCAGCATTTATTGTCCACCCCTAATTGTCCTTCAGAGGTGATGGTGAGCTGCCTGCTTGAGCCACTGCAATCCATCTGGTGTAGGTACACCGACATTGTTGATAGGGAGGGAGTTCCAGGTTTTTAACCCAGCAACAGTGAAAGAACAGCGATATATATCTGAGTCAGGATGGTGAGTGACTTGGAGGGAAACCTCCATATGGTGGTGTCCCAGGTATTTGCTGCTTTCGTCCTTTTAGAGGTAGTGGCCATTGGTTTAGAAAGTGCTGTCTAAGGTGACTTCCTGGAGAACATCTTAATTGGAGATGGTACACACTACTGCTATTGTGCGTTGATAGTGGAGGGAGTGAATGCTTGTGGATTCAGTGGACTGCTTTATCCTGGATGATGTTAAGCTCCTGGAGTGTTGTTGGAGCTGCACTCACCCAAGAAAGTGGCGAGTATTCCATTGCACTCCTGATGTGTACCATGTAGATGGTGGACAGGCTTTGGGAAGTCAAGTTGTGAGTTACTTGCTGTAGGATTCCCGGCCTTTGACTTGCTATTGTAGCCACATATTTATATAGCTAGTCCAGTTGAGTTTCTGGCCAATGCCAATCCTCTCAATGTTGACAGAGGAGGATTCAGTGATGGCAATACCATTGAATGTCATGGGGCGATGGTTAGATCTTCTTTTGTAGGAGATGGTCATTGCCTGGAACTTGTGTGGCGTAAATGTTACTTGACACTTGTCAGCCCAAGCTTGGATATTGTCCAGGTTTTGCTGCATTTGAACATTAACTGCTTTAGTATCTGAGGAATTGTGAATGGTGCTGAACATTGTGCAGTCATCAGCGCATAGCCCCACCTCTGACCTTGTGAAGGAGGTCATTGATGAAGCAACTAGAGATATTAGGGTCTAGGATCCTAACCCTGAGGAACTCCTACAGTGTTTCCAAGAGTTAAGACGATTGGTTTCCAACAACCAAAACCACCTTCTTTTGTGCCAGGTATGATTCCAACCAGTGCAGAGTTTTCCCCCTTATTTCCATTGATCCCAGTTTTGCTAGGGCTCCTTGATGCCATACTCCATCAAATGCTGCCTTGATGTCAAGGGCAGACACGCTCACCTCTAGAGTTCAGCTCTTTTGTTCATGTTTGAACCATGTTTGACTGGCTGGAAATAAATTATTTAAAGCCAGATTTCAACCATTGAAAAAAAATCCTGCCTGCAAAAGTAGCAAGTGAAAGGCAATTCAAAAAATAAACGATATGGCATCAGGTTTAAGAACAGGCATAATTTAACTCAGTAATGAAAAGTGGAGAGTTAAAGATAAACTTAAATAGAAAATGGAAACAAGTAGGAAGCAATGAAAACTAATAACTATTTCTTTATTTTTATGTAAAATTGCATCTTAAAGTTCAATATTACAACAGTTAGGGTATCCCCAGGTGTTTAAGTTGCCGTATCACGACAATAAATGCGAGAGAAAACAATTTCTCTCTATCCAGAAAAATTAGAGGCTCCTTAAGCCGAAAGGTTAAAAGGTGAAAATAACAAAGATGGAAATCTCTCAGGCATACTTACAATAATGTGCGGGGAAAACTGTGAGAAAACCATTAAAAACAATATGGGAACAGTTAACAGAATATCTTTTGGTTCAGTGACTTTTTCATACAGCTAGATGTTTCCAAGTACAGCAAGACATATTCTCTCTAGTGTTTAGAAGTCATTTTAACTTCATGTTTTTCATTGGCAGTAAATGCCTGGTGTGTCACAGATTTAGCTTCCATCCCAAATAGATCATTAGGACCTTGTTACTTGTTCATTTCATTAATCTAGTGAAATCAGTGAAAATCGAGATGCTTCAGAAGTTGCAGGTCAGTGTCAATGGACGCATAAAGTTCTGACTCTTACGTAGGCAGTCACAGTGATGAAATACATTTGTGTGCCTAATTCAAAATGGTTTTTTTTCTTCAAAATTTACCACAGATGAATGAGTATTTTCTTGCACTTTTACCTCCTGCAACAAACTGATTTTTAATGGCATATATTAGTTTGCCAGCCTCAACTTTCATGTTACTGCAGTCAAATAAATAGCATGGCCCTGCTACCTCCAGATGCACCGAGCCCAAAGAGTTTGCCAGCATTTCTGTACCAGACCACACTCCTCTAACAAGAGAAATGTTGATGATAAAAATAAAATAAAAGTCACCATCTTTTCTATCCAGTGGCACAGGCACTGACCACCACCACAGGCCACTGATATGTTTTTTTACTTGGTTAAAATGAGGCTCAGAGGTGACATTCATCCTTATTGCACACGGGATAGTCATTACAGTAAATTCCTTGGATAATATTGGAGGACATATTTTGTACTTGAAGTATAAAGGAAATGAGAGAGACAAAGGCTAAAAGGAAGAGGAGAAGGGAAAAGATGGAAGGAAGAGACAGAGAAAAGGGAAAGTGAGAAGACAAAGAGAACAGAGCGGAAAAGGAGAGAAGCGGAAGACTTAGAAACTAACTTGCATTTATAAAGCTCCTATTACTCAGAAATACCAAGATACTCTGAGGTAGAAAATAAAATATATGGGGTGGTGAAAGCTTGTTGAAGTGTGCAGCATGGCAGCACAGTGGTTAGCACTGCTGCCTACATCGCTGAGGACACTGGGTCACTTTGTCCATGTGGAGCTTGCACATTCTCCGTGTCTGAGTGGGTTTCACCCCCACAACCAAAGATGTGCAGGATAGGTGGATTAGCCATGCTAAATTGCCCCTTAATTGGAAAAAATAATTGGGTACTCTAAATTTTTTTAAAAAGAGAATAAAAGTTTGTGGAAAGAAACAGGTTTTAAGGGTGGGGGAGGAAAGAGCACTATTGAGTGCGGATATGTACCGGAGGACTGGGTTGCAGTCAATGTGATACCCATTTTTAATGGAGCACAAACCCAATCTAGAAATGAAGTCAGTTATTAGAAGCTAATGATTAAATTACCACATATTTGGTAAAGAAAAATTTGTTCAAAGGAGCCAGCATAGATTTCAAAAGGGACCATTATGTTTGACACACCTCACATAATTCCTCGTTACAGAAATTTGCTTTTTGAAGGCCTGTAACAAGGGAACCACATAAAGATGACTACAGAAAATTAAGGGGTATGGAATTAATGGAAGGATAGAAAGCCAATTTAAAATTTTCTATGAATATCAGTAGCACATTTTCCAAAGTGGTTGCAAGTGGCTAACTTCAGTTTTGGAGCAACTTTTGTTCACTGTGGATAGATGATGAGAGGATGCAGTGTCATGAACTTCAGATAATACCAAATAGAAGGTTAATTAAGTCTGTAGAAGGCCAAAGAAAGTTTCAAATATGGTAGAATGAGCTGAACGTGATTAGTGGATTCCAATATCAATGTGTGAGCTGGTCATCTGGAATCAGCAGCACAGAACGAGTAATTTAGTCCAACAGCTCCACGTCGATGTTGATGCACCTTACCCGAGGTTCCTCTCCCATTGTTCATCTAACCCCATCAGCATAATATTCTATTGTCCTCATGTGCTTACCTAGCCTAGCATCCCCTTTAAAACATCTACGCTATTCCCCTCAATCAGTCCTAAAGATAGGCAGTTACACATTCCAAGCATAAGCAAAATACAACGTGGATTTCGGAAATCTGAAATAAAAGCAAAAAATGCTGTAAATATTCAACATCCGTGGCAGCACCCGTGGAGAGAGAAACAAAGTTAGTATTTCAGGTAAATAATCTTTCATCAGAAGTAAAATTTCAGCAATCTGAAACGGTAATCCTTTTCTCTCCAAAGATGCTGCTGGACCTGCTGAGCATTTCCATCATTCCCTGTCTTTCTTCCACATTCTGGCCATTTCGATGAAGAATAATCAGCAGTATATTTTTACTTCGATAGGATCAGTGTTGTAGAGAAGCAGAAGGATTTGGAGGTTTAGTTTCACAGGACATTAAAAGTAGCACTTCTTCATCTTTGTCAATCTCCTGGGTCGCACGGTGGCACAGTGGGTAGCACAGCTGCCTACGGCGCTGAGGACCCGGGATCGAATCCCGGTCCTGGGTCACTGTCCGTGTGGAGTTTGTACATTCTCTGTGCCTGCGTGGGTTTCACCCCCACAACCCAAAGATGTGCAGGGTAGGTGAATTGGCCACGCTAAATTGCCCCTTCATTGGAAAAAAATTATTGGGTTTCTAAATTTTAAAAAAAAAATCTTTGTCCATCTCCACCCATCATTGGCCCCCTATTCAGCCCCACAGCTCCATGCCCACCTCCCCCTTTCTGTGATTGTCCAGTATTTTCCGTTTTTGTTTGTTTTTAAAGGCAGCACATCAGGTTTACAAGAGAATTCTAGGTTTTGTAGAAAACCTGAAGATTCCAAACAATGCAGATTCATTCAGGTTCTGACTGGTATAAGGAAGCACAAGATTTTCATTGGAACAGTACATACTTCAAAGCAACATGAGTGTTTATCATTATATTTTTAAAAATAAGTAATTAGTGCAGATAGAGGTAGGATGCTTCCTGCAGTTCGGTGGGGCCTCTGACCCAGCAAACATACATCTCCAAACTCCCTTTTTCCTTCAAAGTCTTTGACTGTGACACCCTGCCTTAAATCCATTCCACCTCTCATGCAACTCCATGTTTCGATTCTCTCCATTTAGGTTTCCATCCTGAGATAGCATTAGAATCACCCTGATCAACAGCAAAGTCACAAATGACATTCCTGTTGCCCTTATGTATTATTATCCCTCCTGACCCTTTAGCCTTTATTGTAGCCTTTGACCACACCACTCACCTCCAAAGCTTCTCCTCTATTGTTATGCTGATTGTTCCTGTAGCATACAGATAATGTTTCATCCAATGTTACACTTCCGGGGAAGAAAAATAAAACTCTCAAAATGAGTTCCTGTATTTGTAATTCTGTGGAGAATTTGATTATGCTTTGCATCTAGAAAGTGTGATAAATGTTTTCATCTCCCTGACTTAACAAGAACCTTATATGCATGTGCACATTAAAATTTAATGTTTTTTAAAAAAATGGAAACGATTCAATGCGGCAAAATATAATCAGGATTCCATGAAAAAGTTTGGTTCCTAAAAGGAAATAAAAAACAAGAAATAATAAAGATAGAATCAGTTTATTATTAATTTTAGTTAATATTTTTCATCTAAGTTTCTTCTACACTTTCGATCACCATTATGAAGCAGACTTTTCTTTTTTACTTGCAATCTGACACAATTTAACGATTTTGAGTGGCAATTGTTTCCTGTAAAAATGTCCAGAGGATCAAATTAATCTTAAGCCCTTTTCCCATCCTCTACTGACAATCACAAACCATCACTATTCAACAGCTCATAACAGGAATCCCCAGAAGACAATGCAGCACTTTAAAACAGACGTTTTGACGAAAATATCAAAACTGATTTATCAGTGCTCACATGGTAAGCTTTTGCTCTCTGCAAGCTGAAACAATCTCAATGAACTGCTAAGCAATATCAACTCGGGTCCCGCAAAACCTGCAAGTCTTCTAAGTAAATTCAGAGGTGAATGGGAAAGGGCAGCACGGTAGCGCAGTGGTTAGCACTGTTGCTTCACAGCGCCAGGGTCCCCGGTTCGATTCCCGGCTTGGGTCACTGCCGATGTGGAGTCTGCACGTTCTCCCTGTGTCTGCGTGGGTTTCCTCCGGGTGCTCCGGTTTCCTCCCACAAATCCCGAAAGACGTGCTTGTTAGGTAATTTGGATATTCTGAATTCTCCCTCTGTGTACCCAAACAGGCGCTGGAATGTGGCGACTAGGGGCTTTTCACAGTAACTTTATTGCAGTGTTAATGTAAGCTTATTTGTGACAATAAAGATTATGATTAAAAGCATTTCTTCGGGAAATAAATGGGGGAAATGGTAATCAAGAAGTGGTATAATGGACTAAAATGGTTTCTGAAGGAAATCAATGTCAATAATTGTAAGGTGAATAAATAGAACTACACCAAATTTACAGCACAAAAACAGGCTTTTCAGCCACTAAATTCCCAAAGTATTTTGCACACTTTCCTCATGAAGAACATAATCAAATTGTCCACAGAATTACAAACACAGTTACTCAATTTGAGGGTTATATTTCCCTCCGCTTCCAGTCTTACCTATATGTTTGTAACCATAGGGTGTCCAGTAACAGATTCTCATCCCTACCATGTTCCCTACCATTATCCATAAAATTCCACAGTGAACTATCATTAACTGTTACCAACACCGCCCCCACCTACCTTCCCTCACCTTGTCATCTTCAACAAACTGAGGTGGACAGTAGAGGAGCAGTGTTTGAGAGGGATGGACTTAAGGGAAAGCCAGGAAGCAGATGAGTGAGAAAGGACCCGATGGTTATGTTGCACACTATATCCACTTTGATTCAGGAAAATCAGAAATATTTATGCTCTGAAATGGAGGAACCCTGCAGTGGAAAGGGGACTTGGAGGTACAGTGTCACAGGACATTAAATGCAGCACCTCAGCTTGTAAGAGAATTCTGTGTTTTATTGCAAAACTTGCATTACATGAAAGGCAAATGTTAATGATGAGCCGATAGAAAATTTGAAGATTCCGTACCACGTAGATTCACTCAGATTCAGACTGGTATAGGGAAATACAAATTGTTCATTAGAACAATGTATATTGTCAGGCAATATGATCAAAGTATTTACAATTGTGACAAGATGTGGCAAGACTTAAGGACTCTGTCACAGAAAATAAACACCCGGTTTCCAACCCTCCTCAGATGTCATCGCATGAATTATCCTGTCCTCAAACCACACAATCTCCACTGCAACTCCATACTTGAGGCTCTGTAATTACATTTGCAACCATTACAACAATAAAATAGCCCTGAGCAAATGCAAATTCACAAGTTACATCTCTTTAAATTCATTAATGGGATGGCAAGGTTGACATTTATTGCCCACCCCAAATTGCCCTCGAGACGATGGTGGTGATGTATCTTCTTGAACCACTGCAGTGCAGCCGATGCCAGTATACCCACAGTGCAGTTAGGGGGACAGTTCCAGGATTTTGACCAGCATTGATAATGGAAGAACAATGTGTTTCCAAGTCATAATGGTGTGACTTGGAAGGTGACTTGGAGGTTCTAGCATTCCCACCGCCTGCTACCCTTTTTCTAGGTCTTAAAGGTCGAGGGTTTTGGTAGGCCCTGCTGAAACAGACTTGGTAAGTTGCTGCCATGGGACTAAGACCATGATGCATCATACCTTCATCATCCTTTCAGACTCTGGTGCAGCCTTTGACAGGGTCGATCCCACCATTCTCCTCCAAGCCTCTCCTGTACTGCCCAGCGACAAAACACACAGCCCGCTTCCACACTTAGCTATGTGTTTGCAACCATAGGATGTCACAGATTCTCATCCCATGCTCCCTACCATTACCCACAAAATTCCACAATGAACTATCGTTAACTGTTACCAACCCTGCCCCCACCCACCTTTCCTCGCGCACAAAACCTATGCAGCAGAAACTGATCGTCCCAATTTACATTCCAGAGAGGGAAAAAGTAACTCTCAAAGTGAATAACTGTGTTTGTAATTCTGTGGAGAATTTGATTATGTTCTCCATCTATAAAGTGTGCATAATACTTTAATCTGCCAGGTTTGACAAGAAACGTGTATGCATCTGCACATTAAAATTTAATGGTTTTAAAATAAAGGAAACAATTCAAAGTGACAAACTTAATCAGGATTCCATGAAAAGGACTGGGACTTAAAAGGAAAAAAGTAATTGAATCAGCATAAAACTGCAGTCAGATTATTAGATTTATTTAACTTTTTTAATGCGAGTTTCTTCTGCACTTTCTGACCACCATTATGAAACAGACCTCACACAATTCTTCACTTCTCCCTGGCAATCTGACATAATTTAACAGTTTTGAATGGTATTTGTTCCCTGTAATTTGTCTTGAGGAAGGAACAAATCCATCATATGACTCTTCTTCCCATTCAGTGACAACAGTTTTGACAATTAGAAACTGCCACTGTTCAGCAAAAGCTCACAATCAGAATCCTCAGGAAACAAAAATGGCACTTTAAAAAAAAATTTAAGTGAGCCCACATGGACGTTTATGTCCCATTCATCTCTCCGCTCCTACCTCCCGGCCCCCACCCTATCTCTCAATGAAGTGTTGAGAAATTCACTTCAGATGCCTGCAAACACAGCAAGTCATTAAGAAAATACGGAGGTGAATACATAAAAAATGATGTTAAATGCACAAGGAAAAAAAGAAGCAATCGAAAACAATCTATGCATAACCACGAATCCAGACTACAAGTGTCAATCACTCCTGTGTGTTATGTTCTGTGTTGTGGCCATCGTACAGCTGCACACAGAACATCTAGTTATTTAACTAATAGAATGGTTTATTAACAAACACATGGAAAGATAATTAATGAAATATAATAGGCAGTAACGAAACAAATGAATTGAGTGAGTTCCCCTGGAGCTATTCTTAGTGTGACTATCCTCTTGTACGACTTACTACCAACTGTTGAATCTCTAAGTCACATGGTGGATCTCTATCGGCACCTGCTAGTCGGAGGTCATACCGATAACTATATACATTGATACCTAACTATATACATCGATGTGCACATCCATATCACCAGACTATATATAACATCAGGTCTGTAAAAGTATGTTGTAGCATTTATAAAACCAACTCAACTCATCTGTCTATAGAAATCACCAAGTTCATTACTGATTCCTTGTTTTCTTTACCTGGTAAAGTAAATAATATTTACTCCTAGAATGATCAGATGCTTCTAATTATATTCACCACAGGCTTCATGTTAATTACTGCTAATTAGCATTTCAGTTTGAGAAATTTTACTTGTGTTTTGAATCTAAGGCCCACCTTAAAATTTTAATATCACATCAATACAAATACATCCAGCTACTTCACTCAAACTACATGTAATTATTGAATTAATGTTATGCAATTAAAATATTAATTGAGCAAACATCAAAGCATGCTTTCTGCTGTACCATTCTTTTTTATTCCATCATTTCCTTCAGGCATTTGAAGGCAGTCCTTTCCATCTGAACAACATTGTCATAGTTTGAAGTAAAATTAAAGATTGTCTTAGAGGGTGATGAATATTTAATGCATTTTAAATATGCAGTTTATGATAATTTACATACTAATATTTCTTTATGGACAGAAAATGAAGTGGCTTTATATAAGTGCACTTACCCTGGAACATCAGTTTGTAAACTAATTGGATGACATGGAACACATCTTGTTCACTATCTTGTCTGCTTGCAAAACAAGTAGTCATTTAAGATCAAATACATTTTAACCTGATTAAAAATATGATCACTTTTTTTTTTTTTTAAAAGCTGTAACAGCCTGTATAATTAAAAATTTATCTAGCTCGGTTAAATCTCCGTGTCCCTCGATTTCTCTTCAACCAAGATTTATAAAATTTCATTTTAAAATTAAATTCCTCAGTGCCCAAGCCATCCTGCTTTGCCTGCAATGTGTCTAATCAAAATACTGGCTTAAATGAAAAGTATGAAAATTGCAGATATGTTTAGGCCATACTTTTTCCATAGGTTTCTAAATTCAGGCGTGTGTCTTGGAAAATTGAAAATGGCTCTTCATTATTTATGAAGTCCTTGGCGGGTAGGATCAAGGAAAACCCCAAGGCTTTTTACACTTATGTGAGGAATAAAAGAATGACGAAGGTGAAGTTAGGGCCGGTCAAGGACAGTAGTGGGAACGTGTGCATGGTGTCTGAAGATATAGGAGAGGCCCTAAATGAATACTTTTCTTCAGTGTTCACAAAGGAGAGGGGCCATATTGTTGAGGAGGCTAGTGTAATACAGGCTGGTAGGCTGGAGGAGGTAGATATTCGGAAGGAAGATGTGTTAGAAATTTTGAGAAGCCTGAGGATAGATAAGTCCCCTGGGTCTGATGGGATATATCCTAGGATTCTTTGGGAGGCGAGGGATGAGATTGCAGAGCCTTTGGCTTTGATCTTTATGTCCTCACTGTCTACAGGAATAGTGCTAGAAGACTGGAGGGAGGCGAATGTTGTCCCCTTGTTCAAGAAAGAGAATAGGTATAACCCTGGGAATTATAGGCCGGTTCATCTCACTTTGGTCATAGGCAAATTATTGGAAAGGGGCCTGAGGGAAAGGATTATTGATCATTTGGAAAGATACTGCTTAATCCAAGATAGTCAGCACGGATTTGTGAGGGGTAAGTCTTGCCTCACAAGTTTGATTGTATTCTTTGAGGAGGTAACTAAGTACATAGATGAAGGTAGCGCAGTTGATGTCATATACATAGATTTTAGTAAGGCGTTTGATAAGGTGCCCCATGGTCGGCTCATGCAGAAAGTAAGGCGGCATGGGATAGAGGGAAATTTGGCCGATTGGATCAGTAACTGGCTATCACACAGAAAACAGAGGGTGGTGGTAGATGGTAAATTTTCATCCTGGAGCCCAGTCACCAGCGGTGTACCAAGGGATCAGTGCTGGGTCCTCTGCTATTTGTGATTTTTATCAATGAATTGGATGATGGAGTTGAAGGTTGGGTTAGTAAATTTGCTGACGACGCCAAGATTGGTGGAGTAGTGGATAATGTGGAGGGCTGTTGTAGGCTGCAAAGAGACATTGATAGGATGCAGAGCTGGGCTGAAAAGTGGCAGGTGGAGTTTAACCCTGATAAGTGTGAGGTGATTCATTTTGGTAGGACAAATTTGAATGCGGATTACAGGGTTAACGGCAGGGTTCTGAAGAATGTGGAGGAGCAGAGAGATCTCGGAGTTCATGTCCATAGATCTCTGAAAGTTGCCACCCAAGTGGATAGAGCCGAAAAGAAAGCCTATCGTGTTTTAGCATTTATTAACAGGGGGATTGAGTTTAAGAGCCGTGAGGTTATGCTGCAACTGTACAAGACCTTGGTTAGACCACATTTGGAGTAGTGTGTGCAGTTCTGGTCACCTCATTATAGGAAGGATGTGGAAGCATTGGAAAGGGTGCAAAGGAGATTTACCAGGATGCTGCCTGGATTGGAGGGTAATTATGAGGAAAGGTTGAGGGAGCTAGGGCTTTTCTCATTGGAGCGAGGGAGGATGAGAGGTGACTTAATTGAGGTGTATAAGATGATGAGAGGGATAGATAGAGTGGACGTTCAGCGACCACTCAGGTGGATGTAGCTGTTACAAGGGGGCATAACTGTAAGGTTCATGGTGGAAGATACAGGAGGGATGTCAGGTAGGTTCTTTACTCAGAGTGGTTGGGGCGTGGAACGCACTCCCAGCTATGGTAGTGGAGTCGGATACTTTAGGAACTTTCAAGCGGTTATTGAATAGGCATATGGAGTGCACTAGAATGATTGGGAGTAGGTTGATTTGATCTTAGTTTCAGACTAGTTTGGCACAACATCGTGGGCCAAAGGGCCTGTACTGTGCTGTACAGTTCTATGTTCTATGTTCCTACTGAGGGAAAGAGAAACTACCTATTTGTCAGGTTAACATCAATTCTGGCAAGATGACTGGAATCTATTAACAGAACAAAGTGACTGAGCACCCGGACCAACTAATAGCTGATCAAAGAGTCACCATGGACTTGTGATAGGCAAGTCATGCCCAAATAACCGAGTTGAACTTTGTGGAAGTAACGAACATGGCAAATAAGGGAATGCACTATAAACATTTCTACACAGATCTGTAGGAGGCACTTAATAACGTTCGACACAAGAGATTAACTGCAGTTAGCACTGTTGCTTCACAGCGCCAGGGACCCGGGTTCGATTCCCGCTTGGGTCAGTCTGTGCGGAGTCTGCACATTCTCCCCGTGTCTGCGTGGGTTTCCTCCAGATGCTCCGGTTTCCTCCCACAAGTCCCGAAAGACGTGCTTGTTAGGTGAATCGGACATTCTGAATTCTCCCTCAGTGTACCCAAACAGGCGCCGGAGTGTGGTGACTAGGGGATTTCACAGTAACTTCATTGCAGTGTTAATGTAAGCCTACTTGTGAAAATATTGTATAATAACTTGCATGAAGGAATACAGAGTTGTATATGTCATTAGGTTAGGAGGCATGATCAGTTATATGGATGAGAGCTGAAGTTAACAATGGACAAACAAAATAAGTAGGCAAAACCATGAGAGATGGAATTCGTTGTGACTGAAGAGTGAAAATTACTGAGGCACTGGCCATATTTTCCGATCCTCCTTAGATACAGGGTTGATGCCTGGGGGCTGGAGAATTGTAAACGTTACATTCTTGTTCAAGAAAGCGAGAAAGGATAAGCCCAGCAATGACAGGCCAGTCAGTAACCTCGGTAGTGGTGAATAATTCTGGTCAAAATTATCAGTCACATGGACAAATGTAGATTGAAGAATGCCAGGATGGATTTTTTTTTTTTAATATATAAAGGGTAACTCCATAAGACCATGAGACATAGGAGCGGAAGGCCATTCAGCCCATCGAGTCCACTCCACCATTCAATCATGGCTGATTTCAACTCCATTTTCCCGCTCTCTCCATAGCCCTTAATTCCTCGAGAAATCAAGAATTTATCAACTTCTGTCTTAAAGACACTCAACGTCCCGGCCTCCACCGCCCTCTGTGGTTCCACAGACCCACCACTCTCTGGCTGAAGAAATTTCTCCTCATCTCTGTTCTAAAGTGACTCCCTTTTATTCTAAGGCTCATATTTAACTAACCTGTTTGAGTTTTCTGATGATATAATGATGAGAGCAATGCGGTTGATATGGTGTTCATGGACTTCCAAAAGGCATTTAATCAAGTGTCGCGTAACAGGCTTGTATGCAAAGTTAGAGCACATGGAATATAGGGGACAGTAGAAATGTAGATACAAAATTGATTGAGTGACAAGAACCAGAGAGTGAAGTTAACGGTCATTTTTTACAGACTGGAGGAAGGTATATCATGAGGTTCATCAGGGGTCAGTATTAAATCACGGCTGTTCTCGAGATATACTGATGATCTAGACATCCGTTTACAGGGTACAATTTCAACTTTTGGGGAGAACAGTGTTAAATTCTAAAAGGACATGGGTTGGTGGAATGGGCAGAGAAGTGGCTGATGAAATTTAATACAGAGAATTACAAAGTGATTCATTTTGGTCGGAAGAATGAGGAGTCAATGTAAAATAAAGAATACAATTCTAAACAGGATGCAGAAGCATACTCAATCATTGAAAGTGGAAGAGCAGACTAACAAACCGGATTCTGGGCTTTATAAATAGAGGCATAGAGTACAAAAGCAAGGAGGTTACGATAACCATTGGCTCGGCCTCAACTGAAGTAGTGTGTCCACTTTGGGACACCACAATTTAGAAATTATATGAAAGCATTTGAGAGGGAGCAGGGAAGATTCACAAGAATGGTTCAAGAATAAGTTACTTAGACTGAGTGGAGAAGCTGGAGCTGCTCTCCTTGAAAAAGATAGAAGTGTTGAAAACTATGAGGGATCGCCAGAAAATATAGGGAAAAAACAGTTCTCGTTGGTAGAAGGGCCAAGAAACAGAGGACGTAGATTTAAAGTGAATCGCAAAAAAATGTAATGATGAGATGAGGGAAACTTTTTATGCAGCGAGTGGTTAGGATCTGAAATGCACTGCCCGAGTGTGGTGGAACGATTCTACCAAGGCCTTAAAAGAAATTGATCTAATTATCCATTTTCAGGGGTCTGATATAAAAAGCAGGGTAATGGGCTTCAGTTGCTCTTGCAGGGAGATAGTATGGACACAATGGGCCAAATAGCCTTTGCCATAACCATTCAATGATTTGAAATACAATGTTATCCACTTTGTATCTGAGAATCATAGAGTCATAGTCATAAAGTCATACAGCACAGAAAGAGGCCCTTCGGCCCATTGCAACAGCACGAGCCATCAAGCACATAACTATTCTAATCCCATTTTCCTGTAGCCCTGTATGCTATGGCATTTCAAGTGCTCATCAAATTTTTCTTACATGTTGTGAGGGTTCCCGCCTCTATCACCCTAGCAGGCAGTGAGTTCCAGATTCTAACCACCCTCTGGGTGAAGAGGTTTTTCCTCATCTCCTCGAAACCTACTGCCTATTACCTTAAATCTACACCCCCTGGTTATTGACCCCTCCACTAAAGGGAAAAGTACCTTCCTATACACCCTATGTCCCTCATAATACACCTCAAATCAGGTGCCGCTCTCAACCTTCTCTGCTTCAGGGAGAACAACCCCAGCCTACCCTGTATCTCTTGATAGCTTAAACACTCCAGCCCAGGCAACATCCTGGTGAATCTCTTCTGCACCCTCTAGTGTGGTGACCAGAACTGCACAAAGTACTCCAGCTGGGGCCTAACCAGTGTTTCATACAGCTCCATAACATCCCAGCTTCTATATTCAATGCCTCTGTTAATAAAGCATTAGCCTTCTGGACCACCTTTTCTACCTGTCCTGCTGTCTTCAGGGAATTGTGAACCTCACACCAAGGTCCCTCTGATCCTCTGTACTTCCTAGGGTCTGACCATTTATTGTACATCTCTTGCCTTGTTCGACCTCCCAATATGCAGTACCTCACTTTATGGTTAAATTCCATTTGCCAATTTTCTGCCCATCTAACCAACCTGTCTATATCGTCCTGTAATCTGAGGCCTTGCACCTCACTATTTCCCACACAACCAATTTTTGCGTCATCTGCGAACTTACTTAGCATACCTCCTACATTCACATCCAGATAATTAATGATTGCGACAAACAACAAGAGACCCAGCATGGATCCTGTAGAGCACCACTGGACACAGGCTTCCAGTCACAACAACAGCCACCACCCTCTGCCTCCAACCATTAAGCCAGTTTGGGATCTATTTTGGCCAAATTGCTCTGGCAGATCAGAATATTTTCTTAATGATGACAGATTAAAGTAGTGGAAAAGCAAAGGGATTTCGCTTGTTCATGTACACAAATGCCTAAAAGCTAGTAGATGGATACAAAAAGTAATTAAAAAAACTAATGGAATTAGTGGATACTGGATCAATTTAAATTTTCAAGACTGAAAGTCAATAGGTTTCTGTTAGATGGGGGAATTAAAGTTAGATAAATGGAATTGTAGCACAGATCAACCATGATCTAATTGAATGGCAGAACAGGCTCAAGGGTCCAAATGGCCTACTGCTGTTCCTAAGTTCACCAATAACCTGTTGAACAATGTTCAGCTTGGGTTTAACAACTTAGATTTCTATAGCACCTTTAATGCAATAAAACATAGCCCCAACAAGAGCCACAGGAACAATGTAAAGCAAACCTAGACACCAAGACACAGTCAAGACAACTCGGCATCAGACTTCATTGCTGCCTCAGTCCAAACATAGTCAAAAGAGCTGAATTCCAGAAGCAAGTGGCTATCCTCGACAGCAAGGTGGCATTTTGCTTTGGGACTGTGTATTTAATTAAAGATCAAAATGAATGAGTTCATGTGATCTGTTTTTACGTTTACCTGACAGTATGCCTGGGTGGTTTCATTGTTAGAGTTCACAAAAAGCCTAGATTGTTTTACGGAGAGGAGTGTGCAAGGTGTTTACACTTGGGACACAATGGCATCTGCCTGCGTACTATCAGCGACCGACCGAGCCTCCAAAATCCTGGAAAGATGTTGAGAAGGTTAGCTTGGAAAGAGTTTTGCTTCAAACTTTCCATTTGGTTCCAATATGAACGTTGCGCTCTCAAGGATAGTAAATCAGCATTTCTGCCTGGGTACAATGTTCATGCAATTCATACTGCCATAGAAATGGGCTTTGAGAGGGGAAGGATTTCTGAGATACCACTGAAAATTCTCAGGCACATTTGGACAATAGAGAGAGTAGCTAGAGACTGAAGTTTCTCTGGTTCAATGTGTCAGAGCACAGATGGAAGCTTGTGATCTGATTGAAAAGACAGAATTGATGAGGAGTTAATACAAAGCTGGAAGATTGGCCTAGTTTCTGCTAGAGGGATAATTGCCAGTAATACTCTCACCATGAAGGATAATTCTGTAGTTAAAAGTTACCAGGTTGAGAAAGAAAAGAACAGAAGTAAATCCTCAGGAGGTAAAAATAATTTGGGGCCAATCCTGGGGAAATTGAGCGTTGACTTAAAGCAGTGTCAAGGAGTGGCACTTTTCAGTTGTGTTAAAAGTTCTGTTCTACAGTTCAAAGTACAAGTTGTATCCAAAAATAATGGGCGGGATTCTCCGACCCCCCGCCGGGTCAGAGAATCGGCGGCGGCCGCGCGACTTGCGCCACGCCGCCCCGATGCCGGGACGCGATTCTCCCCGGAGCGGGGTATGCGACGACTCTCTGGCCCAGGCCGGCACGCTGATTCTCCGGCCCAGATGGGCCGGGCAACCGTCATCACAAAGCCGAGTTCCGCCAGCGCCGTTCTAACATCCCCTGAGCCGGCGGGACCGCGCCGTTGAAGGGTGCGGGGGCGCCCTGTGGGGGGGGGGGGGGGGGCCTCCGTAGTGGCCTGGCCCGCGATTGGGGCCCACCAATCGGCAGGCCAGCCGCTCCGTCCCCAGGCCAGCCTCTCTGTCCCCCGGCCTCCTGTCCTCAGTGCCGGCTCCTGTAGCCCTGCGCCTTTTGGCATCGGGGCCGGCGCGGGGACGAAGGCCACTGCGCATGCGCTAGTTGGCGTCGGCCCAACTGCGCCGGGTGCCGGGTTCAGGCCGGGATCGGCAGGCCGCTCCAGCCCCCTGTAGGCCGCAGAATGGGGTCCCGGAACAGGAGCCGACGCCGGAGTTCAACACTCCAGTTTTTACGCGGCGTCGGCACTTAGCCGCCTGATGGAAGAATCCTGCCCAATGTTTATTGTCTCAAAAAATGAAATCTTGTTGTCATTCATTCTGCTAACTTGGAAGTTCAAATTTTTGTTGTTGTTTAAGTCATTGGTCTCCAGAGATGGTAAGAAACTTTGGTCTGTCAATTGCTTCCAGCAAATGCTAAGTCCTCCCCATGGCTTTACTAATTTTTTCTAAATGAGGCAAGTAGTTGCTGAGGTGGAGTTTTTGTTCAAACCCATCTTCAGAAAGGGACTCCATTCGCTGTCTGACCTCAATTTTATCTTCCAAAAATTGAAAAAAGTGCTCATGAAAATCCGATGCATCAGTTACTAGCAATTTCAAATCAAAGTCCCACAAAGTAAACCTGTGAAACTGGTTGTAACTTTATATCATGCAAAAATAAATTCCATTTTATATATGCACACAAAATATCCTTGCATATGTTTAAAAATAACTTCACATCTGTATGTTTAAAACTCTAAGGTGCCTACTCAATGCAATCACATAAGACAGAGGACCAGAATTCACCCATTCGGCCCATCGAGTCTGCTCCGCCATTCAATCATGGCTGATGTGTTTATCATCTCCATTCTCCTTCCTTCTCCCTGTAACCCCTGATCCTCTTATTAATCAATAACCTATCTATGTCTGTCTTGAAGACACTCAGTGATTTGGCCACCAGTTTCCTGTGGCAATGAGTTCCAAAGATTCACCACTCCTCTGGCTGATAAAATTCCCCCTCATCTCTATTTTAAAAGATCATCCCTTCAGTCTGACTGTGTCCTCAGACTCTAGTCAGTTTCAATGAGATTCCCACCTCCCCTTCTAAACTCCATCGAGTACAGACAGAGTCCTCAACCTCTCCTTATACGACAAGCCCTTCATTCCCGGGATCATTCTTGTGAACTTCCTCTGGACCTCCTCCAAGACCAGCACATCCTTCCTTAGATATGAGGCCCAAAATTGTTCACAATATTCCAAATGGGGTCTGTTCAGAGCCTTATACAGACTCAGCAATACATCGTGCTCTTGTATTCTAGCCCTCTCGAAATGAATGCAAATATTGCATTTGCCTTCCTAACTGTCAACTGACCCTGCATGTTAATCTGAAGAGAATCCTAGGTTTGGACTCCAAAGTACCTTTGTGCTTCAGATTTCCAAAGCCTTTCCCCATTTATAAAATGGTCTATGACTCTATTCTTCCTACCAAAGTGCATAACCTCACACATTTCCACATTGTATTCCATTTGTCACTTCTTTGCGCACTCTCCTATCCCCTCCAAGTTCTTCTGCAGCCTCCCAGTATCCTCAACACTTACTTGCCCTGCTACATACCTTTGTATCATTTTTATCTTAGCAGCAATGCTCGCAGTTCTTTCTTCCGGATCGTTAATGTATTTCATGAATAGCTGTAGTCCCAACACTAACCCCTGAAAAACACCAGTAGTCACCAGCTGCCATCCTGAAAAGGATCTCTTTATCCCCACCCTGTCTCTGCCAGTCAGCCAATCCTCTATCCATGCCAGTACCTTGCCCCTAACACCACAGGCTCTTACCTTATTTAGCAGCCTTCGGTACAGCACCTTGTCAAAGGCCTTCTGGAAATCCAAATAGATCATGGCCACTTTGTCATTACTTCTTCAAAGAATTCTAACAGATCTGTCAAGACAAAGCCGTGCTGACTCAGCCCTATTTTATCATGCACTTCCAAGTACTCTGCAATCTCATTCTTAATAATGGACTCTTACTATCGACCAAAGTCAGGCTCACTGGCCTATAATTTCCTGTCTTCTGCCCCCCTCCCTTCTTAAACAGGGGTGTTACATTAGCCACTTTCCAGTCCTCTGGGTCCCTCCCTGATTTCAGCGATTCCAGAAAGATCACCAACAAAGCCTCCACAATCTCCTCAGCCATATCCTTCAGAACCCTAGATGCAGTCCATCCAGTCCGGGTAATTTATCCACCTTCAGACCTTTACGCTTCTCCAGCATCTTGAGGCCACTGCACTCACCTCTGTCCGTTAACTCTCTTGAAGTTCTGGTATGCCACTGGTGTCTTCTACCGTGAAGACTGAAGCAAAATACCTTTTCAGTTCCTCTGCCATTTCTTTGTTCCCCCTTACTACTTCTCCAGCCTCATTTTCCAGTGGTTCAATGTTCATTTGTGTCTCTCTCATCTCTTTAATGTATCGTAAAACTCTTTCACTCTTCTTTTATATTACTAGCGAGCTCATATTTCACCTTCTCCCCATTATTGCTTTTTTAGTTGCCTTCTCCTTGGATGCCCACTAATTCTGGCCACTTTGTATGTTTTTTCTTTTGCTTTTATGCTGTCCTTGACTTCACTGGTCAGCCATTGAATCCTTGTCCTCCCTCCCCTTAGCATGTTTCCACCTCCTTGGGATGAATTTCTGTTATGTATCCCGAATAACCTCTAAATACTCCTGCATCGTTATTCCACTGACTTCCCTGCTAGTCTCCCCTTCCAATCAGCTCTGGCCAGCCCCTCCCTCATTTCTTTGTAGTCACCTGTATTCAATTGTAAAATCGTTATATCTGATTCCAGCTTCTTCCTCTCAAACTACAGGGTGAATTCTAGCATATTGTGGTCACGACACCCCGCCCCCCCCACTCTACCCCCCCAAAGAGCTCCTTAATCGTAAGTTCCCTAATCAAGTCTGTCTCACACCAAACCTAGATCGGCTTGTTCCCTAGTGGGCTCGATCAAAGCTGCTCCAAAAAGCTATCTCGTAGACATTCCACAAATTAATTTTCTTGGGATCCGCTATCAACCTGATTGTGCCATGGTTATTGTATCCATGACATATATGCCATAATCCCATGATTGTCGTAATACTGCCTTTCTTATATGCCTTTTCTATCTCCTGATCTTTTTTCTGCCCCACATCCTGACTACTGCTATGAGACCTGCACATAACTCCCATCAGAGTTTTTTTTCCTTTGTAACCCCTCCACCCTCAACAGGTGTGATTCTACGTGATTCCGACCATATATCGTTTCAGGTTATCGATTTAATTTAATTTCTTATTAACCAAGGCAACCACATTTCCTCTGCCCATCTGCCTGTCCTTTCGATAGGACACATATCGTTTAATATTTAGAACGCAGCTCTGACCCCCTTGCAACCATGTCTGTGATGCCCACAACATCGTACCGGCCAATTTCAATGAGCGCGACAAGTTCATTTACCTTGTTTCGTATACTGCACATATTTCAACACCATCAATCCTATGTTGCCCGCCCCCTTTCTCATAGTTGTTGCCTTATCTGCTGTGCCTGAAGTTAGACTCCTGTGGCTTTCAATATTCTCCGCTCTATTACTTATTCTGGAATCTTTACTAACCGCTCCTGAGCCCTCCCAAGCCCCTTTTAACTATTTTTAAATCCTCATCATTAACTTCCACTCCTACCTTTTCTTTTAACTTTTATTTTCTAATTTTCCATGCAACTGAACCCTCCCCCGCCACTATTTAGTTTAAAGCCCTATCTACAGTGATTATGCAATTCACCAGGACTCTGGCCCCAGTACAACTCAGGTGAAGACTATCCCATCGGAACTGCTCCCTCCTTCCCCAGTACTGGTGTCAATGTCCCATGAATTCAAACCCATTTCTTCCAAACCAACCTTTGAGCCACAAATTTACCTCTTTAATATTATTGACCCTGTGCCAATTAGGCATGTCTCAGGTAGTAATCTGGAGATTATTGCCTTTTTGATTCTGCTTTTCAATTTAGCCCTAGCTGCTCATATTCCTTCAGCAGAACCTCTACCTTTGTTCCACCTATATCTACATGGATCTTTACCCTCCAGGTTCCTCTGCAGCCCAGATGAGATATCCCAAACCTGAGCACCAGACAAGCAACACAACCTTCAAGACTCTCGATCCTGGTCAGAGAGGTGTCTATGCCACTAACTATACTATCCCCAATTATGGCTCCATTTCTTGTCTCTCCCCCTCACTTGAATGGCCCTGTACCACGGTGTTGGGGTCAGTTAGCTCATCCTCCCTACAGTCCCTACTCTCATCCATACAGGGAGCAAAAATCCTGAACCTGTTGGACAAGGACCAGGGCTGAGGCTCCTGCAGCCCTATCTCCTTGTTCTCTCTACCTACCTTGTTCGCTCTACCTACCTCACTCATCGTCACACCGTCCTGTTGCTGACCACTGGCTGAATTCAAGGTAGTTAATCTAAGGGGTGTGCGGTATGGATACTCACACAAAACTGTTAGCATAAATTAAAGGTGTCATAACTGGGCAACAGCAAGTGTAGGGCCATCAACAATATACATTTATAAAGCACCAAGGCACTTTACAGGAGCATCATACACTAAAGTCTGACGCTGAAGTGTAACGAATGCAGTATTTCAGATATATTCAATGATAAACCTTTGGCAATTTAAAGGTTAAAAGTCTGGGTTAGCTTGTGTCTGACTGCAGTAGTCATGTTTTTAAAATAATCTTTTTGCAAGACCAGAACGGCATAGACTATTTTCTAAATGGAGAAAGGCTTAGGAAATCAGAAGCACAAAGGGACTTAGGAGTCCTTGTTCAAGGTTCTCTTGAAGTTGACGTGCAGGTTAGGAAGGTAAATGCAAATGCAATGTTACCATTCATGTCGCGAGAGCTAGAATAGAAGGGCAGGGATGTACTTCTGAGGCCGTGAAAGGTTCTGGTCAGACCCCATTTGGAGTTTTGTGAGCAGTTTTGGGCCCCGTATCGAAGGAAGGATGTGCTGGCCTTCGAAAGGTTCCAGAGGTGGTTCACCAGAATGATCGCTGGAATGAAGAGCTTGTCATATGAGGAACGGTTGAGGACTCTGGGTCTGCACTCATTGGAGTTTAGAAGGATGAGGGGGATCTGATTGAAACTTACAGGATATTGCAAGGCCTGGGTAGAGTGGATGTGGAGAGGATATTTCCACTTGTGGGAAAACTAGAACCAGAGGACACCATCTCAGACTAAAGGGACGATCCTTTAAAACAGAGATGAAGAAGAATTTCTTCAGCCAGAGGGTGGTGAATCTGTGGAACTCCTTGTCGCAGAAGGCTGTGGAGGCCAAATCACTGAGTGTCTTTGAGACATTGATAGATAGGTTCTTGATTAATAAGGGGACCGGGGGTTATGGGGAGAAAGCTGGAGAATAGGGATGAGGAAAATATCAAGCACGATTGAATGGCGGAGCAGACGCAATGGGCCGAGTGACCTAATTATGCTCCTATGTGTTGTGGTCCCTCCCTTTAACCCTGCCAATAACACAAGTCTATAATTAAAGAAAAGTCTTCTACCCCATCCTATATTTTGAAAGGCAGCATCAAAGGTTAAGGTGTCTCACTTAAACAAACACTTTTTATCTTTCTTGGGTGTCAACTTCTTCGGAATGTCAAAATGATAGGGTTGGTTTACAATGCAGCCAATTGGATTGAAGTAAACAAGAAATGCTTTAAATCGAGTCTCCAGGAAACTCATGCAAGTCTCCCAGAGGTGTCATTACTGAATAGGGGAACCTATAAGGCTGCAAATCAAACAATTGCAGTAGTACACATACAGAATGTTTGAATGATTGTCACAGAAGTGTGCACATGCACAGATTCTAATAATTTAGCACCAATAACTTCATTTGGAAGAGTGTTGAAAGCTACATACCAATCACATTTCAGGCTGTATAGGCAGCATGTTACAAACTTGAGCTATGCCATATGTAAACACATTGCAGAAGAGGGTGTGTGAAAGAAAAGTGCTTTATTAACGTATGCATACACTAAGAACAATAGCAAAACAGTGATTTACAATAAGTCCAAGCTTTCCTCGCCAGTCTGTAAACTGCTTTAACATGGTTTTTAAAAATTAGTTCTGAGGAGTCATTTTGGTCTCAAGACATCAACTCTGGTTCTCTCTCTACAGATGCTATCAGACCTGAGGTGTTGCAGCATTTTCTGCTCTTATTTAATCATAGCACAGTGGTTAGCACAGTTGCTTCACAGCTCCAGGGTCCCAGGTTCGTTCCCGGCTTGGGTCACTGTCTGTGCGGAGTCTGCACGTTCTCCCTGTGCCTGGGTGGGTTTCCTCCGGGTGCTCCGGTTTCCTCCCACAAGTCCCGAAAGACGTGCTGTTAGGTAATTTGGACATTCTAAATTCTCCCTCTGTGTACCCGAACAGGTGCTGGAATGTGGCGATTATGGGCTTTTCACAGTAACTTCATTGCAGTGTTAATGTTTGCCTACTTGTGACAATAAAGATTATTGTAGAATCCCTACAGTGCAGAAGGAGACCATCGAGTCTGCACCGACCCTCCGAAAGAGCACCCTACCTCGGCCCACTCCCCCACCCTCTCCAGTAACCCCACCAAATCTTTGGACACGAAGGAGCAATTTAGCATGGCCAATTCACATAACCTGCACATCTTTGGACTGTAACACCTGGAGGAAATCAACGCAGACACAGGGAGAACGTGCAGACTCCAGTCACAGACAGTGACCCAAGGTCGAAATCGAACCTGGCGGTGTGAGACAGCAGTGCAAACTACTGTGCCACCACACCACCCTTCTACTGCTGGAATAGTTCTCTACTACATGCCGGGCCTTTTAAAATTAACATTAAAGGTTTTATTTGAAGCAAGAAATATAAAGAGTGATTTAAAACTGCAAAATGTTATTGGGGATCCCTTTAAAATGTCATCAGAGTTTTCCAGCACTTACCTGTAATCCCGATACAGGATATCCTCCAGACTGAGGATTCACAGTCAAGCATCGCCAAGCATTATAATGACAATTGGCTGTGAAAGGTTCAGTCTGGAAGGCATCTTTGTATGCAGATAACTGCAGGAATACCATATCCCCTGCAGTAGAGTAATTTGGAGGTCAACAGATGTTGATTTCCCCAGTCAACTACATAATCTCAGCAGCAACAGAATTATTGGAGAATTATTTGTTTTTATTTTAGAGTCAAGAGATGGAGAATTGTACATTTCAAGAGGCTGTCCCTTAGTTTAGAAAATGACAAAAGAAATAAAAAGGCAATTAGATTCATCAACGTCTTTAATCTTGTTAAGAGTATTGAAAGTACTATGAAAGCATTTTCATGCAGTTGCACAGTACTTTGGTGCTCTATCATACATTACCTCAGATTTCATACAAGCAAGAGCTTTCCCTTTAATGGAGGTGGCAAGATGAAAAGTCAAGTCATCCCATGGCACCCTTACACATTTTATAGAAACATAGAAAATAGAAGCAGGAGGAGGCCATTTAGTCCTTTAAGCCTGCTCTGCCATTCATTATGATCATGGCTGATCAACCAACTCAATAGCCAAATCCCGCTTTCCCCCCATATCTTTTGATCCCCTTTGCCCAAGTGCTATACCTAATTGCTTCTTGAAAACGTACAATGTTTAGCCTCAACTACTTCCTGTGGCAACGAATTCCACAGGCTCATTACTCTCTGGGTGAAGAAATTGCTCCTCATCTGTCCTAAACGGTCTACCCCATACCCTCAGACTGTGACCTCTGGTTCTGGACACAACCACCATCAGGAACATCCTTCCTGCAACTACCCTGTCGGGTCCTGTTAGAATTCTCTACGTTTCTATGAGATAACCCCTCATTCTTCCGAACTCCCAAGGAATATAATCCTAACCGATTCCATCTCTCCTCATAATTCAGTCCCACCATCCCAGGAAGCAGCCTAGTAAACTTTCACTGCACTCCCTCAAGAGCAAGAATGTTCTTCTTCAGATAAGGAGAACAAAACTGCACACAATATTCTCTTTTTAAATAGTGGAGTTGTTTTAGCTGTGCTCCAATCTGCAGGGACTGTTCCAGAGTCTCTAGAATCCTGGAAGATGACCACCAATGCATCCACTATTTCTAGAGCCACTTCGTTAAGCACTCTGGGATATAGATTATCAGGCACTTGGAATTATCAGCGTTTAATCCCATCAATTTCCCCAACTCATTTCTCTACGAATATTGATCACCTTCAGTTCTCACTAAACCCGGTGTTTCCCAACATTCCTGGGATCTTATTTGTGAAGACAGAACCAAAGTATGTGTTTAGTTGCTTAGCCATTTCTTTGTCCCTTTTTCTACATTCCCCTATTTCTGACTGTAGGAGACTTACATTTGTCTGCACTAATCTTTTTCTTGTCATGTATCTATAGAAACTTTTACAGTCAGTTTTTATGTTCCCGGTAAGCTTACTCGCATACTTTATTTTCTCCTTCTTAATCAATCCCTTGGTCCTTGTTTGCTGAATTCTTAACGGCTCCCAAACCTCAGACCTGCCTGTTGCTTTTTATAGCCAATTTGTATGCATCTTTGGATCGAATCCTATGTCTAATTTCCCTTGTAAGACATGGTCTTGCCATCTTTCCTGTTTTCCTTTTGTGCCAGACAGGAATAAACAATTGTTGCACTTCCCCCATGCACTCCTTGAACATTTGCCATTGCCTATCCACTGTCATCCATTTAAGTAATGTTCCGCAATCGATCAAAGCCAATTCATGCCTCTTATTCCCAACTGATCAGTGGTATCTGCAGAAACCTCAGGAGGAGTTCAAAAGTATTTCTCTCCTGGCTAATTAATAACAATTGGAATGGAGGGGAACCAAAGAAGGTGAGGGGAAAATGGGGGCAGTTATATTAGTTTTTAAAATAAGTCAAAGACAGAAAAGCTCATTATTTACACATGATATTTCGAAATTTATATTTTTATAAAACTCCGTGAAAGGAGTCAGGAAGGAACATTTACAAGATTTCCTCTGTGCATTCAAATCAATGACATCATACACCAATTCTTTATGATTTTGCTACCAGGATGCATATTGGAACCTCTTATAAAGTCAGATTGTTGCACCTTTCCATGACATATTGTCCAAATGGGGAGGGATGAATTGCTATGAGTGTCAAACCATTTCTGGAAGCCACACAGAACCAATAGTCGGTATCTTAATAGGGTTGTCAGCTCTGGCTGGACTTAGTCTGACAGATATGACCTCCTATTTTCAACTCTCCCTTCTCCAGACTCCTGCCATTGCTTAGCAATTTAATTAATTGCCATTAAGCCAAGGATTTACCAGTAGATGCAAATTTACAGAGAGAAAAAAAAGAATATTTAATTTATCTTGGATATGCTTATTTAAGGTAATTGATCATTGCGTAGAACTGGTGTTTATGCGCTACTAAAACCTCCTCAGGCTCTGCATCACGTTTCCTATCCTTTTTATATTTCTCCCTTACTTGACTTTCCTGAAAGGGAGGGTGGTAACAAGTCCACATTATAACCGCTTTGAGTAAAGATGCTTCTCCTGAATTTTTGACTGGAGTTATCAGTCACTATCTTACTTTGATGGCCTCTCCACAAACCTCCATCAACTCAAAAAGAAAATGGCAGATTTCATAAAGCTGCATGTACCCAGAATACTATATTGTTACACATGATGCGACAAATGTTTTAAATCATATATCAAGTTTGTGAGTAATACGGTGTGTGAGATTCATGAAAAAATATCACTGATGAAAAATTTCCTATTGAATTAAAGAGTATTGAACAAAGAGAAATGTAGACAAGCTAACAATCCAAAATCCATAACCACCAATTTGTGAGGGAAGTGTGGTGATGTGCATCAATGTAAATGCATGTAGGCTAGCTAGACACTAGAGGGAGCACCAGAAACATCACACACACACACTCAACCAATAGATCAGTTAGATAGGACACTACCAATGGACATTCACGATACACACAGAGGTGACACCACCACAGGAGGGCATTACACCAACCTATATATAAAGGACATCACACACATGATCTGCCTCTTTCCAGTGGAGACAGTCAGTGGGTAGAGACACCGGGTTGATTCAATATCACTCCCACCGCGTGGATTGCAGCAACTGGTTAGTCAGTCTGGGTAGCTATAGTAGGATTAGCAGCAGTGTCGAACCCGGGTAATAGAAGTGTAAATAGTTTAATAAACGTGTTGAAGTTATCTCATCGTCTGAACCTTCGTTTGTCAAGTACACCATAAGGAAGCCGCTTATGTTACACCTAGAACATAACAAGTCATGGAACCAGGACTGAACTGTTTCAATCCATATAGCCATACCTCAGTGTACAGTGACAACCAGCAACGATACCCAGGCAAGATGTTTGAGATCTGGGTTCCGCAGCAGCTCCAGTGCCAAGGTGATCTCCGCGAAAACTGGCGGGTATTCCGGCAAATGTTTGAAATCTTCCTGGTAGCAGCCGACCTAGAAGACCTGGCCGATGCTGAAAGGACAAAGCTTCGGCTCACCATTGCTGGTGCCAGAGCAGAAGAAATCTTTAAAAAATTCAAGTTCTCCAAAGGGCAAAACAGGAGCGACTTCCAGGCAATCCTGGACAAATTCGGCAAATACTGTGAGGAAAACACACTCCAACCAGCAAGAAAAGGTAAGAGAAGTGCCAGTACTCACCACGAGGCCGAGATCCCAGAGCAGAGAACAATTTTGATCGGTGGCCATCATTCTGCAGGGACTGCACTTGCACAGTTGCGCGAGAAGCGCACAGAACGGGAAGGGCCATTTGCGCATGCGCAAGGCGCCGCGCATTCACAATCACAAAAACGGCCATCGGTACAGGAACAGCGAAAACGCTTCCTACGTATGATGTCACATGCGTCATGACATCAGAGGCCCCGGACCACGCCCATTTAAAGGGGAAACGTCACAAATCAAAGAAAAAATCTTTTAAAGTCGCAAAACAACCTTCCTTCACCTGGAATTACAGCACAATGCCTCAAATCGAACCAGAAAATGAAATAAACCTCCGAAGAACCCTGCAACAAGCAGTTACCCATGCCCAAACCAATGATTCCGACCTTGAATACTTCGATGCCAACCTTTACATTTTCTAAGGACCTCGAGAGCCCAATGCCAGCTCCGACGCAAACAGTGATGAAATGGTCCTAGAAGACATCAACACAGACAAACCTTTCACCTTGGGAGGCTACCCCAGTACCAAATCCGAACCGCAACTAGACGTGTTGCACATTGACGACCCCGACGACGGGTTCTTCGGATTTGAGGATCTTCAGCCCAGCAGATATGACATCCCGACTCATGAGTGCAGGATTATGCTGCGGCCTGACACCAAGAGACAGAAAGTGGTACAAGCCCACAGAGAGCGGCCTACTGCCACACAAAGCGTGGTCCACGCACCGCTCAGGGTTCCCGACTCTACGAAAGAAGACACCACGCAAGACTCCACACCGCAGTCCTTGCACGAACAAGAAGTGACTCCAGTATCACAAGCCTCCACAGCGAGCTCGTGGACAGACTCCACGATAGAAGAAACACAAGACTCCAGAGCGCAGTCCTTGCACACAAGACGTGACTCCAGTGTCACAAGCCTCCGCAGCGAGCTCGTGGACAGCCTCCACGATAGAAGCAACAGAAGACTCCGACGCGCAGTCCTTGCAGGAACAAGATCATGAGGGTCTAGCAACCTCCTCTGACCAAGTAGCGGCAGACGATGCAAGTCTGCCATGCTCAAGTAAACAGCAAGAAGACTATGACAGTCTACCACGCTCCAGTGCACAGCAGGACGACCATGACGGTCTATAATGCTACAGTGAAGAACAAAGCGACGATGACAGTCCAAGCCCAAATGAAGGACAACAGCAAGACAATGACAGTCCACCCACATTGGTTGCGCCACCAGATGAAGACTCTGACAATTTACCCAACCCAGGTGAACAACAAACAGTTACTGAGGCTCTACCCACGGTATGTGAGACGAGTGACGACAGCATCTCACTTCCCATGCAAGATGTGCAAAGTGACAGACCTCAGCTAGTGTGTACAGAGGCACTCGACGATCGCTGTGAGACCACTGGTGACTCCGGTGACACCACGATACTTCCACCCTCATTCGCTCGAACCTCTCCACAAGTCAATGCATTCCTGCATGTTCCAACTCCAGACGTGCAGCTTCAAGAAAATCTCAACTGACTCCAGTGAACCTGCTAAGACTCCGGATGGGGAGCATCAACAAAACAACACTGACTCAGTTAAAAAGACCAGACTCCAGATGGGGAGCAACCAAATGCCGACTCTGATTCACATAAGCCGGACTTTACTCCAGACAGGGAGTGCCGTAACCTCAGTGATGGCACGCTCAGGGTGACAGCAGATGCCACAACGACAGGAGATGGATCACTTAACAATTACACTGGGTCAATAATAACAAGCAGCGGCTACAGTCCAAGAGGAATACACCAATATTCACCACAGCAATATCCACACATTTGTTCCACACCAGCAGTGCAGCCAATGACAGCTCATGCTGGACAAACCCAGTATTCAGGCATGCAGCAGCCAGCAGTCTATGCAGCATATTCTCAAATATGCCAACACTACAGATTGCCCACTAATGGAATCAAGACCGAAGGAGGACTACCGCAAGCACAATCTGCACTACACACTGGATGCCTTAGTTACAGCCCAGGATTTGCTGCACCCCAGCCTGGCTAGACGGCGTATTCGTATCAGATGCAAGGTTCTCGTTTCACACCATCACCAGGTATTTATGCGAGCAGCAATTCTGTTTCCAATTTGCCAAGCTTCAACGGTTCTCAGCAGGATCACCCTTCCAGCACAGCACGTGGCCAGAACCAATATGTACAGTCTTATCCAACTTCACCATATGGCACATCCATGACCTCGAATGATACTGTTGATGGTACCTCTTCAACGTCAACACCTTATTAGCTACAAGATGTCATCCAACAGCATCATCACAAACATTGAAAAAGAAAGGGACTCCAAATCAGACAGCAAAGTGATTTGACCACTTCTTGGTTCCTGTAGCACAGGGACGTTGATGGCGTTCATAACCAAGAGAGACATTTGACCATGATGATTGATGGTTCTTGGACTCACACGAATGATTTGGACTTATTGTTTAATCACTGTTCCCATGACTTGCATACACCTTACCTTATCTACCTGTTCTTTGTTCAATTTTCTCAAAGTGTACAGAAAATATGTAACATATAAAAAAAGGGGGGAATGTGGTGATGTGCATCAATGTAAATACATGTAGGCTAGCTAGACACTAGAGGGAGCACCAGAAACATCACACACACACACACTCAACCAATAGATCAGTTAGATAGGACACGACCAATGGACATTCACGATACACACAGAGGCGACACCACCACAGGAGGGCATTACACCAACCCATATATAAAGGACACCACACAAATGATTTGCCTCTTTCCAGTGGAGACAGTCTGTGAGTAGAGACACAGTGTTGATTCAATATCACTCCCACCGCGTGGATTGCAGCAACTGGTTAGTCAGTCTGGGTAGCTATAGTAGGATTAGCAGCAGTGTCGAACCCGGGTAATAGAAGTGTAAATAGTTTAATAAATGTGTTGAAGTTATCTCCACATCTGAACCTTCCTTTGTCAAGTGCAGCACAAGGAAGCCGCTTATGTTACACCTAGAACATACCAAATCAGGAAGAAAATGAAAACTAATGTAGGTTAGAAGATTGTCAAAAATGCTTTACACTCAGTTGCCATTCTTCTCTCAGGGTTGAAAGGTGAACCTTGCTCTCCCCCTGCGATTTGATTAATTCAACCTTCCTCACAATGTCTTGTGGCTGCGTGACCATTCAGGCTTCTGTACATATATTACCAGCAAAGTGATGGTCTTCCATGGGCCGCTCCAACTCGGACAAGTCAAAAAAGTTAAATTTGCTTTCTGGATACAGCCTAGCTCTATGTGCAGGCCAAGCAAGACTGCCCCCATTGTTGTACCTTAGCCCGACCCTCACCCCAACTATTCCTGTTACGCCCATTCCACCTGTGCGCAGCCGAAACAAGCCACTGCAAATCGTCTGCTGACTCTCTCAATCTGGGCAAGTTACATCCTAGACTCCATGGTCATTTTCATTTATTTTTGCGAGAAACAAAAGTTAGTTTTCTCAAACATACTTACCACGTTGAAGTCAAGATTCTTTTCAATCCACTCCTTTGCTTCATTGAATTCATCATGCATTCCCATAATGTACAATGTATCTAAGGCATCCACTATTGTTGCTCCTTGAAAATTACCTGCAAAGTAAGAGAGACTGATTTAAGCTTTCTCTCCAGTTTCAAGGAAAAGAAAATTAACAGCAACAGTCTCTTCCTAAATCACTTTAAATTGGAAACATTTCCGAAGATACACAATAAATGCACAAAGGTAAATATGTGGATATGTGGAACAGAAATTAATTTGTCACTGAACAGTAGAGAAGAAGAAAATGACAGATTTTGAACTGTAAATAGTATTTGCCATCAGGACATTTCAACTATGTGGGAACCACAATACTATTTTAGAAAACATTATCAAACGCAAGCATTACAAATTACAGGGAGTCCTTCACAATAATTTGTGTGAAGACTGTTCAGGTAGTAACTTCTTTAACAGCTCAATGCAGGCATAACCATGTCAAAATGCACACTGATTCCTGCCAATTTTCCTCAGTAGTCCAACAACCTATTTCTGAAAATGCTTTTCAATGAAAAGTTTGATTGTTTCGATGTATTTACCAAGTAAAACAAATGCAAAATTCCCAGTGCAACAAAAGATTTGGCTTTGTAATTCATGAAGGGTTTATCTTACTGCAATTAGAAACCTATTTAAATCAAACTGATGGCTGCTGAGTAGGTCACTGCAATTCCACAATGCTTTTACACTGTAACGTTTAATTTACATCACAAACTATGTGACTAATATACCTGACAGCAGAGGTCTAGCATGTACTCTTACAATTATTGCTATTTATTTCATCTTCTGAAAAATGCTTTTTGTATAGCCTTTGTATGGTCATTATGTGTCACTGTCCAGTTAATCATTGAAATTGTTGCATTGGCAGCTTCAATACAACCTTGATGCAAAAGCGGCAGCCATATCAACCTCGCTACTGTGCAGTGAAACCTCAGCTGCTTGTGCCCCCACCATCAACATTCTTGATCATCCAAAAGAATTTTCATTGATAATAGATCAGTGGGAGACATCACTGACAACATTTTTCCTTCAATATTTCCAGCCCTATTGCTAACGATATCAAGGGGCTCTATAAATAACCAACTGAAGTTCCACATCAAAGCTTTTGCCTGCCTGAGCATCAAGTTGTGTCCAGAGACCAGAGGGAACTGATCAAATGCTCTCCCAACCATGCCCCATCCCCAACAAGTCTCATCATAAAAGTATCATGCATTCAGCTCCACTTATAAGGTTAATAACATTGCACCACACACAGAGAAGCTGCTTATATTAAAATAAACACAAAGCTCCTGAGTGATGCTAATGTGGAATTTAACACCAGTCGATTAATGGTATCTCAATATACTTGAAAAAGCTTTTTTTTCCATTCAAATGAAAATGCCATTTTGCTCATACATGTATCATATTTACAATTCTTTTGCTTTTATTAATATGAAATTAAACCACAAGACAAGTTGTTCTTTTCGGAAACAGATCTGTGAATATCCCTGCCATTTTCATTTTTGGTAAGCCCTTCGTATGAGTTTGTGCAAAGTGTGCCATCTCAAATAAATAAAAGACTTATAAATTTGATACAGGGCTAGGGAGAGAGGAAAACCCAGCTACTTTCATTTTTAAAAGAGGAAAATGCTGGCTCGATATAGATCTGACATTTTTTTTTTTTTTTTAAACTGAAGCAAGAGAGCATTTGGAAAACATTTTCAGTTCACAGAAGAATAATCTTGCATATTTGCCACTAATTTTAATCGTTTGACTTGATTTCCAATGTACACTTTTTTCCCCATCTCATACAAAAAGGTTTGAAACATAAATCAACTGTATTCTGTGTAGTGTTGGGTGTTCTGATGTACAGATGAACCAACACGGTTGTATTTGGTACAAGGCTGTTTTATTTCAACTTGTTATTTACAGTTCTGTCTTGCTACTCTGCACGTGGTGACTCCCTGTGTGTGATGTTAATCAGGTCCTGTCCTTGTCCTGGTCTCCAGATCTACTGGCCACCAGGTGTCGTGTTTCTTCTCTTATACGGTCTCTGTCCTTTTCTATGATTGGTTGTCGTGTTGTGTGTGCTGATTTGTCTGTTGGTGTGTCTATCATGATGTGTGTTTGAATATCATGACATCCCTCCTTTTTTACAAAATTATGTGCCTACGTGGTTATAAATACGAATGTGTCGTGAGTGCATCTAAAAGTGTGTGCGCGTGATATTTACAGCATGTACATGTGTCGTAACTATATACATGGGGCGATGTCGGGTGTGTCATGCTAACGAGGTTGTACCATAACAAAACAGGAAGACGAAAAACTTTGAAGTGTGGTCCGGTCAAACGATATCTGGAATGATAAAACAGTAACATGTTACAATACAATAGTGTTTCAACTTTAACGTGTGAACAGTCTCATAAGTCCAGTCTAGTAGGTGTGCGACGAATTCGGGTTGACCGTCAGGGTGGCACTCCATTCATCGGCCGGATTGATGGTGTTGACCCTGTTCACATCAATGACTGAAACCCGGAAGGCATCTTGGTCATCTGTGTCATTTGGCTGGATGTCCTGATGTACGGGCTGGACGGTCCTGACGTGTCTGCGAGGTTGTCGGAGATGTGTAGGATCCATCGGTTGAACCGCTCGACAGCAGGCAGCGTAGTGGCCCACTTTGCCACATCGTAGGCCGTCGGTTTTTAGCAGGACATTGCCCTTTTAAATGTACAGCTCCACAGTTGCCGCACGGCATGACGTCACGGCTTTCGTTACGCCACTGCGCATGCACAGTTCGGTCTTGCATCGGGCGCGCCCGCGCATTGCGTCCCTCGATGTTGGCATTGGTTTTGGCGCGCACAAGCGCGGGAGACCGCGAAAAGCGCAGGAAACGGCCGCCCTCGTCCGGGCCGCGGGCCGGGAGATAATCAATTGCCTTGATGCGTTCGGCCTCGTGGGCGGCCTGGCTTGCCGATTCGACGGCTAGGGACCCCCTCCATGCCGATTCGGTCGCCTGAAATTGGGTAGAACGGCTGGTTGCATTTTCATGGAGGACACAAGCTTCCACCGCAGACGCTAAGGTCAGACCTTTAATTTTAAGAAGCTGCTGGCGTAGGCCACTGGAGGCAACGCCAAAAACAATCTGGTCCCGGATCGTGGACTCTGAGGTGGTGCCGTAACCGCAGGACTGCGCGAGTATGCGGAGGTGCATCAGAAAGGGTTGAAAGAGCTCATCCTTACCTTGCAGGCGTTGCTGAAAGATATACCTTTCAAAACTTTCATTCACTTCAACGTTAAAGTGCTGGTCTAGCTTGAGGAGGACCGTGTCATACTTGGATTGGTTCTCGCCTTCCGCGAACACCAGTGAGTTGAATACATCGATGGTGTGCTGACCTGCGGTGGTGAGGAGCATCGCAATCTTTGTTTCGTCCGAGGCACTCTGTTTCTCGTTGGCTCGCATGTACAGTTCAAATCGCTGCTTGAAAAGCTTCCAATTGGCGTCAAGGTTCCCAGCGACTTGCAACGGCTGCGGCTTGTTGGTGATGTCCATATCTCAGGATGGCAGGTTTGCCGGCAGGTATCGATCCACTCCTGTACCATGTAGTGTTGGGTGCTCTGATGTACAGATGAACCAACACGGTTGTATTTGGTACAACGCTGTTTTATTTCAACTTGTTATTTACAGTTCTGTCTTGATACTCTGCACGTGGTGACTCCCTGTGTGTGATGTTAATCAGGTCCTGTCCTTGTCCTGGTCTCCAGATCTACTGGCCACCAGGTGCCGTGTTTCTTCTCTTATACTGTCTCTGTCCTTGTCTATCATTGGTTGTCGTGTTGTGTGTGTTGATTTGTCTGTTGGTGTGTCTATCATGATGTGTGTGTTTGAATATCATGACACTCTGGATTAAACAAACCAAGCACAAGTAGCAACTAATCATTGGCACTTCTCAAGATGTAATATGACCTATACACCAAGTCTGAGAGGAATTCCCAAAGTTTCCAATCTAATAAATGCAAATGGTCATACCTCAGAACTCTTTCCCCTCTTTCTAATTTGGCAAATTAGTCACTTATAAAAAGGGAAGACATGTCTCAAAACTAAATAAATGATGACAATAAGCAAACCACTTTTTGCTCTTTTAATAATAAAATTTAATAACTACTATTTTAAGGAGGCAAGTCCTAATATTTTTAACATAAGCAATGATTGGCCGTGCGGCACGGTGGAGTAGTGGTTAGCACGGTTGCCTCACGGCGCCAAGGATCCCAGTTCATGTGGAGTTTGCACATTCTCCCAGTGTCTGCGTGGTCCTCACCCCCACAACCCAAAGATGTGCAGGTAGGCGGATTGGCAACACTAAATTGACCCTTAATCGGAATAGTTTTTAAAAATATTTTTGCAAAAGGCACAATCAACCATTTTTGTTTTGTCATTTAGGCGATTGAAAACTGAAACATTCAGGATGTCATTTATGCAGCCGTATAATTTATTATGTTAAGCTGAAGCAGCGGGTGTATCAGAAGTAACGAGTTGCAAAATAAATAACATTGTATTAACTTAATTCATTAGACAAAGCACATTAGAGATATCGGAGGCAGTAAAGCTGTTAAAATTTATTTCTCAAACTACGTCTGATTGTAGTATACAATGGTTCAATGTTTTTGAATCAACAATGATGGCATAACACTAGAAATCACTTTAAAACATTTTCAGATGTACTAAATGACATGTTGTAAGGGGTCCTTCCTGCTCATGCCCTTATTTCCCCTTTTCTTTATTTTTCTGTGATCATTTTTAATCCATAGATGATTAACGGACATGTATCAGAAGTTACAGGAGAGAACACTCTGCGAGTCTGAGCAGGAGGCCTCAGACCTTTCGGCACCAGGGAGTTGGAGTGGGACTTGGTTTGACTGATTGGCCCTGGCCAATGAATTCTGCATTCTGGATCTTATCCCAGTGGGATGGTTCTCGAGATCTCAGGGAGCAGTTGAGGACCTACTTACTCTCTCGCTCCTCTGTGTTTTCTCCAGAAAGGACGTGAGAGCTGTATTTCTGAAACTGCAAAGAACCTGAAAGAATCAATCTACATGGAAACCATTACAGGCTGCGTTCAAAGACAGACCTGCTCATTTTCTCTCTCTCCAGGAAGGCTGTGAGTGCTATATTTCTGAAACTACAGAGTTCTGAATGGACTTGAAGTGAAAACCTCGGACTGGAGGAATAGTTTGAAGAGGAGTAATATGCTAAAAAACACCACCTGAAACAAAGATGTTTTCTTTTACTTATGATTTTCACCCCTCTCCTCCCTCTGTTTTGGTCTTTCTTGAGTGCGTGTGTAGAGGGTGGGGGCAAGTTAAAGTGGGAATCAGGAATTAGATAGTAGTTCACTAGTTGAATGTGCTGCAAATTTCATTATCGTTCTTGTTATAAATAAATAGTAATTGTGTTTAAACGTACAAACCTGGTGACTGTAATTATTGGGCGGCCTACGGCCAAAGGCTTCGGGTATTTCTTCTCAGAATTATTGGTTAATTCACTTGTGCTGTGACTCCGGATCAAGTGAGGCTGGAATTGACCACGCACTAGCCCAGGGTGTCGTAACAATGTTGACTTAGTATTACATCAAATTTGGCCTGTGGTCGGTTGAGCTCTTCATTTATCTACAGGATCCAATGGTTGACTAATGAGACAACTGTCAAATGAACACACAATAAGGGGCATAATAAAAAAAGGGTATAACCTGAAGATAGAGCTAGACCATTGAGGGGGCAGGTCAAAAAGTATCTCTTTGCACACAAAGGGTGTGGAAAACACAAACTCTCTCTTTCCCCCCTCTCTCTTCCCCCTGAAAGCTATTGAACTATTGAAACAAAAATGTCAACACTGAGATTAGTAAGGTTTGTGCCATGCAAGGGTGTTGAGAGATATGGAGCAACAGCAGGTAAATGCAGTTACAATACTGATCAACCATAATCTAAGTGAATTGCAGAACAGGCTCGAGGGGCTAAAAAGCCTACTTTCATTCCGAAGCAAGTCACTCCTGAAAGAAAATTCAAGTCCAAGACAGCACAGGATAACGATCAATGGATTAAATAATGCCCGAGTGAACAAGTCCTATCAATTTTTTTATTATTATTTTTTTTTTTTAAAACACATTTTATTCAAACATGTATTAAAGTAGGTTACAGCAAATAAACACCCCAGGAAACATTCTTCCCAAGAATCAACTATACAGTTTGTACAGATTTTCCTCCTTTTTCACCCCCCCCCATCACCCACCCCCTCCCCCGCGACGAACAGCTCCTCAAACACGGTCACAAACATCCCCCACCTTTTCTCAAACTCCCCTGCTGAGCCCCTTAACTCATACTTTATCTTCTCTAACCGCAGGAAGTCATACAGGTCATCCAACCATGCTGCTACCCCCGGTGGCGATGCCGACCGCCACTCCAGCAAAATTCGTCGCTGTGCAATCAGAGAGGCGAAGGGCAAGACATTGACCTTCCTCCTCTCCATGAGCTCCGGCTTCTCTGAAACCCCAAATATCGCCACCAAAGGGTCCGGGTCGACTCCCTCCTCCACTATCCTGGCTAAGACCGCGAACACTCCGACCCAGAATCTTCCCAATTTTCACAACCCCAAAACATGTGCGTATGATTCGCTGGCCTCCGCCCACACCTCTCACACACATCTGCTACCCCTGAAAGACCCCACTCATTCGCGCCCTGGTCATATGCACCCTGTGCACCACCTTAAACTGTATCAGGCTCATCCTTGCACAAGAGGAGGTCCCATTTACCCTTCGCAGTGCCTCACTCCATACTCTCCAATTGATCTCCATTCCCAACTCCGCTTCCCATTTCTCCTTGATCTTCACCACCCGCTCGCCTCCCTGCTCCCCCAGCCACTTATATATATCCCCAATTCTACCCTCCCCTTCCACATCCGGAAGCAGCAGTCGCTGCAGCAGGGTGTATCCTGGCAATTCCAGATCTTTTGTGCAAAGTTCCTAACCTGTAGATACCTGAACTCATTTTCCCTAGGCAGCTCTACTCTCTCCCTTAGCTCCTTCAGACTGGCGAACCATTCCTCCAAATACAAATCCCTCACCTTGACCAGCCCCACTTCCCTCCACCTCCTGTATACACTATCCATCCCCCCAGCTCAAACCTATGATTCTCGCACAGCGGCATTAGCACCGACATCCCTTCCACCCTAAAATGCCTCCTCAGCTGATTCCATATCTTCACCGTGGACTGCACCACGGGCTCCCTGAATACCTACTCGGAGCCATTGGCAATGCTGCCGTCACCATAGCCCGCAAACTAGACCCCTTACAAGATTCCTCCTCCATCCTAACCCACTCTACCCCTTCTCCTTCCCACCACCGCCGCACCTTGTCCACATTCCCCGCCCAATAATAATGAAGCAAGGTTGGCAACGCCTCTGCAGCTGCCTCTGCGGGTCCTCCCCACTGTCGGCGCCTTCCCAACCCATACAAAGTCAGAGATGATTGTGTCCACTTTCCGAAAAAAGGCCTTTGGTATAAAGATCGGGAGAGCCTGAAAGATAAACAAGAACCTCGGCAGAATATTCATTTTCACCATTTGGACCCTCCCAGCCAACGTTAAGTGCAGTGTATCCCACCTTTTAAGATCCTCCCTGGCCTCCTCCTCCACCAGCTTCGTTAAGTTCCACTTATGGAGCCCCGTCCATTCCCTTGCTACCTGAATCCCCAAGTACCTAAACCTATCCCTCGCTACCGTAAATGGCATTCCCCCCTAAATTAGCCTACTGTGCCAGCTCATTCACCAGGAATACCTCGCTTCCAAATCCTATCAATAACCTAATTTAAAAATTCCACTTTATCAAATTAATAGTAAACCGCTTCAGATGCGGAGAACTTTGTAGTGTAATTTATGGAAACATGAAAATCATTCAAAATCAGAACATCTTAAGGGGAAAATGATGCCGCAAAATTTCAAAAGAGCTTAACTTCACTGCAGGTGTCTCAATATTGTCTTCTGCAGGCTGGAGAGATTTGAATACCAGGCAAGTCAAAATCAATAAGGAGCAATAAGCAGCAACTACCTAAACTAACTTTACAAACTGTTGATGAAACATGTACAAGAAGCTTTGTGCCAAACTATTAGGCAGGTTGTACTGTGTGGAAGGTGACAAATTCTTTTGTGATTCACTATCTTAGTAACTCAATACTTTATTGATCTGCAGAATTGAATTAAAGTCTTCATCTTCTTTATCTGTTTCCGTTGGGTTCCAATATGAAAGGAGTTTGGAAAATCCCATCCTCGATACAACTGGGCACATGTTTGCAAACAGGCCTTAATTCATTAGTGCAATTCATTAGCAATCTCTCTCAGCGGGCTGATGTGAGGGCTAGAAAATAGGAAACAGATCCTGTGGAAGAGGAACTCTTCTCACTACAGGACTAAGATATACAGTTGAGATAATCACTCATCTAAATTGTATAAAACTGGACTAGACTCCACTCTGGAGAATTTAGGACTGATGATGGGTGCTGAACATGTTCAATTTCCCACATTTGACATTTCTCACCGTGATGAGTATAAAATTTAGCAATAAATATTTATGGGGTAGAAAAGCTGGCCTCCGTGAGACAGGACCACAGGAAATAATTCAATCACAGGTTTAATGGACGAACAAATGCCTCAAGCTTCACTCTTGCAGCATTTGAAGTAATCTGAAGTTCTGATTGGATTGATGTCTTGTAAACCAGTTATGGCTGTCCAGTATTCCCGGAGATGAATTAAAGCCCATCATATTTCATTTTTAATTGATGAAAGTAAGTTAACGGCTTATAAAAACAATGAAGTTATACGAATTTATGAACTGGATATACAAGTTGTAGATACTGAATATGCGAGGGGCTTTCAAAAATCTATCACTGATGTCACATCTGGTTTCATGCTGGAGATTAAAAGTTCAAGTTCAATAATTAAGTGCGATTATTGTAAACCCATCTTCTCTCGCCAAAAACCACAAGTATCTCTGTTCTCAGCCATCAATGCACATCTGCACTGGAACTGCAAATTTAAAATAAAAATCGCAGGCTGCAAGCAGCAAAGCTTCTACTTGATTTTTGATTTTTAAATTAAATTTTAAATTCAGGTTGTGGGCATTTCTGGCAAGGCTGACAGAGATTGCCCATCTGGAATTGCTCTGAGAATGCAGTGGCAAGATTGATACAACCAAGTGGATTGCCAGACCACTTCAGAAGGTAACTGCTGTGGGACAGGAACCACATACGGACCAGACAGGATAAAGACAGTCTATTTCATCTCCCATCAGACATTGTGAAGCAATGGTATTTTAAGACTTTTTTTTTTTAAACCAATGTCAGCTCTGTTGTGTTAGGTACACTGGTCTAACACTGGCTGCAACTGGATGCAGCTTAGATCAGAAAGATACTCCAGACCTTGAAGTTAGTTCAATCAGGTTTCTTGAACTAATAGCACAGGTAGCACAGTTCTCTGTGAGTTCGACTCTCTGCTAACTTAAGTATGGTTACTCTTGTCTGACTGAACCAGACTAGCTCTTAGCCACGTGGTGGAGGTGTGAGATTGTAACAACACCCTTGACTGACTCTCTAGATGTTCATCAGTGGAAAGAGGCGGAGTGTGAGTGCCTTGTGTCTTTTATAGTCAGATCCCACCCCTGAGTGTCCTGCCTGCTTATTGGTCATGTCCTGTTCTCTGTGTCCATTAGCTGCTTGTCTATATATCATTATGTGTATGTCTGCATATCAGGTCATCTCCCCATTTTTTAAATGTTTGGATGACATATGTGAACGTATTTACAAGAATACTCCAATATTAACAGAAATACATGCAGTGGATGTGAACATATGTACATGTGAAAACAGCTGTCTAATGTGAGAACACAGAAATAGCAAACAGAACAAAGAACACAGAACAAAGAAAAATTACAGCACAGGATCAGGCCCTTTGGCCCTCCAAGCCTGCGCCGATCCAGATCCTCTATCGAAAACTGTCGCCTATTTTCGAAGTATCTGTATCCCTCTGCTCCCTGCCCATTCATGTATCTGTCTAGATACATCTTAAATGACGCTATTGTGCCCGCCTCTACCACCTCCGCTGGCAATGCGTTCCAGGCACCCGCTACCCTCTGCGTAAAGAACTTTCCACGTATATCTCCCTGAAACTTTTCCCCTCTCACCTTGAACTCGTGACCCCTAGTAATTGAGTCCCCCACTCTGGGGGAAAAAGCTTCTTGCTATCCACCCTGTCTGTACCTCTCATGATTTTGTAGACCTCAATGAGGTTCCCCCCTCAACCTCCGCCTTTCTAATGAAAATAATCCTAATCTACTCAACCTCGCTTCATAGCTAGCGCCTTCCATACCAGGCAACATCCTGGTGAACCTCCTCTGCACCTTCTCCAAAGCATCCACATCCTTTTGGTAATGTGGCGACCAGAACTGTGCGCAGTACTCCAAATGTGGCCGAACCAAAGTCTTATACAACTGTAACATCACCTGCCAACTCTTGTACTCAATACCTCTTCTGATGAAGGAAAGCATGCCATATGCCTTCTTGACCACTCTGTCGACCTGCGCAGCCACCTTCAGGGTACAATAGACCTGAACACCCAGATCTCTCTGTACATCAGTTTTCCCCAGGGCTTTTTCATTTACCTTCGCTCTTGAATTAGATCTTCCAAAATGCATCACCTCGTATTTGCTCGGATTGAACTCCATCTGCCATTTCTGCGGCCCAACTCTCCAATCGATCTATATTCTGTTGTATTCTCTGACAGTCCCCTTCACTATCTGCTACTCTACCAATCTTAGTGTCGTCTGCAAACTTGCTAATCAGACCACCTATACCTTCCTCCAGATCATTTATGTATATCACAAACAGTGGTCCCAGCATGGATCCCTGTGGAACACCACTGGTCAAAGTTCTCCATTTTGAGAAACTCCCTTCACTACTACTCTCTGTCTCCTGTTGCCCAGCCAGTTCTTTATCCATCTAGCAAGTACACCCTGGACCCCATGAGACCTCACTTTCTCCATCAGCCTACCATGGGGAACCTTATCAGGCGCCTTACTGAAGTCCATGTATATGACATCTACAGCCCTTCCCCCATCAATCAACTTTGTCACTTCCTCAAAGAATTCTATTAAGTTGGTACGACATGACCTTCCCTGCACAAAACCATGTTGCCTATCACTCATAAGCCCATTTTCTTCCAAATGAGAATAGATCCTATCCCTCAGTATCTTCTCCAGCAGTTTCCCTACCACTGACGTCAGGCTCACCGGTCTATAATTACCTGGATTATCCCTGCTACCCTTCTTAAACAAGGGGACAACATTAGCAATTCTCCAGTCCTCCGGTACCTCACCCGTGTTCAAGGATGCTGCAAAGATATCTGTTGAGGCTCCAGCTATTTCCTCTCTCATCTCCCTCAGTAACCTGGGATAGATCCCATCCGGACCTGGGGACTTGTCCACCTTAATGCCTTTTAGAATACCCAACACATGCTCTCTCCTTATGCCAACTTGACCTTGAGTAATCAAACATCTATCCCTAACCTCAACATCCGTCATGTCCCTCTCCTCGGTGAATACCGATGCAAAGTACTTGTTAAGAATCTCACCCATTTTCTCTGACTCCACGCATAACTTTCCTCCTTTGTCCTTGAGTGGGCCAACCCTTTCTCCAGTTACTCTCTTGCTCCTTATATATGAATAAAAGGCTTTGGGATTTTCCTTAACCCTGTTTGCTAAAGATATTTCATGACCCCTTTTAGCCCTCTTGATTCCTCATTTCAGATTGGTCCTACATTCCCGATATTCTTCCAAAGCTTTGTCTGTCTGCAGTCGCCGAGACCTTATGTATGCTTCCTTTTCCCTCTTAGCTAGTCTCACAATTTCACCTGTCATCCATGGTTCCCTAATCTTACCATTTCTATCCCTCATTTTCACAGGGACGTGTCTGTCCTGCACTCTAATCAACCTCTCTTTAAAAGCCTCCCACATATCAAATGTGGATTTACCTTCAAACAGCTGCTCCCAATCCACATTCCCCAGCTCCTGCCGAATTTTGGTACAGTTGGCCTTCCCCCAATTTAGCACTCTTCCATTAGGACCACTCTCGTCTTTGTCCATGAGTATTCTAAAACTTACGGAATTGTGATCACTATTCCCAAAGTAATCCCCTACTGAAACTTCAACCACCTGGCCGGGTTCATTCCCCAATACCAGATCCAGTATGGCCCCTTCCCGAGTTGGATGATTTACATACTGCTCTAGAAAACCCTCCTGGATGCTCCTTACAAATTCTGCTCCATCTAGACCTCTGACACCAAGTGCATCCCAGTCAATGTTGGGAAAATTAAAATCTCCTATCACCACCACCCTGTTGCTCCTACATCTTTCCATAATCTGTTTATATATTTGTACCTCTAACTCACGCTCGCAGTTGGGACCGCACCCTTCCTATTTCTGAGCTCTGCCCATATCGCCTCACTGCTCGAGTCCTCCATAGTGCCCTCCTTCAGCACAGCTGTGATATCCTCTCTGACCAGTAATGCAACTCCTCCACCCCTTTTACCTCCCTCTTTATCCTGCCTGAAGCATCAATATCCTGGGATATTTAGTTGCCAATCATGCCCTTCCCCTAACCAAGTCTCAGTAATAGCAATAACATCATACTCCCAGGTACTAATCCAAACCCTAAGTTCATCTGTCTTACCTACTACACTTCTTGCATTAAAACAAATGCACGTCAGACCACCTGTCCCTTTGCGTTCATCATCTGCTCCCTGCCTACTCTTCCCCTTAGTCACGCTGACTTCATGATCTAGTTCCTTACAGGCTTTAATTACTACCTCCTTACTGTCCACTAACCTCCTCATTTGGTTCCCATCCCCCTGCTACATTAGTTTAAATTAGCAAATGTTCATAAGTCCAATCTCTGTGGCTTGCGTCTGATCCTGGTCGACCGCCGGAGAGGTGGGGTGGGGAGACAGCGCCTTGATGGGCGGGATTGAGGCCTGACTGGTGGCCTCATGAGTCGAGGTATCAGGAGGTGGCAAAACAACAGAAGGAGACGGAGAAGAATGTGGTTGCGGGCAGGCAACTTTGTGCAGTGCCCGTCTGTTTCGTCGCACTACAGAACCATCAGCCAGACGCACAACATACAAGCAAGGGTCAGCCTGTTAAACAACGACAGCTGGAGATGACCAGCCTCCATCAGGAATCTTGACCAGAACAGTGTCTGACGTGGATAACACGGGCAAATTGGTGGCATGAGCATCATAGCCCTGTTTTTTGTCGGTCTCAAAGTTGCTGCACCTTCTGCAGCACCGGGAGGTGATCCAGGTTGGGCACGTGTACGGCTGGAAGTGTCCTTCGCAGGTCCCTGTTCATCAGGAGTTCAGCCGGCGACATGCCAGTGGACAGTGGGGTCGCCCTGTATGCAAGCAGCGTGAGGTAGATGTCAGACTCAGAATCCGTGGCCTTGCAGATGAGCTGCTTCACTATGTGCATCCCTTTCTCAACATTTCCGTTTGACTGCGGATAGTGGGGGCTGGAAGTGACGTGTTTGAACTGATACGACTGGGCAAACAGAGACCATTCATGGCTGCTGAAACACGGTCCATTGTCACTCATGACAGTGAGTGGGATACCATGCCTGGAGAACATCTCCTTACAGGCCTTGATAACGGTCCAAGATGGGAGGTCTGAGAGCTTCACGACTTAAGGGTAATTGGAAAAGCAATCAATGATTAACACGTAATCACGACCATTTGCATGAAAGAGGTCGATACCAACCTTGGACCACGGAAAGGTTTCGATTTCATGCTGCTGAAGTGTCTCCTTACTCTGCACTGGCTGGAAGCTTTGACAGGTCGCACAGCTAAGGACCATGTTCACAATGTCCTGGCTGATCCAGTAGACAGCCTGCCTGGCTCTGCGTCTACACTTTTCCACACCCAGGTGGCCCTCATGGATTTGACGGAGCACCAAGCTCTGGAGACTGTGTGGAATTACAATCCGGTCCAGTTTGAGGAGGATACCATCAACCACCGTCAGGTTGTCCTTTACATTGAAAAATTGAGGGCACTGCCCTTTTTGCCAACCATTGGCTAGGTGTTGCATAACATGCTGCAAGAGGTCGTCTTTGGCTGTCTGCTCACAGATACGAATCACCTTCTCATCAGATGCCGGGAGGGTGCTAGCACACAGCTGCAACTGTGAGTCAACCGGTGACTCAATTTGCCGGATGACGTTCAGTGGTTCACTAGGCACGGTGATGGAGTGGGACAGTGTATCGGAAATGATGAGCTCCTTGCCAGGCGTGTAGACCAGATCAAAGTGGTACCTCGAGTTTGAGGAGGATGCGCTGCAACTGAGGCGTCATGTCATTAAGGTCCTTGTGGATAATGTATACCAGGGGCCTGTGATCCGTCTCAACTATGAATGTCGGCAGCCCGTAGACATAGTCGTCAAACTTGAGAATGTTAGTGAGGAGGCCCAGGCATTCTTTCTCGATTTGTGCATACCTTTGTTCGGTGGGCGTCATTGCCCTTGATGCGTAGGCAACCGTGCCCATCGCGTTGAAGCAGCACTGCACCGATGCTATCCTGGCTCTCATCTATTGAGATTTTAGTTTCCCTGTCTGGGTTGAAAAATGCCAATACGGGTGCAGTTGTGAGCTTGGCTTTCAGCTCCCACCCCACTCTGCCTGATGGGCTGCCTTCCACTCGAAGGCACTGGAATTCTTCCCTGGGTTTCGTAGGGCCGTGATGTGAGAGGCCATATTTGGGATGAACTTGCCCAGAAAATTGACCATGCCCAGGAAGCACAATACCGCCTTCTTATCTTCCGGGACCTTCATGACTGCGATGGACTTGACCTTGTCTGTGTCGGGGCACACGCCCTACTGAGAGATCTGGTCTCCTAGGACCTTGCGTGTCGTCATGCCATAGCAACATTTGGCCCTGTTCAGCTTCAGGCCATTGGCGTGGAATACCTGCTGGAGACAGGAAACATGCTCCTCAGGGGTTGTGGATCATATGATGACGTCGTCTACGTACACACGAACCCCTCCATCATCTGCTCCATGATGCGATGAAATATCTCCGATGTTGAAACAATGCCGAACGGCATACGGTTATAGCAGTACCTGCGAAATGGTGATGAAGGTGCAGAGCCTTCTGCTGGACTCATCCAGCTGGATTTGCCAGAATCCATGTGACGCATCTAACTTCGTGAAAAAAACGTGCATGTGCCATCTCACTGGTGAGTTCCTCCCGCTTCGGGATGGGGTAGTGTTCATGCATTATATTCTGGTTGAGATCCTTGGGATCAATGCAGATGCACAGGTCTCCAGAGGGTTTTTTAACCACCACCATCGAGCTGACCCAGTCAGTCGGTTCGGTTACCCTGGAAATGATCCCCTGCTGCTGCAGCTCCTTGAGCTGTTCCTTCAGGCGCTCCTTCAGCGGAGCCGGGACCCGGCGTGGTGCATGGACCACTGGCTTGGCATCAGGATCTTGTACAAATATGGTAAAGTGCCCATCCAGTCAAACACATCTGGATACTGAGCGAGAATGTCGTCAATGCCAGCTTGAAGATCCACGTTGGAGGATGTCGTTGAATAAACCTGCTGTACCAGGTTTAGCTTTTTGCAGGCATGTAGGGATGCCTTGTCCGGCTTGACAATCTCAAACTGTAGCTGTGCATGAGTACTCTGGTTGGAGATGAATAGATGGCAGGACCCCAGTGCCATAATGGCATTACCGTTATAGTCCAGGAGCTGGCAGGCTGCTGGAAGGACCTTGGGGGGCGTCTTGATGCGTTTGAAGTCTGCCTGCAAGAGGAGTTTGGCAGAAGCACCTGGGTCCAGCTTGAACTGGATGGAGCAGCGGTTGACCTGCATCACCGCACGCCATTCGTCCTCCGAATCCACAGCGAGGATGGACTGAATGCGAGATGAGTTAGGTGTGGCATGTTCACGTGTGGTAATGATGCCCACTCGGTAGGCGGACTCCAGGCACTCGTCCTTTGGATCCGTTGTACTGCCAGGATCAGAATCCTGTAATCATCGTTGCACATTCTGGACGCGCCGTCTTCGGAATTGGGAGCGCTGGCCTCTGACTGGTGGTGCAGACCTGCACAAGGCTGCATAGTGTCCAGGCTTCCCGCAGTTTAAATATCGCCTGCCTCTTGCAGGGCAGTGTCCCTTTAAGTGGGCATTGTCACAGCTCAGGCACGTCATGACGTCGGCGTCATGAGGCAGTGTACACCGTCGCACATGCGCACTGCGGTCGGCAGACGTCTGCACCTGCGCAGTGTGGGTGTCAGATGCTTCATTATCCCATTCGCATCGCGCATGCGTGGGCCGCTGTCTTCAATGCTGAGGCGCTGCATCCGGGAGATGGCCTGCACACTCACGGCCTGATGGGAGGCAAGTTTCTTATTTTCAGCCGATTTGTATTGGGAATGTTGATTTTTTTGCTTGCTCATGCACTGTACATCTTTCAATCGCGACTAGCACGGTCATATGCTTGATTTTTAAGAGCTGCTCTCTCAGAGGATCAGAGTGAACTCCAAACACAATTTGGTCTCTGATTATGGAGTCAGCAATATCACCAAAGTTGCAGGACAGCGCTAGCAGATGGAGGCTAGTTAAGAAGGCATTGAAAGAAAGACGTTGTTTGAATATGTAGCGCTCAAAGATTTTATTGGTGTCCACTTCACAGTGACTATCAAACTTGTCCAGGATGGTCTGAAACTTTGTCTTGTCCTGGCCTTCGGTGAAGTTAAACGAGTTGAAGAGTTCGATGGATTGATCACCCGCTGTCGAGAGGAGAAGCACAATCTTTCTTGCATCAGACCCACCCTCGGGGTCTGAGGCTTCAATGGACAGCAGAAGCTTTTGCTTGAATATCCGCCAGTTGGCATTGAGATTGCCGGAGGTCCTGAGCTGGTGAGGAGCCTGAATCTTCTCCATGGTGCCAAGATACATTTGCTGGTCGTCACGGAACGGACTGAGGTAAGCCACCTTAAATTAGCACTCTCCTGGTATCATGTCACGTTAGGTACACTGGTCTAACACTGACTGCAACTGGATGCAGCTTAGATCAGAAAGATACTCCAGACCTTGAAGTTAGTTCAATCAGGTTTCTTGAACTAATAGCACAGGTAGCACAGTTCTCTGTGAGTTCGACTCTCTGCTAACTTAAGTGTGGTTACTCTGTCTGACTGAACCAGACTAGCTCTTGCGTGGTGGTGGTGAGATTGTAACAACACCCTTGACTGACTCTCTAGATGTACATCAGTGGAAAGAGGCGGAGTGTGAGTGCCTTGTGTCTTTTATAGTCAGATCCCACCCGAGTGTCCTGCCTGCTTATTGGTCATGTCCTGTTCTCTGTGTCCATTAGCTGCTTGTCTCTATATCATTGTGTGTGTCTGCATATCATGACAAGCTCTTTATTTGCAAATTGCATATCTTTGAAACAGAAATTATGGGAACAGAAATTTCAAGCCCGAGATTGGTAAGCTTATAAGTACTTGCTCCGACATTAATATTTCTTTTCAACAGGAACTCCTAAGAATTCAAGACATTTGTGCCATTTAGAATATGGACATCCAATAGATCCAAATGGCTTGTCAGCAGGAGTGTAGAGTAATTCCTGCATTGCTAGGCGGAGAGGATTCTGAGTCATCACAATTCACACCAAGAGAAAATAAAAGTGGTCTGCTGGTTTAAAGAACAATAAAAAAACAAATAGAAAAGATATTTCACAAGTGGAAATACAAACATTTATACGGTGTCTTGTGTCGTCAAAACATCCCATATCATTACATATCCAATTAATTACTTTTAGTGATACCCACAAATAATGGGAATGATCAGTGTGAAGGGTTAACATCAAGAGCGATGTAACCACTGATATACTACTCTGATGTAACTTTGACGCAATGTCACATGATTAAGTAACTCAGAACTGGCGGAAAGCAGAAATGCAACCTCATGTAGAGTACAGAGATGCACTGGGGCATATAAACAAGAATGTTTTTAAAAAAAAAAAACAATTAACAGTCCATGGTATCGTTTATAGGGTAAGAGGCAAAATAAACATGCATCTAGACTCCGAACTCAAAACTTAACATGTTGGCAGTGGACGGGGCACAAGAACCCCAAAAAGCTTGAAGTGAAGACCACAGGCATGAAACACCTGTTGGAAGGAGGACAAGAAGAAAAAAGTCTCAGCTGAGAATGGAGCATTGTAGGTGCTGCAGACACGCAGACCTGGCGCTCAGACAGCCGTGCGTATGGATCACAGCGTACAAGCCAAACTGAAGCAGCAAAAGACCCAGAGCTTAGGACAAGCATGGAGTCTACAGAGATTCTCCAGATGCAGAACAGATTCAGATTTACATCGCAAGGAACAAATGGATCAGGTCAGTACTTTATACAGTAGGGGTTATTGCAGACAACATAATAGTGAAACAGGGAGTCAACAAGGCTTTAAGCTCATATGGAGAAGGTTGATACATGCCTCCGTGTTCGAAGAGGTTTGTTCATTGAGCAAGTGAAATTTAATGAGAGGAAGCAAAAACCGGATGAATGAATGAATTCATTTATAAATCACCTGGTCAGACTCATGGAGAGTTGTGAACATGGGATCCTCAGAGAAGAATTAATATGCCATTGCATAGTAGTTGGGGTCCAAAATTAAACCCCATCGAATCTCTTGCAAGCAAAGAAAGATTTAACTCTCACAAAGGCAGTAAAAATGATATGACAGACTGATCTTTGGAAGTTAAACAGAGCGGTTGTTTACAGGAAATGTGATGTCCCTTGGAAAAGTATAAGTGGAGGCCATTCAGTATGTCAGACAAAAAAAGAAAGAGAATGCCCAGTGAAGCAAAAGCCTGTGAAATTGGGAAAAAGGCCACCAACCGCCACGCGACGCTCTCATGGCGGGAAATCCCTGCACAAGTGGGAAGAATGTCCAGCAGGGGGAGCAGAGTGTCACAACTGTGGAAAGTTAGGACATTTTTAGATTGCTTGTCGATCTAAAATACAAACAGCTCACAGGGAGAAAGAGAAAATAAGACAAGTCAAATCCAAGAAGTGCAAGAGTAGCTGAAAAAACAAATAATCTAGGAGAGGTTAACAAAACAGGAACTAATTATAGAAGTATTAAGTTATACGTTGAAGGTCACCTTACACTTATAAAGCTAGACATTGATGCAGGAAAGTGGGACCTTAGGAATTAGGAACAGAAGTACGCAATTCAGCCCTTCGAGTCTGCCCCACCATTCAATCAGATCATTGCTGATCTCTTCCTGGTCTCAAATCCACCTCCCTGCCAGTTCCCCATATCCCTAAAATACTTCTTTTTTTTTTTTAAAAACAAAAATCAGAACTACATCTCCTTCTTGAAACCATGTAACAATTCGGACTCCACTGCACTATGGGGCAGCGGATTCCACAAATTCATCATCCATTGAGAGAAGTAATTCCTCCTCATCTCAGTTTTAAATCGACCGCCTCTCAACCTATATCTGTGACCTGGTGTGCAAGTATTTTATTACCTGAAGAAGTAAATTGGCTTAAAATTATGTTACAGCCATCCTCCATTCAGTTGTAAGTTCCAGAAGGGACTACACTGAAAGTAATAGGTCAACACTTGGCAAGATGAAGATACAAGGACAAAGATTATTGAAGGCCTGTATGTTATACAGAATCAAGAGTCATCATTATTGAGCAGAAAAGCATCCTTGCCGTTGAGGCTGATTTACAAGGTTGATGAAATTTCTGAGAGCAGTCGTGTAAGCATAAGGATGGATTCTAAGCCTAAATGCATCTTCAGAACGGGGAACATCCCTCACATTCTGGAAAAAGTCATAAGTAAGATTGGAAGAATCTTACAATGAAGGCTCATCTCTCCAGTAAACATACGGACCAAGTGGTGCTCTAGCATGATCACAACACCAAAGTCTAATGGCTCAATTAGAATCTGCTTGGACTTGACTCAATTAGACAAGTCAGTAGAGCGCAAGATCCTCCCGATAGCATCAATGGAAGAAAGTTTCACTGAATTAGCAAAAAGCACTTAAAATTTAATACTCTCAGCAGCTTTTGGTAGCAGCCTCTGGACAAATAACTCATTGTTATTACTCCATTTGGTCTTCACTGTTTTAAAAGGTTACCATTCGGAATTGCTTCTGCACTTGAGAAATGTAAAGAAGGATCTGGAAGGCATGTAATGAATAATATACCATTCGGATGACATTCCAGTACATGGTTCATTAAGAGAAGAACATGATGGTAGAGTGAGAACAGTCCTCAAGGTTGGACAAGAAGCAGGTTTGACATTAATCTACAAATGTGAATTTGCAAAAGTCAATGCTAAAATTCTTCAGGTACATGGTGCAAACTTCAGGAAATTATTGCCGACCAGCAGAAAACCAAGACGACTGGAGAATTCCCGCAACCTAGAACCATTACAGAATTTCCAAGTTTCTACAGGATAGTCAAATAGGCAGGTTTTTACCAAACCGAGTGGAAATAAACAAGCCTTTATGACAGCTGTCGAGTCAAGATCAACTGTGGTGTTGCAATGTGGATCAGCAAAATGCTTTTGGCAACATCAAAAATTGATTAATTTCAGCAAAGATTCTAGCACCCTACCATCCAGAGTTGCCCACAATTGTGACATCGTCCACAGACTGGGGCACAGTGTTGCTTCAAGTTCAGAAAGATGGACAAAGTAGACCAGTTCATTATGTTTCAAGATCTCCCAGAAGCAGAAAAGATATGGAACCCATTAGAAAAGATATGGAAAGATTCGCAGCCACACGGACCTTTGAGAAGTCTATGATTATCTCATGGAATGAAGGTCCAAAATTGAAATCGACCAAAACCATTGGTTACTCTTCTGAACTCAGAGGATATTGCAGAAATGTCAAATAGAATTTAATGTTTTAGATTGAGACTCATGAGTTACGATTCAGTTACCAAATACATTAAAGGGAAGTACCAGGTGGCATAATATCCACTCATGTATATAATGAGATGCAGACAGGCAGTGATTGACACACAGGATAACCAATGAACACACACGATACATAACAACCAATCACCAGACAGGACACCACCACAATAAGGCACACAGGGCATTAAGACTCTCCCTCTCTCTACAGGACACAGCTACTGAGATAGTAAGAGTGCACAAGCCAGTGAGCACTATCACCATGAGGTAGAGAGTTAGTCTGGTCAAGCCAGTAAGAGGTTATCTGTTAGATTGATAGAGCGTCAACTCATAGCAGACTAATTACAGTAATCAGGAAGTTCAACAAAACAGTGTTGGACCATCTCCTGTGTCAGAAGCCTGTTTCTATTTTCACTGCATCCAGTTGCAGTCAACGTTGAACCAACTTACTTAACACATCATGATACCAGAGTGCTATTAATCCTAACGAACCTGTCTCGAGTGCATCTGTAACGATCAGCAAGCAGCTATCCAGCGGCATGGAAAACATCCAGCCTCCTACCCAACTCCAGATCTCCGGCAACCTCGGCGCCAACTGGAAAGTCTTCAAACAGAAGTTCCTCCTGTACATCGAGGTCTCTGACCTCGAGGCAGCATCGGATGCCAGAAAGATCACGCTGTTCCTGTCGACTGCGGGGGATCACGCCATCCACATCTAGAACTCGCTTACGTTTGCCGATGGCGAAGACAAGACAAAGTTCAAGACAGTTCTGCTGAAATGCGACAGCCACTGCGACATTGAGGTGAATGAGAGCTTTGAACAGTACATCTTCCAACAGAGGCTTCAGGGTAAGGATGAACCTTTTCAATCCTTCTTGACCCATCTCCGCATCCTAGCGCAGTCATGTAATTATGACTCGACGACTGATTCCATGATCCGGGATCAGATCGTTTTCGGGGTCCAGCCCAACTCCCTGCGGGAACAGCTCCTCAAAATTAAACAGTTGACCCTCTCCATCGCCATCGAAACGTGCGTTGTCCATGAGCATGCCAGAAATCGTTACTCCCACATCAAGGCAGCAGAAACTGCAAAACTGCCTCCCACGAGGCAGAAAGGGTGCAGGCCAGAGAGAAAATGCAAGCCCTGAGCATCGAGGAGAGTGGCCGTTTCGCTTGCTTTTCTCAGGTCCCCACGCATGCGCGCCACGACCGGGTGGACGATGAGGCCGAAGACCGAGGCGCATGGGCAAACGTCGGCCGACCGCACTGCGCATGCGCGATGGCGCACATAACATGCTGACGTCAGCGTCATGACATGTCCGAATTGTGAGTACGCTCATTTAAAGCGGCAATGTTCAGCCAAAGGCAGGCGATGTCTACAGTGTGGAAAGCCTGGCAACTACGCGGCCTTCTGCAGGTCCGCTCCATCGAGCAACAGCCAGCGATCCCAGCTGCAGCGCAGACGTGTCCGCTGCTTACAACAAGGCAAGCAGGATTCTGATCCAGACAGCCCAACGGACCCCGATGCTGACTGCCTCGAGTCTCCATAACAGGTGGGCATCATCACCACACCACAAGGTGTGCAACCTGACGCTGACAAGGTGCGGGCAATCAATGCCATGAAGACACGAGAGGACAAGGCGGTCCTCCGCTTCCTCAGGATGGTAAATTTTCTCGGAAAATTCATTCCCAACGTGGCATCCCACACCAGGGATCTCCGGAATCTCGTTAAAAAGTCGACCGTGTTCCAGTGGCTTCCCGCACATCAAGCGGAGTGGCTTGAGCTGAAGGCGAAGCTCACCACAGCCCCAGTACTGGCGTTCTTTGACCCAACCATGGATACCACCATATCCAGAGACGCAAGCCAGGATGGCATTGGGGCGGTGCTCCTCCAGCGAGACAATTCCTCGTCCTGGGCTCCAGTGGCATATGCCTCCAGGGCCATGGCTCCGACCGAACAACGGTATGCCCTGGTCGAAAAGGAGTGTCTGGGTCTCCTGACAGGAATAGTCAAGTTTAATGACTACGTATATGGTCTGTCGAAGTTCACGGTGGAAACAGACCACAGGCCTTTAGTCCACATAATCCAGGAGGATGTAAATGACATGACACCTCATTCGTCTTCGTCTCCGCCGATATGACTTCGAACTCGTCTACACACTGGGCAAGCAGCTGATCGTTGCGGATGCCCTATCCCGATCCATCACCATGCCGTGTGAACCGGGCGACTTCATTCGCCACATCGAGGCACAGGTGCAGTTCTGTGCCAGCAACCTCCCAGCCACTGATGAACGAGTTGTCCAGATACGCGAAGAAACTGCCAAAGATCCTCTACTGCAGCGCATGATGCAACAACTTGCCCATGGCTGGCAAAAGGGGCAGTGCCTCCAATTCTTCAACGTTAAGGACGGGTTAACGGTTGTCGAGGGGATCCTTCTTAAACTCGATAGAATCGTCATTCCCCAAAGCATGCAAGCCATGGTGCTCAGACAGATCCACGAGGGTCACCTTGGGGTTGAAAAATATCGACGCAGAGCTCGGCAGGTAGTCTACTGGCCTGGCATCAGCCAGGACATTGCCAACACGGTCCTCAACTGCACAACATGCCAGAAGTTTCAACCAGCTCAGCCCAAGGAAACACTGCAACAGCACGAGATCGTGACTTCTCCATGGTCCAAGGTGCGGATAGACCTCTTTCACACAAATGGGCGTGATTACATGCTCTTAGTCGACTACTTCTCCAGCTACCCGGAAGTGGTAAAATTGTCAGACCTCACGTCCAAGTCAGTGATTAAAGCCTACAAAGAGACGTTTGCCAGGCACGGCATACCACTCATAGTAATGAGTGACAACGGCCCATGTTTCTACAGTCAAGAGTGGTCCGACTTTGCACGATCCTACCACTTCAGTCACATCACATCCAGTCCCCATTACCTGCAATCAAACGGGAAGGCTGAAAAAGGGGTCCATATTGTCAAGCGGTTGCTGTGCAAGGCTGCAGACTCAGCCTCTGACTTCAACCTGGCGCTGTTGGCATATAGGGCAACCCCTCTGTTGACTGTTCGTCCCCGGCGCAGCTGCTCATGAACTGCAACCTGAGGACGACTGTTCCAGCCATCCACGTTCCAGACCTTGACCGCCTCACGGTGCTGCAGAAAGTGCAGCGATCCAGGGACCAGGAGAAGATCAGGCCAAGGAACTACCTGCACTGGCTCCAGACGATGTTGTTTGCGTCCAGTTGCCTGAGGGAGGTTGGTCAGCCCCAGCTATTGTCGTCAGGCAGGCTGCCCCCAGGTCCTTCGTTGTCCAAATGGCTGATGGCTCCATGCTACGGCGCAACAGGAGTGTGCTACGAAAAGTTCCCTGCCCACCGCCTGGCCGCACTTCTCCGCATGTCATTAGGCCTCCTCCAGACATCTCGCACCACGAGGCCACCGATCTGGCAGCGATTCCCGCCTGTCCAAGCGCCGGCGTTCCCCCCCCTCCACCTCTGAGGCGATTGACAAGAATTTGTCGCCCGCCATAAAGTTTGCTCTGTATCTGCACGATAGACACCTTCCCTTGTACATATGTTCATTCACTTACCACTTGTATATAATCATGCATGTATATATATTGCCACGTTCCAAAATTTACTTCAAAAAGGGGAAATGTCATAATATCCACTCATGTATATAATGAGATGCAGACAGGCAGTGATTGACACACAGGATAACCAATGAACACACACGACACATAACAACCAATCACCAGACAGGACACCACCACTATAAAGCACACAAGGCATTAAGATTCTCCCTCTCTCTACAGGACACAGCTACTGAGATAATAAGAGTGCACAAGCCAGTGAGCACTATCACCATGAGGTAGGGAGTTAGTCTGGTCAAGCCAGTAGGAGGTTATCAGTTAGATTGATAGAGCGTCAACTCACCGCAGACTATGTACAGCAATCAGGAAGTTCAATAAAACGGTGTTGGACCATCTCCTGTGTCAGAAGCTTGTTTCTAGTTACACTGCATCTAGTTGCAGTCAACGTTGAACCAACTTACTTAACACATCACCAGGTAACAGCAGATGCTTGATCGTGAATACCAGTGGAAGGAGTTAAACTGGAAGATTTTAACTTTATTGAAGAAGTGGAAGTACATACTTCTCTCATGACTAAACACTAAACAGCCACGGAAAAGAGATTACAAGAGATCAAGCAAGCACAACAGCAGGGTAATATATGCATCCAAATAAATGAGTACTGCCAAAACAGATGGCCGGATTATACTCAGAAGAACACAGCACTTTGCCAATACTTCGAGCAGTGAAAACATCTCATCCTCATTACTGGGCAGCATGGTAGCACAGTGGTTAGCACAGTTGCTTCACAGCTCCAGGGTCCCAGGTTCGATTCCCGGCTTGTGTGACTGGTGCAGAGTCTGCACTTTCTCCCAGTGTCTGCGTGGGTTTCCTCTGGGTGCTCCAGTTTCCTCCCCACAGTCCAAAGATGTGCAGGTTAGTCATGCTAAATTGCCCCTTAGTGTCCAAAAGGTTAGGTCGGTTACTGGGTTTATGGGGATAGGGTGGAGGTGTGGAGTTGGGTAGGGTGCTCGTTCCAATGGCCGGTGCAGACTCAATGGGCCGAATGGCACTGTAAATTCTATGAATCTATGATTTCTTTGTTTTCAGACTAGGCACCTAAAAACACTTATTCTATATTCTCCAGAAAATCCATCAGTATCACTTGGGAATAGTGAAATGCATAGCAAGAACGCAGAAGTAATTCCAGTGACCAGACATCAGTAACTCCATTGAAAAGTTATCACAAATTGCTTTGGGTGCACAGTGAATAGGCAATGACAGAGCAAACCACTTGCATCATCCACTTTCCTTGGAGGCCATGGCAGTGCCTGGGAATTGATTTATGAGTTTAAAGGCAAAGTTTTCTTTGTCATCATTGACGACTACTTGAGTTAGTTTGAAGCGAGTAGACTTCACAGCATCACGTCAGAGAGTTATCACATCACTGAAATGAATCTTCGCCACATATGGCATCCCAGACAATTTCTAAACGTGTTGTTCCATAGCTTTTCACAGTGGCCATCTCACCTAGATACCCCCAGTCAAAGAGAGAAGTACAAAGAGTTTGAACAATCAAGGAGTTGATGAAAAAGAATAAATGTATTCAGCCCTTCCTAACTACAGAAACTCGCCACTAACAAAAGTGTTCTCTCCATCAGAATTATTGATGGGAAGACAGCGGTTGAGCACAACCTCCAGCTCTACAACAAACACTGTATTCTAATGCGGCCTTACATAACCGTGAGAAAGGTAGGAAACATTAAGGAGCAATAAAGAGACAGTCAAGCTCAGAACTTCAACTTCAGGCACGGAGCATGAGGCTCGTGCTTCAGCCCGGGCAGTGTATGGATAAGAGATAAACAGAAAGGAGGCAATGTAATTATTTTTTTAAAAAGAGCTCCATTGCCAAGATCTTATAAAACAGATGGATGGGCCCTGTTTGGGTTGAGGGAGATAATGGATTGCATGGGATTGATGCAGTCGGGGAAGGCCCCGGGTCTGGATGGGTTCCCAGTCGAGTTCTCCAAGAAATTTGGGATCGAACTGGAGCCCCTGCTAGTGGAGATGTATAATGAATGAGTCAATGGTGAGGGGGCAGCTCCCTCCCACGCTGTCTCAGGCTTCAATATCTCTCATTACAAAGAAGGTCAAAGATCCAAACCGATCTCGGTGTTGAATGTAGATGTAAAGTAATTGACGAAGCTGCTGATGACCTGGATGGAGGATTGTGTGCCAGAGGATTCTATGTGAGCACCAGACGGGGTTTGTGAAGGGACAGCAGTTGTCGGTAAAAGTACGGAGGTTGCTTAATGTTATAATGATGCCCTCAGAGGGTTGAGAAGTGCAAGTGGTTGGGACAATGGATACAGAGAAGGCGCATGGCGTATTTGTTCGCGATGTTGGGGTGGTTCGGGCAGGAGTTTGTGGTTCGGGTTTTGTTGCTGTATAAGGAGTCTAGGGCGAGTGTTCAGACGAACAAGGTAGCAGTTTGGATTATTTTGTGTTGCACCAGGGGACAAGGCAAGGCTATCCACTCTCTCCGCTGCTCTCATGTCCTGACGATTGAGCGTTGCCGAGCGTGTCGAACTACTACTGGACAGCTAATATTGCAATGGTTAGGAAATGGGTGGTGGAGGAGCGGTTGGTTTGGGGGCAGATGGAGGCAGCCTCGTGGACGGGGACCAGCCTGAGTGTACTGTAGTTGGCACCCCTTCCGTTCTCGCAGGTCTGGTATTCCACCAGCCCAGTGTGGGATCAGCACTGAGGGTTTGGAACCATGTCAGCAGGACTTTGAATTGGAGGGCATGTCTTTGCGAGAGTCGATTTGCGTTATACATGGGTTTGCTCTGGCAGGGTTGGATGCGAGGTTCCGAGGTGTTGGCAGGTGGTGATAGAATATTTTAGGGATCTGTTTGTGGAAGGGAAGTTTGCAAGCCTGGAGAAACTGGAAGGGACATAGAAGTTGCCAAAGGGGAATGGATTCAGTTATCTGCAGGTTAGGAACTTCATGAGAAAGGAGATGCCGTCGTTTCTGATGCTGCTGCCCCCGGTGTTGCAAGATTAGCTTCTGTCCGAGGATGAGATGGGGAGGGCAAGATTGTGGATTTTTATGGGGAGCTGTTGAAGAGGAAGAATGCTTCAGAGGAGGAGATTAGGCGCAAGTGGGAGGAGGAGTTAGGTGGGGTATTGGGGGCTGGAGTATGGAGTCAAGCTCTGCAAAGGATGAATGCGTCCTCGTGTGCAAGACTTGGCCTTGTTCAATTTAAGATGGTGCAGAGAGCCCACATGACGGTGTCCAGGATGAGTCGATTCTTTCCAGGGGTGGAGGATAGGTGTGAGCAGTATGTGAAGAGGCCGGCGAATCAGGTGCCTATGCTTTGGGCATGTTCAAGTCTGAGGGAGCTTTGGAAACCCCTACAAGTGCCGTTCAGTTTGGTGCCCGTTTGTGGGGGCCAGTGCCAAACGTGTGTTGGCTTTCTCCTCCCTGAAAGCCCGAAGAAGGGTTTTGTTGTGCTGGCGGGACTCGGAGCCAGCAAACGCTGGGGTGAGTGATTTGGCAGAGTTTCTTCATTTGAAAAAGATCAAGTTCACCATTCGAACAGGAGCGGTTCATCCAGAGGTAGAAGCTGTTCATCAACTTCTTTCAGGAGTGGGGGGGGGGGGGGGGGTTGTTTTATTTTGTTTTTTCTGAGGAGGGGGGTGTTTGTTTGGGGGGGGTGCAGGGAGGGGGTATAAAAAAAGTATATATAATATATTAAATATATATATATTAAATATATAAAATATGAGACGGACCAGGCAAACATCAGAAGGAACTGAAGAGCCTTGATATCATATTGATATCAAGAATTATAACCTTGTAGAGCAGAGATGTACATAGATTTGTAAATAAAGAATGATTATGAATAGGGTTTGTCTTTTACCCTAAGAAGGCAAAAGAAACCCCATCTAGATCCCAAACTCAGGATGAATCAAGCAGACTTTCCAACACAAAGCATTAAATCATTTTCATAAAATCGAGCAGCAATCGAATCCTGGCAGCGAACGTATGAAGTATGCATGACGTCTGAGAAGACAAAACCTCGGTTTGTGAACTTAAGCAACCTTGAACAAAACGCAATCATTGTTCCAAAATTGTAATCGGAGGTTGTGTAGTGCGTGGCTTTTAATGAATGCTAACAGCTGCTTTCAGCTAGGTGTGAACTGCATGGGGCAAAATCAATAAGTCCAGCTACAACAAATCAAGAGCCAGCCTGCTCCACCAGAAATGAGCATCAGACCACAATCATTTTTATTTTTGAAAGTATTGTTTCCTACAATTTGTCCAGCTGACACAAAACACAGGAATTTAAATATATTTTAAAAACATGAAACACCAACAAATATAGTGAATCAAATATATTTTATAAAAACAGCAACATCAAAACCAGAAAATTATACCAGCCTTGAACCACAGTGATTGTGGCTGGAGAAGTAATAATAGGAAACAAAGAAATGGCAGAGGAACTGAATAGTTACTTTAATGAAAGAGAAAATGCTGGAACATCTCAGCAGGTCTGACAGCATCTGTAGGGAGAGAAAAGAGCGAACGTTTTGGGATGATGACTCTTTGTCAAAGCTTTACCAGTGGCAGGTGGTCCTCTGCCTCTTGTGGGCACCAGCAGGTAAACCTGGGCAATTTCTAACAGGCTCAGGCCTGTAGCCCTTCTATTCGGACAATCCATTACCCAATGAGTCATCGGACAAAGAGTCATCGGACTCGAAACGTTAGCTCTTTTCTCTCCCTACAGATGCTGCCAGACCTGCTGAGATTTTCCAGCATTTTCTCTTTCGTTTCAGACTCCAGCATCCGCAGTAATTTTCTTTTATCCAGTGAATAGTTACTTTGCATTAGTCTTAAAAATGGAAGACACCAGTGGGATGCCAGAGCTCCAGGAGAATCAGGGCCAGAGGTGAGTGCAGTGGCCATCACTAAGGAGAAGGTTCTGGGGAAACTGAAAGGTCTGTAGGATAGGTCACCTGGACCGGATGGACTACACCCTAGGGTTCTAAAAGAGATAGCTGAGGTGATTGTGGAGGCATTTGTGGTGATCTTTCAGGAATCACTGGAGGCAGGAACGGTCCCAGAGGACTGCAAAGTGGCTAATGTAACACCGTTGTTTAAGAAGGGAGGGAGGCAGAGGCTGGAGATTATAGGCCGGTTAGCTTGACTTTGGTCATTTGTAAGATTTCAGAGTCCATTATTAAAGATGAGATTGTGGGGCTGGTTTAGCACACTGGGCTAAATCGCTGTTTTTTAAAGCAGACCAAGGCAGGCCAGCAGCACGATTCAATTCCCGTACCAGCCTCCCCGAACAAGCGCCGGAATGTGGCGACTAGGGGCTTTTCACAGTAACTTCATTGAAGTCTACTTGTGACAATAAGCGATTTTCTTTTTTTTCATACTTGAAAGTGCATGGTAAAATAGGACTGAGTCAGCAAGGCTTTACCCAAGGATGGTCAGGTCTTACAAATCTGTCAGAGTTCTTTAAGGAGATAAAAAGGAAGTTAGGCAAAGGAGAACCAGTGGTGTGATGCTGTAGGATGTTGGTATGAGAGCTGGGAACGGTTGGTGGTTTAACCAGTGGCCCACAGCTTTTCAGATCAATCTCTCCCAGCTCTAGAAAACTGGTCAATTATGTGCAGGGCATAGTCGGAACAAAGGAAGACTCACAATTCCTACTTTTACATGCACGTTTACACAAGTCCCCACTAAAACATTATTGCTAAAGCGAGAAGATATGCTTCATGTGGGTCCGAGTGATGAAATACCAGCATGTGACTTCCAAAGCTACACCAAGATCCCCGACATCATCCATCCTGATGTAAAGCAGCTGGTCTGAGGTAAGGTTCTGCATTATTTTAGTATTAAGTATTTCAACATCATTATTGGGTTTTAAAAATATGACACTGGTTTATCACAAGTTCAATGTGGTTAAAGTGTTCATATAGTTTGGAGCATCATTTACTATATGAGCACTTAATATGTTAAACTTCATCAAGAAATACAATTGATTAGAATTGTTTAAAAGAAAACACTAAGCACCAGGATAAGTAATAATTTTCAAAACTAGTTTTACAAAAGATTAACAACTGGCTGGGGATTGAGGGTGATTTAGAGATGTGGATCAGAAATTGGCTAGCTGAAAGAAGACAGAGGGTGGTGGTTGATGGGAAATGTTCAGAATGGAGTTCAGTTACAAGTGGCGTACCACAAGGATCTGTTCTGGGGCTGTTGCTGTTTGTCATTTTTATAGATGACCTAGAGGAGGGCGCAGAAGGGTGGGTGAGTAAATTTGCAGACGACACTAAAGTCGGTGGTGTTGTCGACAGTGCGGAAGGATGTTGCAGGTTACAGAGGGACATCGAGAAGCTGCAGAGCTGGGCTGAGAGGTGGCAAATGGAGTTTAATGTAGAGAAATGTGAGGTGATTCACTTTGGAAGGAATAACAGGAATGTGGAATATTTGGCTAATGGTAAAATTCTTGGAAGTGTGGATGAGCAGAGGGATCTCGGTGTCCATGTACATAGATCCCTGAAAGTTGCCACCCAGGTTGATAGGGTTGTGAAGAAGGCCTATGGAGTGTTGGCCTTTATTGGTAGAGGGATTGAGTTCCGGAGTCATGAGGTCATGTTGCAGCTGTACAAAACTCTGGTACGGCCGCATTTGGAGTATTGTGTACAGTTCTGGTCCCCTCATTATAGGAAGGACGTGGAAGCTTTGTAACGGTGCAGAGGAGATTTACCAGGATGTTGCCTGGTATGGAGGGAAAATCTTATGAGGAAAGGCTGATGGACTTGAGGTTGTTTTCGTTAGAGAAGAAGGTTAAGAGGCGACTTAATAGAGGCATACAAAATGATCAGGGGGTTAGATAGAGTGGACAGTGAGAGCCTTCTCCCGCAGATGGAAATGGCTAGCACAAGGGGACATAGCCTTAAACTGAGGGGTAATAGATATAGGACAGAGGTCAGAGGTAGGTTCTTTACGCAAAGAGTGGTGAGGCCGTGGAATGCCCTACCTGCAACAGTAGTGAACTCGCCAACATTGAGGGCATTTAAAAGTTTATTGGATAAGCATATGGATGATAATGGCATAGTGTAGGTTAGATGGCTTTTGTTTTTTTGACTTCCCATGTCGGTGCAACATCGTGGGCCGAAGGGCCTGTACTGCGCTGTATCGTTCTATGTTCTAACTACAGGGATACTCCGATCTGGGCCAAGAATAGCTGGAAGGATGCAAAGAGAAGCAGGTAACAATCAGGAGTGTGCAGAAATCCAACCCTGCAGATAAACATATTTGAAATGGTTTAATCTTTCAGGTTGGATCTGTTCCTCAATTGCACTGGGCAAACTTTCAAAGCTCCCCCCCCCACACCCCCACACGCATAGTTTTTAACCCCTTCAGCCCTCTCAGGTAGAAGATCCTCCAGCACTATTAGAAAAGCAAAGGATTTTTCCAGGTATCACGGTCAACAGTAATTCCACAACCAACATCGAAAACAGGTGATCAGGTCATTTACTTTATGACCAGTTGTGGAATTTCATATTACAATAGAAACTACATTTCAAAATTAGCTGTAAAAAGCTTTCAACAGTCCGGAGGTTGTGAAATGCACAATATAAATACAAGTCAATTCGTACTTTTTCTGTCTTCATCAGATCTTTCTAATGTAAAATACCCTATTATAAAAGGAAAACAACCATAGAAAACATTCATAGTTCAAGTAAAACTTTGGAAAAAATGAAGGGCTAAATTTTACCAGATGGCCCTCATGCCTAGAAGACAATTTAGCAACTTCAGCAGCCAATTAAAGGCTCTCTGCCACCCCTGTCATTTTACCAGTGGCAGGTGGTCCTCTGCCTCTGGGGGGCACCAGCAGGTAAACCTGGGCAATTTCTAGCAGGCTCGGGCCTGTAGCCCTTCTGTTCGGACAATCCATTACCCAATGAAAGCCCCCCCCTTCCACCCGCCATCTGCCCTCACCAATGCACCCACTTCGCTGGGACAGACTGACGTGCCCCAGGGGCCTCCAGGCTCCACTAAGCTGGTGGTGAGGCACCATCCACTCATCGCCTTTTCCCAGGTAACGTTTGGGCAGTGGTCATCACTCACTGTGACCACTGCTGAGCTGCTGACCTTCAAATGGGTCAGCAGCTTTCAGGGGCAACCGACCATTCCAGAGGAAACAAAATGACAGTGCTCTGAATTAAGAGTTCGGGAATGGGATTAATTGGACATCAAACAGCAGGTATGATAGACCAAAGGGCTGCTTCCTCTGGCGTATTATTCTATTGTTCTGTAATGTCCTTCAAAAAACGCAGCTTAACTTTGACAAAAGCAGTTGGAGCGGCACATGGTGCAGTGGTTAGCACTGGGACTACGGTGCTGAGGACCCGGGTTCGAATCCCAGCCTGGGTCACTGTCCGTGAGGAGTTTGCACATTCTTCCAGTGTCTGCGTGAGTTTCACCCCCACAACTCAAAGATGTGCAAGTGGTTTGGCCACGCTAAAATTGCCCCTTAATTGGAAAAAAAAACTTTTACAAAAGTAAATGAGATTTTTTTTCCCGTGAATTATAAGATAGATCACTAGTCCTACTCATTGTCTGAAGATGTACCATTTGTCAATGTTCTCTGTTGATTATTCTCTTTGTAACTATGTACGTACTGTACGTTCCCTCGGCCGCAGAGAAATACTTTTCACTGTACTTCGGTACAATAAATCAAATCAAATTAAACTGAAATATGAATGGAGCTAACCCCAGCAGAGGTGTCATCGTATGTGACCAATGGGCTGACATTGTGGACTGAATCTGATGGGGCTTTTATAACAGCAAATGTGAGCATAACTGAGGCTACTTTCTTTAGCGTCCACTGCTTACAATGATCTCGCTGCTTGGAGTCATCTCCAAAAGGTACTTTTCTATGACTGTCGTAATGTCTCGATTATCAGAACATTGATGGCAGGTTATTTGCAGATCATACAAAACATTCATCGGTCTCTGTTTGCCATTTGTTTTTTTGCACAAGAGAAGCAGATTGTCCTGACGCTAAATGCTCCAAGTGGATTTGATGGGCTGTGTTTTAAAAAAAATCTATTCTGGATGCAATTACAAGATTGAATCAAGATCAGGAATTTAATTTCTCTTGCTTTACTCAACTGGAACGTTACTTTTATATTGTTTCAAAGGTGGCATTATAGCAGGTCATATCCTGGGAAGGCAAGTTGATGCAATATTGTATTTTTTGTAACTGAAGACTGCAGACAAATCAAAGCTCCATATTTAAGGTTGGAAAGCAGCTCTTCAACAGGGCAATGTTACCTTTCTTACTGCGCATCAAAAATGATCGAGTCTGGTACATTATATGAAACATTGTGCAGATTTGCACTCTGACTTGAGAAGCTTTAGCACATTGGCAATCTTTTGCTCAGATGAAACATGCAAAACACCGATTAACAGGTATCTACCAGCAACGGCAGTAAATTTTGACAAGAGATGTAATGGTTATATGAATCCCCACAGAAGGAAAAAGCCCTGCAGCAACTTTTGATAGAAGTCTTCCCTGAATTATTAAGCATGATATTTTTTGTACTTGGATATAACATGATCACAGTATAAAACAAACCCTTATAAGTGTAGCCACCTGGGTTGGCCACTTCCCGACTTTAAAATGGAGATCAGCTAAGAATGCAGGGAAATTCAGTCAAACGCAGGAAAAACAAGCAGGTGCAGTTTCCTGTATATCAGAACTTGCAGAAACCGAGGACACGGTGGCACCCTCGAGGAAGCAGGTCGCAGGTCGGATCGCTCTCGCCCGCGATGGGCAAACGGACCTGTTTCGCAGGATTTTTTCGGGACCTGGCGACCTGAATCGGTGGAGGGGACGAAAGGAAGAGGTTTTCCCCCCCGGGGTATGGACAGTTGGACCAGAAGTGGTCGAGTGGAGCGGCGAAGTTCGAAGCAGGAGCAGCAGGGACCCCAGACCGGGGGGCGAAACATGGCGGACGGCAGGGACCAGGGAGCGGAGGCTCACTGGCCAAGAGAGCAGTAGATGGAGTTTATAGGAGCTGCTTCACCGAGCTGAGGACGGACACGTTGGACCCGATGAGGGCGGTGATGGATCGAATGGTCGAGGCGCAGGCGGTCCAAGAGGAGGTCGAGGTGAAGCTCTCCACCTAGGCGGACACGGTAACGGAGCTGGAGCACGAGGTGGAGGGGTTGAACTCCCACCAGAGGAGGATGCAGGAGCAGCTTGAAGAGCTGGGGAATAGAGCCAGGAGGTAGAACCTGGGGATCGTGGGCCTCCCCCAGGGCTGTGAGGGATCGGATGCGGGCGCATACGTGATGGGTATGCTCGGGGCGCTGATGGGACCGGAGGCCTTCCCTCGACCCCTGGAGTTGGATGGGGCGCATAGAGCAACGCAAGGAAGCCCAGGACAGGCCGCCGACCGAGGGCCTTGGTGGTTCGCTTTCACCGGCTTGCTGACAGGGATCGTGTGCTGCGATGGGCCAAGGCGGAGAGGAGCAGCAGATGGGAGAACTGCGAGGTGCGCATCTACCAGGACTTGGGAACGGAGTTGGCCAAGAGTGTGCAGGATTCATCAAGGTAAAGGCAGCCCTCTTCAAAAAGGAGGTGAGGTTTGGAATGCTGTATCCTGCGAAGCTTTGGGTCACGTTTGAGGAACTCCATCACTACTTTGAGACACCAGAACAGGTTTGGGCCTTTATTAAAGAGAAGAACCTAGACTTGAACTAACGGGCACTTAGTTTATTCAGTGCTCTAACTTGCTTTGACTAGGAATGGACTTTTATTAAAAGAAGCTGGACTTTAACTAAAGGACTCTGACTCTGGGCTCACAGAGCTTTTGTGTGGCGGCGGTCTGTTAAAGTATCCTGTACTGTAATGTTTTATCTAAGATTGTTTTCAGCCTGGACAGAGAGCAGGGGCTGGAGGGCGCACTGCTTAGGGTGATTTTGGGAGATTGCAACGAGGGGGGGGAAAAGAGGGGGGCCTGCACTTGGTATCTTTTGGCGGGAGATCGGGGCCTCTGATGGGGGGGAATGGGCTCTGGGCTGGTTAAGGAACTTGAAAGGGCACGGGGAGTTACAATCAGGTTAATGGGTCCTTAGTGTGTGGGGGGAGAGCCCGAGCATTTGGACAGGAGACAGTCGGGCGCCAAGGGCAGGGGTCAGCGTAGCTAGCGTAGGTCAGGGAGCACCAGGGAGAGTAGGAGAAGGGGCGGGCTACGGCCAAGCGCAGGGCAGACCTGGCAGGTCAAGCCTCGGGGGGGCGGGGGCAGCCGGGAAGGAGAGCAGAGAAGACTTGAGGGCAAGGGGGGTGATCAGGGATCCCCCGGGGGAGAAAGTCGCTTGCAGGGAACAGCGTAGGAAACCGATAGCAGCACGTGGGGGGGTTAGAGCCACATCAGTTTAGTTGAACACGTGGGGCATGGGCAAACAGAGCTGGTAGGGGAAGTGCCTTATTAATATGTTTATTCTTTCCCACTGTTTGTTTTCAATATGTTAAGGCCTTTGTATATGGCCTTTTTTCTCTGTAAATGTTACAAATTTGTTTTAAATTTAAAAATTTTTTTTATTTTTTTTAAACTTGCAGGAACCTAAGACAGCACTGAAACTAACAACCATCTACATATTAATGAGCGATCCCCGGGAACAATTGGAAACAGTTAAGATAAACAAGGCCAAGCCAGGCTCCTCGGAGCCAAGACAAAGGAAGGCCAGCGGACACTTAGGAACCGCCCAGCGATCAGGGAACAGCTCCAGTATTGGAGAAATCGATCCAAGTGATCAGAACTTCGTCCAATCACTTGGAACCAGGTACGGGGTCCGCCCAAAGGGGCTCAAAGCCCCTGGGGACTATAAAATAGAGTCCCCAAGTTCAATTCATCCTTCTTGGCAGGGCGTCTCAGCAGCTCAAAACAACCCTTGACCCTAACCTGCCTAGCAGCTGCACCAACCAAGTAAGTCTCCAGTCGACACACGCTACGAGATAGGCACTCCTAGCTACCAGTCTATACCAGCTTTGAAGCCTGCAGACTCAGAATCGAAGGAAAGGCCATTTGTTCCCCTGACCTGGTGGGACAGTTCCATAGCTAAGTATAGGCCTCTTAGTGTTAGAGATAGTCGAGTCAGTAGAGTTTTATACATGAGTAGTGATTGACTGTGTATAATAAATGTGTTTTGATTTGAAACTTACGAACTGGTGTATTGAGTTATTGATCAGCACTTGAACTTGAACCTCGTGGTGGTATCATAAAGGTACCTGGCGACTCTGGAGCAAAGGTTATAAAACAGAGCAAATTAAGTAAAGACACAACGAGCAACATTTACTGGCGATATCTGACGGGACCCGACTTAGAAGTGGCCTAACCACTCAGAGTGGACCCAAAATTTGAATTGAGAGTCCAACAGGGAACAGAAACATTCACAAGTGTTCAAGCAGTTCTGATCAATCCTCATAATTCGGAAGCGTGTTAATGCATGCGTAACTAACAGGGCTATAAGGTAAAACTGAGAGTAAAATCTGTCAGGAGTTTGTATTCTGGAAAATAGCGAACGCCGTACCCATGTTTACACCACCACCTTAGTACCCCTCGTTCCAAATTTTAAAAGAGAGCATTCAGATAGGAAAAATGGCAATGAAGGCAATGGAACACCTCATGAACCCTCAAGAATTCGTGGTCGCAGCGACCAGCAGCAGAGTAGGTCAGTGTCCCGTTTGGGAAGTTGAGATTAGAAGGTACCTCAAAGGGAAGGGATGGCCCCTTTGGAGTGACTTTTGTTCAAATCAGGAACAGGTACCGGGAGTATAGGACATACTTGGTGGGAGAACCTGAGCAAAATCCATAAGAAGAGCTTAGGGAAAGCTCGCAAACCGATGGCAATCGTGTCCTGTCTGGCACAATTGCGAGGCACAGAGGTGGTCTTTCGGATGCTCCGCAAAGAGATAGAAGAGAAACATCGAATGAGCAAGGTCGATGTTAGTGAGATCGAGAGAGAGAATGTAGAATTGAGAAGGAAGTTGGCAGCAAAGGACGGAGAGGTGGATGATGCGAAGTGGGCACACCAGTCTTGTATAGTGCATCTGAGCAGCTTCCAAACCCAATACGATAAGGCCTATCAGGACACGCAATGTGCAGTCCTGGTAAGAGAAGAGACAGAGAAACAGGTAGAGGCATTGCAAAGGCAGTGCAGCGATCTAAAAGCAGCGTTAAGAGCACTCCATGCTGCCACCACAGAGCACAGACAAAGCTCAGTGGATCATACAAAATGCCGGAAGCAGATTGCGGAATTGCAGTCTTTGCTTACAGTGCAAAATGGGTTTCAAAGCACCTTTGGATCACAATTAGATGAAGAAGATGGCCCTGATTGAACTAAACAAAACCGCGCATAGATATGTACAGGAGACATGTGCGCAAGGAAAGTCCCAAAGGAGAAAAGCACCCCAACCCACCAGAGCAGATAGATCAGGCACCCATGAATCCAGTAACTACCCACCGCACAGTCACATCGGACGGAGACGCGGAATTCCTTTAACCCACCCCCCTTAACCGTGACCCAATTACGGGACGCATGCGAAAAGATCACACCATTCCTCCCCACCTCAGACCCTCACCACCTCTTTGCTAGAGTGAAGCAGCAGGCGACCATGTATGGCCTGGATGAGCGTGAGCAAGTGAAGCTCACAGTTTTAAGCTTAGACCCTTCGGTTGTAGCAGCCCTTCCCGACCCACAAAATGCAGGAGGAGGCACCCTTGCAGAGATGCACACGGCGATCCTAGACGCGATCGGTTACAACAGAGGTGACCCAGTAGAAGGCCTGAATAAGTGCAGGCAGAAAAAAAACAGAACACCCCACAGCGTTTGCTGGACGCCTGTGGATCCATTTTACAGCCGTTTTCGGAAACTTAGACCGTGCCCATTTGTCCCCAGACAACATGGCCAAATGGACCCGCACCCTTATCTCCCATGCCACAGAGGCAGGACAAAAAGCTTGTACTAATTATGACCGCTCGGAAGAAACGCACAACGAAAAGTGGGTTTTAAAAAGGTTGTCCCGCTCCTGGGAGCAATCTGTCCACAACGAACCTGCGATTAGAAAACCCGAAGAACAGCAGGCAGAGGCAGATATTCAAGCAGTTAAAGCACACCAGAACCCCGCATGGGTGAACGAAGGCATGAACAACCCCCCACAGAAACCACAGGAGTATTACAACTGTGGACAATTAGGTCACTTTGCACGAGAGTGCAATGCCCCACGAAAGCCACAGAGAGCCCAGCAGGCAGGCACTCTGAATAGAAACAGGACAAAGCCCATACATAGTGTAAGCACCCGTTCAGACCAGACATACATGAACGGAACTGACTGACAGTGTTCGGGCTCCCCCACCTGGGTCTGCGACACCCTTTGGGATAGGTCCGGCCGACCAGTCATTGCAGCAAAAATACGGGGACAGCCCATCGAATTTCTCTGGGACACAGGAGGGTCCCGCACCACAATTAATTCCTCCACCATGTTCCAAAAAGACACGTGGCCCACTACAGCCACAATCACCCTCAGTGGCTTCACAGGCCACTCACAGCAGGGACACATCACAACCCCTGTACCCATTCAAATCGGCAACATTACAACAAAACACCCCATAGTTTTGGTCGATCTGCCCCACACAGCAGAACACATTTTGGGCAGCAATTTAATGAACTCCCACAACCTTTCATTTGACCCAATAAATCAATGTGTCTGAAAAATGACAAAGTCAGCAAGAACCCCCGCAACGCTCACAGTAGGTGAGTTTGCTAATAAGATTAGCGCAGTCGGCGATTTTTGGTTTGACCCGACCACGATTAGCGCAGACAAAAAGGTTAGGGCAGTTCTCCAGAAAAACAGGACCGCATTTGCAAGTCATAAACATGACTGCGGCAGGATGGCTGGTTCCGTTCAAATAACAGGACCTGACCCTAGACCCCAGAAGCAATATGGATTTCCCCAAGAGGCAGAGGGAGAAATCTCAAAAGTTATTGATAGTTTATTGGAACAAGGCGTACTTAGATCAGTAGCCTCTACTAATAATGCCCCGATTTGGCCAGTGAGAAAGCTCGATGGATTATGGCGACTGACCATCAATTACCGGGAACTCAACAAAGTCACCCCCGCAGCAGCCCCCACGGTAGCCACAAGTCCCGAGACCATGCTCAAACAGGGACTCAACTCACGATTTTTTAGGGTTTTGGACATCAGTAATGGATTCTGGTCCATTCCATTGGCAAAAGCGTGCCAGTACAAATTTGCCTTCACTTTTAAAGGTCAGCAGTACACGTGGACATGCCTTCCACAAGGATTCCACAACTCCCCCTCCATTTTCCACCGACAGCTGGCCAATGGTTTATCAAAATTTTCTCGCCCCGAATGTCTGGTCCAGTATGTAGACGACCTATTACTGCAGACAGACACCAAGGCAGAGCACATCACGCTTCTGTCCGAACTCCTGGAACTCCTACAGCGAATTGGATGTAAAGTGAACCCCAAGAAGGCCCAAATTTTGGAAAACAAAGTGGTATATTTGGGAACGATGATCACGCATGGTAAACGCGAGATCGAGCATAAAAGAATTAACGCGACTGCCAAATTGCCCCTTCCCCAGAACGTTTCAGCCCTCCGGCCGTTTGTAGGACTGGTTGGCGACTGCCGAAACCATATTGACGGTTTCGCCACCAAAGCAGCACCCCTCTCGGAACTCCGAAAGAAAGGAGCCTCTTGGGAATGGCTTCCGCGGCACACGGATGCCATAGATGCTTTAAAGCGCGCACTCATTGCAGCTCCCGCACTACAGGTTCCAGACCCGCTTTCCCCCTATGCTATAGAGTTAGCTAGCACAGATCATACCCTTTTGGCCGTGCACAGATCGTACCCTTTCGGCCGCGCTCCTCCAGGAACGGCACGAACAGTTAAGACCCGTGGCTTACGCCTCCAGAGTTTTAGATCCTGTGGAGCAGGGATTTTCGGACTGTGAAAGACACCTGCTCGCAGTTTTCTGGGCAGTTCAATACTTTTCATATATCACCGGACTAAACCCCATCACAATCCTCACGGAACACACCCCCACCCAACTTTTACTAGACGGACGACTTAAGGACGGTACAGTAAGCCAGATCAGAGCAGCCAGATGGACCCTTCTTTTGCAGGGACGGGACATCACTGTTAAAAGGACCAAGGCCCAGACCAATTATAAAGGGAAATTGGCACTAAAAGACAGATATGCTAACGTACAAGATATTAAACATGATAGTAACAGAAACTATGCTTGATCCACAGACTTCCAGAAGCTCCAGAAAGAGAGAAGAGACGACAGGAAGAGAAGAGAAGAAAGAAGAGAACAATGAAGACATCATACGTGTTTTTCGTTATAATTATAATTTGTATTCAGTTACACGTGAACGCGAACCCCCTGACCCCAACCCCCCCCCGGCCATCAATGATTCACTTCCCCATAGCACCCAGAGCCCAGTGACAAATAACAACACACCATCATGGTGTGATAGGTTTATAACGTGGTACTCCCTTTCATATGTAATTGAATCCCTTTTAGCATTGGCGATATTCTGCAGCATCGTGCAGACTATCCGCATCAGAAAATGGCGAAGGAGAGCCTACCGCTCTCGCGCCCCGGCATACAGGATAAGATCGCCTATTTTCGGTTTTCACCAGGCCCCCGAACCCCTTGATCTACAATAAAGGACATTTGTTTTGCGTCATTTGTGAATAAAGAAATATGTCTCATTTGCAACCGAAAGATTGTACAACTCTGTGTTTGACCGCCAAGCCAGAGGAAAATGTGAATGCTGCTATTATTTTTGTATTGTTAGGAAGTTAGTATGATTGGATGTTTAAGTGAGTGTAGTTTATGAAAGATGGTTAGAGGTACCGTTTTTTTAATATGTTGTACTGCATGTCCCTGTTGTGACATAGCGCCACTTAGAATTGTCAGTTAAAATTTTCTTGCATAGTTATGGTCAGTGTAGAGGCCATGGAAGAGTGCTCGCTGGGTCAGGGAGTGAAGACGACGCAGTTATGTGATCCTTCACGCTTTGCGTTAGGGATCACAAGGAGGGTGTGTAGCCACCTGGGTTGGCCACTTCCCGACTTTAAAATGGAGATCCGCTAAGAATGCAGGGAAATTCCGTCAAACGCAGGAAAAACAAGCAGGTGCAAAGTTTCCTGTATATCAGAACTTGCAGGAACCCAGACAGCACTGAAACTAACAACCATCTACATATTAATGAGCGATCCCCGGGAACAATTGGAAATAGTTAAGATAAACAAGGCCAAGCCATAGTCCTCGGCGCCAGCAGGAGCCAAAACAAACGAAGGCCAACGGACACTTAGGAACCGCCCAGCTATCAGGGAACATCTCCAGTATTGGAGAAATCGATCCAAGTGATCAGAACTTAGTCCAATCACTTGGAACCAGGCACGGGGTCCACCCAAAGGGGCGCAAAGCCCCTGGGGACTATAAAATAGAGTTCCCAAGTTCAATTCATCCTTCTTGGCAGGGCCTCTCAGCAGCTCGAAACAACCCTTGACCGTAACCTGCCTAGCTACCGCATCAACCAAGTAAGTGTCCAGTCAACGCACGCTACGAGATAGGCACTCCTAGCTACCAGTCTATACCAGCGTTGAAGCCTGCAGACTCAGAATCGAAGGAAAGGCCATTTGTTCCCCTGACCTGGTGGGACAGTTCCATAGCTAAGTATAGGCTTCTTAGTGTTAGAGATAGTCTAGTCAGTAGAGTTTTATACATGAGTAGTGATTGACTGTGTATAATAAATGTGTTTTGATTTGAACCTTACTAACTGGTGTATTGAGTTATTGATCAGCACTTGAACTTGAACCTCGTGGTGGTATCATAAAGGTACCTGGCGACTCTGGAGCAAAGGTTATAAAACAGAGCAAATTAAGTAAAGACACAACAAGCAACATAACCTTCTAATCATTGAAGCCAGTTATTTTAGAAAATGCGGCAAATTACAATGGCAGTATCAGGATTAGTTAACCCACAAGGGGTCATGCACACCCCCAGCGTAGAAAATGTTAATTTCCTGTCATGAAGAGTGTAGAGCAGTGGATTGTAACTCTAGAAACTGGTTTGGGAAGACCTTTAAAAGCACTTTTTGGGGTTTTGCTACGTTGAAAGCGCTATACAACTGCAAGTTGCTGTTGGTACACGCAGCCTTTGATATAGCTAACCACACCATTCTCCTCTGCCTCTCCATATCGTCCAACTGGGCACTGCTGCTCTCATCTGTTCCATTCTCAGCTATCTAACCAGAGCCGGAGAAGCACTTGCTGCTGCTCCCACACCATTTCGACTGGTGTCCCGCAAGGATCGATCATTGGCCCACACCTATTTCTCATCTGCAGGCTGCTCAGCAACATCATCCCAAGACCCAGCTTTACCTTACCAGCACCTCTTCGCTCTTCCACCATTGCTAAATTATTGCTTATCCAACATTCTTTACTGGACAAACAGAAATTTCATCCAATTAAACACTGGGAAGACTGAAGCCAAGGTTCAAAATACAGGTGGGCAGCACGCAAATCTGCGCTTCAATGCCCAAGAAGTTAATACTGAGTTAATAGTGGCAAAGGTAAGATAGCAGAAGGAGTTATTTTTAAAAAAAAAACGTTTTTATTGATGTTTTACATTTTATACACTGTACATTCAATAAGAGTATGTGCATCTGGTACAAGACATTTCACTTCATAAGGCCCCTCTCCCCACCCCACTCCGCCCATCCCAGACCCTCCTTTTGCTGTTTAAAGATCCTTTCTTAGGTTAATTATACAGTGGGCAATTATCCTCTTTTTACATGCATGTAGGGCTTTCCCCTTCCCTGCAGATGAGAAATGTGACGTTCGCGGTGAGCTGTCTACCCTTGACAAAGTCCGTCTGGTCCTCTCTGACCACCTGTGGCATGCAGTTCTCCAGCCACTTAGCCAGGATTTTTGCGAGTATTTTCACATCCAGATTGAGCAGCGAATGATCCGCATTCCGTTGCTTCTTTGTCCTTTTTGGGTATCAGCGATATGGTGATTTGTGTTCGCGTTGGAGGCAGGGTGCCCCTCGCTAGCAAGTCTGCGAACATCTCCCACAAGTGTAGGGTCAGTGCCGTCGCAAATCATTTGTAGAAGTCTACTGGGAACCCAGTAATCCAGGCCTTCCTCAAATGCAATGCCCATGAGCTCTCAAGAGTCCTAGTGGTGCTTTCAACCCCTCCATCTATCATCTCTGGCCCAGATAGGCAAGGAAGCCCACGGCACCAGCTTCTACATCAACCTCATGTGGTCATACACTGTAATGCAGTGAGAATTTACCTAGAGAGAAAACAGTAAACATGGTCAGGTGATATTTGGGGATCATTTTGGTGACCTTTTGGCGACCCATTCGGCGACCATCCGCGGAACATGACCCCAACTTTCAAAATCGCTGGTCCCACCCATTCCTTCCTTACCCGCATTCAGTCCTTCTCCCTCAGGTGCATCTCTTGGAGGAAGGCTGTCAGCTTTCATAATTTTCAGGTGGGCGATGACGCTAGACCTATTCACTGGGCCGTTAAGTCCCCTGACGTGGACTTCCGGTTGCGGCTATGCGGAGCTAAGTCGCACGTTCGGCAGCTCCCGCCAGAAACTGACTTTTGGGCTCTTTTTAGGACCCCCAGCGGCATTTATTCGACGGTTCCCAGTGTGGGAAGGTGACAGTAACATTTCCCCAGCACTGTATGGATTGGACCAGGAGTGGAGCGGTGAAAAAAGTAGTTTTGGAGCAGCGAAAGGTGCGAGGGAGGAAAACTAAGATGGCAGCGGATGGAGACCAGGCAGCGTGGGCACAGTGGTCGCAGGAATAGCAGGAGTTTCTCCAGCGCAGCTTCACGGAATTGAAGGCAGAGCGGTTGGAGCCGATGAAGGCTTCGATAGACAAGCTGCTCGTGACCCAGAAGGCCAAAGGGGCGGCGATCCGGGAGGTGCGGCAAAAGGCCTCGGAGAACGAGGACGAGATCCTGGGCCTGGCAGTGAAGGGAGAGGTGCATGAAGCGATGCATAAGAAATGACAGGAGACATTAGAGGACATGGAGAATCGGTCGAGGAGGAAGAACCTGCGGATTTTAGGTCTCCCGGAGTGGAGGGGTCAGATGTTGGAGCATACGTGGTCACAATGCTGAACACGTTGATGGGTGCGGGGGCCTTCCCGAGGCCCCTGGAGCTGGAGGGGGCCCACCGAGTCCTGGCGAGGAGGCCCAAGCTCAACGAGCCACCGTAGGCGGTGCTGGTGCGGTTCCACCGCTTCGTGGACAGGGAGTGTGTCCTAAGGTGGGCAAAGAAGGAGCGGAGCAGCAGGTGGGAGAATGCAGAGGTCCGGATATACCAGGACTGGGGCGCGGAGGTGGCCAAGAGGAGGGCCGGGTACAATCGGGCTAAGACGGCTCTGCATCGGAAGGGGGTGAAATTTGGACTGTTGCGATGTGGTCCTTTATCCAGGCCAAAAAGTTGGACTCGGATTGAAGGTCGGTTGCGAGGGGATGTCGGGAGGGGATTGATGTGATTGTTGTGTTTTGGGGGGGATGTTCTGTTCGTTTGGTACTGGTTTTTTTTGGGTGCTGGGTGAGGTAGGGTAGAATGGTTCGTAGTAGGGGTTTGGTGAGAGTGTGGGCGTCGGTAGTTGGAAGAGGGGGCCCTATTGGAGGGGGGGGGGGGGGGAGAGAGAGGGGAGACCCGAGGTGGGGGAGCTGGGATCAGGCCGCGAAAGGGAGCTGCGCCAGAGGGGGCAAGGCCGGCTTGGTGGAAAGCGCGGGCTTTTTCCCGCGCTAGGGAAGGAAGGGGGCGGGGTCGGGGTGATGCTGGAGAGGAGCGCCTGCTGGTGGACAGGAGGGGGGGGGGGGGGGAAAGAGAGATTCTCACACTGGGGGGGGGTCGATGGAGTGGCGGGAGCGGCCGGGGCCAGCAGGAGCCAACTGACTTACGGGAGTGCTGTGGGGAGAGCAACGCAGCTGGGGGGGGGGGGGGGGGGGGGGGGGGGGGGGGGGGGGGGGGGGGGGCGGGGGTCGGAGCGTGCGGGAGGCGCGGGCACATGGCTGGCCTAGAAAGGGAGATGGCTAATCGGCACAGGGCGGGGGGGGCAGCCCCCTGATCCAGCTGATAGCTTGGAATATGAGGCGCCTGAACGGGCCGATCAAGAGGGTCCATGTGTTCGCGCACCTGAAGGGACTGAAGGCAAATGTGGTCATGCTCCAGGAGATGCATTTGAGGGTGGCAGACCAGGTTAGGCTGAGAAAGGGGTGGGTAGGGCAGGTTTTCCATTCGGGGTTGGACGCAAAGAATCGAGGGGTGGCGATTTTGGTGGGGAAGCGGGTGTCGGTTGAGGCGCTGAGCATCGTGGCAGACAATGGAGGTAGGTACGTGATGGTGAGTGGTAAGCTGCAGGGGGTTCGGGTAGTCTTGGTGAATGTATATGCCCCGAATTGGAACAATGCCGGATTTACGCGGCGCATGTTGGGCCAGATTCCGGACCTGGAGGCAGGGAGCTTGATAATGGGGTGGGGGGTCTTTAATATGGTATTGGATCGAGCATTGGACCGCTCCAGGTCCAGGACGGGTAAGAGGCCGGCGGCGGCCAAGGTGTTGAGGGGGTTTATGGACCAGATGGGAAGAGTGGACCCATGGAGGTTTGTTAGGCCAGGGAATTCTCTTTCTTTTCCCACGTCCATAAAGCCTACTCCCGGATTGACTTCTTCGTTTTGAGCAGGGCGCTGATCCCGAGGGTGAAGGACATGGAGTATTCGGCCATAGCCATCTCAGACCATGCCCCGCCCTGGGTGCAGCTCGAGCTAGGGGAGGAGAGGGACCAGCGCCCGCTGTGGCGCCTGGAGGTGGATTTGTTGGCGGATGAGGTGGTGAGTGGGCGGATCCGGGGGTGCATTGAAAGATACCTAGAGGTTAATGATAATGGGGAGGTGCCGGTAGGGGTGGTCTGGGAGGCGCTGAAGGCGGTGATTAGGGGAGAGCTAATCTCCATTAGGGCCCACGAGGGGAAGGAGAGGAGAGAGAGGGAGAGGTTGGTGGGGGGGGATTTTAAGGGTAGATAGGAGGTATGCAGAGGTCCCCGAGGAGGGACTACTCAAGGAGCGACAAAGCCTCCAGGCCGAGTTCGACCGGTTGACTACCAAGAAGGCGAAGGTGCAGTGGAGGGAGGCGCAAGGGGCGGTGTATGAATACGAGGAGAAGGCTAGCCGGATGCTGGCACACCCAGCTTCGGAAGCGGGAGTCAGCGAGGGAGATTGGGGGAGTTAGGGATAAAGGGGGGAACATGGTGCGGAGTGCGGTGGGAATAAAAGGGGTATTTAGAGACTTCTATGAGGGGCTGTATAGGTCTGAGCCCCCGACGGAGGAGGGGGGGGGGGGGTGATGTGCCGTTTTCTTGCCCGGCTGAGGTTCCCGAGGGTAGAGGAGCAGCAGGTGGCGGGGCTTGGGGCACCGGTAGGGCTGGAGGAGCTGACTAAGGGGCTGGGGAGTATGCAGGCGGGGAAGGCACCGGGGCCAGGTGGGTTCCCGGTGGAATTTTACAGGAAGTATATGGACCTGTTGGGCCCACTACTAGTGAGGACTTTCAATGAGGCGAGGGGGGGGGGGGGGGGGGTCCTACCCCCGACGATGTCCAGGGCGCTGATCTCGCTGATCTTGAAGCAGGACAAGGACCCATTAGTGTGGGTCGTATAGGCCAATCTCGCTCCTCAACATGGATGCGAAGCTGTTAGCGAAGGTGTTGGCTACCAGAATTGAGGTGATCCAGGAGGACCAGACGGGTTTCGTGAAGGGAAGGCAACTAAACACCAATGTGCGGAGGCTCCTAAATGTAATCATGATGCCTGCAGCGGAGGGGGAAGCGGAGATAGTGGCGGCTATGGATGCTGAGAAGGCCTTCGATAGGGTGGAGTGGGGGTACCTGTGGGAAGTGTTGAGGAGGTTCAGGTTCGGGGAGGGGTTCGTTAGTTGGGTTAGGTTACTGTACGAAGCCTCGGTGGCGAGTGTGGTCACAAATCGGAGGAGGTCGGAATACTTTTGGCTGTACCGGGGGATGAGGCAAGGGTTCCCCCTATCCCCCCTGCTATTTGCGTTGGCAAATGAGCCTTTGGCGATGGCTCTGAGGGAGACCAGGAACTTGACGAGGCTGGTGGAGCAGATGGAGGAAGAGTTTAAAAGATGGGACATGCTGCCACTCTCCCTGGCGGGTAGGGTACAATCGGTGAAGATGACGGTGCTCCCGAGGTTCCTTTTTATATTCCAGTGCCTCCCCAACCTGATCCCCAAGGGCTTTTTTAAGCGGGTCAGCAGGAGCATCATGGGGTTTGTATGGGCGAAAAGACCCCGAGGGTGAGAAGGGTGTTTCTGAAACGGAGCAGGAACAGAGGAGGGCTAGCATTGCCTAATCTGAGAGAGTAATACTGGGATGTCAATGTGGCGATGATACGCAAGTGCGTAATGGAGGGGGAGGGGGCGGCGTGGAAGAGGCTGGAGATGGCGTCCTGTGTGGGCACGAGACTGAGAGCGCTGGTGACGGCACCGCTGCCGCTCCCGCCATTAAGGTACACAAGTCCAGTGGTGGCGGCGACCCTCAAAATTTGGGGGCAGTGGAGACACCACAGGGAGGGAGGCAGAGGCTTCGGTGTGGTCCCCGATCCAAGAGAACCATTGGTTTGTCCCGGGGAGAATGAATGGGGGTTCCTGAGCTGGCACAGGGCAGATATTAGAAGGATGGGAGACCGGTTTATAGATGAGCCTTGGGCGTTGGAGGAAAAATTTGGGCTCCCCCTGGAAATGCCTCCAGGTACATGCAGGTAAGGGCGTTTGTAAGACGGCAGGTGAGGGAATTCCCGCTGCTGCCAGCACGTAGGATCCAGGATAGGGTGCTCTCGGGGGTGTGGGTTGGAGAAGGCAAGGTCTCGGCGATCTACCAGGAGATGCAGGAGGAGGAGGAGGCCTCGGTGGAGGAGCTGAAAGGTAAATGGGAGGAGGAGCTGGGGGAGGAGATGGACGAGGATACGTGGGCGGACGCCCTGGGTAGGGTAAATTCTTCCTCCTCTTGCGCCAGGCTTAGCCTGATACAATTTAAGGTTCTGCACAGGGCGCACATGACTGGAGCAAGGCTGAGTCGGTTTTTTGGAGTAGAGGACAGGTGTGTTCGGTGTTCGGGAGCCCAGCAAATCATGCCCACATGTACTAGGCGTGCCCAGCGCTGGATGGGTACTGGAGGAGCGTTGCGAGGGCGGTGTCTCAGGTGGTAAACACCCGGGTTAAGCCGAGTTGGGGGCTTGCACTATTTGGGGTATCGGACGAGCCGGGAGTGCAGGAGGCGAAAGAGGCCGGTATGTTAGCCTTTGCGTCCCTGGTAGCCCGGCGGACGATTCTGCACAGTGGAAGGAGGTGAGGCCCCCAAGCGTGGAAGCCTCGATCAGCGACATGGCAGGGTTCAATAAACTGGAGAGGGTAAAATTTGCCTTAAGAGGATCTGTGCAAGGGTTCTTCAGGCGGTGGCAACCGTTCCTAGACTTTCTAGCGGAGCGTTAGGACGTGGACAGCAGCAGCAGCAACCCGGGGGGGGGGGGTACTTTGTGTTTACTACTGTGTATATTATCGTTTAATGGGGGGCTTTTATATTGGGGGAATATGTGACATAGCTATAAGATGTTTATTTATGTGTTGTTTGTTTTTTCTTATTTCTGTTGGTTGAAAGTATGTTAAAAATTTGAATAAAAATATATATATTTTTTAAGTCCCCCGACGTTCCAGGTGACTATCCTGATGGGTTTTTTTGTCCATCCTATTCCTGCAGGATAAACCATACTTACCTGGTGGATGTGGCCCTGCACTGAGGTTTCCCTTTGTTAGGGGGCTGTCCAAGATGGCCGCAGTCATTGTACTCACCATGAGGTCAGGTCTCTGCGCTCCAGGGTTTCCCTTTGTCCAGGGGCCACCCAATATGGCAGCCAACTATGTGTATGCCAAATGGGTGAACTCCAGCACTCCCAGGTTTCCCTTTGTTCAGGAACCTCCAAAGTGGCGACTTGCGGTGTCAGCTGGTTCCACGTTCCTGAGGGTGACCTGCTAAGGCCAGTTTGGAGCCCTTCCCCTTCTACCGTTGTTTAGTTCCCTCTGCGGTTTCCGTTTCTCCTCCCCTCTCTTGCTGCCCCCCCCATACCCCCTTTTTTCTATTTTCCTCCCCCTTGGTGTTGTGCTCCTCTTCCCCCCCCCCCCCCCACCAGACGCTCTCTCCCCAGTGGGAGATGCGTTGCGGCACCCCCCCTCTCACACATACTTCCTGGCGCTAGCTTTCCCGCTACTGTGGTGGCCCCCTCCTCCGTCCACTCTGCTGATGTCCCCTCTATCTCCTCCCCACCCTCTCCTGCGCTCTGGTGAACTTGCCCCCTCCTTTCTACGAACTGGTTCTCCTGTTCATAATGAGGCGATGCAGTCCCTCGCAAAATTGTCCGTTGGTTTTCCTCTGCCCCCTCATTGCCTTCTTTATCACTGCCTTACTTGCTTTCTGTCTAGACCGTTCTTTTGGATGAACTTGTCTACTTCTGCAGTGGCGATAATGTTACTTTCTCTGACATGTTACCCTGAGTCTGGCTGGGTACAGCATCCCAAACTTAATTTTCTTTTTGTGTAGGACTGATTTTTGCCCAATTAAATTCTGCACTGGGTTTTGCCAGGTCCCGCCCCAATGTGCTGCTAGACTGATTTTGTATTCCTCCCAGTTGCAAGCCTTTGTCTGTCTGGCCCAGTGAAAAATCCTTTCCCGGTCTTGGTATCTGTGCAGCTTGGCAATGACCATTCTTGCCTGCTCCCCCGCTTTGGGTTTAGCCAGAGTGACCTGTGTGCCCTGTCGATCTCCAGCGGCTTGGGGAAGCGGTCTCTCCCCGCTAGGTTGCCCAGCATTTGGACCATGTAGTTGGTCAGGTCCCTGTCCTCGATTCCATCTGGCAGGTCCAGCATTCTGACGTTCTGGCGCCTCGATTTTCTTGGTCCTCCACCTTTCCTTTCAGACTCCCCTGGGTCGTCACCAACATCTTGATTTCAGCCTCCAGGGCGAAAAATCAGTCGCTCTGGCCCGAGTATGCTTTTTTCAGCTCCTTTATCGTGCTCCCCTGGGCCTTCAATCACTTTCCCATACTATCGAGAGCCACCTGTATGGTGGCCAGCACCTCCGCCACTGCATCCTTGACTGCCACCTTTATTTCAGCCTTAATATCATGTCTCATGTCTTTCAGTTCCCTGGTGAGGAGCGACGTCCATTCATCGCCTGGGCCAGTCTCCCTCTCTTGTAGGTGGCTGGGGACCTCTGTTGGGGGGAGGGGGGGGGGGGGGGTTTAGTATAATTTGGTGGGCTAAATTCAGTCAAAAGTGTATGCTATTCTGTATGATGGAGGAGAGCCACCTGGTGTGCGACTACTCATCACATAGGCTCACAGCAGAATGTGTTAATAGGAAAAGAGGCCAGTGCTCATTGGGAGCAAAACTGAACACGGGACAGTGACTATGTGGGGGAGAGGTGGGGCGTCAATTTGGAGGGGAAAGTTCACAGCCTAAAGTTGCTGAACTCAATGTTGAGTCCAGAAGGCTGTAACGTGACTAATTGGAAGATTAGGTGTCCTTTTTCCAGTTTGCGCTGGGCTTCACTGGAGCATTGCAGCAGGCCAAGGATGGACATCTGGGCATGAAACAGTGCCTTAGTCTCATGCTTTGCTTTATGATGTTGTTGTAATGCACGTTGGCACATTTCATTGCATTAAAAGCACTATGTAAATATAAGTTGTTCTGAATTCTCCCCTTCTTCTAAACACACACAGAGCACCCACTTTGTGCCTGAACACCAGAAGGTAAACTTCAAAATCTGCACTGATGCAGTCTTCAATTATCCATAGCGATTTATCAACAACCTCCAGATTGAATTTAGGAATATGATGCCAATCCGGGTTCTATTATAGTTGCTGGAACAATTGGTCCGAGACTGCCCAGTTTCATTTTGCATTTGAACCTGTAACCTGGGAAGTATTCAAAACCAGATCCTGGGCAAAGGCAAGGCACAATCTAATCACCCATCAGATCTTCATTTTAAATACAATATTGATTGTCAAAATAGCAATAGGTAATAGACGGATTTAAAATCAGATTCTCTGAAAACGCTTGTGGCAGTTTAGCACAAAAATTCAGGTTCAATGTTTCCTGGCTACAGGCTTAATTTTTTTTATCACAGATATTTTCAGAGCTGCTCAACTGCTAATAAATCTTCAGGATTAAACTTTGAACACTGCCTTGTCTCATTTTCAAAAACATAGATTTCAAGGCCATAGATAAGGTTGACGAAGCATAACATTTCTGAGAACTATCCCAGTGGCTATTTTTCTTACATTTAGAATTTGCTAAAAGATTGCATTCTAATCCCATGAGCCAACCTGGAGTTCAGCTTCAATGTTATCCTGTTATCAAGCCTCGACAGAAAGTCATACTATTTTCACACTATTTTTCTTCCACACCCACCTGCAGCCTCAACAAAGGAGCAAAATACTTTCCAGACGTTATGTATCAGAGTCACTTTTAAAATCGTATTTTAATTTTTTTTTCATTAAGTGCATTTAAAAATCAAATTAATTTAATGTTGGTTACAATGAAGGTGTACAATTTGAAAATGTCATTATGGTGAACTACTTAAGCAGTTAATTCATAATGTGCGAATGCATATTGAACCTCCTGATGTCGGCAGTAAAACAGCCTCCTCAAAGAACACCACTGGCCGACAGCTCACAAAGCAGTCCCATTGACACTCCTATTGGCAAAAGACCCAAAAAATTGTGTCTGAAATCCTGGAGTGCCGACTGGAACACATTCCACATCCTACAAACCAACGATAACCCCAGCTCGTGATGGGCCACCTCCTGGCTGACTGCGAACATCACCAACTGCAACCTTGTAACTGACCAGAGTGGTTTCAACCTGCCACTGAATATTTGGACATACCTCAACCAGAGAAAATGTGGCCACTTGCTGCACAAGTGGAACATGAGGAACAGCTCAAATTGTAACCTGTGATGTGACCAAGTCTGGCCACTGCCCATATACTGAACATCTGCCCTGAGAAATCTGTACCCAGTGGCATCACAATGATTCACTCTGTCCACTGAAGCTGCTTAATGGATTGACTATAACTACTTCCCCAGTCGTAGCAATAAAGAACAATCACAATATGTAAACTCTTGTGTTCAAGCTATCATAGCTGGGCACTGATATCTTCAAGTAACTGGCCCTCTTTTTTAGTTGTATCAGAATAGATTTGCAGGGTTCATCAACATGCTTTCACATTCCAAAGAATCAATTTGCCAAACTGATGGACCAGGAATTAGAAACATTTGCACAATCAACAAAGAAATCTGTGAATCTGTGGAAGGGGCTGGATTAGCACACTGGGCTAAATCGCTGGCTTTTAAAGCAGACCAAGGCAGGCCAGCAGCACGGCTCAATTCCCTTACCAGCCTCCCCGAACAGGCGCCGGAATGTGGCGACGAGGGGCTTTTCACAGTAACTTCACTTGAAGCCTACTTGTGACAATAAGCGATTTTCATTTCATTTTTCATTTCATTCCCTCCCCAGTGAAGCAGTTGAGGCTATCTTGTTGAATGTTCTTCAGGCAAAGATAGATAGATTTTTGAACAGTAAAGGAATTAAGGGTTATGGTGAGGGGGCGGGTAAGTGGAGCTGAGTCCACAAAAAGATCATCCATGATCCTATTGAATGGCAGAGCAGGCTCAAAGGGCCAGATAGCCTACTCCTGCTCTTAGTTCTTATGTTCTGAGATAAAAGAATACTGATCTGAACAATATTTGAAGTATTTTAGAATTTACTTTTTGAAGTATTCAAATTAATATAGGAGTCAAAACGTACAAACATAGAAATTCCAGTGTTGCCAAGTAATGTCATCACATTCCTTTGAATTCCCTCCAAATCAATGACATCACTCCCAATGCCCCCATTGCTGAAATTTTAAGAAATGACTTGTTCAAATCAAGCCTGAAAATCACAAAGATGTGAATGAAGTGAAGAGGTTAAGACAAAGATGGTGATGGAGAATATTTGAAGTGGAAGCTGACAATTTTGGTGATGAACAGGATGGGGGTGGTTTGAAGTTTATCATATCATAGATCATATCATAGAATTTACAGTGCAGAAGGAGGCCATTCGGCCCATCGGGTCTGCACCGGCTCTTGGAAAGAGCACCCTACCCAAGGTCCACACCTCCACCCTGTCCCCATAACCCAGTAACCCCACCCAACACTAAGGGCAATTTTGGACACTAAGGGCAATTTATCATGGCCAATCCACCTAACCTGCACATCTTTGGACTGTGGGAGGAAACCAGAGCACCCGGAGGAAACCCACGCACACACGGGGAGGATGTGCAGACTCCGCACAGACAGTGACCCAAGCCGGAATCGAACCTGGGACCCTGGAGCTGTGAAGCAATTGTGCTATCCACAATGCTACCGTGCTGCGGAGGCTAAAGTGAGGATACTCCCAGGATTGGTAAATTTCAAAATATTCCCTTTACTTTACACAAACTAACATTAGTAGTGCTGAAAAAAGATACATGCAGTTGAAGCTTTTCGTCTTGCACTCATCAGGACAGATTCGTAATGATACAAAATCTCAAAGGGAACAATTTATATTTTATTTTGTATAAATTGTTGTTCCCTTTGCGATTTGGTACTCTTGCGAATCGGTCCTGATGAGTCCATAGTGAAAAGCTTTGACAGCGTGACTCTTTTTTTCAGCAACACAAGTTCTGTACAACCAAGTCCAAAAGTTAAAATTTGAAATTGGGGGGCTAATTTTGATGGTATTAGACAGGAACTTTCAAAAGTTGATTGGGAGAGTCTGTTGGCAGGCAAAGGGACGGCTAGTAAGTGGGATGCTTTCAAAAGTGTGTTAACCAAGGTTCAAGGTAAGCACATTCCTTTTAGAGTGAAGAGCAAGGCTGGTAGAAGTAGGGTGTCTCGGGATATTGAGGCCCTGGTCAAAAAGAAGAACGAGGCCTATGGCATGAATAGGCAGCTGGGATCAAGTGGATCCCTTGAAGGGTATAGAGGTTGTTGGAGGGCAAAAAGGGGACATAAGATTGCTTTGGCAGATAAGATGGATGTGGCCTTCAGGAGGCACGACAACGCAGAATCGCTGAGCAGAAACTGATAGCCATTTCCGCACGCATGAGTACGGCCTCAAACAGGACCTTGGATTCATGCTGCATTACATTCACCCCCCACCATCTAGCCTCGGCTTGCAAAATCCTACCAACTGTCCTGGTTTGAGACAATTCACACCTCTCTCCAGTCGCAACGTCTGGACCTGTAAGGATTTAATTACCTGCAAAGACTCACATTCAAAGTATCATCTTGCATCATTTACTTTGTCTATATCTGTGTTTGTGGAATCCACCTCTTTACTTACCTGATGAAGGAGCTGCGCTCTGAAAGCTAGTGATTCCAAATAAATCTGTTGCACTTTAACTTGTGGAGATGCCGGCATTGGACTGGGGTGAGCACAGTAAGAAGTCTTACACCACCAGGTTAAAGTCCAACAGGTTTGTTTCGATGTCACTAGCTTTCGGAGCGCTGCTCCTTCCTCAGGTGAATGAAGAGGTATGTTCCAGAAACATATATATATATAGACAAATTCAAAGATGCCAGACAATGCTTAGAATGCGAGCATTAGCAGTTAATTAAGTGTTTACAGATCCAGAGAGAGGGGTAACCCCAGGTTAAAGAGGTGTGAATTGTGTCAAGCCAGGACAGTTGGTAGGATTTCGCAAACCCAGGCCAGATGGTGGGGGGGTGAATGTAATGAGACATGAATCCCAGGTAGTGGTTGAGGCCGCACTCATGTGTGTGGAACTTGGCTATAAGTTTCTGCTCTCCATTCACCTGAGGAAGGAGCAGTGCTCCGAAAGCTAGTGTTTGAAACAAACCTGTTGGACTTTAACCTGGTGTTGTAAGACTTCTTACTATTTAACTTGTTGTAAGACTTCCTACTTTGGCAGACAAGGCAAAGGAGAACCTAAAGAGCTTCTACAAAGACAAAAGAGTAACAAGGGAGAGAATAGGGCCTCTTAAGGATGCACAAAGTCATCTTTGTGCAGATCCACAAGAGATGGGCGAGACCCTAAATTAATATTTCTCATCGGTATATTTATTATTGAGAAAGGCATGGATGTTAGGGAACTTTGGGGAAATAAATAGCAATGTCTTGAGTATAAATATTACAGAGAAGGAGGTGCTGGAAGACTTAAAGCACATCAAGGTAGCTAAACTCCAGGATCTGATGCAATGTATCCCAAGATGTTGTGGGAGGCTAGGGAGGAAATATCTGAATCGTCGACAGCCACAGGTGAGGTTCCGGAAGATTGGAGGGTAGCAAATGTTGTGCCTTTGTTTAAGGAGGAACGCAGGGAAAAGCCTGGAATCTACAGACCAGTGAGCCTAACGTCTGTGGTGGGTAAGTTGCAGAAAGTATTCTGAGAGATGGGATCTACAGGCATTTAGAGAGGGAAGGACTGATTAGGGACAGTCAGCATAGCTTTGAGTGGAAAATCATGTCTCACGAATTTGATTGAGTTATTTGAAGGGGTAACCAAGAAGGTAGATGAGGGCAGTGCAGTTGACGTTGTCTACATGGACTTTAGCAAGGCCTTTGACAAGGTTCCACATAGTAGGTTGTTTCATAAGGTTCAATCGCACAGGATCCAGGTGAGGTAGCCAATTGGGTACAAAACTGGTTTGACGACAGAAGACAAAGGGCGGTTGTAGAGGATTGTTTTTCAAACTGGAGGCATGTGACCAGCAGTGCTGGGTCCACTGTTATTTGTTATTTGTATAAATGATTTGGATGAGAATTTAGGAGGCATGGTTAGTAAGTTTGAAGACGACACCAAGATTGGTGGCATAGTGGACAGTGAAGAAGGTTATCTAGGATTGCAATGGGATCTTGATCAATTGGGCCAGAGGGCCGATGAATGGCAGATGGAGTTTAATTTAGATAAATGTGAGGTGATGCATTTTGGTAGATCGAATCGGGGGCAGGACCAATCAGTTAATGGTAGGGAGTTGGGGAGAGTTATAGAACAATGAGTTTGAGTACAGGTTCATAGCTCCTTGAAAGTGGAGTCATAGGTGGACAAGGTGGTGAAGGCATCCAGCATGCTCGGTTTCACTGGTCAAAACAATGAATACAGGAATTGAAATTGTACAAGACATTAGTAAGGCCACACGTGGAATACTGTGTACATTTCTGGTCACCCCATTATAGAAAAATATATTATTAAACTAGAAAGAGTGCAGAAGAGATTTACAAGGATGCTACCGGGACTTGATGGTCTGAGTTATAAGGAGAAGCTGGATAGACTGGGACGTTTTTCCCCTGCTGTAGAAGGTTTAGAGGTGATCTTATAGAGGTCTATAAAATAACGAGCGGCATAGATAAGGTAAATAGTCAACATCTTCTCCCAAAGGTCAGGGAGTCTAAAACTAGAGGGCATAGGTTTACGGTGAGGAGGAGGGAGAGAAGAGATACAAAAGGGTCCAGAGGGGCAACTTTTTCACAGAGGGTGGTGAGTGTCTGGAACGAGCTGCCAGAGGCAGTACTAGAGGCGGGTACAATTTTGTCTTTTAAAAAGCATTTAGACAGTTATATGGGAAAGATGGGTATCGAGGGATACGGGCCAAATGCGGGCAATTGGGACTAGCTAAGTGGTAAAAACTGGGCAGCATGGACAAGTTGGGCCGAAGAGCCGGTTTCATAGAAACCACTATGACTCTATCAGCAATTGCATCTCAGTGCGGCACTTAAAAATGAGCTGCAGAGCATTGAAGACATTTTCAATCTGACTTGGTCAATATTATTTCAAAAAATTCCCTAAACGTATTTTTTATTGCAACCACTTCCTCCTTGTCATGATATGCAGACACACACAATGATATACAGACAAGCAGCTAATGGACAAAGAGAACAGGATATGACCAATAGGCAGGCAGGACACTCAGGGGTGGGGTCTGACTATAAAAGATACAAGGCACTTACTTACACTCCACCTCTTTCCACTGATGTACATCTAGAGAGTCAGTCAAGGGTGTTGTTACAATCTCACACCACCACGCAAGAGCTAGTCTGGTTCAGTCAGACAGAGTAACCACACTTAAGTTAGCAGAGAGTCGAACTCACAGAGAACTGTGCTAACTGTGCTATTAGTTCAAGAAACCTGATTGAACTAACTTCAAGGTCTGGAGTATCTTTCTGATCTACGCTGCATCGTTGAAGCCAGTATTAGACCAGTGCACCTAACATGACACTCCTAAATTAAATACAGATTTAAAAGACTTGGAGTTCAAAAGGCAATTATATCCATTAATAAAGGGACGTCAAGGCATTTGTTAAGCTGCTTATCTGTTGGTTGAAGCTGTTGCTAAATACAACTCACAAATCCCCATTCTATATTCCACATGAAAATACAATAACTTGACTGCCGCTAGGTACCATACAGGAATCAGCATCGCTCTACAAAATGCAAAAGTCACCCCTGGAGTATGGGTTGTGCCCTAGTGATCAACACTGGAGGAACTTGCAAGCAATGATGCGCATGCAACTGAAAGAAGCTTACACAGGGCAGGGCTCTGTTAGACCTCTGGCCACATCTCTTGTCAGAAGTACCCAGCAAGGTGTTGATGATTGCAGTTTACTTTCTGTACCTTTTTGGAGATCTTAAACTGAGGCAGCACAGGGGTAAATCAGATCTGTACATTCTGGAGGTCAAGCTTTTCTTTTGAGTGATTCTCATAGTTCCTGTAAGGTTCTATTGCTAATGGGGATCAGTAAGACACAACCTGACATAGAACAAGTCAGTTGGTGTGGCACCAACTGAGCCATTCTTAAGAAATTCTGAAACTGGTTGCTGGCTTAAACTGCAAAAAGAAAATCAAAGCATGAAACTACATCAAAATGTGAAACGTGTTCCTTCCTCCACAGAGGCAACATGACCGGAGTATGTACAGCATTTTCTGTCTTTATTCCTGATTTTCAGCAGTATTTTGCTTTCATATTGTTAAATGACTCATAATGCACATTGTAGATACAATAAGCTCAAAAGCAGCAGCAGCCCACACCAGAATTTTAAAATGGGCAAACGATGTACAAGGATAAAATCTCGCAAACTAACTAGCGCAAAGCCCCAGCATTAAGTTGCAGAACCCAGGGTCCCTAATCACTTAAATGCTACGTCAAAAAAACCCCACATGTTTGGAACACTCAAATATTTTGCAGAAGGAGGAACTGAGAATCTGCAGGGAGGCAGTGGCATAATGGTACTTTCACTGGACTAGTAATCCACAGACCCAGAGTAATGCTCTGGGAACCCGGGTTTGAATCCCGTGACGGCAGATGACAAAATTTGAAATCCCAAAAATCTAAATGAAAAGTCTAACATTACATTATGACATTAGCGAAAGGCAAGATGGTCCAATAAAAGTTACGAAAAGTAATCAACATAATTCAGCTACAGAATCAGTAGCAATCCTGACTCGAAGTTCGAAGTAGGTTCAGGATCCATTTCAGGACTTGAACACAAAAATCAAAGCTGACAATTCAGTGCAGGCTGTATGCTCTCTCAGGTAGACATAAATAATCCCGGGACATTACTTGAAGAGCAGCGTGATTTTTCACTGACATCCGGGCCAATACTTATCCCTCAATCAACAACACAAACAAATTATCTAGTTATTATCACATTGCTATTGGCAGAGATTGGTCCCCATGTTTGCTACAATAGAACAACGATGATACTTCACAAAGTATTTCATTGGCTGATAAGTGCTTTGAGATGTCCCACGGTTGTGAAAGATCCTTTTCACGACACTCCCAGTTAGCCCACGTGATTAATGGTTCCAGCCAATCTTTAAAACATTGCTGTAATTTTTTAATCACATCCAGATATTTGTAAAATGCATGTACAAAACATCCTTTAAACAATTCCATTGTGTGTAAGTTAACAGAAATAACAATATATTGTTGAAATGCACTGTTGTATGCATAGGTTTTGATGTAGAAAAACCCCACAAATATAGCATAATGCACCAGTACGATGAAGGAATATTAATATATAAAGGCAGAAAATATTTGGGCACTTAAAACCGTATCAGAGTTTGCAAAAAGTGCTATAGTTTTTCTTCTCTCTGAAATATAATGTGTTTATGACATGATTTAAATGTGCATTATTTCTGCTGCTGTTGTATTGGTTGCCACCTATTCAGCCTTTTACAGTAGATATTGCGCAAATGCCAGAACAGAATGCTTAAACAGTCAAGCCACACTGCGTAATTGCATTATGCAAATCTATGGAAACAGATCTAATGAGGTCATTCCTGCACTGTTTATGCAGAATAAACATTGAGGTGTTTTTCAACCCCATCAACTTGCACTTAATAGTTTTTTGTCAAATGCATATTTTTTATACAGGTAAAAAATATGTATAATCTCTGTACAGCTTTCAGTACCCCATATTAAGTAGTACTGTAAAATACTTACCAAATAGACTACTAGAATGGTGTCTTTTAGATAAAGGCTTCAATTCATTTGATCCCCATGCGTAACGTTTGTAATTTTCCCAAGCATGTTTCATCATCTACAAAACATAATGGAATGCCTGATAAATTCCAGTGCAAACAGGTTTCAACCAAATTATCGTACAAAACATAGAAGAACCATCCACTGAAATTTCTGGGCCAATAATTTTTTCTCCACACAATAAATCAAAGCATGTTTAGATGAACATTAAGAAAGATTACTCTTAGAAAAGGATAAAAAGTAGAATTCTAGCTCTAGAAATGGAATAATTCTTGACATAGTTAACACTTATTTTTTCCCCATTTTTAAATTAAAGAAACATCTACTATATGCGAGTTTTAAAATAAAAAGGCTGAAATGACTTCTCACCAACTTTAAACTGCATGGCAAACGCAGAGGAGAAAGTGAATATCAGACTACGAGATAGGACATTTGCAGCAATAATAAACAAATTCAGATAATCAAAACACAGCTTTTTCTATTTGTTCTCTAATGCAAATAAGCTGCCAATTGTCCACCTCGAACACAAGGTGACAATGCCCATTCCTTGATCCGCTAAAATCCTTCTCCCATAAAAAGGAGGTATATATTTCTTGGATATTGACCAGCAACAATGAAATAACAGAAGAATGTCCAGTTTATGATGGCGGGAGATTCAGTGGGAAATTTGGATCTGATGGCAATGCCAAAATTGCAACTTGTCCTGGAAGTGCGATGGAGGCAGGTTTAATCGGGGCATTTCAAGCGGGCATGAGATGATTACTTGAATCTGAATAGAAACAATGTGCAAGGGTACAGGGAAAAGGCAGGGGAATTATGCCAATTCATGATGCTTGTTTGGGGAGCAAGTGCAGGCATGATGGGCCAAATGGCCTCGTTCTGCACCATAACAATTCTGTGATTCTCAGTGCTGGGGATCACAGAGAGGGAGAGATCTTCTTGATAACTGGATGCACTACAAATTTTTGGTTCTGTATTCTGTTGGCACCATTGTGCCAGGTGTGGCAAAGACAGATACAAACTTCATAGCAAGGAGCAATTCTGGAATTTTCATAAGAATACCAAAGACAAAATGCAATGCAAGTTGTAATGAGACTTCCTTCCTTCAGGTATGGCTAAATAAAATAAAGCTGGATTAAGGGAAAACAACATAAGATGCGTGATTGGGTGGCAGGGGAGAGCCTTAACAAATGTTTATTTTTATAGCACCTTTCATGTAATAAAATATTCCAAGGTGCTTCACAGGGGCATCAAGGGAGCCATTGAGAGATTCTTGGAGGTCACGGTAACAGGGTTGGAATGGAAAACAAAGCCATTGCGAATTAATCTCTGGCTACAATCAGTTAGATGAGAATTGAACCAGGTGAGTGCAGTCCTACCTGGTTGAATGGCACTGGAGAAGGATAGTGTGGCCAACTATGTCATAGGATCCAGATAGGTCAAGAAAGACGAGGGAAAGTTTACAAAAACAGAAAATACTGAAAAAACTCAGCAGGCTGAGCAGAGGAAAAACTCTTGATATGAAGTTGTTCACTTTGGTTAAAGGAATATTAGAAGTGGTGAATACAAATGAGAAACTTGTTAAGTATGAATGTTCAAAAATACTTGGGAACGCTCACACAAGGAACACAAAAAGTTAAATGCAGGTACAGCAAGAGTTTCGGAAGGTAAATGCCATGTTGGCCTTTATTGCAAGGGGAGTGGAGTACAGGAATAAAGAATTTGTAGTGTGCAGGTTTGGTCTCCACTTTAAGAAATTATATACAAGCATTTGAAGCAGTGCAGTAAAAGTTCACTAAATGGGTTCCAGGAATGGGGGAGTTGTCCGGCTCTGAGAGGCTGAGCAAATTTTGCCTATTTTCTCTGGAGTTGAGAAGAATGAGATGCGATCCCATTGAAGCATACAAAATTCCAAAGAGGCTTGATAGGGTGGACAGAGAGATTGTATCTGCTTGTCAGGGAATTTAAACGTAGAGGCAAAGTCTCAGGCTAATAGGCTGATCATTTTGGACCTAGGTGAAGTGAAATTACTTCACTCTAAGGGTTGTGAATTCTGGAATTCTCTACCCAGAAGGCTGTGGATACTCCATCATTGAATACATTTAAGGCTGGAATCGACAGATATGGGGAACAGGCAGGGAAGTGGAGTTGAGGCCCAAGATCAGCAAGGACTGTACTGAATGGTAGGAGAAGCTCGAAGTGACATAGAGTACACATCTGCTACTATTTCTTGTCACTTGTGTAGACAGAAGGGTGGAGAGAGCTGAGACACTGGCAGAGTCCCCAGGGTCAGCAGTGGCAGGGGTGAATTGAACAGTAAGGTTGGCAAGATTAACCCTCAGCAGGCTCGCTGCACAAGATGATCAAAAACGCGATGGATCAATTAGGGTTGCTACTCAATGAGCCAGCGTCAAGATCCTCAATCAGTTATTCCCTCCCTTCCATTTCCTGATTTAAAGCTATTTCTGTAATGTTCTTTGTATCCTTTTAATTTAATAATCTTTATCCTCACAAGTAGGCATACATTAACACTGCAATGAAGTTAGTGAAAAGCTCCTAGTCGCCACATTCCGGCGCCTGCTCGGGTACACAGAGGGAAATTTCAGAATGTCCAAATTACCTAGCAGCACGTATTTACGACTTGTGGGAGGAAACCGGAGCACCCGGAGGAAACCCACAGACATAGGGAGAACGCGCAGACTCCACACAGACAGGCACCCAAGCCAGGAATCGAACCTGGGACCCTGGAGCTATGAACCAACAGTGCTACTCACTGTGCTACCTTGCTGCCCTGTGTTGCCTCTATAGTAAAGACTGATGCAAAATACCTGTTCAGTTCCTCTGCCATCTCCTTACTTTCCGATTAATTCCCCAGACCTGCTTTCTATCAGACCAACTTTCACTTTAACTCTCTTCTTTTTAAAATATCTATATTCTTAAAATATGTCATATTATTTCTAGCTAGCTTTCTCTTGTCCTCTTAATTTTTCTTTCCTCATCAACCTTGTTTTTATATTCTGTCCACGGATAGTGGGTTCTCCCCTTTGAATTTTACTTGCTTGTTGGAATGTATCTATTCTGTGTATTCTGAAATATCCCCTTAAATGTCTGCTGCTACATCACTAATGGCCAATTCCTTAACCTAATTTGCCAAATCACTTTAGCTAGCTGTGCGTTCATGCCCTCAATGATCTTTTTTTTAAGTTTAAAATATTAATCTTAGGCACATTCTTCTCTCCCTCAAACCAAATGTAAAACTCAAATCATATTATAATCGCTGCTACCAATGGGCATCTGCACTAAGAGGTCATTAATTAAATCTAGCACATTGCAATATACTAGGTCCAGTACAACCTGCTCTCTGGTTGCCTACAGAATGTGCTATTCTAAGAAACTATCCCAAAAACAATCTATGAATTCCTCATGCAAGTTACCTTTGCAAATTTACTCTGATTTTTCCGGTCAAGACATAGATTAAAATCCCCCATAATTATCACTGTACCTTTCTGACAAGAGCCCATTATTTCCTCTTTTGTGCCTTGCCCTTCTGTATGGTTGCTGTTAGATGGCCTGTATCTGTCCCCAAATCACTTCAACATCCTGGTTTAATGAGCTTAGGTCATCCCTCTCTAATGTGTGAAAATTATCCTTAATTAAGAGAGCCACCATTCACATTTTCCTAATTTCCTGCCCTTCCTATATGTCACGAATGCCAATATTAGTTCCCAATCTATGTCACCCAGCAGTCATGTCTCTGTGATGGTTATCAGATTGTATTTATTTATATTTGTGCTGCTGGGGGCAGCACGATAGCACAGTGGGTTAGCCCTGCAGTCTCACGGCCCCGAGGTCCCAGGTTCGATCCTGGCTCTGGGTCACTGTCCGTGTCGAGTTTGCACATTCTCCCCATGTTTGCATGGGTTTTGCCTCGGTGGTAAACCACGGTATTGCATCGTATGGCATTGTATTGTGTTGTTACATGCCTGGGCTTGTCCCGGCTGGCTCCGCCTGTGGCTCCTCCCCTCGGACTTATGTATAAAGATAGCAAGTCTCCGCCTCCGACCCAGTTCGGGTCCAGAGGCAGGAGGCATGCTGTTTAGTGTATTAAAGCCTCAGTTACGTTCATCACTCGTCGTGTGTTTATTGATGGCAAATCAATTCAATACACTAAACTCCTAAAGATGAACTCATCACTCAAGCCTGATCGGCTGGAGCTGGACCCACAGGCAGCCGATGCTACAGAAACTTTTGAACACTGGCTAAGCTGCTTTGAAGCGTACCTCACATCCTTCGCCGAAGACTCCAGAAGCAGCAGATCCTCCACGCACGGGTGAGCCCAAGAGTCTTTCTCCTCATCAGGGACGCCCCCTCGTACGCGGAGGCAATAACGCTGCTAAAAGGACAATACGTGAAATCCGTTAACGAGGTGTATGCTAGGCACCTCCTCGCCACGAGACAGCAACGCCCTGGGAAATCCATCACAGAATTCCTGCATGCCTTGCGTATACTCTGCCGGAACTGTGACTGCCGGGCGATATCGGCTACCCAGCACGCGGAGCTGCTGATCAGGGACGCTTATGTCGCGGGCATGTACTCTAACTATATCCGCCAGCGACTACCAGAAGGGAGGAACACTCGGCCTCCCAGAGACAGTACAACTCTCCAACTTGCTGGAGGTGGCCTCCCAGAGCATGGGGGCCTACACCTCCGACCGCGTGGCACCCTCGTGGGCTTAATGGGCACAGCCATCAACCGACCCGGGCGCAACGCAAGCCTGCGCCGCGCAGCGGCCCACCAATGCTGGAGGCCAGGGTAATCACCCCAGACAACACTGCCCGGCACAGAACACAACTTGTAACGGCTGTGGGGAGAAGGGCCATTTTACAAAAGCCTGCCAGGCCCGATCCCCCCCTAAGTCTTCTAGGCCCAGCAGCGCTGCCTGCTGCCAGTCAGGTCAGCCCACAGCTGCCGCGCCACCCACCATGTGTGACCCATGGGCGCCGCCATCTTCAATTTCGGTCACCACATGCGACCCACGGGGGCCGCCATCTTGGACACCATCGCCACTGCCACCCGCCACGCGAGACCCACGGGGGCCGCCATCTTGGATGTCATCGCCAATGCCACCCGCGACTCATGGGCGTCTTCATCTTGGGACCACTCCGCAGCCTCCCAAGAGCCCAGCTCGGCCAACCACACGCTGGCCGCCACTACCTCCGACCGGCCTACCGATCACCTCCATCACACTCGACCAGTCCCGGCCGCACCACCTCGAAGTCCACGATGACCGTCCGGATCAACGGGCACAAGATGGCCTGCCTTTTCGACTCCAGGTGCACAGACAGCTTCATATATCCAGATACGGTAAGACGCTGCTCCCTCCCAATCCTACCCACGACCCAGAAAATCTCGCTGGCTTCTGGATCCCACGCAGTAGAAATCTGGGGGAACTGTGTCGCGACCCTTACTGTACAAGGAGTAGAGTACAAACCTTAGGCTCTACGTCCTCCCCCTATTACTGGGGCTCAACTCCCAGTGCAATCTCCAGAGCATTACCTTAAAGCTCGGCGGACCCCTGCCCCCCCTCACCGTCTGTAGCCTCGCGACCCTTAAGGTCGCCCCACCCTCCCTATTCGCAAACCTCACCCCGGACTATAAGCCCGTCGCTACCAGAAGCAGATGCTACAGTGCCCAGGACAGGGCCTTTATCAGGTTGGAGGGCCAGCGACTCCTGCGAGAGGGGATCATTGAGGCTAGTAACAGCCCCTGGAGAGCCCAAGTGGTCATCAAGACTGGGGAGAAGCACCGGATAGTCATCGATTATAGCCAGACCGTTAACCGGTACACGCAGCTCGACGCGTACCTCCTCCCCCGCATATCTGACATGGTCAATCAGATTGCGCAGTATCTAGTCTTCTCCACAGTCGACTTGAAGTCCGCGTACCACCAGCTCCCTATCTGCCCGGAGGACCTCCAATACACTGCCTTCGAGGAAGATGGCCGCCTCTACCACTTACTCAGGGTCCCCTTCGGCATCACAAACGGGGTCTCGGTCTACGAAAGAGAAATGGACCGAATGGTTGACCAGTACGGGATGCGGGCCACGTTCCCGTATTTGGACAATGTCACCATCTGCGGCCATGACCAGCAGGACCATGACGAGAACCTCCGGCGCTTCCTTCGCACCGCTAAATTCATGAACCCAACCTATAATAGAGAAAAATGCGTCCTCCGCACAACCCGTCTTGCCATCCTCAGCTACGTCGTGGAACACAGAGCCCTAAGGCCCGGCCCCGACCGCATGCGCCCCCTCCTGGAATTCCCCCACCCCCACTGCCCCAAGGCCCTGAAGAGATGCCTGGGGTTCTTCTCGTACTATGCCCAGTGGGTCCCCACCTATGCGGACAAGGCCCATCCACTGATCAAATCCACCGTTTTTCTCCTGACGGCTGAGGCCCGACTGGCCTTCAACCGCATCAAGGCAGATATTGCCAAAGCCGCGATGCACGCTGTGGACAAGTCCATCCCATTCCAAGTGGAGAGCGATGCGTCGGACTTTGCTCTGGCCGCTACACTCAACCAGGCTGGCAGGCTCGTTTGTGGCTTTCTTCTCCCGTACCCTCCATGCCTCAAATTCGACACTCCTCCGTCGAAAAGGAAGCCCAAGCCAACGTAGAAGCTGTGAGACATTGGAGGTACTACCTGGCCGGCAGGCGATTCACTCTCCTCAAGGTCGATTGCCTTCACGTTCAATAACACACCGTGGCAAGATTAAGAATGACAAGATTCTGAGGTGGAGGATCGAGCTCTCCACCTACAGCTATGATATCTTGAATCGACCCGGGAAGCTCAGCAAGCCCCCAGATGCCCTCTCCTGCGGTACATGTGCCAGCGCACAGGTAGACCGACTTCGGACCCTCCACAATGACCTCTGTCACATGGAGCCATAAAACTGACCCCCTCGTCGGGAAGGTCATGCTCCTCCATGCAAATCCACAATATGCCCATGTGGCAAACCAGGACGGGCGGCAGGACACGGTCTCCCTTCGGGATTTGGCACCTGCAGGTGAGAGAGCGTGAGAGAGCCTGCCCATACACCCCCCCCCCCCCCCCCCACCCACCCCCGACCCTACACTGTCTTCCCCCACCCCTGCCCACCTCCCTCACGAACTAACACCCGGAGGCCCACCGGCGACCATCACCACCACCCCCGCCCATGCACCACCCCCGACTCAACATCTGGGTGAAGAAGAAGACAACACGCTCCCGGATGCGCAGGTCTTGACCGACCGGCTCCCACACCACAGCTGGGACTGAGGCGATCACAGTGGAAGGTCAAGGCCCCCGACAGACTTGACCTTTAAGACCGCTTCACCCCCGCCGGACTTTATTTTAAACAAGGGGCGAATGTGGTAAACCATGGTAGTGCATTGCATGGCATTGTCTTGTATTGTGCCTGCCTGGGCTTGTCCAGGCTGGCTCCGCCTGTGGCTCCTCCCCTAGGACTGATGTATAAAGGTGGCAAGTCTCCGCCTCCGACCCAATTCAGGTCCAGAGGCAGGAGGTTTGATGTTTAGTGTATTAAAGCCTCAGTTACGTTCATCACTTGTCGTATGTTATTGATGGTGTATCAGCCCCCACAACCCAAAGATGTGCAGGATAGGTGGATTGGCCACACTAAATTGCCCCTTAATTGGAAAAAATTAATTGGGTACACTAAATTTATATTTAAAAAAATTTGTGCTGCTAATTCATATATTTTGTTACGAATGCTACATACATTCAGATGCAGATCCTTAAGTTTTGGCCTTTCATTATGTAGCATTTGTCATAACATCCATTCAAGTATATAATGAGATGCAGACAGGCAGTGATTGACACACAGGATGACCAGTAAGCACACAACACAGTGCAGCCAATCACCAGACAGGACCCACTATAAAGCAGAGAGCACTAGGTTTCCCGCTCTCTCGGGACCCAGCCACTGAGACAGTCAGATCCACGAGCTAGCAAGCACAAACACCATGCAGTAGCTAGTAAGTCTGCTCAGGCTACTACAAGGTCACTAGTCAGATCAGTATAGTGTCAACCCACAGCTGAATATGTATATCAGTTCTATCGTTGAATAAAACAGTGTTGGATCTTCTTCAGTGTTAGATGTCTGTTTCTAACTTCCTTGCATCGAGTGCAGTCCACATCGAACCTACCTGCCTAACACATCAGCATTATCTACTGATTTACTCTTAGATTGGTACTCTGTTCCTTATTCTCACTCTCGGCTCATCATTTTGCACATTAAAAACTTGGTCTCATTTTTTTCTCCACTGATCCCTTGTTTATTTAGTTTAAAGCCCTCCCTACTTCCATAGTTATGCAGCTTGCTAGAACACCAGGACAGCACGGTTCACGTGCAAACCGTCCCAAAGTTACCCCAGAACAGTCTTCTCCCACACCAATCTTTGAGCCACAAATTCATCTCTCTAATTTTATGTGCCCGACGCCAATTTGTACATGGCTCAGGTAATAATCCAGAGATTACTATCTTTGAGGGTGTGCATTTCAAATTTTGTGCCCAGCTTGTCATACTGACTATGCAAAACCTTTTTCCTGGTTCTACCTGTGTCATTGGCAACTACATAGGCCGTGACGACTGGATCCTCTCCCTCCCATTGCAAGTTCCTCACCAGCCCTGAACAGATGTCCTGAATCCTGGCACCTGACAGGAAACAGAGGCGCCTGGACTCTCGCGCTTTGCTGCAGAGAACAACATCAATCCCCTCAGCATATCGCTCTTACTACCATTGCATTCTTTCTTACTCCCCCCTATTCAAAAGCCTTGCTGTACGAGGGCCATAGTCAATCAGGTCATCCACCCTGGAGCCCCCACTCGAATCCGAACAAGCTGAATGAACCTCAAATATATTGGACAATTGCAACGGTTGAGGTTCCTGCCGACTCAAGTCCCCTTCTTTGCCTCACTCGCAGTTACACACTCCTGTCCCTGACCACTGACCAAATCAGAAGATCCGGTCTATAGAGGTGTGACCCACTCCTGGTACAAAGCATCCAGGTAACCTCCCTGATGTGTCCTTGAGCAGTAACAGAATGAAAGAGAATGCTATTCCTAGAAATATCAAAAAATTATTACCATCTTTGAATAAATATTTCCTATGTAGTAAAGTGAAAGATTGGATTGAGTTACCCACCAGCACTTGAGAAAACAGTGCAACATCCAAACGTTGGCAAGACGCTGATCGCTTAGAGGGGGTTTTCTTAGCTCATCAATTAAAGGGAAGCAGGCAGACAGATAAAATTTACGGACTTGAGAATGGCAGCAAGACTGGACTCGGAAGTTGGAAGTGGCTTCATCAAGCTGTGGATTTGCCCACACACTGACTAAAATGTTCTGTCACCAATATAGAACAAACGTAACTCTGCTAAATGAACAACACAGAAGCAATGGAGTTTACATCAGAAATAATGCAGAAGCCAATTTAAAAATACCAATTCATGCCTGCAAATTAAGATAGTAGCAGGAGAGCTTTTTAGACGTTCAAGTGACAAAACAAGTCATATGCGCCATTTTTCTTGCTCAAGGTCTTTAAAAACAAACTCAAATCAATATTGCACTTGAGCATCCTTACTAGTAATTAAGTCATTCGTTCACAAAATCCCTAATTTGTTTCTGCATACTGTCTATTAAAGCTTCTGTTGACCCATCCTATTGCTATGAGCGATACTGCTATGGAATTCTATGGAAAATCACATAAATCCCTCTGAACAGCAAACAGTTCAATCAGAATGAACATGATGATCAGATCTTGATAATTCATCCATTAATTTAATTTTCTAAAGTTAGCAAACAGTAGTTTAATTGCGTTAAAATACAAGTAGGTGTACACTTCTCTTTATTTGAAGTGTTGTTCTGTAAATAGAAGCATTCAACCCAGATCTGGGCTTTTGAGAGGAAGATAGATTATGTTGTGCATGTAGGACAAGACCCAAATGAATTTCAAAATCAAAACCACTCAGACTTGCACAGAATAGTAATAACACCAATTTCTGAAATCCTGAAGAGCACAACAGAAGTCGGAAGTTGAGTGAACACGGTGGTTCACCAATGCAACAAAAAAATCTCTGTATACCACAGGGACAGATTAACTAATTTCTACCCAAGTAAAAATACCAGAGTACGACAATTTACCAAATTCTTTCTCATGGGCAGCAGAGTAGCACAAGTGGTTAGTAGCACAGCGCCAGGGTCCCAGGTTAGATTCCCCGCTGGGCCACTGTTTGTGCGGAGTTGCACGTTCTCCCAGTGTCTGTGTGGGTTTCCTCCGGGTGCTCAGGTTTCCTCCCACAGTCCAAAGATGTGCCGGTTAGGTGGATTGGCCATGCTAGATTGCCGTTAGTGACCAAAATGGTGAAGAGGGGTTATTGGGTTACGGGGATAGGGTGGAAGTGAGAGCTTAAGTGGGTCAGTGCAGACTCAATGGGCCGAATGGCCTCCTTCTGCACTGTATGTTCTATATTCCCACCATGTTTTGTGCCAATACTTCCAAATTTGCCAAAGACACCAAAGCTAGTGGAAATGTGAGTTGTGAAGAAGGTGTAATGAGGTTTCAAGGGGATTTAGACAGGTTAGTGAGTGGGCAAGAACATGGCAGATGAAATATGATGTGGAAGAATGGTAGGAAAAACTCAAGTGCAGAGTATTTCTTAAATTTTGATGTTCGAAAGGATCTGGGCGCCCATGTTCATAAGTCACTGAATGTCAAAAATGAAGCTGCAACAAGCAACTAGGAAGATAAATGTGGTGACCTTTACTGCAGGAGGATTTAAGTAAGAAGTCTTGCTGTGGTTGTTTAGAATCTTGGTGAGACGGCACTGAGTATTGCGTAAGGAAGGATATACAGGCCATAGAGGGAGTGCAAAAGGTTCATCAGACTGACTCCTGGGATGACGGAATTGTCCTGTGAGGAGAGATTGAGGGAACTGGGTCTTTATTCTCTCAAGTGTAAAAGAATGAGAGGTGATCTCATTGAAGCATACAAGATTCTTGACAGGTTTGATGGGGTAGATGCAGGAAGGATGTTTCTCCTGGCCTAGCACTCTAGGACCAAGGGACATACTCTCAGGATAAGAGGTAGACAATTTGGGACTGAGATGAGGAGGAATGTCTTCACTCAGAGGGTTGTAAATCTTTGGAATTCTCTGAAGGGCCGCAGAAGCTCAGTACCTCGGTATATTCAAGACAGAGATTGATAGATCACTAGATAATAGCATTATCAAGGTATATGTGAATGGTGTAGGAAAATAGCATTGAGATAGGTGATCAGCCATGATCTAGCAGTTGAATGGCAAAGAAGCTCAAGGGGCCAAATGGCCTACTCCTATGTTCCTGCTAAACTAAAAGGGATACAAGTGAAAAGTTCAGAAATATTTGTTTTGTGCATCAATTGCATATTTTTATTCACATACAACATATACACATGTAGCAGTCATGTGTTGAGATAACTATTTTAGTACCAGCCATGTTAGCCAAAGGTTCAGCTGTGGTCTGGTCTGTTGTGAATTTATTTTTCAACAAACTGATATGTCTGACAGTGTGCTCCTTCATAAAATAAACTGATTGGCCAATGACGAGAAATTGTTGCTGTTAAGTTAAAATGCAAGCTCCAAGGAGCACTCCTAGACACCTGCGTATACTCACATTTGATGGGTATGTCAGTTTCTAAAAAGGCAACAGTGTCTCACCAAAACTGCAACTTTTGATTTTTTTTAAAACTTGAAAAATAGGAATAGAGATGTCAATGTCTGTCACGGAACTGAAGTCATAAAAAAGGACACCGTCATACCACATTAGCTCTTTTCAAGAGGGAAGACTGTACAAATCTTGTATCAAGGAAACTTATCTCGCTCTACTTAATTTAACACTTCTAAATGATTTACTTATGGATCAATTATGGAAATCGTTCAAAGGAAAAACTGCAAATCATTCCTCATTATCTCAAACCATAGAAGTTTGGCCATGGGAATTAAAGCTTGTTGCAAAAATTATGCCTTAAGATAAGTACCAGTCAAGAAGGTAATAATTTAGTTGTTAAAGAAATACTACAGGCCATTTGCTTAAAAATAAAGCCCTATAATTAAGTCACGTCAATATACAAGTCTTTCTTTACCTTCACCATGACACAAAATTTAAAATAGGTCCACCCACTGAAATCAGGTCTACAAGTAGCTGTCAGTATTAGCTGCATCATTTCTGTTGATCGCATCCAAAATTAGCCAATATGCAAGCACCACCCTATCCCATCAATCTGAAAGTGGAAGCAGAAGAGATCACAGCAAGTAAGAACCTAAAAAGAGAAAACATGTGCAGGCCAATAGAATAGTAATCTTGTTATTTGCCATATATTTACCTGATGTTTTTTGGTGGGGGATGGATTATCACACTGAACTTTCATTTCTGAAACCTATGATTGCACCCTCAACTAAAGCAATCAGCCCTTGTCTGTCGGTGTACAGCATACAGTGTAAAGAAAACTGGAAAAAGCTCATCAACAGATCCATAAAAGCTGAACAACTTTTTAAAAAACCAAGTCAAGTGGATTTGGATTTGTTTATTGTCAAGGGTACCGAGGTACAGTGAAAAGTATTGTTTTACATACAGTCCAGACAGATCATTCCATACATGAAAAAAATACATAGGGCAAACATAAATATACAATATAAATACATAGTCACAGGCATCGGGTGAAGCATACAGGAGTGTAGTACTACTCAGTAGAGAAGATGTGTGAAGAGATCAGATCAGTCCATAAGATTAGGAGTCTGGTAAAAGCGGGAAAGAAGCTGTTTTTGAGTCTGAGATTGTGTGTTCCAGACTTTTGTGTGTAAGTTGGGTGGGAGAGGCCTTTGATTATGCTGCCTGCTTTCCCAAGGCAGCCGGAGGTGTAGATAGAGTCAATGGATGGGAGGTGGGTTTGTGTGATGGACTGGGTGGTGTTCACGACTCTCTGGAGTTTCTTACGATCTTCTTCAAATTTTTAATTCTTCTCTGGCACGGGAGGGGTGCTGGAGGACTGGAGAATGACGAATGTGGTCCCATTATTTAAGATTGTATTCTTAATGTAGCCCTATGCCCAGGGGTCTGTTGTACTGCGACTTCAATCAGATTTGATTTTTTATTACACTGGATTGCAGGATTCCTTTTTTTAAATCCTGTGTTTTAGCAAATTTAATTTTGTCATGTGAATTTCAAAACTCCGTAGTCTTGCCAATAATTTGCGGCACAGGTCACATGAGCATGATATTACTTAATCTGCAAACACACCCAATATTTCATCGCTTTTAACACAAAGGAAAATAAAATGCACAATTGTATGTTTTCGTATTTCTGAATTTAGAATTTTTTTCTGAATAGGGACCAAGGGAGGAATCTGTGGGTGGGGCCAGAGGACATTGGTAGGGTGTTAAATAAATATTTCACATCTGTCTTCATCCAAGAGAATGAGGAGGCAGATATGGAACTCAATGAGAGAGACTGTGAGGTTATGGAGCAAGTTATCATAACAAGGGACAAGGTATTGGAGGCGTTGGCAGACTTTAAAGTGGAGAAATCTCCAGGTCAGAGTGTATTGTGTCCCCGATTGCAGTGGGAGGCGAGGGAGGAGAATGGAGGGGCCCTGATCCAAATTTTAATTCTTCTCTGGCCAGGGGAGAAGTGCCAGCGGACTGGAAAACCGCGAATGTGATACTACTATTTAAGAAAATCTGTAGGGACAAGCCTGGAAACTACAGGCCAATGAGTCTCCAGTCAGTGGTGGGGAAATTAATGGAGAAAATTCTGAAGGAGAGAATCTATCTCCACATGGAGAGGCAAGGTTTGATCAGGAATAGTCAGCATGGCTTTGTCAGAGGGAGCTCGTGCCTGACAAATTTGTTTGAATTTTTTGGGCACGTGACTAAATTCCCAAAAGGGAACAAAGTCCCTGAGTGAGCACATTAAGCTGCATGTTTCCCGGCACTCAACGCGACTCGTGTTGAATAAGGGGCTGAATGGGGAAGCGCAGCTGAGGTCACACACAGCTCCATTTTATACAATGGGGAGCTCTGCTCGCCGGAACTCCCTGTTGTAGCGAGAGATCGGGACGTCATTTGTAAATGGCGTCCCGAATCGTCGAGGCCCACAAAAATATTCCCCAACCTACTCCCAGCCCAAACACAACATGGGAGGGTTCCCCGTAACACGCCTAACCCCCCCCGATGGGCATCCCCGGCTCAATCGCGCGCATGCAAATAATTCCAGCTTGGCACCCTAGCAGTGCCACCTGGGCACCTTGGCTGTTCCAGCTGGCACCGCCAAGTAGCACTGCCAGGCTGACACTGCCAAGGTGCGTAGGGGGCAACAGCAGTGCCAGGGCACCACCCTGCCCAAACGACTTGCAGCCTGGGGGCCTCCAGTCCCTTTGGAGACGCCGAGTGCCATTTGGTCTGATACCCGAGGCAAAGGGATTGAATCCCAAAGCCTCAGGTACCTCCAGAATCTGCACATTAGAGTAAGGCTTACTGCCTCGCTCTAATATGCAGATTTGCCAAAAACTGATTCTGGCAATTGTGGACGGAATTCCATTTGCAACAACTCGCGTCGTGAGATTGCGTCGTATCTCACAAGACATTGCGAGCCGGGTATATCCTGAGAGGGGTCTCCCGGCTTTCACCGGCCATGCTGCGACAAATTGCTTTTTCGGCCGACTGTGGCCGGAAGATCACGCCCTAAGTGTGTAGATGAGGGTAGTGCAGTTGATGTCGTTTACATGGATTACAGCATTTGACAAGTTGCCACATTGGAGACTTATAAAGAAGGCATGGGACAGAGGGGAACTCGATAAGGTGGATTCAAAGCTGGCTGAGCTGTAGGAAACAGACGGTGATGACAGACGGCTGCTTTAGTGACTGGAAGCCAGTGCTCAGTGATGTACCACAGGGATCTGTGCTGGGTCCCCCATTATTCGTCGTTTATATAAATGACTGAGATGACTATGTTGGGGGGTAGGATCAGTAAGTTTACAGATGAGACAAAGATAGGCTGGGTGGTTAACAGTGAGGCTGAGAGTCTTGGGTTACAAGAACATGTAGACAGGATGGTTAATGGGCAGAAAAGTGGCAGATGGAATTTAATCCTGAAAAGTGTGAAGTATTACACTTTGAAAGGAGCAATTCGACAAGGAAGTATTCAATGAATGGCATAACACTGGGAAGCCCCGAGGAACAAAGTGACCTTGGCGTGTTCGTAAATAGATCTCTGAAGGCAGAAGGGCAGGTTAATAGGGTGGTGAAAAAGGCATATGGTACACTTGTCTTTATCAATCGAGGCATAAATTGCAAAAGCAAGGAAGTTATTTTGGAGTTGTATAGAACTTTTGCGAGGCCAAAGCTGGAGTAGTGTGTGCAGCTCTGGTCCCCACATTATAGGAAGGATATGATTGCACTGGGGAGGGGGGCGGGGGGGGGGGGGGGGGGGGGGGGGTGTACAGGCGATTCACCAGGCTGTTGCCTGGGATGGAACATTTGAGTTATGAAGAGAATTTGGATAGACTTGGGTTGTTTTCACCGGAACAGCGAAGATTGAGGGACGATTTGATCGAAGTGTACAAGATTACAAGGGACATGGACAGGGTGGTTAGGGAACAGCTGTTCCCCTTAGTTGAAGGGGTCAGTTACAAGAGGACACAAGTTCAAGGCGAGGGTAGGAGGTACAGGGTGAATTTGAGAAAAACTCTATTATCCAGAGGGTGGTGACAAGTCTGGAATACACTGCCTGGGAGGGTGCTAGACTCACATCCTTTTAAAAGTACCTGAATGAGAACTTGGTCATAACATTCGAGGCAATGGGCCTAGTGCTGGCAAATGGGATTAGGATTGGCAGATCAGGTGCCTTTCATGCAGCGGTGCAGACTCAATGGGCCAAACGGCCTTTCCTGCACTATATTTTTCTGTGATTCTGATTCGACAATAATGTCCATGAGCACTTAACTTAAGATTTTGTGGCAAGTATGCCTGCCTGAAAACAGATTTTAGAAAATAGTTTCTTTCTCAACTGTTTAAAACCAAAAACAAATTGCAATTGAGAAAATGCACTTGACCAGCAAGACATTTCAAAGAACTTCATGTTACAAAAAACATAAGTAGACCAAGCAACAAGTTGGAGAGAAATGAAAAGGCTGAAAAGCCAAATATGAATTATTCTGCAAGGCATATGAAATACTAAAATAATAAGTTGTAATTGACTTGATTTCTGTACTGCCAGGTGGTGACACATTACAAGCGTGACAGAAGTGTTAAGAACCCCGCTGATGTTAAATGCGAGCATATCCCAAAACTCAGATGGGTATCTTACAACACTGGTTCTTAGTGATGTATATTTTCAATTTGGTATACGGAGAAAAGATTTGAAAACCAGGGAGGAACAATCCAGTCATTTTGTGATCAATAAACAAATAATATTTATTAACTTAAAGGAAAAACACACAAAACCATACATGAAATTCCCCCTTCGTTCCCAACTACCGAGGTTTTCTGAACTCAAGGCACCTCTTGTTCCCAAACATCATCCAATATTATCTAACTCTAATAGCTGAATCCAGTAGATAATTACCACATACAGATTATTTGTCCACATCTGGGAAAACCATCTTAGATTTTAACCGGCTGCCCATTTAGCAATAACTTGTATTCAGGGAACTGATTTCTGCAGCTCGGTGTGGCTTGATGGTCGCTTTCTCTGATGTGTCCCTTTCCCCTGTTATTGTGTACATGTATATATCATTCGTTCTCTGTGATGTTACCCAACGTGTGGACCCAGCCTTTTAACATATTAGTGCCAATTCCCTATTTCTTCACTTTGAAGGTATCTCTTCTACACCCCATTGTTTTCCCCTCATCACATAGTTAAATGCTTACTTTGCTCACTGGTATGCTAATTCACACATCAAAACTCCACTTCTGACAGTTGCTCTTATCAATTCCCCTTTTTATTTTATTTTATTTGCAATTGATAACAACAGGCCTGTATGTTTGCATGCACCATATGTTATGGGCCAGAATTTAACAACTCCAAAGTATATTATAGAGTCCACCTGACCTACAATCTTTATGTTGAATTTGGCTAAGATGAGCACAAGAGCCTGCCTTTCAGGTGTTATTCAACGGACTTCTAAGGCACTTTTAATTTAAAAAAACAAGCTTTATTCTAAGAATTTAGTTAACATTTGTATAAACACACAAAGTAAGAATTTGTATCAACTTCAAACAAAAAGATCCCACACATCTACAGTAATCAATGTATAACCCTTAATGAATTCCCCCTCAACTGTTCCAATTCAATAACAAAATCCAAGTAAAACCAGAACCCCTTTTCAAAGGCTTGGCCCAGCACACGGCATTCTCACTGTCCTTAAGACTTGTTATTGATACTCTGTTCCCCTTTTCAAACAGTATATTTGAATTCCTTCCAGAAAGCAATTATCTCTTTTAAGTTACCAAGCAGTCAGGAATCAGCTTTTAAAATGAAGGTAGAGAGGCAGGCCACAAAAAACTTCTGTTCTCTGTCTGAGTCCACAGCAGCCAACTGTGAAAGCGAAGCCAAAAAAAAAAACTAAGAGCCGCAGCCCGGCTGCACCCACACAATGACATCACTGAAGCCATGTGATAAGACAAAAACCTTTCTTACAGGGACACTCCCATGACATAGTTAAGTAATTAATAATATAAAATGCATGGTCTTTGATTTTTCATAAGAACCAGACAAAGACTTCTATTGCATCCTAAGTCCAAAACCATAAAGAAGAACCATTTAATATTTTGTGCACCACAAATACAATCTATTTAAGGGAAACTAAAGTGCTCTTTGTCTCAATTCAGAGGGAGCGTTCTGACCGAATTTGGTAGCCATAAAAGACTTGGTAGTGATGTGGCTCAACCTCGATGAAATATGCCTTTTGTACCTTCAAATCAGGAGCGGGATTCTCCCATTCGGCGGCAGAGTGCCCACGCCATCAGCACAGTGGCGCAGGCGTTTTTCCCATGTACTGCCCATTTATACAAGGGTTACATCACTCACAGGATTGAAAGTCCTATTAAATATTGATGTAAATAACGTGAATGGACTTTGAACCTTACAATGCCCTATAATCTCAAATACAACAACAACCTGCCCTACATATTTTGCACAAATGCAAACTCTCTTCAGTTTTCCTGTGGATCTCCAAGGCAATTAAGTAAAACAACTCAAAAGAATCACGTTAAAAGCCATTGATATTAACAAAGTTTCAGATAGTTTGTGGTTCACTTACATCCCCATTTATATGACAGAAACCACCACTGTGCCTGAAGAGTGTAAACCATGAAGCTCAGTAAACTGGTGGTTCAAACGTTATTCTCCAAAAACATCATCAACCTCTCCTAATGAAACCAGCAAATATTCGCTATCATTTGTGTAATAATTTGCTGATTGTACAATTGCTTTCAGTATATTTTGCTTCAATCTATGCCGTACATCTTGCTCGATACATTTAAACTCTTCTGCCCTCTTTAATCCATGGGGAACAAGTGAGTGACTTCCTTCTGCAGTGAGAAACCACATCAAGTTTGGTCGCAACCTAAAGACTTCATAAACTTTCTGCAAACGTAATTTCTTGTTTAGTAACAACAAGCATTAGAGGCTCAGTTAGGAATACTATTTAACCTCTGATCTTGTAAGGCTTCTTTGGATTCACTACTTCCAGTTGAATCAATATAAATGAACAGCAATTAAACAACTAAAAGTTAAATGTCCAGATTTGCTGTGTGAAGAAAATTGCTCAGCTCCAATGCCTCTGACAAAATGGCACCAACTGACATTTAACACCCACAAACATTCACAACGCCCAACCCCACACCCATCAAAAAATCTGCAATGTGTTTCATAAATAATGATTTAATATTGCATAAACATAACAGGTATGTATTTGTTACATTCAGCTTGAAGGATGCTGGACTTCTCAAAAATGACTTTTTGAAATCAGAATAGATTAGAAACGCAGAACTATTCATCATACTTAATGTTGCTTCATTAAAAGTACATCGGTAGCCTTAATTCAAGGTATGCTGCAGTTTCGAAGGACAAAACAGGAGCTAAGGAGGCCACGACAATCATACTATTGTGAACAGTGGGAAGAGAGAGGAAACCTACTGGCAGAGAGAGATTATGAAGAGTTTAGAAGGTATATTATCGTTAACAGTAAATGACAAGTTCCCAAGGATTTGCGTACTTATTTAATTTGCTGTAAAATTTCTATAATTAAGGGGTTTGTACTTGATTCCAAAATGACAGACTTGGTTAATCGGACTGAGTTAGTAAACTTTTCGTAGTGTCCTGATTTTGGCATGACGAGGTCTAATATAAAGGTTAACGTGATGTTTTGATTTTATTGTAAAGTAGGGAACGTATTCAACTAAATTTTCAATTTTTAAAAATAAATTTAGTGTACCCAATTCATTTTTTCCAATTAAGGGACAATTTCGCGTGGGCAAGCCACCTACCCTGCACATCCTTGTGTTGTGGGGCGAAACCCACACAAACACAGGGAGAATGTGAAAACTCCACGGGGACAGTGATCCAGAGCCAGGATCGAACCTGAGACCTTGGTGCCGTAAGGCAGCAGTGCTAACCACTGTGCCACCGTGTTGCCCTCTAAACGTCCAATTCTGAATGGTTAGAGTTACACCAAATATAGGTTAAGCAAGAAATCAGAATTGTTCAAATTCTTCCTCGAGGTGGGAACTGTAAGATTTCAATAATTCTACTAATTTCTGGAATCTGTAAGATCTATGGATTTTATTCTGTAACTGCAGTTTAAAATTAAATGGTTCAGTTTTAACTTTCTTTTGGACAATTAACAGTCAAGGTAATTGGGGAACAGGAAAGTAGTTGTTTGTGAAGAAACAAAAATTGTTTTATCATTTTACGACAGAGCTCCTTTGAGTCTTCAGTTGAAGCAGTCTTAATGACCAAAATACAATTAGGTGTTTAGTTTTAGGTTGGAAGGCATAGCTGACAGCTTTTGTGAATTTGTGAACTAAAAATGACACTATATTTAAACAAACCATGTATTGCTTTAATTGATCTGTACCAGAGAAGAAATGTGGCGACTAGGGGCTTTTCACAGTAAATTCATTGAAGCCTACTTGTGACAATAAGCGTTTTTATTTTCATGTCTTCTATTAAGTGTTGCAGGATGATTAACATTCTACAGCAAAATCATTGTGTATCTCACATATGTTACACGCAACTCACATAACTCACCATTTCTTTGTTCCCATACTTAAGTTAACCCAGTCGAAATAAGAGGAATGTGACACTACATATTTTCTTAATCTTGGCTCTCTTGTACTCTCAAGGCTCTCTGGTACTCTTTTTCTGTACTGGACACTACAGTTAACAGGCACCAGACTGACCCAAGACTATATGATAGGTTGAGTCTCACTTAAAACTTCTTTAAACTTGGTTCCTCCAGTCCCATGCAGACAGTGGGCAGCAGCACATCGCTGCTGCATTGTCCATCTCAATCTCTCCTGCTCCACTGCTAGTTGTGTCCTGGTCTTGCAGGGCCTCCTTGAACGTACTTTGTCAGGTCTCCTGTTGCCAGCCCAGTTTTTTTCTTCTGTCTGGTGGTATTCATTCCACTGCAACTCCGATGAGGCATACGTCTGGGAGGCGACATAAATGCCCTGCCAGGCTCAGTCATATCTCCATTACAGTGTCTGGCAAGCATCTCTGACCAATTGTCTGCAGCACTTCTTCACTGGTGATGACCAGGATATCATGTAGACAACGCTGGTGCAAATTATCCAATTTATGTGACACGTTTGCTGTTCTTTTCCATGTCTTGTTGGCTTAGATTGTGGTTAATACTACTATGGACATGTAGAGTCACAGCTTTATGGCTCTGCTGCTGATGTTAGTTGCCCAGATGGCCAATGCTGCTTTGCCAATTCTTGTTTGGACATGGGTTTCTACATTACTCACCCTGGAATGTTGTTGCCTAGATAGAGGAATGTGGTCACAACAGAGCTCATGGGTCAGTTTAACAAGATCTGGATGACCAGAGAAGAGGAGTAAATGACAAGATACCAAAGAAAGGTAACATCAGTGACTGCAAAAACTGAAGGACACTGCTGTCAATATCTGGCAAGGTCTTCAGCAGGGCGACCCTCAATAGACTGAAAACAAAAGTAGGCAGTACACCCTTTGTAAGGAACAAGGTGGTTTCTGGGGTAGATAATCATGCTGTCAGAATATCTTTATGCTCAGGTATTATCTCAGACCAGACTCCAACAGTGGTTGGGATACTGAACTGAAACCCCAATATTTTAGCTCATTTTGTATGACTGCGAAAAGAATACATCGCTACTGGAGTGATTGCATGAAGAAATAGAGATTTAGTATTTTAAAACAAAACGTTATTGTTTAAATAATCACACCCATAGCTTACAATTGCCCCTTAAACAATGCTACTCAAATCAATAAATACAATACCCTTAATTACTATCTCTATTCCCAATTACACAACAAAGCTAAAAAAGAAACTTTCCACTTTTAATCCATCCGACATCCCAAAGGCACAAAGTAATACTTGCTTTCTAGAACAGATCTGGCTGTTTAACTGGTTTGTTTCAGCTTCCCCCTTGTCCTCAGTCAAATCTGCGCAGCTTTAAATACTATTAATCTGTTTTATCTATCCTACCATGAGAGCAAAAGATTTGTAGTCTAAAGGGTAGCCATATCAAAAACTCAAAGCTTTCTCAAAATGTCTGAATACCTTAGCTCCACCTAGCACTGACATCATCTCCTCAACCTGAAATCAATGCACTCTCCAGAGGCTGAAAACACATCAACTCCCCAGGTACTTCCCTAGTCGAACAAAGATGCACTAGCCCAAACTCTGGTCAATTTCACCTCTGGCTTCTAAAACCTTTCTGGTCTTGTAAAACAGGATTCTTTTAAAAACATGCAATTAAACACATTCCAACCGTGCTTTTTGTTTTATAAATTTAGAGTACCCAATTCATTTTTTCCAATTAAGGGGCACTTTAGCGTGGCCAATCCGCCTCGCCTGCACATCCTTGGGTTGTGGGGGCAAAACCCACGCAAACACGGAGAGAATGAGCAAACTCCACACGGACAGTGACCTAGTGCCGGGATCGAACCTGGAACCTCGGCGCATGAGGCAGCTGTGCTAACCATTGCACCATCGTGCTGCCCCCAACCTGTGCTTTTAACCCTTAAATCCAACACATCCAAAAGCCTGTATTCGTCACACAGGGACATCATGGAACAGAACCTAGAGTATCAGAAGCACTTGTTATCAACTTCATTGATTTCAAGGAAGATTTCGATAGCATCCACTGACTGTCATTCTGGTACATCACAAGACAGTAAGGCATGCCAGAGCGATATACATTAGCATCTTCAATGCCTTATATCGCAAAACTCACGAAACACCTAATATAAACTATAATCAGCTTGTCAATCTCAACTTCATTCTAGTGTTTCAACAGCAAGTCGCGTGGTAGTCTTACATCCCATGACCTTTTTCCCCTCACACACGAGGGAGCAATTTCTCTTATCACCATCAGTAAAAGAAAAATGAAGTATGAAGAATGCAAGTCTAAAAACATTCCTATCGGTTTTGTTCCAACTCAACTTCAAGAATAGCTAAACGTATTACGAAAATAAAAGCACTAACATTTCCATTTCACACCTTGGCTTCTGATCTGACTGAACGGTCAGGTATGACTCTACATGGGCCGTTCACAGTGGCCCAGTGGTTAGCATTGCTGCCTCACGGCGCCAAAGACAGGGGTCCAATCCCAGCCCCGGGTCATTGTCAATATGGAGTTTTCAAAATCTCCGTGTCTGGGTGAGTCTCATCCCCACGATCCAAAGGTGTGCACGGTAGGTAACTTGGCCACGCTAAATTGGCCCTTGATTGGAAAAAGTAAATAATTGGGTATTCTAAATTTTCTTAAATAGGCATGACTCTACATGGTGGATCTTCCAAGGTGTGTATGAACATATAAACTGGGAGGCGGAGGCCATTACGCCCCCTCGAGCCTGCTCCCATTCTATAAGATCTCAACTCTACATTCCGCATACCCCGAATAATCTTTGTTAACTCTCTTTTTGGTCAAGAATCTATCTACCTTCTCTACCTTAAAATTATTCAATGATCCTCCCCCCACCACTCTCCAGGGAAAAAAGTCCCAAAGATTCACGACCCTCTGATAGAAGAAATCCTTCTGATCTGCATCTTAAATGGGAGGCCCCTTAATATTAAGCTGTTGTCCCTAGTTCTGGTGTCTCCCACAAGGAGAAACACACATTCAACCACCCTGACAAGTCCCCTCAGGATGTTGTATGTTTCAACAAGTACTTTGCGTCAGTCTTCACAGTAGAAGACATGAGTAATATCCCAACAATTCCGGAGAGTCAGGGGGCAGAGTTGAATATGGTAGCCATCACAAAGGAGAAAGTGCTAGAGAAACTTAAGAGGTCTAGAAATTGATAAATCTCCGGGCCCAGATGGGCTACATCCTAGAGTTCTAAAGGAGATAGCTGAAGAAATAGTGGAGGCGTTAGTTATGATCTTTCAAAAGTCACTGGAGTCAGGGAAAGTCCCAGAGGATTGGAAAATCGCTGTTGTAACCCCCCCGTTTCAAGGGAACAAGGAAAAAGATGGAAAATTATAGGCCAATTAGCCTAACCTCGGTTGTTGGCAAGATTCTAGAATCCATTGTTAAGGATGAGATTTCTAAATTCTTGGAAGTGCAGGGTCGGATTAGGACAAGTCAGCATGGATTTAGTAAGGGGAGGTCATGCCTGACAAACCTGTTAGAGTTCTTTGAAGAGATAACAAATAGGTTAGACCAAGGAGAGCCAATGGATGTTATCTATCTTGACTTCCAAAAGGCCTTTGATAAGGTGCCTCACGGGAGACTGCTGAGTAAAATAAGGGCCCATGGTATTCGAGGCAAGGTACTAACATGGATTGACGATTGGCAGTCAGGCAGAAGGCAGAGAGTTGGGATAAAAGGTTCTTTTTCGGAATGGCAACCGGTGACGAGTGGTGTCTCGCAGGGTTCAGTGTTGGGGCCACAGCTGTTCTCTTTATATATTAACGATCTAGATGACGGGACTGGGGGCATTCTGGCTAAGTTTGCCAATTATACAAAGATAGGTGGAGGGGCAGGTAGTATTGAGGTGGTGGGGAGGCTGCAGAAAAATTTAGACAGTTTTGGAGAGTGGTCCAAGAAATGGCTGATGAAATTCAACGTGGGCAAGTGCGAGGTCTTGCACTTTGGAAAAAAGGATAGAGGCATGGACTATTTTCTAAACGGTGACAAAATTCATAATGCTGAAGTGCAAAGGGACTTGGGAGTCCTAGTCCAGGATTCTCTAAAGGTAAACTTGCAGGTTGAGTCCGTAATTAAGAAAGCAAATGCAATGTTGTCATTCATCTCAAGAGGCTTGGAATATAAAAGCAGGGATGTACTACTGAAGCTTTATAAAGCATTAGTTAGGCCCCATTTAGAATACTGTGAGCAATTTTGGGCCCCACACCTCAGGAAGGACATACTGGCACTGGAGCAGGTCCAGCGGAGATTCACACGGATGATCCCAGGAATGGTAGGCCTAACATACGATGAACGTTTGAGGATCCTGGGATTATATTCATTGGAGTTTAGGAGGTTGAGGGGAGATTTAATAGAAACTTACAAGATAATGAATGGCTTAGATAGGGTGGATGTAGGGAAGTTGCTTCCATTAGCAGGGGAGACTAGGACCCGGGGGCACAGCCTTAGAATAAAAGGGAGTCACTTTAGAACAGAGATGAGGAGAAATTTCTTCAGCCAGAGTGGTGGGTCTGTGGAATTCATTGCCACAGAGGGCGGTGGAGGCCTGGACGTTGAGTGTCTTTAAGACAGAAGTTGATAAGTTCTTGATTTCTCGAGGAATTAAGGGCTATGGAGAGAGCGGGAAAATGGAGTTGAAATCAGCCATGATTGAATGGTGGAGTGGACTCGATGGGCCGAATGGCCTTACTTCCGCTCCTATGTCTTATGGTCTTATGACCTCTCAATCTTCTAAACTGCAATGGATACTGGCCCAGCATGTCCAACCTCTCTTGCTAAGATAATTCTCCCACTACTCTCGCACACTATCCCACGTATCAGCCGAGTGAACCTTCTCTGAACTGTTTCTAATGCAGTTATGTCCTTTCTTAAATCGTGAGACGAAAGCTGTACTACAGTGGTTCAGAAGAGGAAATGGTAGTGGTAATGTCATTGGACTAGTAATCCAGAGGCCTAGGCTGATGCTCTGAAGTCATGGGTTCAAATCTCACCATGGCAGCTTGTGGAATTTAAATTAAATTAATAAATCTGGAATAGAAAGCTAATCTCAGTAATGGTGATCGTGGCAACTATTATCGTGTGTGGTTAAAAACCCATCTGTTCACTAATGGCATCTTGGGAAGAAAATCTACCATGCTTAACCAATCTGGTCCACAGCAATGTGCTCGACTCTTAACTGCCTCCGAAATCATCCTACCAAGCCACTCAGTTCAATGACAATTTGGGATCGGCAATAAATGCTGGCCTTGCCAGCGACACCCACCTTCCATTAAAAAAAAAAAACAGCACTCACACAAGTGTAGCAAAACAGCCGTACTTGATATTCCGATCGCCTTACAACAAAGAACAATATTCTATTTGCTGTTCCAGCATATTACATTTTTGCAATTCATGTAGCAGGACACCCAGATCCCTCTGTCAATCCCGTGACAATCTGCAATCTGTCTCCATTTAAATAACACGCTGTTTTTCTATTCTTCCCGTCAAACTGGACACGTTCACATTTTCCCACATTATGCTCCATCTGCCAATTTTTTTTACAACTCACTTGACCTAGGTCAGTTTTCAGGTTCCTTATGCCTCTTCACAACTTACTTTCCCATCTTTGTATCATCAAGGTAATGACAGTTGTTTTGGAGCAGAGGGATTGCTCTTCAATCCCTGAAAGCAATCTTCAACCATAATTTGAATTTGAATTATAAGGCTTCTGTCTAGCAATGTTAGCATAAATTCTCTGCAAATCAGTTAAGGCAAACATTACATAGACCAGTTAATACCAATCTCGCTTCATATGCTAAACACAACCTGTGCAGGTTTTGTTCAATTTCTTCAAATTCCTCTCCCCATACCAATTTAAATCCTTTAAATTCCTTCATTAATTTTGGCTGCCACTATATGTTTTTAGCTGAAGTACTGTTGCAGTCAAAGGGAAATCAGAGACACAGGAAATCAGGGATTTAAAAGCTGTGTTTGCAATTACAAGCAAGTCTTTTCAATCACTAATGTACTGTCAAAGGAGAGTGACGTCATGTTATTTCTGGAACACGATGTGCCCAAAGGTCTGACCAGAATCCATCCCATAATTAAACTTATAATATGGGAAAACTAATCAAACACCCATTAATGCTTTTTGGATTTTAGTTGCAAATAAATACCACAGTATAATGTTCAGGCAAAGCGTATACTAACAGCTTAGTGCATCTTAATAAATCACAAAGGTACCTGGAATAAATCACATGGCTACACACATTAACTTTCGAAAATAGAATGAAAATAGGTGGTACAATTTAATTTCACTACCTCTCTCAGCAACCATGGTATTGAACCAGATACAGCAGCAAATAAACTGTGGTGCAAAAAAAGTACTGTTGAATAATTCATTGGATTATCAAACAACTAGCATCTCAATAACCTTCTGCATCCCCTTAGTGCGCTAGCCAAGATAGCTCTTGACCCATTAATTGTCCAATTTACAGATCAACGTCGTGCCATTACCTGTTGCATACCCACCAAACAATAGCCTCGACTACAAAGGCAGCACACAATGAATGGACAATGGTCCAGTCAGAAACAGATTATGGCCTCCCTCTGACAAAAATCAGCAGACATTCTCTGGACCCCTGCCATCATACCCCTGAACAACAGTCAGGAGGTTGATGGTCCTGAAACCATGGGATGGATTCTCTATTTCAGCAGCTAAGTGCCAGCTCGAACAGAGGTCCGCGGGCGTTTTAGGCCAATAAATAAATAAAAATCGGTACTGACCCCTCAGTGATTCCAGGACCGATGAGGGGCTAGCTGCAGCACCGGGCGAGATTCCTGGCTCCCACGCCGAAAACGGCCAGGTCACAGGCCGCACATGCGCACGACAACGACCTGCAGATGTCGTGCCTTGTAACATAGCGCAGGCCGTGCGTGGTCCGACCCGCCATCCGCAACCCCCCTGGCTACCCCCCACCAGTTCCCCCCAGCCCTCGCGGAAGCCCCCCCAGCCAGCGGCGCGGATCGCTACCGAGTGTGACAGTGCTGAACATGGTCACATCCGCCACTCCGTGTTCCCGACCGCTGAGACGACATGCGTCCAACACGGTCGGGATCTCGGCCCATAGGGGGCGGAGCACCGTGGAAGGTCCTGTCGATGACGCGCCAACGCCAATGCAACGGCACGCAAGGTGGCGGAGCATGGCTGAACAGCGTAAAACTGGCGCTGGCCCCGATTTGGGCGAGTTGATTCTCCGCCCGATCGCCTATTACGATACAGCGTCAGGCAACGGAGATTCCCGCCCCATGACTTTAATCTCTTCACCCCACCAGCTATTAACATTCTCGCAATCTTAATGGCATATTTGATTTGCTTATTGGAATATTTCTGCCTTAAATATTTTAGTGGATCACCTCTCGTTTTCATTTAATTGCTCAAATGCAAAACAGAAATTAATAGTTTGAATAAAAGAAAAAAAATTGTGGTTGTATCCTGAGGTAAGCATGTGTACAGTTGAAATAATCGAACATTTCAAATTTGACTGTGACTCTTCAAAGAGTGAAGCATTATTTAAGTTTGCAATTCGTGAACACCAATAGGAGATGAGCACTCTTTTACTCTGAGGCACTTAATTTTTCATCATTGCAGTATTCTTCAAGTCATCAGGATATATTTTTAAAAGTTCACTTCTCATACCGGATCACCTGCAGCCCACTGGTTCTTTGTAAACTAAATTAACTATCAAAAATCATTACGCCCCAAAAAATTGACATCCTTATTGACATCAACTTACTTGGATAGAACGAGAACAGGTGTTACAATTCAGTAAAATCCCATTGAAATAAATTGAGTTTAATGTCCTATTCAGAATTAAATTCTGTAGTATTAACGCAATGAAAGAAAATTAAAGGGCAGGTGTTACAGTAAATTTATATACAAAATCTACTTTTGCTGGGGTAATAGCTTAAAATCTTTTGTAGGGTTCAATAAGAGGCCCAAACTGCTTCTTGCTAAATTGTGCAATGTAGGAATTGCTAGCTCCTGTACCTGACGTTTGTTTACCTGCTGCCTTAAGCATTTCTTTGTAAAGCTGGTGATTAAGTGTACATATGCTGGGTTGACTGCAGATCTGAGGATTTGAAAATAACTTGAACTGTGATGTGAAGTTAATACAAGTTGACATACTCTGACCATTAAATACTTGACTTCGATATCACATACGTTAGTGAAGCATTATTAATATGTACATAATAATCTTAATCCACAGATACTTAGGGCATCAGTGAGAGCAAGCAAACAATGCAAATGTATTTCACTTCATCAAACACCGTGGTAGCTGGAACTAAATATCCACCACGTGACTATTTCCTGTTACTTCTTCTCCTGTCAACAGATTACCCTGAGAAAGGAGGTGACTGTGGCTTCTTAATGGTGCCCATTGTCTTGGACAATCCTGGGCATTGCTGTGACAAAATCCACTTAAGCGTCCAAGAAATAACTGGTTTCTACATCTATTGACTCAAATGCAAAGTTGGATTTTGCAGGGAATTCAAAACAGCTGAGAGATTTTACTAAAAGCACCATTAATGTAATCAACTTTACATCTGTACAAAAACAACAGATTCTTGATTAACAAGGGGATGAAAGGTTATCAGAGTAGGCAGGAATGTGGGGTTGAGGTTAGCATCAGATCACTGAATAGCAGAGCAGGCTCGAGGGGTCGAGTGGCCTGCTCCTAATTTGTATGTCTGTACATGATCTAGATCCTATCAACTTGACATCAATACAAAACAGAAATAATAATTTGGCACTACTTCAACTTGTCTCAGCTGCAAATAGAAAAAGTGCATTATTTAAATGGAGAGATTGCAGTACTCTACGATTTTAATCTATATGTCGATTGGTTTAACCAGGTCGGTCAAGGCAGCCTTGAGGAGGAGTTTATAGAATGTATCCGCGATAGTTTCCTAGAACAGTATGTAATGGAACCTACGAGGGAACAAGCGGTCCTAGATCTGGTCCTGTGTAATGAGACAGGATTGATTCAGGATCTCATAGTTAGGGATCCTCTCGGAAGGAGCGATCACAATATGGTGGAATTTAAAATACAGATGGAGGGTGAGAAGGTAAAATCAACCACTAGTGTTTTGTGCTTAAACAAAGGAGATTACAATGGGATGAGAGAAGAACTAACTAAGGTAGACTGGGAGCAAAGACTTTATGGTGAAACAGTTGAGGACCAGTGGAGAACCTGCCAAGTGATTTTTCACAGTGCTCAGCAAAGGTTTATACCAAAAAAAAGGAAGGACGGTAAAAAGAGGGAAAATCGACCGTGGATATCTAAGGAAATAAGGGAGAGTATCAAATTGAAGGAAAAAAATATACAAAGTAGCAAAGATCAGTGGGAGACTAGAGGACTGGGAAATCTTTAGGGGGCAACAGAAAGCTACTAAAAAAGCTATAAAGAAGAGTAAGATAGATTATGAGAGTACACTTGCTCAGAATATAAAAACAGATAGTAAAAGTTTCTACAAATATATAAAACAAAAAAGAGTGGCTAAGGTAAATATTGGTCCTTTAGAGGATGAGAAGGGAGATTTAATAATGGGAGATGAGGAAATGGCTGAGGAACTGAACAGGTTTTTTGGGTTGGTCTTCACAGTGGAAGACACAAATAACATGCCAGTGACTGATGGAAATGAGGCTATGACAGGTGAGGACCTTGAGAGGATTGTTATCACCAAGGAGGTAGCGATGGGCAAGCTAATGGGGCTAAAGGGAGACAAGTCTCCTGGACCTGATGGAATGCATCCCAGAGTGCTAAAAGAGATGGCTAGGGAAATTGCAAATGCACTAGTGATAATTTACCAAAATTCACTAGACTCTGGGGTGGTCCTGGCGGATTGGAAATTAGCAAATGTGACACCACTGCTTAAAAAAGGAGGTAGGCAGAAAGCGGGTAATTTTAGGCCAGCGAGCTTTACTTCGGTAGTAGGGAAGATGCTGGAATCTATCATCAAGGAAGAAAAAGCGAGGCATCTGGATGGAAATTGTCCCATTGGGCAGACGCAGCATGGGTTCATAAAGGGCAGGTCGTGCCTAACTAATTTAGTGGAATTTTTTGAGGACATTAACAGTGCGGTAGATAACGGGGAGCCAATGGATGTGGTATATCTGGATTTCCAGAAAGCCTTTGACAAGGTGCCACACAAAAGGTTACTGCATAAGATAAAGATGCATGGCATTAAGGGGATAGTAGTAGTATGGATAGAGGATTGGTTAATTAATAGAAAGCAAAGAGTGGGGATTAATGGGTGTTTCTCTGGTTGGCAATCAGTAGCTAGTGGTGTCCCTCAGGGATCAGTGTTGGGCCCACAATTGTTCACAATTTACATAGATGATTTGGAGTTGGGGACCAAGGGCAATGTGTCCAAGTTTGCAGACCACACTAAGATAAGTGGTAAAGCAAAAAGTGCAGAGGATACTGGAAGTCTGCAGAGGGATTTGGATAGGCAGATGGAATACAATGCTGACAAATGTGAGATTATCCATTTTGGTAGGAATAACAGCAAAAGGGATTATTATTTAAATGATAAAATATTAAAACATGCTGCTGTGCAGAGAGACCTGGGTGTGCTAGTGCATGAGTCGCAAAAAGTTGGTTTACAGGTGCAACAGGTGATTAAGAAGGCAAATGGAATTTTGTCCTTCATTGCTAGAGGGATGGAGTTTAAGACTAGGGAGGTTCTGCTGCAATTGTATAAGGTGTTAGTGAGGCCACACCTGGAGTATTGTGTTCAGTTTTGGTCTCCTTACTTGAGAAAGGACGTACTGGCACTGGAGGGTGTGCAGAGGAGATTCACTAGGTTAATCCCAGAGCTGAAGGGGTTGGATTACGAGGAGAGGTTGAGTAGACTGGGACTGTACTCGTTGAAACTTAGAAGGATGAGGGGGGATCTTATAGAAACATAAGATTATGAAGGGAATAGATAGGATAGATGCGGGCAGGTTGTTTCCACTGGCGGGTGAAAGCAGAACTAGGGGGCATAGCCTCAAAATAAGGGGAAGTAGATATAGGACTGAGTTTAGGAGGAACTTCTTCACCCAAAGGGTTGTGAAACTATGGAATTCCTTGCCCAGTGAAGCAGTAGAGGCTCCTTCATTAAATGTTTTTAAGATAAAGATAGCTAGTTTTTTGAAGAATAAAGGGATTAAGGGTTATGGTGTTCGGGCCGGAAAGTGGAGCTGAGTCCACAAAAGATCAGCCATGATCTCATTGAAGGGTGGAGCAGGCTCGAGGGGCCAGATGGCCTACTCCTGCTCCTAGTTCTTATGTTTTTATGATACACAGGGATTTGCATATCCTGGTACAGGTACAAGTAATTAGAGAAGGAAATAAGGGGCGCGATTCTCCGCTCCCGCGCCGGTTTGGAGAATCGCCTGTCGCGCCATTTTTCCCCGTGACGCCGTTCCGACGCCCTCCCGCGATGTACCCAAGCAGCGGCCCCGTCGAGTTCTGCATGGCACAGGCAGGATAATCGCCCGGACACCCAAAATGGCGATTCTCCGCTACACCCGCTATTCTCCGGCCCGGATGGGCCGAGCGTCCTGCCGCCGGCGCCATCCACACCTGGTCGCTGCCAGCAGGAACAGCGCGGGAACGCTGGTGGAGCGGCCTGTGGGAGGGGTGAGAGGGGTTCCTCAAAAGGCGTCGGTGCCCACCGATCGGCAGGCTGGCCTCTCTGAAGGAGGACCTCCTTTCCTCCGCGCCCCGCAAGATCCATCCGACATCTTCTTGCGGGGCGGCCTCGGGGAGGAAGGCAACCACGCATGCGCGGGTTGGCGCTGGCTGGCGCCGGCCAACCCGCGCATGCGCAGGTGACGCCAGTTAGGCGGCGGATGATGTGGCGCCGCTTTTATGCGGCGCCAATGCCCGGCCCACGCTGACAACGCTGCTTTAGCGACACGCCCCCCCCCCCCCCCCCCCCCCCCCGAGTTTCTCGCGGCCCAGATCCTAGCCCATTTTCGGGCCCTGAATCGGTCGAGATAGGGGCCGTTTTGCGCCGTCGTGAACCTCGACGGCGTACACGTGGGCACTTAGTCGCGGGAGCGGAGCATCGCGCCCAAGATGTTGACATTTATTACAAGGGGGTAATCGAGCTTCAATGTACGAAACTGTTGCAACAACTGTGAAGGATCTTTGTGAGATCGCATCTGGAGTACTGTGTACAGTTTTGGTCTTCTTAAGAAAGAATATAATTGTACTAGAAGCAGTTCAGAGAAGGTTTACTTGACTGATGACAGGGATAAAGAAGTTAGCTCATGAGGAAAGGTTGAACAGGTTGGTCTTTTACTCCTAGGAATTTAGAAGAATGAGGGGGTGATCCTACTAATTCATGGCAGTCTACGGCACAGAAAGGACCCTTCAGCCCATCGTGTCTGTGCCGGCCAAAAACAACCCAGTGGTGCATTGAAACAAGGTCCTGAGGGGAAAGTGTGGATGCCGAGAGGATGTTTACAACTTGTAGGCAGTTTGTGTGTAGGCCCTAAGCTCTGAAATTCCCTTCTTAAACTTCAGCACCTCTGTCTTTTTCCCGGTCCTTAAAACCTACTTCTTTGGGGAATCTTTTGAGCATTTGTCCAAAAATCCCCTTATGTGGTTCAGTATCAAACTTTCTTTGCTGACATTCCTGTGAAGTATCCTTGGAGACCTCAAGTGAGCACCGTTCAGTGCTGATCCCCACAAATGGTGAGCGGGGGCCAGCCGAAACAGCATTTGGAGGGGGTCTCCCAGGGGATCAGCTGGCACTGCTGGTGACTTTCTGGCACTTCCACCTGTGTGCCAGCCTGGCAGTGCCACAGCACCCAGGTGGCACTGTCAGGCTGGCAGAGCCAAAGTGACAGGCTTCCATTTTTCCCCATGCCAGGGATTGGGCCCCAAGGGTGTGGTGGGATGTGGGGTGAGGTGGGATGTGGGGTGAGGTGGGATGTGGGGTGAGGTGGGATGTGGGGTGAGGTGGGATGTGGGGTGAGGTGGGATGTGGGGTGAGGTGGGATGTGGGGTGAGGTGGGATGTGGGGTGAGCCCCGAGGATCCCCTTAAGAGGTGAGTTGGGGCCTTAGGCGAGTTTGGGGATCGTGTAAGGAGGATGAGGGGTGGGCGTAGAGACATTGGGGCACCATTTTAAAATGGCATCGCAATCTTCTCCTGCAGTGAGAGTTCTGGCCAGCAGAACTCAGTGCAGGATACAGGTCGAAGTGTGGCCTCAGTGGGGTGTTCCCCGCTGAGGCCCTGGATTGCAACAAAACCCCGTTAGATAGCGTGGTGCTTCTTGAAACACCCGGTAATCGCGCTCGACACGGGACTCTGTTCCAATTCAGTTAGATCGGGCCTACATTCAAAGAAAAATTGCCACAAGGCAAGGTTTTAAGCTGAATGTGCCAAACGGAGTTCCATAGTCAGAGACCCTTGCAAAAAGCCTTGAATGTTGGTATGCTGGTTCATTTGCGTCATAGCTTTACTATCTACCGTTTGACCAGGTTTTAATCAGCCAGTTTGCTTCATGCTACTAAATGAGACAAGGTCATTTAGGCTGATCACAGTGCTAGATGGACAGATTTTAAATCAACAGGGGCATTTTTTTTGAATTCCAACTGATTACATAATATATTCAAAGATTCAAAATCACAAATGCATTACTTGTATTACTGTCAGTGGTCTCTGGCTGCCTGCTAGAAATTGTTTTAGATCGAGGCTGTATGCAATTTGATTATTTTTCTTATCTGCACTTCCATACCATGCACCTCTGAAAGAGCCGGCTGTGAAGATCTTTTGTTGACAATCAGTGGCAGGATGTACAAAATTTGAACCACTAAACTTAGCAGATGGGATAATCAAATAGATTCAGCCCCCCCCCCCCCCCCCCCCCACCCCCAAGTTAAAGCACTTCCTCTCGTGCTTTAATGAGATGTAAAGGGGAGGCAGTGGTGTAATGATATTGTCACTGGACTAGTAATCCAGAGACCCAGGATAATGATTTGGGGGACCCAGGTTCGTGGTGGAATTTAAACGCAATCAAATATCTTGAATTGAAAGTCAAATGATGACTATGAATCGACTGTTGTCAAAATCCATTAGGTCCTTTAAGGAAGGAAATCTTCCATCCTTACCTGGTCTGATCTGTGCGTGACTCCAGGTCCACAGCAAAGTGGTTGCTTCTTAAAATGCCACTCAGCTCGAGGGCAATTAGGGATGGGCAACAAATGCTGGCCTTGCCCATATCCCATGGAAGAATAAAGAAAGAAAAAAATATATAGCACAGAAATATACACCTTTAGAGATGGTTAACTCATTCACCCTACCCCCATGCCATGCCTTTCACAATGAACATCAGCAATCGGTAGAAATTGATATGCTGGTTGCCAGAAATCATAGAATGCTACAGCACAGAAGCCAATCAGCCCATTGTGCCCATTTTGGCTCTTAAAGAGGGAGCTATCAAAATACTTGCGGCTCCTGCCCAATTCTTTTTCCTTTGAATACTTTTGCTATTTTTCACAACTTGTTACAAACTATTATAAACGATGCATTAAAATCCACTCCTTTTGCAGCCAGAGGCTGAATTAAGGTAATTTTCACAATCAATTTAAGTAAAATACAGAAATACAAAATAAGAAAGTGAAAAAAATGTTCAGGTGAAAATGAAACAACAGCATTGCAGCCAACAGCACTACTATTGATTTACCAGGCAGCCATAACTTTCTTGGGATTGTCTCGATCGCTTGGAAAACTCACCTTTATCTGCTCAGTTATATTTAAAGCAAAAATGCCTGTTCAAACAAATTCTGTTTTGCCATGCAATTAGGTCTCTATATTTGCACTGAACAATTGTTGCACAGGCTGTATTTGGTTTTCTCGAAGAAACAATGCAACTTGCTTCATTCTGAGATGTACTACATATGAAATCCTGTTAAAAATAATTCAGAAAGACTTATCCACTGCATGAAATAAAAGAGAAAGTAGGCACTGGGATAATAAGTTAGGTGACTGGCAGGAACAGTGATATATAGTTGGTTTTCAGAGTGGAGGAGAGTTCGCAGTGGAGTTCCCCAGGCTTCGATGTTGGAACCCTTGCTCTTCCTAATGTCTATTAATGACCTAGACTGTGGTGTTCCGGGCATGATTTCAAAATTCGCAGATGATACGAACATTGGAAACATTGTCAACTGTGACGAGGGTAGTCTTGAACTTCAAAAGGACATAGAGATATTGGTGGATTGGGCAGACAAGTGGCAGATAAAACTCAATGCAGAGGAGTGTTAGGTGATTCATTTCGGCAGGAAAAATGTGGAGAGACAGTATAAACTAAAGAGAGAGACTCTAAAGCAGGTGCAGGAACAGAGGGGCCTTGGTGTATATGCACACAAGTCATTGCAAATGGCAGGGCATGTTGAGAGAGCAGTTAATAAAGCATATAGTATTTTAGGTGTAATTAATAGGGGCATTGAGTACAAGAGTAAGGAGATCACGTTGAAATTGTACACAACACTAGTTAGGCCTCATCTGGAATGCTGCATCTAGTTCTGGGCTCCATACTTGAGGGAGGATGTGAAGGTGTTGGCGAGAGTACAGAGGAGATTCACAAGAATAATTCCAGGTTAAAGAACTGTAGTTATGAGGATAGATTAGAGCTTTTTTCCTTGTAGACAAGAAGCCGGAGAGGAGACTTGATAGAGGCATTCAAGATCCTAAGGGGAAAAGATAGGGTAAATTGTGAGAAAGTTTCCTCTCATGAGAAGATTAGGAGGCACAGATTCAGATTCATAATAATAATCATAATAATCATAATAATCATAATAATCATAATAATAATAATAGCAGCTTGTCACAAGTAGGCTTCAATGAAGTTACTGTGAAAAGGCCCTAGTCAAAAATGGTTCTGAGTTTTGCTATGTCTTGTTTACAATTTTGGTCTTTTAATTCTGTGAGTGAAATTGCGATGTTCGGGAAAAGGGTTTTGGTGTTTTAATTTTTTTTTCTCTTTCCTCTCTTCTGGTGTAATTTCATTTTGATTTACTGCTTTATGTATGATATCACAGAGGGAAGAACTTTTAAGATGCGATGGGCTGTTTTGGTTTCTGCAAGAATGATGGTTGATTATTGAATGCATAATTTCACTTAAGCTGCTTGAAGCTTCTTCCTATGTGTTGGATTCTGCTTGAAGGTGCTAGGACTGATAAGAATCGGTTAAAGGAGGAGGGGTTTGCCTCTTTGCCTGTGCGTTGGGGGAGGGTATGTTTGCTTTTTGGGATTGTTGTTACTGTGTTGAGTGCTTGTTTTATTGTTAGGTGTAATAGAACCTGGCAGTCGGCAGGCTTTCTGACGCCAAAAGGTGGGAGATGCTGAGCTAGCTGGTTCACGGGAGCAAAGTGGGGGGAGAGCTGAGGAAAGACTAAGTGGGGGGGAAGGAGGGGGGTTACTACTGATGGGTAAGGGACAGTTAGGAGACTGGAGATGGAGATCAGACGGCAGTCGCTGCCGAGGGGCGGATCAAGCGAGATGTGGAACACGGGCTAGGAGCTGGCCTAGGAAAGGTCATGGTTGACCGACAGTGGAGGAGGGCAAAAGCCTGACCAGACAGGTTACATGGAATGATCGTGGACTGAACAGGCCGGTTAAGAGAGCTTGTTTGTTCGCACACCTGAGACAGTTAAAAGCGGACGTGGCTATGTTACAGGAGACACACTTGAAGCCGGGAGACCAAATTAGTTTAAAGAAGGGATGGGTCGGGCAAGTATTTCACTCAGGACTGGACTTTAAAACAAGGGGGGTGGCTATCCTGATTAATAAAAGGGTGACATTCGAGGTGGGGAGCATAGAGGTAGACCCGGGAGGCAGATTTATTATGGTTAATGGGAAGCTAGAGTGAATGGCGGTGGTGCTGGTGAATATATATGCCCCAAACTGGGATGATGTCATGTTTATCAGGAAGGTGCTGGGGAAGATCCCAGACCTTGACTCACACCGGCTGATCATGGGGTATGACTTTAATACGGTCTTGGACCCGAGGCTGAACCGGTCGAGTGGTAGGTCAGGGAAGCTAGCAGCAACGGCAAAGGAACTGCGGGGGTTTATGGAGCGCATGGGAGGGGTGGATTCGTGGAGATTTGAGCAGGGAATATTCATTCTACTCCCATGTACATAAGGCATACTCCAGGATAGATTTCTTTGTGCTAGATAAAGCAGGGTTTGAGGACATTGAGTACTTAGCAATTGTGGTCTCAGATCATGCACCACACTGGATAGACCTACGGGCAGACACGGGAATGTCCCAGCGCCCACAGTGGAGACTAGATACAGGGCTGTTCGCGGATGAGGAGATCTGTGAGCGAGTGAGAGGGGTCATTCGGGGGTACATAAAGATCAATGACACGGGAGAGACTGCAGCTGGGGTGGTCTAGGAGGCACTGAAAGCGGTCTTCAGAGGGAAATGTATTTTGATTCGAGCCCACAGGGATAAAACTGAGCGGTCGGAGCTGGACAGGTTGGTAGGAGAAATCTTACAGGTGGATAGGAGATACTCGGAGTCTCCAAATGAAGAGCTCCTGAAGGAGCGCGAGAGACTTCAAATGGAGTTTGGACTCTTTCCACAGGAAAGGCAGAGGGTCAGCTGAGGAGTGTAAAAAGGGCAATATATGAACATGGGGAGAAAGCTACCAGGATGCTGGCACATCAGCTGAGGAAACAAGAGGCAGCGAGAGAAATAGGGAAAATAAAGGATTTGAGGGGGAAGATGGTGACGGACCCGGTGGCGGTGAATGAAGTGTTCCGGGAATTTTATAGCCAACTATACGAGTCGGAACCCCCGTGGGGGGGAAGAGGGCATGAATCAATTCCTGGGGAGGCTAGAGTTCCCGAAGATAAATGAGGAGCTGGTGGAAGCCCTGGGGGGCCCAATTGGGCTTGGGGAGGTGATAGATGGACTGGGGGCGATGCAATCGGGTAGAGCCCGGGACCTGATGGGCTCCCAGTGGAATTTTATAAGTAGTTATCTGGGTTACTGGGGTCGCTCCTGGTTAAGGCTTTCAACGAGTCCAAGGAGCTGGGAGTACTACCCCCAACATTATCACAGGCATCAATTTCTCTCATCCTGAAGCGTGACAAGGATCCGGAGAGCTGTGGATCATACAGGCCAATCTCCCTCTTGAATGTAGATGCCAAATTATTGGCAAAGATCCTGGCCACTCGAATAGTGGATTGTGTCCCGGAGATAATTGGGGAGGATCAGATGGGATTTGTAAAGGGCAGGCACCTGACATCCAACAATAGATGGCTTCTTAATGTAATTATGATGCCAGCGGAGGGGCGCGAGGCTGAGGTGGTAGTTGTCATGGACACGGAGAAGGCTTTCGACCAAGTGTAGTGGAAGCATCTATCGGATATTTTAGGCAGGGGGATGATGACTGAAATCATGGAGGTGTTAACTATTACTGGGCTGCCAACATATCGATGGTCAGGAAGTGGGTAGTGGGAGAGGGGTTGGTCTGGGAGCGGATGAAGGCAGCATCCTGCAAAGGTACGAGCCTGGAGGCTTTACTGACGGCGCCCCTGCCGTTCTCACCAGCTCGGTACTCCACAAGTCCTGTGGTGGTGGCAGCCCTGAGGGTGTGGGGGCAATGGAGGCAGCATATGAGACTGGAGGGGGTGTCAGTGTGGTCACCGATCTATGACAATCATCGGTTTGTCCCGGGGGGGGGGGCTGGATGGGGGCTTTAAGGTATGGCAGGGATTGAAAGGTTTGGGGATCTATTCATCTAGGAGGACTTCCCGACCTTGGAGACATTAGAGGAGCAGTCTGGCTTGCTGGGAGGGAACGGGTTTCGGTATTTTCAAGTGCGGGACTTTGTACGGAGACAGGTCCCAAGCTTTCCTTGCCTCCCCCCGAGGGGACTACAGGATAGAGTGCTGTCAAAAACAGGGGTTGGAGGTGGGAAGGTTTGGGACATGTACAGGGAATTGTTAGAGTGGGAAGGGGCCCCTATCAGAGAGATGAAGAGGAAGTGGGAAGATGAGTTGAGAGGGGAGTTGGAAACTGAACTGTGGGGAAAAAGCCTTGAAAAGAACAAATGCATCCTTGTCCTGTGCTAGACTCAGTTTGATTCAGTTCAAGGTAATCCACAGGGCTTACATAACGGTAGCCCGGATGAGTAGGTTCTTCGAGGAGGTGGAGGACAGATGTGGGCAGTGTGGGGTAGCCCGGCCAACCATGTTCATATGTTTTGGGCATGTCCGAAACGGAGGGAATTCTGTCAGGGATTTGCAGATGTTATGTCAGAAGTCCTGGAAGGTAGGGTAATTCTGAGTCCAGAATTAGCAATATTTGGGGTGTCGGAAGATCCGGGGGCAAAGGGGGGGGGGGGGGGGAAAGAGGGAGGCCGATATTCTGGCCTTCTCCTCCCTGGTGGCCCAGAGACGGATCTTGCTGAGATGGAGGGACTCGGAGCCCCTGAAATCAGGAGTGTGGGTCAGCGATATGGTAGGGTTTCTCAGTCTGGAGAAAATCAAGTTCGCTCTGAGAGGATCAATATAGGGATTCGCCCGGAGTTGGCAGCCATTCACGATTTCTTTAACAAAAACTGAACGTCAGCAGTAAGGGGGGGGGGAGGGAAAGAGGAAAATAGGAGGCATGCTAATGTTAAATAAGGACAGGGAATTTAGTATACGGGTAATTGGGGTTGGGCGCGAGAAGTGGGGTACATGGTTTATTGTGTGTTGTTATTTTAGGGGGCATTTTGTGCGTCGACCTGCGCGGTTGTTTGAGAAATGTCAATATGTTAAATTGTGAAAATTACAAATGTTTCAATAAAATATTTTTTTGTAAAAAGAAAAGCCCCTAGTTGCCACATTCCGGCGCCTGTTCGGGCAGGCCGGTACGGGAATTGAACCCGAGCTGCTGGCCTTGTTCTGCATTACAAGCCAACTGTTGAGCCTGCTGTGTTAAACCAGCCCCTAGTAGTTGGCAAAAGGAGTAAAAGTGAAATGAGGAAACATTTTTCACCCAGAGGGTGGTTGGGATCTGGAAGGAACCGCCTGAGAGGATGGTGGAGGCATGTTCAATTGAGGTATTCAAAAGGGAATTGGATTGCTATTTAAAAGAAAGAATGTGCAAGGTTACGGGGATAAGACGAGTGAGACAAATGCTTTTTCGGAGAGCCGGTGCAGACTCGATGAGCCAAATGGCCTCCTTCCACACTGTATAGATTCCATGATTTTATGAAATAATGAACCTCCACTTTCTTTGAGGACATGCTTAAAATTAAAAGGAGAAATCATGCACGATAATTCTATTTATGTCACATCTCAAAGCTTCCACTGCTAACTACCCCAATTTGCATAAGAAAGTTGAGAGAAAGTTCAGTCACAGGTTAACTAATGGGGATTGCTTAGAGCTGCCCAGAGGAAAATTAAAGGAATCCAAGTAGGATGCAGGATAAAGGGATTAAAAAGTTAACTTCTCAAGTCCTTTCCATGTGCCACACCACCGATGGATTTTATTTTAATCCAAAAGGAAAGATCAATTTCTTTCAAAAGATCAAAAGACCCCAGACCTGGAATACCTGACCGTGAAGTGCCACCCATATTATCTTCTACGCGAGTTCACTTCAGCCATTATCACCGCGGTCTACATCCCACCCCAGGCAGTAGTGAGGAAGGCGCTGGACGAACTATACACAGTAATAAACAACTACGAAACAGAACACCCGGAGGCCTTGTTCATCGTGGCCGGAAACTTCAACAAGGCCAACCTCAAGAGTGTACTGCCAAACGTCCACCAGCACATCTCCTGTCCCACCAGGGGCGACAACACTCTTGACCACTGCTACTCACAAATCAAGGGCGCCTACCGTTCCATCCCCCGACCGCACTTTGGGAAATCAGACCATAAGACGGTGCTCCTTCTCCCGGCATACAAGCAGAAACTCAAGCGGGAGAATCCAGCTAAGAAGGTTGTGCAGTGCTGGTCCGAGGAGACAGAAGAGCTCTTACGTGACTGCTTAGAGACAGTGGACTGGTCCATATTTAAGAACTCAGCGACCAACTTAAATGAGTATGCCACCACCGTCACAGACTTCATCAACAAATGTGTGGACGACTGCGTGCCAAAGAAAGCAGTACGTGCGTTCCCCAACCGGAAACCATGGCTCAATCGCGAGATTGACTCCCTACTGAAGGACAGATCTGAGGCGTTCAAGGCAGACGACCCTGACCTATACAAGAAATCCAGGTACGACCTCCACAAAGCCATCCGGAATGCCAAAAGAGAATATCAAACCAAGCTAGAGTCACAGACAGACTCTCAGCAGTTGTGGCAAGGACTAAACAATATAACGGGCTACAAAGCGAAGCCGAACAGTATCTCTGGCAGCAGCGCACCACTCCCCGATGAACTCAATGCATTCTATGCTCGGTTCGAGCAGGTAACCAACAATCCGCTGGCGAGTGCCCCAGCAGCCCATAATTCACCCATACCCACCATCACAGCTTCTCACAGCTTCCGAAGTCAGATTGGCCTTCCTGAAAGTGAACCCTCGGAAGGCGACGGGCCCAGACGGGATCCCTGGTCGTGCACTCAGAGCCTGCGCGGACCAGCTGGCAGAGGTATTCACGGACATCTTTAACCTGTCCCTACTCCACTCCGAGCTCCCCACCTGCTTCAAGAAGACCACCATCATACCGGTACCAAAGAAGAACCAGGCAACGTGCCTCAATGACTACCGACCAGTGGCCCTGACTTCAGTCGTAATGAAGTGCTTCGAGAGGTTGATCATGAAGCGCATCACCTCCACACTCCCAGAACGCCTTGATCCACTGCAATTTGCATACCGCTGCAACCGGTCCACATCAGACACCATTTCCCTGGCCCTACACTCATCCCTAGAGCATCTCAAAAACAAGGACTCCTACATTAGGCTCCTATTTATTGACTACAGCTCCGCCTTCAACACCATAATCCCAGCCAAGCTCATATCAAAGCTCCAAAACCTAGGACTTGGCTCCCCACTCTGCAACTCGATCCTCGATTTTCTGACCAACAGACCACAATCAGTAAGAATGAACAACAACACCTCCTCCACAATAGTCCTCAACACCGGCGCCCCGCAAGGCTGCGTACTTAGCCCCCTACTCTACTCCCTGTACACACACGACTGCGTGGCAAAACTTGGTTCCAACTCCATCTACAAGTTTGCTCACGATACGACCATAGTGGGCCAGATCTCGAATAACGATGAGTCCGAATACAGGAGGGAGATAGAGAACCTAGTGGAGTGGTGTAGCGCCAACAATCTCTCCCTCAATGCCAGCAAAACTAAAGAGCTGGTAATTGACTTCAGGAAGCAAAGTACTGTACACACCCCTGTCAGCATCAACGGGGCCGAGGTGGAGATGGTTAGCAGTTTCAAATTCCTAGGGGTGCACATCTCCAAAAATCTGTCCTGGTCCACCCACGTCGACGCTACCACCAAGAAAGCACAACAGCGCCTATACTTCCTCAGGAAACTAAGGAAATTTGGCATGTCCACATTGACTCTTACCAACTTTTACAGATGCACCACAGAAAGCATCCTATCGGGCTGCATCACAGCCTGGTATGGCAACTGCTCGGCCCAGGACCGCAAGAAACTTCAGAGAGTCGTGAACACCACCCAGTCCATCACACGAACCTGCCTCCCATCCATTGACTCCATCTACACCTCCCGCTGCCTGGGGAAAGCAGGCAGCATAATCAAAGATCCCTCCCACCCGGCTTACTCACTCTTCCAACTTCTTCCATCGGGCAGGAGATACAGAAGTCTGAGAACACGCGCGAACAGACTCAAAAACAGCTTCTTCCCCACTGTCACCAGACTCCTAAATGACCCTCTTATGGACTGACCTCATTAACACTACACCCAGTATGCTTCATCTGATGCCAGTGCTTATGTAGTTACATTGTATATGTTGTGTTGCTCTATTATGTATTTTCTTTTATTCCCTTTTCTTCTCATGTACTTAATGATCTGTTGAGCTGCTCGCAGAAAAATACTTTTCACTGTACCTCGGTACACGTGGCAATAAACAAATCCCATCCAATCCAATCCAATGAACGCAGCTCCATTTCACTCCTATTCATAAAACATCACAAATAAAATAAAGTCGAGAGAATGGCAATCAATGGCTGCAATTGAAATTTCGCAACATCCATTAAAAATGATGAAGATTTTCAGATGCCAAGAATGTGCAACAAAATGTCTGAGACATTGAATCAGCAGTCTACTTTTTACCAAGACAAAATACCTATCTGTAAAATATTCAGCAAGGGAGTGTTATTTAACTATCATTCCAGGCAGTGGACTTCACTTGTGGAAAGTGTTTGACATCAATAGATCTAAATAGTTCAAAAATAGGAACCTTTAGAGGAAGTTCACCCTTCAGTTTATTCAGGAGATTAGAAAGTTTCTTCAGGAATCTGAGCAAAGCAAGTTCACTTCTGAAAAATCATCTACATTTTCCACAGCAAAAATTGAATATTTGACACTGCTCATCCTTTGTTGCGGGGTGTTTGTGGAGAGACAGAGAGGAGATAAAATCTCATCAATTGAATCATTCTTGGATTTAGTCACTGCCAAATGAGTCATGATGGCTACTTACGTGCTCCCCACCCAGCAAAATCCTTTTTAAACTAGAGGTGCCCTCTACCTTGGATCCTCAGTGGAAATCATGCATCTGTGACTCTTGCTGAGGACTGCAAAAGATCATGTCACCCCCCTTCCAACCCCACTCCATACTGCAATTTTCTACCACACAATCACTAAAGTGATTATAAACAAAAATCTGACTAAATTGTCAACTTCCTAACTCAAGTGTTTTGTTTGGGTCCGTGTCATCTTATTCCATGCCTTCACCCATCAGGCTTTCAAGAAACCTCGTATGGGCAATGCTGGCATACTGAATAATCATGATGGCCCACTTAGCACAAATTGACACTCATTTCAGTCGTATGCAGTTTTCTGCTCTGTCATGATATTCAAACACACACATCATGATGGACACACCAACAGGCAAATCAGAGCACACAACACCACAACCAATCACAGACAAGAACACCAACCACATAAAAAGCACGAGCACGACACCTGGTGGTCAGTAGGTCTGGGGACAAAGAAACAGAGAAGAGCTGTTACAACATCACAAGCCGGGAACCCCCACGTGCAGAGTGCAAAGACAAAACTGTACATAGTAAGTTTGAATAAAATAGCGTTGTACCATATACAACCGTGTTGGCTCATCTGTGTGTCAGAACACCCAACACCACATGGTACAGGAGTGGATCGATACCTGCCTACTAACCTGCCATTCTGAACATGGACCGCACCGACAAACCGCAGCCGTTGCAAGTCGCGGGGAACCTAGGTACCAATTGGAAGCTCTTCAGGCAGCGATTTGACCTGTACATCCGTGCCACCGAAAAACAGAGTGCCTCGGATGAAACGAAGATTGCAATGCTCCTCTTCTACGCAGGTCAGCACGCCACCGACGTCTTCAACTTACTGGTGTTCGAAGAAGGCGAAAACCAATCCAAATATGACACGGTCATCCTCAAACTGGACCAGCACTTTCAAGTTGAAGTAAATGAAAGTTTTGAAAGATACCTCTTTCAGCAACGCCTGCAAGGTAAGGAGGAGCTTTTTCAACCCTTCTTGACGCACCTCCGGATTCTAGCGCAGTCCTGCGGTTACGGCACCACCACAGAGTCCATGATCAGGGACCAGATTGTTTTTGGCGTTGCCTCTAGTGGCCTACGCCAGCAGCTTCTTAAAATAAAAAGCCTCACCTTAGCGTCTGCTGTGGAAGCCTGTGTCCTCCACGAAAATGCTACCTGCCGTTTTGCCCGATTTCAGGCGTCCGAGTTGGCACGGAGGGGGTCCCCAGCCGTCGAATCGGCAAGCCAGGCTGCCCACGACGTCGAACGCATCCAGGCCGTCGATTACTTCCTGACCCACGGCCCGGACGACAGCGGCCGCTTCCCGCGCTTTTCGCGGTCTCCCGCGCAGGTGCGCGCCAAAAATAACGGCCACAACGAGGGACGCACTGCGCAGGCACGCCCACCGCAAGATCGCACTGCGCATGCGCAGTGGCGCAACGAACGCCGTGACGTCATGACGTGCGGCAATTGTGGAGCTCTACATTTAAAAGGGCAATGTCCTGCAAAAAACCGACAGTGCCTCAGATGTGGCAAGATGGGCCACTACGCAGCCCACTGTCGTTCGGCTCAACCCATGGATCCGGCGCATCCTCGACAATCTCGCAGACAAGTCAGGACCGTCCAGCCCACGCATCAAGACTTCCAGTTAAGTGATGCAGATGACCAGGATGCCTTCCGCGTTTCCGTCATCGATGTCAACAAGGTCAATGCCATCAATCCAGCCGATGAGTGGTGTGCCACCCTGACGGTCAACCGATCGCGCGTCGCCTTCCGTCTGGACACCGGCGCATCCGCCAACCTGATTGCATATTCTGCAGTCCAGGCCATGAAGGTCAAACCACCCATCACGCCATCCCGGCTCAAGATGGTTGACTATAACGGGAACGTCATCCCGTCCATAGGATCTTGCCAGCTACAGGTAACTCACAAGATGCACACGGCCACACTCCCCTTCGAAGTTGTCGGCTCATCAAAGGACTCGTTACTGGGCGCACAGGCGTGTAAGGTCCTTCACCTGGTACAGCGCATTATGTCTCTCTCTCCAGATGAGATATCCGGCTTCCCGGATGCTGAGTTCCACGCAAATCTCCATTCCCTCCTTGCTCACAACCAGGAGGTTTTTGAAGGCATGGGGACATTGCCATACACGTACAAGATTCGACTCAGACCGGACGCCATCCCTGTCGTTCACGCACCTCGCAGGGTTCCTGCGCCACTCAAAGACCGCCTCAAGGTACAACTGCAGGTTCTTCAGGACCAAGACGGTCCTATCCAGGGTCACGGAGCCCACGCCATGGGTCAGCTCCATGGTCTGTGTAAAGAAGCCCTCTGGCGAGCTCCGTATATGTATAGATCCTAAAGATCTGAATAACAACATCATGCGGGAACACTATCCCATCCCGAAACGAGAGGACCTCACCAGCGAGATGGCGCGAGCCAAAATATTCACCAAATTGGATGCGTCCAAAGGATTTTGGCAGATCCAACTGGACCCGGCCAGCCGAAGACTATGCACATTCAACACCCCTTTTGGCAGATTCTGCTACAACCGGATGCCATTCGGCATCATTTCAGCATCTGAAGTTTTCCACCGCATTATGGAGCAGATGATGGAAGGCATCGAAGGGGTACGTGTATATGTGGACGATATCATCATTTGGTCCACCACTCCGCAGGAACACATGCATCGTCTACGACGTGTCTTCACCCGCATACGACAAAATGGCCTGCGTCTCAACCGTGCGAAGTGTGCCTTCGGCCAGACGGAGCTGAAATTCCTCGGGGACCACATCTCAAGGTCAGGGGTCCGTCCCGATGCAGACAAGGTTAGCGCCATCACAGCCATGCCACGACCGGCTGACAAGAAGGCTATCCTAATATTCCTGGGCATGGTCAACTTCCTTGGGAAGTTCATTCCCAACCTGGCTTCTCATACAACAAATATGCGCCATCTCGTAAAAAAATCGACAGAATTCAACTGGCACCAATCGCATCAGCGGGAATGGGAGGAGCTCAAGCACAAACTGGTCACGGCACCAGTGCTGGCCTTCTTTGACACGACTCGCCCTACAAGGATCTCAACAGACGCCAGCCAATCTGGTATTGGAGCGGTACTCCTGCAAAAAGACAGCACGTCGTCATGGGCCCCGGTTGCATATGCCTCACGAGCCATGACCCCTACCGAACAGCGCTACGCGCAAATCGAAAAAGAATGCCTGGGCTTGTTCACTGGACTGGACAAGTTCCACGACTATGTGTATGGCCTGCCACGATTTACGGTCGAAACTGACCACCGCCCCCTGGTCAACATCATTAACAAAGACCTGAACGACATGACTCCTCGCCTCCAGCGCATCTTACTTAAACTCAGGAGGTACGATTTCGAACTGATCTACACTCCGGGGAAGGATCTCATCGTGGCGGACACTCTTTCCCGAGCAGTGAGCACACCACCAGATGCGGAGGGGTTCGTGCGTCAAATTGAGGCACACGTAACTCTGACAGCAGCAAATCTGCCAGCTGATGATCCTAGTCTGGCCCACATACGCGCAGAGACGGCGACTGACCCCCTTCTGCAGCGAGTGATGCGCCACATGACGGAAGGGTGGCTCAAAGGGCAGTGCCCCCAGTTTTATAATGTGCGAGATGATCTTACCAACATAGACGGGGTCCTTATGAAATCAGACAGGATCGTTATTCCGCACAGCGTGCACCAGATGATTCTTCATCAACTACACGAAGGCCACTTGGGCGTCGAAAAATGCAGACGAAGGGCCCGGGAGGCGGTATATTGGCCGGGTATTAATGAAGACATAGCCAACATGGTGCTCAACTGCACAACCTGTCAGAGGTTTCAGCCGGCGCAACCTCCGGAAACACTTCTACCACACGAGATGGTGACGTCCCCCTGGGCGAAGGTGGGTGTTGACCTATTTCACGCGCTCGGCAGAGAATACATCGTTATTATAGACTACTTCTCAAACTACCCGGAAGTCATGCCTCTCCATGATCTGACGTCTTCCGCAGTCATTGGGGCCTGCAAGGAAACATTTGCTCGCTATGGCATTCCAAGGACTGTCATGTCAGACAATGGACCTTGCTTCGCCAGCCGTGAATGGTCGTCCTTTGCCGCAGCATATGGTTTCACTCATGTGACATCCAGCCCTCTACATCCACAATCGAACGGGAAGGCTGAAAAGGGTGTCCACATCGCCAAGCGGCTCCTGTGCAAGGCGGCTGCTGCCGGATCGGACTTTAACCTTGCCTTGCTGACCTATCGATCGGCCCCGCTATCCACGGGTCTCTCGCCAGCGCAGCTACTAATGGGTCGCTCCCTCAGGACGACGGTACCTTCCATCCTGGCACCAACAACAGACCATGAGACGGTTCTTCGGAACATGCAAATGCAGCGTGATCGCCAGAAAAGTCGGTACGACACACGAGCGACGGACCTGCCCCCCCTGTCCTCCGGAGACAAAGTACGCGTCCATCAACCGTATGGTGGCTGGTCAGCACCGGCCGAAGTCCTCCGACAAGTGGCTCCCCGCTCGTTCCTGGTTCGCATGCCGGATGGTTCCGTGCGTCGCCGCAATCGGCGCGCCCTTCGCCGACTTCCACGCTCACAGCCACACAGTACGCACACGCCAGATCCTCAACAGGCTTCCGAGGATGACTTTGTGGAGCTGCCGCACATCACGCCCTTTCCATCGCCACCCATGGCCATGCCTGCACAGCAGCCGGTGGTTCTTGATCCACCCTTGAGACGGTCAACCCGAACTCGTCGCAAGCCCATTAGACTGGACTTATAATACCGTTCATATGTTTAACAAGTTGCACAATTTTACATGATAACCTGTTGTTGTTTATCGTTCCAGATGTCGTCTGACTGGACAACTGTTCAAGTTTTTTTTCTTCTTCTCTCGTTCGCATTTATGTTGTTATGGTACAACTTGGTTCATGTGACGCACCCGACATCGCCCCATGTACATAGTTCCGTCATATGCACATGCTGCACACGACACACACACACACTCTTAGATGCACTCACGACACGATCATATTTATTACCACGTAGGCACATATCTTTGCAAAAAGGGGGGATGTCATGATATTCAAACACACACACATCATGATGGACACACCAACAGGCAAATCAGAGCACACAACACCACAACCAATCACAGACAAGAACACCAACCACATAAAAAGCACGAGCACGACACCTGGTGGTCAGTAGGTCTGGGGACAAAGAAACAGAGAAGAGCTGTTACAACATCACAAGCAGGGAACCCCCACGTGCAGAGTGCAAAGACAAAACTGTACATAGTAAGTTTGAATAAAATAGCGTTGTACCATATACAACCGTGTTGGCTCATCTGTGTGTCAGAACACCCAACACCACATGCTCTATGGACATTGGTGTCTCACAGCTTTTGGAAAGAAAATGTGATTACTTTTCCTTCATGTTGCTCCCCATGACATTCAAATGAGAAGTTGACAAAGTGCAGTTTTTAAACAAAGATGAATTCAAGGTTTTAGTGGAATCAGAGGGGTGCATGCAGATGCAATTAAAACCTCATCCAGAAATCAGACCCTTATTTTTAATGCAGCAATATATAAAAGAAATGCTAAATTGCAGAACATGTGGCAATTTGGGGAGCAAAGAAGAATTGGTTAGAACAATTTTCTTTCTAATTGTGGTTTTACAAAAAAAATATGGCAACAGGAAGAACAGTTTGAGGTATTAAACAAGTGACAATATACACACTGCACATTAATGTTCATGGTATTGTGAAGGAACTAACTAAATAGCTCTGAATATAGATGTAAGCTTTGCATCAGAGAAAAAGTACATTAAACATGCAAAGCTGATGTTGTGAAGTTGATTCAATTTCCAAAATTCATCGAGGAAAGGAAATTTCAGAAATGTAAAATTTTAAGTGATATCAATTCAAACCGTATTTTTGCATTTAAACTAACATTCATTGCAAATTTGCCTTCTCTGCCCATTACAAAGCACAAATAATCTTGCTTACCATGAAATTCAGGAGGAAGGGTTTCCTTACCATGTCATTTGAAATAATGTCTTATTTGTAAAAAATAGCAAAGGAATTTAGAACACCAATTTATCCGATTTTAAATGCCCTCATGGAGCATGACGGTTAGGTTATTACATGATAAAGGTAAAGGTAAGATCGCCATAGTCCCAGATGACCATAGGTTGCTTTCCCCTTTGAGGGGGGGGGGGGGGGGGGGGGGAGAGAAGAGTTGACGGGTGATGATTTAACCTGAGAATCACTACACCTCAGGCAAGGAGCAAGGTTGAGAAGGAAGGGCCTTCATTACATGATAACAAAATATGTGAATAATGAAAATGGCAGTCGAGGAGGAAGAATATATGATTCCTATCAATGAGGACTTTGGATAGAAAAATATGGAACTTTTAATATCAGTACAATGACAAACGATAAAATTTCCTATTTCAGACTCATTTCTTCTACCTTGTTGTAATCTTAACTGTAAAAGCTTCCAATCAGACATGTAGGTCTTAAATTAAAAATAAAGATGCTAAACAACATACTTCCAGAATTTTAATATTTTCTGAACCATTCATATCTATTAAAGTTATTGTCTTTGAAGTCTGACTGAATTTAATTCTCGAAAAACATAATTTAGAATGAAGTTTTCACTGCGAGGACAGAAATTCATTATTTCTTGAATGCTCGTGGTAAAATGTTGATGGATGTTCTCAATTTTGAATCTAATTAAATATAATGTTCTGCAGAATCAGATGACACATTCTTGGATTGTGTCATTATTTCAATCATCTTGGTTTCAGAGCATTACTTAAGTGGTACATCACCAATTGTCCCACCCAGATCTAATTAGCCCAACAGCAATTTCAGTAATTGGGCTTTGTGTTAATACTGTAAGAGATTTCTGCATTGAACATTTTCTTTCCTTGGTTATTCTTTCACCTTTCATACTGCTGTTACACTGCCCACACTAATGCAGTACTATCTTACAAGATACACTGCCCACTCAAGGGAAGTTGTGCACTAATGCATGCATTGATCATGCTCGGCATGAACTGGTGGACAATGTTGAATCCAGAGTTCAGTTTGACCTAATAGTAAAACCTGAATCAACGCAGATATATGGGAATGTTTTGCAGCTGGCCTTCAGAATTTTTATTCTACACACATTCAACTGATAGAATGACAGACTCTGACAGCAAAAAAGGTCCTACAATAAACGGTGTTAGTTGAGGCATCCGGAATCAAAATTTCAGGGAACAATTCACAGCACAAAGATTCTTTTTCAAGAAACTACAAATGCTCTCTATGTATTGCTTCACAATAAGTGATTAGCTCCTATTCACTGTCATGAAGGAATCTGACATTAGCATTGGATGTAATATTTCTCTTGTGATCTAATTTCATCATGAGTGCTCTGCATTTAACATTACAGCACTCATTAATTAGCATGCAAGCACAGTGGAAAACAACATGTTTAAGTGACCTAACTACCTGAACAGCTTTTCTAGTTATAATTCTATTTGTGCTTTCCAAATTTTTGCTGATATCCACTTATTTGTAACATAGGCATGATTGACCTTCCTCAGCACGAACTCCGTAAACGAAGCCCAGCTTTCATCAACCTCCCTCTGCTGACAACCAGAATCAATTATATTTATGCTTCATCTTATTCTAAGTTAAATTGGAAAGGCTGTAAAAGTATTCAAAAAACAATTGCCCAGATTTTGCTCAGTGATGCTGGAACAGATGTTGTCTTTCACCTTACTTACCGATCCACAGACATATCACAAATTGTCATCGGAAACTTGCAGTCATCCAGTGTTTTTCAGTTTGGCGCCCTGTACAGGGAATCTGTGGCATCTGTTCAACCAGGGTGAAGTGTTACAATCCTAGTTGATATTATGGGATGGGAAGGTCCGAGAATGCAACTCTGGCTCAAAAGACCATGGGCAGGATTCTCCGTCCCACGAGACCCACTTTCTGGCACAGCGCACCCCTACTGGCAGCAGGATCTTCCATCCCAGCAGCCGGCCAATGGGGTTTCTCATTATGGCCACCCCGACACCATCGGGAAATCCCTGGGAGTGAGTGCGCTGCCAGCGAAGCAAAGGGTTCCACTAACGGAGAATCCCGCCCCATAACTTTGACTTTTGTTAAATAAAAAGTGGATGAAGAGTCAAGGGACTGCTAATTAATTTTAACAAGAAAAAAAAACATTTATTAAACATGAAAAATGGGTTAATGACTTAAAAGTTCCTTTTAAGCATACAAGTTTTACAAATGGAAAATCGTTTGGGATTCCTCGTCCGGTATCCTAATACAAGTTGGGGTCTGATCCAGATCCTAATAATGGGGAGTGAATGGACAAAGATGTGGCGAATGGTGTATAATGTGGGAAAAAGTGAAATTATACATTATCCATTTCCCATCACCTGCTTAGCAAGGGCTAGATACAATCCCCCATAATTTATCTACTCTCCAGGAAATCTCCAGCAATCAAAACAATATTCCATAGCCATCTCGCTGTAAATAAGTAAATAGTTAAAATCAATCATTACCTCACATTTTATGACTCCTTAATTACAGCTTCAGTTGACACACTGCCTCTATGTATTTTAAACCAGGGTTTTTAATAAGATTACTGCCCCAAAGAATAAAAAAGCATATTATTTAAATGGGGAGATTGCAGAGCTGAGGAGGGATCTGGATGTGCCAGTACACTATGTAGGGCAGGTACAGCAATTAATCATAGATTAATTAATCAGTGCAGAAGGAGGCCATGAGGCCCATTGTGTCTGCACCGACCCTTCGAAAGACCTATCCTACGTAGGGCCAATTCTCCCACCATATTCCTGGCACCCCACCCCAAAAGGGCAATTTTGCAAGGTCATTTCCCCTAACCTGCACATCTTTGGACTGTGGGAGGAAACCCACACAGACATGGGGAGAATGTGCAAACCTCACAGTCACCGGAGGTCAAAATCGAACCTGGGTCCCTGGTGCTGTGAGGCAGTCAGGCTAACCACAGTGCCACTGTGCCGCCTAGCAGGATTTGTTGCATGGGGAATGGAATTAAAAAGTAGGGAGGTTGTGCTTCAGTTGTACAAGGCACTAGTGAGACCACATCTAGAGGACTGTGCATGGTATTTGTCATTTCGTTTTAAGGAAGGATGTAAAAGCAGCTTAGAGAAGGTTTACCAGACTAACACATCAAATGGATAGGTTGACTTGGGAAGAAAGGTTGGACAAACTAAGTTTCCATTCACAAAAACATTAGAGAATAAGAGGTAACTTGATTGAAACATACAAAATCTGGAAGGGTCTTGACCGGATGTTTCTCCTTGGTGGTGAATCTGATACTAGGGGTCACTGTTTAAAAATGCCTTATAGGCATTATGTTTTCACTCAGAAGGTTCTGAGCCTTTGGAGTTCTCTTCCCCAAAAAGCAGTGAAAGCAGAGTCTTTGAATAGTTTTAAGAAAGAGATGGTAAGCAATGCGGTGAAAGGTTATCGCGAGTAGGCGGGATGCAGGTTAGCGGTTATCAGGTCAAGGGACTAAATGGTCTACTTCTGCTCCCTGTTTGTATGCATGTTTGTAAGGAGTGTTGGAAAAAGGAATAGGTTATGCTGATAAGGTTTAGAAAGCAGGTGAGAGGAGGCAAGTGAGACGAGGCTGATGTGGAATATAAATACTGGCACGGAGCAGATGGGCCAAAAGTCCATTTTGGGTGATGTAGATTCTATGTATTTCTACTTAATATTTAACCAAAATTATTGAATGCATTCTCTCCACCATATTATAGCAAAGCAGTTGATGCACACACTTCTTTCACACCCCAACTAAATGCAATAGATTAAGTCACTTTCTAGTTTATACCCTCCAATCATTTTCAAAGATGAATTGGAAATGGTGGTCTGTTCATCGATACAAGTTAAAAAGTTCTCATTTTAGTGGTTGCAGATTGGCATGAAAAGTATTTTATCATCTTAAACTTAGCAATCGCTTTTTACAACGGCATGGTGACACAGTGGTCAGCACTGCTGCCTCACAGCGCCAGGGACCAGGGTTCAATTCCGACCTGTAGTGACTGTGTGGAGTTTGCATGTTCTCCCAGTGTCTGTGTGGGTTTCCTCCATGTGTTCGGTTTCCTCCCACAATCCAAAGATGTGCAGGTTAGGTAGGGGAGTGAGCCTGGGTGGGGTGCTCTTCCGGAGGGTCGGTGCAGACCCGATGGGCAGAATGGTCTCCTTCTACACTGTAGGAATTATACGGTTCTAACTGGCTGCCATCTTCAACAAAGTTGTTAAGCTTTCCAGATAAAACTGCTTAGATAATCAGATTCACCAAATTCTACAAACTGTGATGAGATTGCATGATGGGGTTTCTTTTTGGATGGGTTAACATGCTAGTTTTGTATATTCCAGTATTACTGATGATACGATATATCTTTCGTGACTGCAGTTAGACAAATATTTTCCAACACTTCCTCCAAACGCTCACTGCAAACCATAAATTTCTTTAAGTCGATCTTTATCATGCATTTTAAGTGAGAAACAATTTCTTTCTTACAGAAAGATTTCCATATACAGTACTTCCAACGAATTTCGAAAATGTGAACATGTATCAAACTACGTCTCATGGTGCTCCTCACGGAGAGAATGAAACATGCAGTATCATTTCTACTGAACAGTGGTCCCTCTATTATGGAAGTCCAGCCAACCTATTAAATATATCACCAACAACTCCGCAGGTCTGACAGCATCTGTGGAGAGAAAAGGGAGCTAACATTTTGAGTCTGGATGACTCTGTCAAAGCTAGAGTCATCCAGACTCGAAACGTTACCTCCCTTTTCTCTCCACAGATGCCATCAGACCTGCTGAGGTTGTCCAGTATTTTCTGCTTTTGTTTCAGATTCCAGCATCCGCAGTAATTTGCTTTTATCTACTAAATATATCAGTTGACTGATCTGGGGTAAACATATACACAGTTCAGAACAAAGATACAGGCGCCGCATGTTAACATTTCATATATTTGTTTAATATTCAAATGTAAAAACAGATAAAGCACTTAAGGAATACAAGGAAAGTAAAAAAGAGCTCAAGCAGGGAGTTAGGAGGGCAAAAAGGGGTCTCGAATAGTGTTTGGCAGACAGAATTAAGGAGAATCCCAAGGCATTTTATACGTACATTAGAAACAAGAGGGTAGCTAGAGAAAGAGTTGGCCCACTCAAGGACAAAGGAGGGAAATTATGTACAGAAGTAGGTGAGGTCTTAATGAATATATTTTGCATCGGTATTCACAAAGGAGAGGGACATGTTGATTGGTGGTGTCTCAGAGGGATGTGTAAACACTTTAGAACAGGTCGTTATTACGAGGGAGGAAGTATTAGGTGTGTTAAAAAGCATTAAGGTAGACAAATCCCCAGGGCCAGAAGGCATCAATCACAGATTACGGAGGGAGGCAAGAGATGAAATCGCTGGGCCTCTGATCCTTGTATCCTCATTGGCCACAGGGGAGATCGCAGAGGATTGGAGGATAGCCAAAGTTGTTATTTAAGAAGGGTTGCAAGGATAATCCAGGTAATTATATGCCAGTGAGCTTAACATCAGTGATAGTGAAATTGTTGGAATTGATTCTCAGAGATAGGATCTATGCACATTTGGAAGTGAATGGTCTTATTAGCGACAAACAGCATAGTTTTGTGCGAGGGAGGTCCCACTAATTTGATTGAATTTTTTGAGGTGACGACAAAAATGATTGACGAAGGAAGGGCTGTGGATGTTGTCTACATGCACTTTAGTAAAGCTTTGATAAGGTCCTTCATGGCAGGATGGTGCAAAAGATTAGATCACATGGGGTCAGGGGTGAACTAGCTGGATGGATCCAGAACTGGCTTGGCCATAGAAGACAGAAGGTAGCAGTGGAAGGACGTTTTTCCGAATGGAGGTCTGTAACTAGTGAGCCGGAGGCTGAGGGGCCACCTGATAGAAGTTTATAAAATTATTAGGGGTATAGATATGGTGAACAGTTGGAGGTTTTTCCCAAGGGCAGAAATGACAATTACATGGGGGCACAGGTTCAAGGTGAGGGGGGAAAGGTTCAGTGGAGACGTGTAGGGTAATTTTTTTTAAACACAGAGGGTGGTGGTGGCCTGGAATGCACTGTCAAGTGAAGTGGTTGAGGCAGATACGTTAGCGACCTTTAAGGCTTATCTGGACAGACACATGAACAGACGGGATATAGAAGGATACAGGCGGTTGGTCTGGATAGGATACGTGATCGGCGGAGGCTTGGGGGGCCGAAGAGCTTGTGCTATATTGTTCTTTATTCTTTGAGGAACATTCACTCCATTATGAAACAATGCACTTGAGACTAGAGTATGAACTGATTTTTCCAAATTCACAAATGACATTGGAAATTGCATTCCTCATAATTGTATATTCGATAAGCTCCAAAGAAAATGCTATTTTTCTCTATTTAACACATTTCTGCTGAAGCTGCTGCAAGCTTAAGTCTGCAAAATGGTAGCATTACATCTGAAGTCACAATTATTTCTGGATGTGCTGCAATCTGATCAAGAACATGATCACAACATATTTTATTCCACAGAAATTTAGATTACATTTATTGTGGCAGATTTCCTAATGCCTCAGTGCCCTGTGCGCATTGTAACTCACTGTGAGTTCATGTCCATCTTTTTCCAGCATAGAGGCCTTAATCGCAGTTCTGTTGTTAGTGGGAGGCACTGATCAAAAGACCATGCTCCTTCTCCACGGGGAGGGAAGGGAAAAATAAGCAAATTATCCAAAGCTGATCTCTAATGTCCACCCCCTAGCAGCCAGCTCATCACCAGCACGGGCAGGGAACAAAGGACTAAAATGTATTTTAAATAAGTGGGGGTGTAACAATATTCCTTTGATAGTTATGGAGCTATTAATTCATACTATATACTTAGTAAAAGAACTGAGGTTCTAGCACATGCTACTTTTCAGAAGACCAGTTTGAGAAAGTGCTACTAAGCTCTGCTTATATATTTTTTCCAACTTCGATACCATTACCGCGGTAGCAGAGGTCCACAGAACACAATCAGCCTCACCTCAACTGTAAATTCTTCACATTTCTTCCTGTGTCAAAACAGATGTGTTTAAGCATTACATAACACTGATCCATTGAGACACCATGCAACATTACAACTTGAATTCTAAAGATAAATACAGACAAGGTAGACCAATCAGCCCATCAGAGCTCACCAAAACAAAAAGCTACAGTACTCCAATACACATTCCAATTGGATTTTAAATAGAATTTCATAGAATTTACAGTGCAGAAGGAGGCCATTCGGCCCATCGAGTCTGCACCAGCTCTTGGAAAGAGCACCCTACCCAAGGTCAACACCGCCACCTGATCCCCATAACCCAGTAACCCCACCCAACACTAAGGGCAATTTTGGACACTAAGGGCAATTTATCATGGCCAATCCACCTAACCTGCACATCTTTGGACTGTGGGAGGAAACCGGAGCACCCGGAGGAAACCCACGCACACACGGGGAGGATGTGCAGACTCCGCACAGACAGTGACCCAAGCTGGAATCGAACCTAGGACCCTGGAGCTGTGAAGCAATTGTGCTATCCACAAGGCTACCGTGCTGCCCTGAATGATTAAAGCTCCGACATCCATTAACCACATTGGAAGTCCATTACAAGCGTTGATTATTCCAAGAATAATTAGTACTAAATGCACCCTGCACCCAGGAGAGAGAGGCAAAAATAGACATTGGACCACTGGAAAATGTGTCTGGAGAAGTAATAATAGGAATAAAAGAAATGGCAGAGGAACTGAATAGTTACTTTCCATCGGTCTTCAAGGTGGAAGACGCCAGTGGGATGCTAGAGCTCCAGGAAAAGCAGGGACAGAGGTGAGTGCAGTGACCACCACTAAGGAGAAGGTTCTGGGGAAACTGAAAGGTCTGAAGGTGGATAAATCACCTGGACCGGATGGAGTACATCCCAGGGTTCCAAAAGATATAGCTGAGGAGATTGTGGAGGCATTGGTGGTGATCTTTCAGGAATCAGTGGAAGCAGGAAGGGTCTCAGAGGACTGGAAAGTGGCTAATATAACACTGCTGTTTAAGAAGGGAGGGAGGCAGAAGATGGGAAATTATAAGTCGGTTAGCCTGACTTTGGTCACTGGTAAGATTTGAGAGTCCATTATTAAAGATGAGATTGCGGAGTACTTGGAAGTGCATGATAAAATAGGACTGAGTCAACAGGGCTTCGTCAAGGGGAGGTCATGTTTGACAAATCTGTTAAGAGTTCTTTGAGGAAGTAATAAGGAAATTAGACAAAGGAGAACCAGCGGACGAGATTTATTTAGATTTCCAGAAGGCCTTTGACAAGGTGCCCCATAGGAGACTGTTAAATAAGTTAAGAGTCCATGGTGTTAAGAGTAAGATCCTGGCATGAATAGAGGATTGGCTGACCGGCAGAAGGCAGAGAGTGGGGATAAAGGGGTCTTTTTTCAGGACGGCAGCCGGTGACTAGTAGTGTGCCTCATGGGTTGGTGCTGGGACCACAACTTTTCACAATATACATTAATGATCTGGAATCAGGAACTGAAGGCACTGTTGCTAAGTTTGCAGATGATACAAAGATCGGTAGAGGCAAAGGTAGTATTGAGGAAGTAGGTGGGCTGCAGAAGGACTTGGACAGGCTAGGAGAGTGGGAAAAAAAGTGGCAGATGGAATACAATGCTGAAAGGTGTGAGGTTATGCACTTTGGAAGGAGAAATGAAGGCATAGACTATTTTCCAAATGGGAAAATCGGAAGCACAAAGGGACTTGGGAGTCCTTGTTCATGATTCTCTTAAGTTAATGTGCAGCTTCAATTGGCAGTTGGAAGGCAAATGCAAAGTTAGCATTCATGTCGAGTGGGCTAGAATACAAGACCAGGGATGTACTTCTGAGGCGATATAAGGCTCTGGTCAGGCCCCATTTGGAGTATTGTGAGCAGTTTTGGGCCCCGTATCCAAGGAAGGATGTGCTGGCCTTGGAAAGGGTCCAGGGGAGGTTCACAAGATTGATCCCTGGAATGAAGAGCTTGTTGTATGATGAACGGTCGAGGACTCTGGGTCTGTACTCTTTGGAGTTTAGAAGGATGAGGGAGGATCTTATTGAAACTTACAGGATACTGCGAGGCCTGGATAGAGTGGATGTGGAGAGGATGTTTCCACTTGTAGGAAAAACTAGAAGCAGAGGACACAATCTCAGACTAAAGGGACGATCCTTGAAAACAGAGATGAGGAGGAATTTCTTCAGCCAGAGGGTGGTTAATCTGTGCCGCAGAAAGCTGTGGAGGCCAAATCACAGTGTCTTTAAGACGGAGATAAGATAGGTTCTTGATTAATAAGGGGATCAGGGGTTATCGGGAGAAGGCAGGAGAATGGGGGTGGGAAACATATCAGCCATGATTCAATGGCGGAGCAGACTCAATGGGGCGAGTGGCCTAATTCTGCTCCTATGTCTTATGCTCTTAAATCCCTTCACTCACCTCTTTTTGTAATGCACAAGTTTAAGATTCTCAAATCTACATTTATAGCTCTTCCCTGTCGCTCCCCTGCAATGTCACCAGGACTGCAATGTTTCTCTTCACTTGGAGCTAATTAACCAAATCTGAACACAATGTCCAAGGTACAGTGCGCCAAGAGTTTTTTTATGCATTCCGAATTGCCAGGATTGCATTATGTTGAAATTATAATCAAAAAATTAAGAACTTTTGATGCTGTTGCCGAGAGGAACATATGTGGTCATCGAACCCTATCGACATGCAAAAACCAGGCAAAATATATGCAAACATCCTGCAAAATATATGCAAACATCCTGCTGCAAATCCACTCCAGCACATTACTGACAAAAATGTAGATCTAGCCTTTTGCACAGAGGCTACGAAAATAAGCATCAGATTTTGACGAGCATAACCTGAAAGCAATACAAACCATCAATGTTTGGTTAAAACTGCTGTAAATTGGTGAAACACAATTTTACAAAACAAAGCAAAAATACCCATGTCAAAGTTACAGCAAAGAAATTCCAGGCACAACTGTGGATAAAATTTACTTCTCGTCTTTCATATTTCAGTCTGTAGTTGGTTTTGTTAATTGCTACCCGACAGCATTGACATGTTCAGTGCTGAAGTTACAAACACCCCTCGACCTTCATCATTCACTTTTAGCCAATTCTGCACACCGAGAGCTCTATGTCTATTGTTTCTTTCCATGCTATAGCATCTAGTTTATATTAAATTTAATTTGTCTCTGCACAAAGGAGAACCCTCAAAGGGATGTTGAAGAGTTAACAAACAGATACAGAATTGCTGACCTATACAAAGCTGAAAAACCATCCTTGATAAAGGCTCATGACTCAGACATTGCTTCAGGGTGATCGAATACGATAAATTCATTGTCACTAATATTGGACTTCTGGATTTTTATTCATGTTTTGCTAACACATTCCACAATTCAGTTGTTCTTCTCTGAGAATGATATCCAGCGGTTCTTAATTCCCCATGTTCTGTGGAGGCTTTAGAGAGGGTGCAGAAGAGATTTACCAGAATGTTGCCTGGTATGGAGGGCATTAGCTATGAGGAGCGGTTGAATAAACTCGGTTTGTTCTCACTGGAACGACGGAGGTTGAGGGGCAGCCTGATAGAGGTCTACTACATTATGAGGGGCATAGACAGAGTGGATAGTCAGAGGCTTTTCCCCAGGGTAGAGGGGTCAATTACTAGGGGGCATAGGTTTAAGGTGAGAGGGGCAAGGTTTAGAGTAGATGTACGAGGCAAGTTTTTTTACACAGAGGGTAGTGGGTGCCTGGAACTCGCTACCGGAGGTGGTGATGGAAGCAGGGACGATAGTGACATTTAAGGGGCATCTTGACAAATACATGAATAGGATGGGAATAGAGGGATATGGACCCAGGAAGTGTAGAAGATTGTAGTTTAGTCGGGCAGCATGGTCGGCACGGGCTTGGAGGGCCGAAGGGCCTGTTCCTGTGCTGTACATTTCTTTGTTCTTTGTTCTTGAATGTAGAAATAAAAAACTAAGCATAGGTTTCTGACAATCTGCAATGGATCTCACGAACAGTCTGTGGGATTATTTCACCTCCATTATGCTTCCTTCATAATGAACTCTGTTTCTGGGTGGGACACAACTTCTCCATGAACATCATACCAATAGGAATTGGAAAGTCAGTGCTACTGCTTTGTGAGGTGTATGTATTGAGCTGTTTTACAGATATTCGGTCTTATAATAGTCAAATATTTCACAGCATTTCCCAATCTGTAATTTAAAATTGCAAAAGATTTCATGTTATTTGCATTGATTAATTCTTATAGCAAGTCAAATTCTAACAGGATATTAGGACTATGATATCTTATAATTTGGCAAGGGTCATGAGTCATGAGTTTAGCACAAAACCAATGCAACAAGCAAGTATTCCAACTGCCTTTTTCTCTGTCCCAGTCTAAAGAGCCCTGGACTCACTCAGTTCATGGACTGCTGTGCTTTAAGAGTGCACAGATCACTGACGTACGTGTCGATATCAACACAGCGCAGGCAGTTTGAATCATGCAGCGTTTAAAGCAAACACAAAACTGTGCTTGAAACAGAACAGGTGGAATTAGTGTGACTATGCTGCTCCTTTACCGGTTTTAATCTAAATCTGTTTGCATGCTCCTGGCTGCTTCTCTAAAATCAATACCTTCAAACCCCCTCAGTTTAATATCATTTGCAAGCATGTCCATCTTGCATTAACATTGCAAGTCTAGGTCATTGCAGTAAATTGGAAACAGTGGGGATCCTCGCACAAAATCTACTGCAGTCAATAGTTTCTTTGCACCCCATCCCAACCAACCACCCCATACCGGTTACACCTTCCTTTCATTATTTTGACATTATTTTGAACTGTCCTGCTTTTCGCTTTTGTGCAACGCATTGTATAATAATAATTTTTATTGTCACAAGTAGGCTTACATTAAGTTACTGTGAAAAGCCTCAAGTTACCACATTACGGCGCCTGTTCGGGTACACGGAGGGAGAATTCAGTATGTCCAATTCACCTAACAGCATGTTTTTCGGGACTTGTGGGAAGAATTCAGAGCACGTGGAGGAACCCCACACAGACACGGGGAGAATGTGCAGTCTCCGCACAGACAGTGACCCAAGCCGGGAATCGAACCTAGGACCCTGGCGCTGTGAAGCCATAGTGCTAACCAATGTGCTCCCATGCTGCCCACAGCTATGAGCAGCTGTTGAAGACCTTGACATTCTGAAGCTTAAATACAATAAGTCATCAGGCTTATTACAGCTAGCGCTCAAAAATAACTGTAAAAACATAGCAAAATTGCATGGATTCACATCGGAGCACCCCACCCACAACTCTGCTGAGTTCTAATCCTTAATTTGCCAGTTTAGATTATCAGTACAGCATCAGGCACCTGGATGTAGGATTGGACTCCAGAAAGGACATAAAGGTGCCAAATAATCTGGTTCAGCATGACTGGGGCGAGGTTTTGAAATTTGTGGCCAAAATACTAAATTTACAGTGGGGGAAGAAATTCACAGTTTGTCTTCCCAATAAGTAACTGACCAATATTATTTTTCATCCAAGGCAGATGTCAGGATAGTAGGCAAACACAGGGCACAGTGGAACAGGGCAAGAGGGGTAGTGGTAGACTCCTTGGTATTCAAGTATGTCCATGCTGTAAGTGACTTGATTGTCTCTGTGGGTCTTCTCATGGATGTTCAGAGAGCTGGCAGATCAGGTCATTCCTTTGTTGGTGCTTGGCGGAACCTTTACAGCTGCACCACCTCTGGCCATTCTTTGGGCATGTTGGGTGTTTCAAATTTGATGTTGATGGTCCTCAAAACATGCTGAACCAAATTTCAGTGCTTGCCTCTCGGTGGGCCATTGAGTTGCAGTGCATTCTCATGAGAGATGGTCTGCAATGCAGAAGTTTAAACCCCTTGTTGAGTGTGTCCTTGTATTATTCGAACTGACCACCTTGATGTCTATTGCTAGGAGACAGTTCTTCATAGAAGGCTACTTAAAGATTCTGTAGACATCAATGTGGGACACCATGGCTACTGAACAATGGAATATTCCAAGACCTAGTTTATATTAAATTTAATTAGTCTCTGCATGCTGTTAAGCCCAGCACAGTGAAGGACCTCACTGTTTGTGATTTTTTTTGTCCTGCGCTGAAGGCTTCAGGTGATTTGATGGAAGCATTCCAGAGATTTGACATTGTGCCTGTAGTGGACCCAGTATTCTGTGCCATACAGCAGAGTGTAGGAATAACATCCTGATAAGAGTTGGATTTTTGTCTCGAGTTTAATGCCATGCTGTTTCCAGGCATGGCCAACGAGTGAGCCGTAGACAGTACTTGCTTTCGGAATGCATGTGAGTACTACTCTTCATCAATAGTAGCAGCCCGAGAAGACACACTGCCACGGTATGAGAAATCTTCTGCAATCCTTTGTCTCGTGCAGTCAATCGTTATATCTGGTGCATTATACCACAAGAATAAAAGAACACAAGAAAATAGGAGGAGCAGCCCATATGGTTGGTTGAGTCTGTTCCGCCATCAATGCATTCATGGCTGATCTTGGGCTCCAACTCCACTTTCCCACTTGCACCCAGTATCTCTTGATTCACTAAGACATCAAAAATCTGTCCATCCCAACCTTAAGTTCAGCCAACAATGGAACATCCACAACCCGTTGGAGTAGCGAATTCCAAAGATTCACAGCCCTTCGAGTGACGAAATTTCTCATTTCAGTCCAAAATGACAAATGACCAGCTCCGTACCCTGCGACCTTGCCCCAGTGTTTTAGATTCCCTGACCCGTGAAAACAATCTCTCCATAGCTCTTCTCATTAAGCCCCTTTCAGAATAATGTAAATTTTGATGAGATGGCCTCTCATTCTTCTAAACTCCAAGAACACAGGGCCAACCTGCGTTTTCTCAACCTTTCATCACTGGTCCCTGGGATGAACCAGTTGTTCTATCTCGTCAACCTTCACTGAACAGTGAAAGAATATACTTGCTTAAATGTGAAAACCAAAACTGTACAGCGTATTCCAGGTGTGGTCTCATCGAAGCCCTGTACAACAGTCAGAAGATTTGCTTCTTCTTGTACCTCAAGCCTCTTGCAATAAGTGCCAGTTTGATTCTGGCGGTTACCTGAAGAATTACAATAAAGAGACGGAAAAGTTGGAAACCCACAATATATTCTTCCTTTAAATTACTGCTCACCACAAAGAAACTGAACATCTTTCACCAGGATGTGTCTGGTGTTGGCTGAAACAGAACACCAGGCTTGGAGACACAGATTTAGCGGCCAAGGTTTTTGGCAAAACTCCAGAATTTGCTCGCCATAATCTGGATATCTTCCTTCGTGTGGAAAGCTAGGACATAGTCATTTACAGAAGCTCTCTGAACATTGCCTCTATATTTTCTGAAGGAATGCAGTCTGGCGAGATTGAAGAACTTCCCTGAATGGAACCGAATGTTGATGCCTTCAGGCATATTTCTGGTAGTTTCCTTAAGCATTACAATCATGACAACAAAGAGGTTGAACAGTTGGGACCCATGGGGCAGCCTCGCTTTATATCACTGGTTATTGCAAAGGAATCAGACATCTTGTCACAGGCAGAAACACATCCAATCATGCAATCATTCTGTAGGTGCAGGACTTTGACAAACTTTATTGGCATCCTAGCTTGGAGAGGCAGCGCAATAGAAGAGTTTGACTCACAATGTCGAAAACTTTAGTTAGGTCTATGAGCGGCATGTCTAGATTTTGATGTTGCTCTCTGCACTTTTCTTAGTCGTTTTGCTGCAAACACCTTTTCAGCAGTCCCATGGCTAGCCCTAAACCACATTGCAATTCTGGGAGGATATCATCGAAGAGGCTGTCTGTTACACAGTTTAATAGGATCCTTGAGAGACCTTTCCTGTGAATGAGGGAGTTGTTGCAGATATTTTTTTGATTCTTTCGGCTTTCAGCTGATGACTATGTTATCATCCGTGAAATCGCATGGAACTTTATCCATGTTCCCAGATACTCTTGAAGATGACTATAAATTTGATTACACATTCAAATCTGCTGGAATGCCATCAAGGCCAAGGGCTTTTCCTATTTGATTGATTTGATTTCCTTTATCACCCCTTCAGTGGATGGAGTAAAATAAAAGCTTTCTTCCTCAGAAAACTGCTCAATTTGATGCAGAGAATCTGCAAAGTTTGGGAGACTCTATTGAGGAGTTCAACCATCTTTCCATTACAATGAGGTAGTGGAGACAGGGAGATCGGTGTCATCAGTATAAATGCGGATCCTATTATACCGCCAAGAGACAACATGTAAAGAGGAGGCGGGAAACAAGGTTTAATTTTGAGGATTCCAGAAATAACAGGGCAGAGTAGGAAAAGATGCCATTGCTGGAGCTGTGCCCAATAATTGTAAAGGGGTGTTGAATGAATTGAAGGTTGTCCCACTGAACTGCACAGTGGAGAGACTATGAAGAAAGATGATTGTTAACTAGGGAGCTGCAAGGAAGCTGGGCAAGGATCTTGGCGGTGACAACACATTTAGAGTTGGGAACAAATAATGGTTAGAAAAGGGGTTGAAAGTTGAGTAGTGATGAGGGGTTCTGACATTAACTTCAAAAGTGAAAGCTCCGAAGAAAGAAAGTGGGAACTTTTTGTAACATCAGCTAGCACGAAAGAAACTAGGTTGAAATCAGAAAGCGCTGGAAAACTCAGGTCTGGCAGTACCAAGCAGGTGGAAACAATGGACTGACAAAGAGTCATCCAGACTCAAAAGGTTAGCTCTGTCCTCTCCCCACAGATGCGGTCAGACCTGCTGAAATAGTCCAACATTTTCTGTCTTTGTGCGTGAGAAGACAGAATTGGTGGACAGGGGAAGAGGCAATATTACAAGAAGCTGCTGAATGCATGTTTGTAAACGTAGTGACAAAGCCATCCATGGAATCTACGTACTGTGGATGGAGGCAACAATAGAGAGATTTAAGGAGTAGTGAGTATTTTTGGCAGAGTATCATACTTTGTCTCATGCTGTAGCCTGAACGGATCTGCTTATGGATGGCTAAACCGGTTGATGTTAGACACACATTTCTGTACCCCTCAGACTTAGGTTTGTGGCTGGGGAAACAGCTAGAATCAGACAGGAAAGCTTTTACTGGGGATGAGGATTTCAATATTAAAGTTGGGAGGGTTAGGAAAATTGACAGGAATATCACGGCGAATGCAGGGTCAAAAGTTAAGCAGTTTTAGGAGTTTGAATGTTCATTTATTGGGAGTTGGGATTGCAGAGAAAATGGTTTGGGGAAAGTTAAGGGATGAAATGTCCTTCTGGTTAAAACTATTAAAGTAAAGGCCCCTAAAGAGACTCCCAATAGAGGGGCAAAGGTAAACTGTGGTCTATTCAAAACTATGATAACAGCAGAACAGGAATACAAATGACTGGTGATGGATTGAAATGATGACTAGAGGAATATGATTTTTATTCCTCCCATATTTCTATGCTACAAATAATACATCAAAAACAAACCATCAGTATAAAAGCATTTTAGTCAAACATGCCTAGTCACTATTTGATGTACCGTCAATTACCACAAGACGAGAATGGTGAAACAATCGAGGCTTTCTGTTCTTTTAAAGTTCTGCATTTTCCTCCTCAAAGTTTACAATGCTTCGAAGTTGTGTGTTATCCAATAACTTTGAAATTGCCCCCTGCACACCAAGATCTTAGATCATGTATATCAGGAAAAGCAAGCGTCCTAATACCAACCCCTGGGGAACTCCACTACACACCTTCCTCCAGCCAAGAAATATCCATTGACCATTACACACCGAGAAACTGAAAATGCTGGAAAAACTTAGGTGATCTGGCAGCATGTGTGAAAAGAGGAATAAAGTTAACATTTCAAGTCCATATGACTCTTCTTCAGAGCCAAACTGAGGGGGAAATGTGATGGATTATATATACGGTATAAGAGGGGATGGAGCGGCTGGAGCAGAGAAGAATACTAGCGATAGGAGGGAGCGAGGAGAGATTGCAACAAAAATGTATATATCAGGAGACAGTGAAAGAGCTAATAGCAGTGTGAAGGGCTATAGGGGCTAATAGTAACATAAAAGTAAGATATCAGAATGTGTGAATGGGAAAACAAAGATCAGTGCTCAGTGAAAGCAAAACTAAAGAACTGGGACAAAAAATGTTTTGGATTTTTAAAAAAGGGTCAAGATGGAGGATAAAAGTCACAGTCTAAAGTTGTTGAACTCCATGCTGAGCCCGGAGGGCTGTAGTATAAGTTGCTGGAAGTGGAGGTGCTGCTCCTCCAGTTTGTATTGGGTTTCACTAGAGCATTGCAGCTGGCCAAGGATGGGCATGTGGGTATGAGAGCAAGATGCTGAGTTGAAATGACAAGTGAAAGGAGGGTTGGGGATATGCTTGCAAGCTGATCGAAAGCGCTCTGCAAAGTGGTCACCCAGTCCACCAATGTAGAGGAGACCTCATTGGGAGCAGGGAATACAGTAGTACAAATTGAAGGAAGTGCAAATGAAATGATGCTTCACCTGAAATAGTGTTTGCGGCCTCAAACGGTGAGGCTGGAAGAGGTAAAGGGGCAGATGTTGTAGTTTCTGCGATTTCAAGGGAATGCACTGTGGGAAGGGGATTGAGAGTTCGGGATGATGGAGGAATGGACCAGGGTGTCACAGAGAGATTGGTCACTGCAAAATGCAGATGTGTTTCATGATGGAATCATGGGAGTTGGCAGAATTGGTGGAGGGTGATCATTTGAATGCAGAGGCTGCTTGGGTGCAAAGTAAGGACAAGAGTGGACAAACCATCCAGTCTCAATTTGTTTGCAGATCCGGCCAGCCTCCATTTTCAATTCTTTAATTTCTTCGGGTTTTTTTAAACATGCAATGGTGTTATGCAATACTTTGTAACACAGTGGTAAAGGGAATGACACTAATACATGGCACCACAGGCAGATCGGCAGGCAAAATAATGTGAGCTGTAATGATAGATTAATATTTATAATCATGTAATTTTACAAGACCATGAGGGCAAATGGGAGGCAAGACCTCTTTACTGCCTAGTCTTTAAAATTTTACAGATGAATTATTTTTTTTAAGAGTCTATTTTAATTTTTGATTATGTGACAGAAGGCTGATGAAAGGAATCCAGTGGATTTTGTCTGTGTCAGTTTTATGAAAGCATTTGATACAGTACCATAATAAATGGTTGGTCAACAAATGTAACTCGTTAGAAGAATCACTGTCAGTTTGGAAAAAGAAATTGGCTTCCAGGCAGAAAACAGTGAAGAGCGGTAAATGATTCCTTTTAAGACTGGAGGACGGTACATGGTGGCGTTCCCCAAGGGTTATTGCGAGGATCACTGGTTGTTTTGATTCGATAAATAAAAATGGCAGTAAAGCAGTGGGGTTTTGGGCTTCATAGAGATATGCAGTATGCAAATGACAATGGCTCTGTGATTACTTGCATCTTTTTAATCTAGATTTTCTAACTCCTTAACGAGCTCATGGGCACGATTCAGCAGACAAATGCTCAGCTGCAGCACCGAGAAACACCCCGCTATTCAACGGCACTTTGCCAGTTTCTCCCCGCCAAAATCATATGTAGAGTCACCCTGCTGGCGAGCAGCAATGGCAGCTCACAGATCGGAGCGCCATTTTGAACGGCAACCCCCATCGCCTCCCTCCCAGTCTCTCCCCCCCCGCCCCCCCCCCCCCCCCCCGAGTCAGGTGGCTCGCGAGCGGCCCAGAGCCCGATTTGGGGCTGTCGCTGGATTAACTCATCGTGCCCAGCAAATCGCACTCCATGGCACAGTAACATTATTAAATTGAGTTCCACGCATTTCTAATATGAAAGAGGCCAACATCGACAAGTTAGCTTCAATGACAAGTTAGCTTCAATGGCATAGTTTCACATCTAAGTCTCATGTATTTTCATCTTTCAGAAAAGGCACTGACAAGAAACAAAATACATACTTCAAATAGCTTTCTCCAGGGCAACTGCCTTGATCAGAGTTGTGTTATCTCCAGCACTGGAAAACGTTGGTATTGATATTTTAGTCATACTAGGCTCGGAGATAGCACAGTGGTTAGCACTGTTGCCGCACAACTCCAGGGATTCGGGTTCAATTTCGGCCTCGGGTGACTGTGTGGAGTTTGCACCTTCTCCCTGTGTCTGCGTGGGTTTCCTCCGGGTGGTCCGGTTTCCTCTCTCAGACCAAAAATGTGCAGGTTAGGTGTAGTGGCCATGCTAAATTACCCCTTAGTGTCCAAAAGGTTAGGTGGGGTTACTGGACTGGGTGGAAGCGGGGGCTTGGATGGGGTGCTCTTTCCAAGGGCCAGTGCAGGTTTGATGTGCCGAATGGCCTCCTTCTGCACTGTAAATTCTATGATTCTATGAAAGGTAACTTTTGTTTATTTTTAAATCTATTGGCAATTCTTTTAACTTCCAGTCCACAGGTAGTTCATATATAGCAAAATGCATTCTGCATTCCTGCACCAAGCTTAACCTAATACGGGATACATTTGGTCAGCTCAAAGGATCAGAGAAGAACGATTCACACTTTGAAACTGACAGTCTGGTTGAAAATCTTAGAGGTTTGAAACCACAACCAGATTCAGATTAGTTTTGTGGTAGCAAGAAGCATAAAAAAAGCAATGGTGGACATCTGAAAGTTATTTCCAGAGTCTGCTTAGTAAATAGAGTTCTGATCCTTTAATTGGTTCTTTTACACGGAATATAAAATGGAACGACTTCTGTTTACTTGCTTGTTTGGCTTCCATTAACAAATGTTCTCAACGGTTCGATCCTATTCATCAAAACATAACATCTGAAGAATTTGAGGCACAATAAACTGAGAGGAGGTTCTCTTTGGTCCTAAATGCAAATTACTGTGGATGCTGGAAGCTAGCTTTGACAAAGGATCTCGAAACCTACAGATGCTGCCAGACCTGCTGAGACTTTCCAGCATTTTCTCTTTTGGTTTCTCTTTGGTCATCCTGGACACATGACCAAATATTTACGAGCATACAAAATAGGAGAAGTTGGCCATATGGCCCCTCGATATCATGGCCGATTATCATAGAATTGTTACTGTGTAGACGGCCATCCTGCCCATCGAGTTTGCTCCGACCCTCTTGACACCCTACTAAGCCTACTCCCTATCGTCGTAACCCCACCCAACCCACAGATCCATGGGCACTAAGGGGCAATTCTGCATGACCATTCCACCCATCTTTGGACTGTGGGAGGAAATCGGAGCACTTGAAGGAAACACATGCCTACTCGGGGAGAAAGTGCAAACACCACACAGGCAGTCACCCAAGGCCGGAATTGAACCCGGGCCCCTGGTGCTGTGAGGCAGCAGTACTAACCACTATGCCACCGTGCATTGGTGATGGAGGGAGTGAATGTTTGTGGGTGGGGTTACAATCAAGCAGGCTACTTTGTCCTGGATGGTGTCAAGCTTCCTGAGGGTTGTTGGAGCTGCACTTACCAGACACATGGAGAGTATTCCATCACACTCCTGATTTGTGCCTTGCAGATAGTGGACAGGCTTTGAAGCGTTGGTGCTGAGCCCCCAACATGCTCTTGTAGCCACAGTATTTATATGGCCAGTCCAGTTCAGTTTCTGGTCAACGATAACCACCAGGATGGTGAATTCAGTGATGGAAATGCCATTGAAAAGTCATGAGGCTATGGTTAGATTCTCTGTTGTTGGGGATGGTCATAGCCTGGCACTTGTGTGGTGTGAATGGTATTTGCCAGTTATCATCCCAAATCTAAAATGTTTTCTGGGTATTTCTACATATGGATACAGACCTTTTCAGTATCTGAAGAGTCACGCGTGTTGCCCAACATTGTGCAATCATCAACGAACATTCCCAACATCTGTAGGTCATTGATGAAGCAGCTGAAGATGGTCGAGTCTAATGCACTACCCTACATTAGTCTAATGAACTCCTACAGTGATGTCCTGGGAATAATACCTCCATCTTAAAAGTATTCAGTGACCCCAATGCCATCACCTTCTGAGGCAAAGAGAAAGTCGCACAACCCCGAGAGAAAAGATTCCTCCTCATCTGTCCTATAATTTTAAAACAGTGCCCTCCAGTTCTGAACTCACCTAGAAGAGGAAAAATCTTTTCAACATCCATCTGTCAATATTGTTCAGGATCTCAGGTCAAAACACCCCTCACTATCCTAAACTCTAAGTGGAAACAAACCCAGCCTTTCCAACCTATCCGGAAAACCTGCTCATTCGAAGCATCGATCGAGTCAACATCCTCTGAACCACCTCCAAAGCATTTGAGGAAAAATAAGTCCAAAACTGCACACAGTATTCAAGATGCGGTCTTACCAATGCCCTATATAACTGAAGCAGAATATCCTTACCTTTATGCTTAATTCCTCTTATAATAAAGGACAACATTCCATTAACCTTCTGCATACTAACATCATTCACTTTCCTCATCTAAGTCATTGATGTATATTGGAAAAAGTTGAGGCCCCTGCAGGACTCCACTCATCACATCTTGGCAATCAGACGAAGACCCATTCATGCATGCTCCGTTTTCCGCCGGCCACCAATCTTCAATCCATTACCCTCTACCACCATGAGTTGTTATTTTTTTGCAATAACCTTTGATGTGGCACCTTATCAAATGCTTTCTGAAAATCCAAGTACAGTAGGTCTACAGCACATGTTACTCCTCAACAAACACTAGTAAATTGGTTAACCTGATTTCCCTTTCATAAAACCATGCTGCCTCTTCTCAATTAGCATGAATTTATCTGTGCGCAGCTATAACCTCTTTAATGATAGATTCCAAAACCTTTCCCATGACTGATGTCAAGCTGACTGGCCTATGGTTTCCTGCCTTCCTCCCTCCCTTCCTTCCAGTCCAGTCTAATGGAACCTTTCTAGAATCTAATGAATTTTGGAAAATTAACACCATAGCATCTACTATCTCATTTTCTGCCTGTTTTAAAGCCCGAGGATGAAATCCATCACGACCCAGAGACTTGTCAGCGCAGAGCTCCATCAGTTTTCTCAATACCGCTTCTCTAGTAATTTTAATTTCATCAAGTTTCTCTCTCCTTGCCACCTCCTGATTTGCAGCCATTACCGGAACGTTTCTTATATCCTCTATAGTGTATATGGAAGCAGAATATCTGTTAATTTTTTCCACCGTTCCCTTTTCATCTGCAATTAATACGCTAGTCTCACTCTGTAGAGCAGTGTTTCTCAAACTTTTTTTCCCAGGACCCACTTTTGGCACCCGAATGAACCTTGCGACACACGCCATGCCACGTTCACTTACCTTTAATGCGAAAGGGGAGCCTGCTTTGTCCTCACAACCTCACTTGACTCAGGTTCAAAGGAGGAGAGGGCAATGCACACATCAGGTGCAGACTTCAGCCAGTTCCTTTGTGCCGTCTTCATCTTTATGAAAACTGAAAATCCAACCTCACACATGTAGTTCGTTGTGAAGGGCAATAGCAATAAAATGCGTATTTTACTCAGCACTGGATACTCCAGGGAGATGCTACACCAGAATGCTGACAGCCTCATGGGATTTTGGTGTGTTTTTTACGTGGTATTGCAGGTCAACTTCAACAGTATAGTGTTGAGTCAGCTCTAAATTCATAATTGACTCTGGGGTCTCAACCCGAGGGGGAAGCTTTTCACCCACTACTGCTCTTTCAAAATATGAAACTTCTCAATTGCAGTACTTCCCTGCATATAACACAGGGATTTGCATCCTTTTTTGCATTGGCGCAATTGACAAAGCCATACCTCAAGAAATCATCTTTATACTGCTTTGTTCCAGAGTTAAGTTTCTTCTTTGTGGGCTGTTAACCAGAGAACCTGCAGCTCTGTACAGAGCTAACACTAGCACTGCTCTGTCCTACCTTGGATTCTCCTGAAAAGTCTCTCCAGCAGATTCTGTTGTGAGATTCTACCCAGTAGATACATTGCTTATTTGTGTCTCTTTCCGTCTCTTAGTTTTAAGAAAATGATTCACCTTCACAGTCCTCTTGCCAGAAGCCGGAAAATGGAAGCAACTCTGCTCCGTAACTTGACGCCAAAAGCACATACAAGGCGCTTGATGTCAAGTATACGTACAAGGTACTTGACCCAATCTCTGTTGCCACTTCTGGCTGGAAGATTCCACACAGCTGCTTCCACACAGCTGCATTTATTTTCATTTAAAAGTCGGCATCGACCATTGGGCCATTCTCCCGCGATTGGGACCACCGCGAAACTGCGCAACCGGTCGCTCCTCGACCCTCCCGACACCAGTCATTACCTGCAGTTTGAACAACTCTGTTCTAGAGGACCAAACTCACTTTACTCGCGCTTTTCTGTTTTAAGACTCTTGCGGTCTATTTTTACATTTTTAACTAGCTTCCTCTCATTCTCTAAATTCTTTCTCCTGATTAACCTTTTGGTCATTCTCTGCTGTTCTTTATATTCGAACCAATCATCTGACCTGCACTCATCTTTGCGCAGTTAATTTTTTTCCTTAAGTTTTATCCTTTCCATAGCTTGTTTAGTTAAAATAAAATTCAAAATTTTCTTTATAATAGGAATATACTTATTCTGAATATTCTGAAATATCCTCCTAAATGTCTGTGAATGCATCTTTATTGATCTATCTTCCATTCTAGCATCCCAGTGCACTTCAACTAGCTCACTTTCATGCCCTCTAAGTTGCCCTTATTTAAGTTTAAAAAACAAATCTGAGACCCACTCTTTTCCCCTCAAATGTCATGAACAATTCAATCATATTGGGGTCGCTACTACACAGGGGTGCTTTTACTCTTGAGGTTATTAATTAATCCTGTCACATTTCATAAGACGGAGTCTAAAATAACCTGCGCTGGTTAGTTTCTGCTATTCTAAGAAATTATCGTGAAACATTCTGAAGACTCCTCACCCTGGTTTCTGCTGACAATTTGATTTTTCCAGTTTATATATAGATTAAAGTCACTTTTTTTAATTTTAAAAGAGTTTTTATTGGGTTTAATTAAAGTCACTCATCATTATTGCCTTCCCTTTAAAACAAGTGCATAATGGGCTAAAGTCTGCACTCCATTTGGTGGCGGCGCGATTCTCTACTCCTGCCGTTTCTCAATTGGATTTCCCATTGAAGACACCCCACGCCACTGGGAAACTGGCGGGTGGAGGTTGCCTGCTGGCGGGACTTGGGAATTCCAACAGCTAGAGAATTCTGGCCAATATTTTTTCTTGTATACTTTGTATACATTGTGGTGTTAAGGCAGCCTGTAGTCCACTCCTTATTTTCCCCTAATATTCCCCATCTCCAAATAAGATCTCACAACTTGATCTTCATGGAATTCCTGCAGTGCAGAAGGAGGCCATTCGGTCCATCGAGTCTGTACCCACCCTTCAAATGAACACTCTGCCCATTTAAGAGTGTCCACCCCGCCCTATCCTCATGATCGCATAACCTAACTTGCACATCCCTGGACATTAAAGATCAATTTAGCATGGCTAATCCACCTAACTCGCACATCTTTGGACTGCGGGAGGAAACCGGAGCCCGCAGGAGGAAACCCACGCAGACGTGGGGAGAATGTACAAACTCCACACAATCATCCAAGGCCAGAATAAAACCCAGTTCCCTGATGCTCTGAGGCAGCTAACCACTGCGCTACTGTGCCACCTTAAATCTTCTAAAGCAAGATCATTGCTGAACTATCCTTGATAAACAGTGCAACCCTCCACCTTTACCTAGCTTCCTATTCTTCTTGAATAGTTTACCCCTCGATATGGACCCAATCCTCATCATCCTGCAGCCAACTTCAATTTATTTACTTTCTTATCAATGCTACATGGAATTAGACAGAGCCTTTAGTTTAGTCTTTCTTCCATCTTAGCAACATCCAGTCTTGATACTTTGTGCATTCTTAGATTTCTTTTCTCTGTCCATTCCTGCCATTCTCTTACCCTCATTTCCCACATTACTGCTTTCATTTCGCTACTCTTAGATATGCCACATCTTTCCACATTTGATTCCTTGCCCCCATTGCTCAGGTTAAAGCTCTTTACTTTCTATTCACATGGTTCGCAAGAACACTGGCCCCAGGACGGGTCAGATGTAGACAGTCCCAATGATACAGCCCCCACTTTCCCCAGTTCAAGTACATATGCCCTACAAACCGGAACTCACTTCTCCCAAACCAATCTGAGTCATGATTTCACCTCTCATCCTGTGCCAATTTTCATGTGGCTCAGGTAATAATCTAGAGATTATAAACTTTTGACGTGCTGCTTTTCAATTTAATGCCTAGCTCCTCATACTCTCTAAGCAGAGACTCCTTCCTAGTTCTGCCAATGTCGCTGGTAACTACATAGACCACAACCATTGATCCTCTCTCTGTCTCTCACCGCAAGTTATCTCCAGCCATGAGCGGAAGTCCCAAACCCTGGCACTGGGCAGACAATACAGTCATTTGGATCCTTGCTCTTTGCTGCAGAGAACAGCATCAATCCCCCTCACTACAGTCCTCTACTACCACTATAGTCCTGTTTGCTCCCCCACTTGAATGGCTTCCTGTACCACAGTCCCATGGTGCGTTTGCTCATCCACCCTGCAACCCCGTTCTCATCCAAACAAGCTGAAAGAACCTCAAACCTACTGGACAACTGCAGAGGCTGACCCACCTACCCTCATGTCCCCTTACCGGTCTCCTTCACAGTCTCCTGTCCTTGATCACTGACCAACCATTAGACCCTATACTAAGAGGCATGATAGCATCATGGTTATAGAATCATAGAATTTACAGTGCAGGAGGCCATTTGGCCCATCGAGTCTGCACCGGCTCTTAGAAAGAGCACCCTACTTAAGCCCACACCTCCACCCTATCCTCGTAACCCAACCTAACCTTCTGAATGCTAAGGGGCAATTTAGCATGGTCAATCCACCTAACCTGCACATCTTTGGGCTGTGGGAGGAAACCATAGCACCCGGAGGAAACCCACGCAGACATGGGGAGAAAGTGCAAACTCCACACAGTCACATGAGGCCGGAATTGAACCCGGGACCCTGGGGCTATGAGGCAGCAGAGCTAACCACTGTGCCACCATGCTGCCCGTGTTCAAAGTATCCAGGTAATTTCCCCCCCCCCACTGTTGTACCGCAGAGTCTGCAGCTCAGACTCCAGCTCAGTGACTCTGAGCCAGAATTCCTCAAGCTGCAAACACTTACTTCAGACATGTTTGCCCTGGATCACAATGTTACCCAGGATTGGCCCACATGTTGCAGTCTTAACATATCCTTCCTGCCATCTGTCCTGCCATCCTTAATATGTTTTAAATAATTACTTAATTAAATCACTTACTTTTTATTGTGCTTATTCTATATTTTGTTAACTTTTCCACCAAGTTGCGTACTGTTTCAAACGTTAGGGATACAGTAGAATTTACCAGATTCTCATCAAATAGTGAGCTCCTTTCCAAGAACCAATCCTGGAGGGTGGGAAAGATAGAAAAAGCGAAGGGGAAGAAAAATCTTCTCTCCTCTCCCCCTTCACTGAACTCCCCCACTTACCAAACTCCAAGCTGGCACTCTGTTCCTTGCTGTGCTCTGTTTGCTTAGGCCGTACTACAGATTCTGAATTTATTAAAAAACTCAACTGGAAGTACAGGAGCCAGATTAAATCAGTTTGCTAATTAATTACTCAGCTTCCATTGCAGAGAGTGAGTTTATCTTGTCTAAGCTGCAAGAAGTAACCATTTGCTAACATAGTACTTTCCAGTTACTGCTAATTGGAGACCAGATTTGATTTTAAGAGCAAAATGCACTGACATCTCAAGGCTTTCACAGACGGTCTTGAAAGAAACAAAGAACTTGCATGCTCCTTTCACAACCCAGGATGTCCCAAAGTGTTGTACAGCCAATGAAGTGAGGTGACTGTTGGTAATATTGGAATGCTGCGTGAGAAATCATAACTCACTCACTGTCTCAGATACAAGGGTTAAATTAATTGACGAAACAAGTTTTAAAAAGATACTTGAGTATACCAGAGGACAAATCTTCCAGTTTACAGGGCTGGCTTTCATATTACTAGTGGCAAAGAATGATAATGATATTGTTCGGAAAACAAAGGTAGTTTTTAATGGATTTATATTTGTTTTGGTAAACATTAGCAATAAAGTGTAATTTTAAGTGGGCTTAATTTAATGCTTCTGTGCCTGGAACGGTAAAACCTAGAGTTAGATTCATGCTAGATAAAGGTGTGGGGGTTGGTTAAGTTCCCACAGTGTTTCAATTGTGTTTAGAGAGAGGGTGACAGCATGAAGAATAAACAAATCATCAGTGGTTGCGTTGCAACTGGGGCCTTGAAAAGTAGAGAAGCTTTTAGGTTTCAGATCAGCTAATTTGATTGTAGTTGGAAATAGGTAGTGAGTGCTCTGCTAGAAGCAGTTGGTTTAGAAGGCTAAAGAGGAAGTATGTCTCAGTTTTGCTAGAATAAAAGCCATATCATGGAGTAATGGTTAAGAAAAGAGACCTGAAGAGCAGCTGAATTAGCAAACTGAGAAATGAAAATAAGTTTCCAAGAAGTCAGAGGTCAAGGATACCAGAATAGAGCACTGTTCAATAAAGACAGACCAAGCTGAGAAGAAGGCGGTGATGCCAGAAAGACATCTGAAGTGATCTTCAGATTTGAGAGATTTTACTACAACCTGTGGGGTGCGAGTTGAATTAACTATGGAAACCGATGGCTGAATCTCAGAGTTTGTGTGAAAGTAGTTAAGACAAAGGAAACCTAAAAAGGAGGTGGTGTTAAATCCTGGACTAGATTTGCTGCTAAAGTGATGCTAAAGCTTTGTTTAAAAGTGTCTTTTGGAAATCCTAGTCTGGATTTGAAAATGCAAACCGATAAGGGAAAATATTATTATGACAGAAGATTTTAAAGCCTGATTTTAGGCATGGAGTTTGGAAGCTCATGTGATCATCATTGTGGGCATTCGGAGACCCTACAGACACTAACTTGCAGAGTGTGTATTTGACTAGTCCTCTTGTGTTCTTAAAAGGGACTGTGTATTAATGAGACCATTACAGATTAAGGTGTACTTTGTATTCATCCTAAAACCTGTGTGTAATTGTTAAGCTAAGGGGGAGTAAAGGTTTATTGCATCCAATTTTTCATCTTTAATAAATGTTTTTTCCATGTTATTGAAACTAATTAGCATGGTGACTCTGTTCATCCAAGTTTGTTTATAAAGTAAAAGTCACAGTCTTTTGAGCCAGGTCTCCAATATGGGTTCTTCCTGTCCAATTATAACATAACTGGGATCATCACAATGTTTTCAATAGACTGAACCAGCTTTGATTTTTAATGTTTTGTCATAAAACTGATGATTCGATTTGCATTTTGCCAAATTTCTTTGACCTAGTGATTCATAACCAATACCCAATTTGCACTATACTAGTGTCATATTGCATTTCCTAGAGAATCAAAAATGAATCGACCGGTTTGCTCTGCAGTATAGCAGCAATGCAGTACCATTGATCTTTAAAATTCCCATCACCATCTCTGCAGTCCGTTTTGAAGATCAAAGATAAGGAATTCAATAGTCAACAATTTAAAGCTGAAATTCTGATTGCTCAAAAATTGCGTAAATCATAAAAAGATACAGCTGTGATACAGAATATATTAAACTGACTCGGATTACAGATAAACTTGAGTATCTCAATAAATTAATAAATTCAACAATTCAAATTTAATTACCTATAATGATTTATGGACAGCACAGTAGCACAGTGGTTAGCATGGTTGCTGCACATGGCCAGAGTCCTGGGTTCGATTTGCGGCTTGGGTCACTGTCTGTGCGGAGTCTGCATGTTCTCCCAGTGTCTACATGGGTGTCCTCCGGGTGCTCCGATTTCCTCCCACAAGTCCCGAAAGACATGCTTGTTAGGTGAATTAGACATTCTAAATTCGCCCTCAGTGCCGAATAGGTGCAGTCGTGTTTCGACTAGGGGATTTTCACAGTAATTTCATTGCAGTGTTAATGCAAGCCTACTTGTGACACAAATAAAGATTATATTATTATAGATTTGAAATTCAATGATTTTTGACTCACAGTGTGTAAAAAACAAGATCAGAATTTTCAATCTATGTACAGTTTCATAGTTATGCCAACAGGCTTGTTTAAATGAGAAACTAATTATGGCAATACTTGAAAGTTCCATTGACTTATTTTTAAAAACCAAAAAAGGAGCGGAAGGATGCTCGAAGGATTCACTAATATGCAGATATGCTGACTAGGATAAGAAAAAAAATTTAGAATTACATGTAGTGCATCTATTATTTAAAGGTGTTAAAGGCAGAGGTGTCAGCTATCTTCCTTTCCAACAAACTATTCCTTCATTGTTTTATCCAACATCCATATTCCAAAGTAGTAAAAATCCACTGGCAAGAAGCAGCCAAGTATTTTTACATTTTTTATCTGGACTCTGAATTGCAGTTTATATATATCAAGGATAGAACAGAGATTTTCAACACAGATTAAGTAAAAATAATGAATTTGAGTGTTTAAACAAAAATGCTTCCTAAAACAGTTTATAAAGTTACGGGTTAAATATCTTTTGGATTAAATACATAAATAGGTATGGCAGGATCAGTACCTGCAGTAATGCTTTTAAGCAGGAATACTGTGCCTTGCCTGGACACTTATTCCGTGCCGGTTGGCACATACCTATGGAGTACACAAAGGCGGTGCACCTCGAGCAGCACGTTAGGACAGTGTTCTTCAACCTTTTTTTCCGGGGACTAATTTTTACCAACCCGGCTGACCTTTGTGATCCACGCCGGCCAATCTTCGCGACCCACACCGGCTGACCTTCGCGACGCACGCCGGCCAACCTGAGCGATCCACCATTTTCTTTTACTTTGTTTGCTGCTGATAAAAATGGAGGAAATGGTGTTGGGTCCCTTTGGCCCTCGTACGCGCTCCTCCAATGGAACCTGTTGGTTGAAGGTGAAGCCTTCCAGTGTCGGAAAGTATGGAGTCTCCATCTGTCCAAAGTTCTGCATTCTTTCCCGTAAAACTTTCTTAAATAAAATCCCACCCAAACTTGTAAAAAGAAATAAAATAAATGAAAAAAGTAAAAATTAAATGAATAAAATAAATGAATAAAATGAATAAAACCCTCCCAAACTTGTAAAACAAAAAGCTGCGAACGTTTAAAAAATAGCGGCCGCACTGTAGTTTTGCGCATGCGCAACGATGATCATGCGCGCATGCACAATGCGGCAAAATTTTTTTTACATGTTCACGGCCATTTTAAAGGCCGCTTGCAGTCGGCGTTATTAAAAGCCTGCTGCTGCACGGGGATTTACGCGATCAGGAGCGCCGCGAAGGACGGCTCCGCAACCCACTGTGGGTCGCGCCGCCGGGTTTGAAGAACACTGCGTTAGGAGACAGACTCCTTTCTGGAGTAGGTGTGCCAGAGAGTGACCACCTGCCAGTTTTCTAGTAGAGAAGGCAATGATAGAGACTGGGTTATCATCCAACCCACAGGGCAGGAAGCAACAGGTGAGGGTAGACCAGGGATCACCCACTTGTTCAATAGTACCAGTGATGGGGACAAGAAGGATGAGGCAGAGGAGGATAATCAGAAACAATTCCAAGATACTGGAGAGTGAGCAGTTAGCAATTGAGAAAAACATCAGTGCCTTTTCGACAATTCCAAAGTTCCTGTGGCTGGCCTCCCATATTATATCCTCCCGAAACTGGATGTCATTCAAGACTCATTTCCTGTCATTACTGCCACTAATTCCTGTTAACCCATAACTCTGATGCCTACTGACTCACATTGGCTTTGATTTTAAATTTCTTGTGTGTTTTCAAAACCCTCCCATGGCCTCACCATTCTACATCATTATTACCTCCTCCGGCCTTTTAACCCTCTTGCCCTAATATGGTCACTTGTCCTAATCTCTCATCTGGCTTCCTGAAAAACTCTCGTTAGCGTCAGGCCCATATAGTTATTGTAACTCAATCTAACAATAATTTAAGTGTTTATTCTAAATTAATTAACTAGTGCTCAAATGTCAAATGTGCAATGCTCCAACTGTGAGATGTTGCAGATCTGTGACGCTTCCAGCATTCTGGTCGACTACATCTGCAGCAAGTGTAACCAATGGCAGCTCCTCACAGACCGTGTGGTTCTGTTGGAGCAGCAGTTGGATGCTCTTAGGAGCATGCAAGTGGCAGAAAGCGTCATAGATAGGAGTTATAGAGACGTGGTCACACCCAAGGTGCAGGCAGACAGATGGGTGACCGCGAGAAAGGGCAGGCAGCCAGTGCAAGAATCCTCTGTGGCTGTCGCCCTCTCCTACAGGTATACCTTTTTGGATACTATTGGGGGGGGGGGGGGAAGGAATAGCCTGTCAGTGGAAAACAACAGCAGCCAGAACAGTAGTACCACAGCTGGCTCTGTTGCTCAGCAAGAGAGGGCAAAGTGCAGGAGAGCAATCGTTATGGGGGACTCTATAGTAAGAGGCACAGATAAGCGCTTCTGTGAAAGTGAAAGTCTTCAGGATGGTGTGTTGCCTCCCTGGTGCCAGGGTCAAGAATGTCTCTGAACGAACACGACATCCTGAAGGGGGAGGGTGAACAGCCAGAAGTCGTAGTACACATATGTACTAATGACATAGGCAGGAAGAGTGATGAGGTCCTGCAGAAGGAGTTCAGGGAGTTAGGCAGTAACCCAAGAAGCAGGACCTCTAGGATTACAATCTCAGGATTACTCCGTGCCACGTGCCAGCGAGGCTAGAAATAGGAGGATAGTACAGCTAAACACGTAGCTAAACCACTGGTGTAGGAGGGAGGGTTTCAGATTTCTGGATCATTGGGATCTCTTCCGGGGCAGGCGTGACCTTTGACAAGGTGCCGCATGGGATACTATTAAATAAGTTACGAGCCCATGGTGTTAAGGGTAAGATCTCGGCATGGATAGAGGATTGGCTGACTGGCAGAAGGCAGAGAGTGGGGATAAAGGGGTCTTTTTCAGGATGGCAGCCGATGGCTAGTGGTGTGCATCAGGGGTCTGTGCTGGGACCACAACCTGTCACAATATACATTAACAATCTGGAAGAAGGAACTGAAGGCACTGTTGCTCAGTTTGCAGATGATACATAGATCTATAGAGGGACAGGTAGTATTGAGGAAGCAAGGGGGCTGCAGAAGGATTTGGACAAGCTAGGAAAGTGGGTAATGAAGTGACAAATGAAATATAATGTGGAAAAGTGTGAGGTCATGCACTTTGGAAGGAGGAAGTTAGGCATCGACTATTTTCTAAATGGGGAAATACTTCGGAAATCAGAAGCACAAAGGGACTTGGGAGTCCGTGTTCACAATTCCCTTAAGGTTAACGTGCAGGTTTAGTCGGCAGTTAAGAAGGCAATGCAATGTGAGCATTCATGTCAAGAGGGCTAGAATACAAGAGCAGGGATGTACTTCTGAGGCTGTATGAGGCTCTGGTCAGACCCCATTTGGAGTATTGTGAGCAGTTTTGGGCCCTGTATCTAAGGAAGGATGTGCTGGCCTTGGAAAGAACCTCCAGAGGAGGTTCACAAGAATGATCCCTGGAATGAAGGACTTGTCGTACGAGGAACGGTTGAGGACTCTGGGTCTGTACTCGTTGGAGTTTAGAAGGATGAGAGGGAATCTTATTGAAACTTACAGGATATTGCAAGGCCTGGGTAGAGTGGATGTGGAGAGGCCATTTCCACTTGTGGGAAAAACTAGAACCAGAGGGCACAATCTCAGACTAAAGGGACGATCCTTTAAAACAGAGATGAGGAGGAATTTCTTCAGTCAGAGAGGGTGGTGAATCTGTGGAACTCTTTGCCGCAGAAGGCTGTGGAGGCCAAATCACAGTGTCTATAAGACCGAGATAGATAGGCTCTTGATTAGTAAGGGGACGGGTTATGTGGAGAAGGCAGGAGGATGGGGATGAGAAAATATCAGCCATGATTGAATGGCGGAGCAGACTCAATGGGCCGAGTGGCCTAATTCTGCTCCTATGTCTTATGAAAATGCTATGTTATTTTACTATGTTAGTTAATAAATGCAAGTTGTTGTTGCAAGAATGGATGAGTAGTGACTTGGGAAATCCTATCATCAGAGGTGCAAATAGTTTACTTTGTACATGTGACCCAGAGTTCCAAATGAGTTCCAAATGGTCAACGAAGCTCGAGGCATGAAGGCTCTAAATTATTAGTTTTTTTTCTCTGTGTTGCATAATCTTAACACAACAGCTGGATTTCTTTAGGTCAAAGCAAGGCGATAGCAGGCATTACAATATTTGCAATAAAGTGGATGTAAAAATTCAAGATCCTTCATCAAACAGTCATAGTTTGCTTATTCATACTGGAATTTGCTGTTCTGAACTGACTTGGACAACCCGCTTTCTGATTCACAATATTTACATTTGACATACATTTGGCACGACACAAAACATCCAATTGTTCTTTTACTGTATAGTACATGAAAGACCACCTCATTCTCAGTTTAGTCAATCCCTGAACTGTAACACTTTCTAAGACAAACACTTATCCTACACAAATTATAAAAAGGCAGAGAGCAGCAATATAGAATCACAGAATGATTACAGCACAGAGATCATTCAGCCTATCATGTCTTTTCTAGCTCTCCGCAAGAGCAGCTCAGCGAGTCTCCCTCTCCCACCTCTTCCCTGTAGCCCAACATCACTTTTCTAATCAGATAATCAACCAATTCTCTTTTCAATGCCACGATTGGCCCTGCCTCCACCTGTATCCAGACAGCGCATTCTGATACATGCACAAAATTTACAAGCTATCTAAAAATAATGATTTGTTGAGGAATTGCTTAATCTGGAGTTTTAGTTTGTATAATGCACTGCACAGAACTGTATAATTTAATCAAACACTATGATCCTTTGAATCCCCTTACACTGACTCCAGAGAAGATAGAGAATCAAGATATGTAGCACATGAATGAGTTCCCTTATTTTGCAGTGGAGTCTATGCATGCTAAAACACGCCTCCCATAATGTTCAGAAGTGTCACATGTTCACCTCCCACCACATTTGATATGTGCCTGATTCTCCAACAGATGGTGCTGCTATTTAAGTGAGGTTTTATTTTGGGGGGAGGAGGGTAGTGGAGAGGAGTCAACAAAAATGCATAAACAGATCAAGGTCAAAGTGCTTCAAAGTGAACTTCATGCAACAAGTGAACAATTTCCACCCAAAAGTACCGACTTTAAACTGGCCGTTGGTTTCCATATGGTTACCAACGTGGGCAAAATGTTGATCTGTTGAGTTACAAAATCCTAACGACCTAACTTGGAAACATGTTCACTCGAGTAGGTCAATCGCCACTCAAGAATTCGAAAAATCAAAGACAAAACACATTAAAATGCTTAAGGTTTGAAATTGATTAAGAAATAGTTGCTTGGTTTGACTTACATCAGGGGCTGAGTAACTTTTACCAAGAATATATATATATATATTTCTTTTTGGGTGGGGCAAGGAGGAGGGAAGAGGAAAACGGAAGAAATGGATGCTGAAAGAAATCAACTGATTTGATGAGGCAAACGATAATCCAATTTTCAGTGAATTGATGCATTGCATACAATCGTGGCGTCCTTCTCTGCTATTACTGCCTGCTTTCAATAGACTTGTCATGGATCAGTGCAGAAATGGCACTGACATGAAAAACAAATTTTAAAACCTGTAATAGCGGCTCATCACCAAAACAAAATACTGCCTGGTCATAAATGGCAGCGCACAGATGGAACTGAATAGTAAACAGCTTTGATTTTTTTTTGTCGAGGTTTAACACTTGCATTCCAAATTCATTGTTTAATGTACAGTAAGCAGGCAAGTCCTGCAGATGGAAAATCACATGTTACAGGAATATTAACGTCCAAATTGAGATACAATCGCATGCTTCAAACATCCAACTAAGCCCATCAACCAGGCATGAGTGCGCTCATGTACAGTTACTGCTTAAATAGGGGGCCTGTGAAATTTTCACATGAACCCACATGGTGGGAAAGGTATGCTCATTCCTAAGCACATGTAAATATGTTGGGCAGGAGCTTCCATTAGGTTGCACTTATTTTTTTCAGCACAATACACGATTGGCCAAATTAGTGTAATAGATGAGGAATGAGGAATTTCAATGGCAAATTAAGTACCGCAAGAATAAAGCGTCCATTAGGTAGCACAGTGGTTAGCACTGTTGCTTCACAGCACCAGGGTCCCAGGTTCAATTCCCTTTTGGGTCACTGTCTGTGTGGAGTCTGCACGTTCACCTCGTATGCATGGGTTTACTCCGGGTGCTCCGGTTTCCTTCCACAAGTCCCGAAAGACGTGCTGTTAGGTAATTTCGACATTCTGAATTCTCCCTCAGTGTACCCAAACAGGCGCCGGAATGTGGCGACTAGGGGATTTTCACAGTAACTTCACTGCAGTGTTAACGCAAGCCCACTTGTGACAAAAAAGATTATCCTTTGCACTACACAGAGCTAGAAGCCTGCTACATCCATAAGCCAAGCCACACCCCTGATCAATTAAACACCACTGCGTGTTTCTGCTAATTGCACTCATTTTGCAAGCCTTGTCACTGGCTCTTGAAATTAAGCTCCTATTTAAAGGCTCTTAAATATTTTGAATTTACAAAGAAACTGACTACTGCAGATCAATATAAGTAATAACAGGTTCTGTATATTTTTAAGTCACATTCAGTTGCTTATGATTACAATTCTCACAGGTAGACAGATTTAAAAATGACATTGAGATGAATCTGCCTTCAGGTGTACTAATCAAATTGAACCAAGCCACCATTCAAAAGTGTAAGGAACATTTTGAACGCATTAAAAATGTATATACTGCTGCCCAGTTGCACTGCTTCATGACAGACTTTACATTCAGCAATGTGCAAAAAGAGGTTGAGCAGAAACCTGAGGAGCGAAAAAACTTCTAAAAAACTAGCGCAATTTTGAGCGCAATTTGTGCACATAACTGCTGTACCCAGAGCTCAATATCTTGGCCAAGCTGTCACCCACTCTATTGGGACTTACAAACTGCTGATAGGGCTTCAACAGTCAAAGATTTCCATCTCAGTTCTCAGAAACTGACTTTGTAACCTCTATTTCCACTTGATTTTCATGCTGACAGCTACAGTAGTTTTCAAATGCTCCATCATCTTAGTTTCCCATCATCACAAGTCTCATCTAATAATCCCTCCTCAGCCACCCAGGACTGTCTTCAGAACTCGTACTAATCTACTACTGCTCCATTTACAACTTCCATCATTTACTCGCCCTAACTCCATTTCCTTCCTAATGTGTCTGATTCCAATGCTGTGCAGGTGCAGTTGTCACATTCCAGTCCGGTAAGACATTCCGTTAAGACTTTGTACGACAGAAATCAGAACTCTCCTCACTCCCCCAATCTTAGTGAGATACTCACCCTCCCCATTTAGTTTCTTGTTTATTTTTATATAAAGCAAAATTTATACTCGCAACAGTCCAAATGAGAACTGAACCCGAAGTACAAAATTAAATTAACAATCCTAGAGAGAGGATTTCTGAACCAGAAAAGACTATTTTATTCATAACAAAATACAGTGTCCATCTTTGCCTCGGTAATTATCCTTAACGTTATCCTTTTCCATGGCACATTTTAAGTCCAATTAAATGGCAGCTCATTCATCAATACCCGAAACATTTTACTAATCTCCATTTTGTCCGTTTCTTTTTTAAACGTGAAGTCAAATAGACTGTAATGTTTCCTCTTGTACAATCTGTAACACACATATTTAATAACAACCATGAAAATTTGTGGCTATACTTTCCAACTTTTTTTTAACAAGGCTGCATTTGCTGTCCACACGTCCATCCAAAGACATCAATGGTTTTCTGCACATACCTGGACAAGTGCACATGCACCATCTTGCATTAGCAGGAGACACAGTATACATTTAAATGCATCCTGGGGGCGACACAGTAGCACAGTCTGTGTGGGCTTTACACATTCTCCCAGTGTCTGCGTGGGTCTCACCCCTACAACCCAAAGATGCTCAGGGTAGGTCAATTGGCCACGCTAAACTGCACCATAATTGGAAGAATAGAATTGGGTACTCCATTTTTAAAAAATGCATTTTAGTGCACTACTGTAGATGAACTTTCAGGCATATACTACATAAGCATGGTCAGCTCAAGGTGATGTGGATGGAACCACAGAAAATATCAGTACAGAGGAATCAGCTAGCCCTTTAAGCTTGTGCCAGTACTAGTTCCTCCAACAAAGGTGTCCACTCAGATATCAGATATCCATTTCCTTGGTTAACCTCCCAATACCATGATTCATTCAGTTTCAATTGTCACTTATGGCAAACTTTCCACATTTTAAGAGTTGTTAACATGAAAAAGACATTATTGTAACATTCATCTTTCTACTGGCTTAACTTGAATTTATGCTCCTTGGTTGCGGATTCACCAACCACTGACATATAAACAAAATGTGTCCAACAGATATCACTTTTACCATCAACTTTTCTGATCTAGCTTTATTTTAATCAAGCTGCATATAATCCATCTTACATTCTGTTCCTTCTCCCTACATCCTTAGATCTTCAGTTTTATTTAAATGTGAATAATCTGGCTACACACAATAAAACGTCTTTACCTTTTTATACAAAATTGTGTGCTGTATATAATGCCTAGAATAGCCTTGCATAAAAATGCATAAATCTCAATATTACCCAATATATTTCACAGCAAATAATTCTGAAGGCATTCTGAATAATGCTATTTGCACATTAAACAGATGCATTTTAGTGTATTTTACATTTGATTTTTAAATACCATGTGCACACTTAATATAATCATTAAATCAAGCATATGAGGTTGACTTTAGCAATACCGTGCTCCAATCAGGGAACCTCACAGAATGGGAGAAAAAGCTGGAAATGTCAATATACCATGATTTTCAGCCCATGCTCCAAAGAAGCATCGGTGAGCAGCGCACAAAATAAATATAAAGGAAGTGAAAGAAAGCAGCAATTTCAGGTAGTGCCACTACCGAAACAGAAAACCCGGGTTCCGATGCAGCTGTTTGCAGTTTCGGCTGCAACAGGCAATGGAGAGGAGAAATGAGGGGTCAGATTTGCTGTCAAACTAATGGCAAGTATAAAGCACATGCAGTTATTATTTTGTAAATCACCCAGAAACTTAAAGCAGCTATCCGAGCAGTCAGGGTCGTTGCTTACAGTATTTTTAGAAGAATAAAATGAAGGCAAAGGAGGCACAGTGCTGGTAGTGCATACTTGGTAAGCTGGAAGGAGCTTGTTTCAAATGTGACAAGCATTGAATGAAAAAGGATATTTATCTCACTGAATCCATTCCTTGCTTGGACCATGCACAATCTGGTCTGTCGCAACTCAGTTTAATCAATGCCCCCAATTTTGCTGCCAAAAGAACATAAAATTTAATAATGTTGGCATTCATCTGTAAATCGCCCAGCGATTTATGATGAGGACAAGATGTCCCCACCCAGTGATTTATGATGAGAACAAGATGCCCATGAGCTTGCACTCACCCTTATGAGGTTTCAGCATTGGCACATCAACTGCTAATCAAGCTCACTATAGAAAATTAGGACTGCTACATAAAAACGTATTTACATAGAATTTACAGTGCAGAAGGAGGCCATTCAGCCCATCAAGTCTGCACCGGCTCTTGGAAAGAGCACCCTACCCAAGGTCAACACCTCCACCCAGTAACCCCATAACCCCCATAACCCAGTAACCCCACCCAACACTAAGGGCAATTTTTGGACACTATGGGCAATTTATCATGGCCAATCCACCTAACCTGCACATCTTTGGACTGTGGGAGGAAACCGGAGCACCCGGAGGAAACCCACGCACACACGGGGAGGATGTGCAGACTCCGCACAGACAGTGACCCAAGCTGGAATCGAACCTGGGACCCTGGAGCTGTGAAGCAATTGTGCTATCCACAATGCTACCGTGCTGCCCGTGCTGTATCTATATTTTAAGATGAGAAAAATTATATTCCTTCAATGTCAACCAACCTCTCTAGACAAGAAAGAAAACGTAAGCTGTGGTGTCTCATTCCTACAGATTGTAAACAGTTAGAATTTAAAATTATTGTTTTTTTCCTTGGTCTCTTGATCCAATTCTTCTTCCTGTTCGCAATCTCTCACACACACACCGAATTTACCCACATTCATTAAATCTCACTAGTTAAGTTGACATCCCATAAGCTGATCTCATCATTCAGTAAGGCTCCAGATGTACCAATTGTCCTTGTGGTGCTGTTGTCTGAAGTCACAATGTCTGGGGCAGAGATTTTGCATGCTGAAGGGTGAAGGCAAAGTCAAACAAACGGGGCACACGCCTGACATCTGGATGCCCTGCTCGAGCATATTTTGGCTCATGAATACGCAAGGCTGAGAAGGGACAATCAAAACTGACTTTTCAGCTTCAAGGCCCAGACATTGTTACAAGCACACCAACAGTAAATGCATTTATTAATTATATGGTGTGGCAGTTTCATAATTTAATGCATATTTATTTTTAACAATTGGCTTCACATTCTTTTATGGAACAAAAATCCTCATTGTTAGTTAACAGATAATATGGCATCAGCATTCATAGACATTGCATACTTAGTCAAACATCAAGTGGGGAACCAGGTTCATCCAAATGTTTTAATTGCAATGCTTGCACTTGCTGTAATAATTACAATGAAGGATTAAAAAATAGGAACAGTATGCTCCACAAAAACAGGAACAAACTACTTTTATCTAGCGAGGATTACGGCTATTGCATTTTACAACTTTAAATCCAATGCCAATACAGGAAAAAAAATTCTGTGACCCAAATAAACAACCAAAACTCTAATCACATTGAAAAGAAATTACTGTAGCAAGACTAAGTTTAATTTGAAAATTTACAGCAATTATTCTTAATTATTGAGTGATTAATTTTTAAAAACACAACAGCTTGATACATTGCATACAAATATTTTAAATGGAAAAAACAAAGTGATTACCAGCATTCAAATAATCAAGTCCAGATTTGCTGAGCCAGTGGGTAGCTTGAAAATGGGATGGTGCACAAGCCATGTCCTCCGACAAACAACCGCAATGGGTGATAATTTACAACAAGATCAATAATTTGTGACAGATGCCTACATTCGCCTTGTGCATTGACCCACATCTGCAAGGAACACAAGAAATAACCACATGTGCTATCACAAGATGCCCCAGTCCATCACACGAACCTGCCTCCCATCCATTGACTCCATCTACACCTCCCGCTGCCTGGGGAAAGTGGGCAGTATAATCAAAGATCCCTCCCACCCGGCTTACTCACTCTTCCAACTTCTTCCATCGGGCAGGAGATACAGAAGTCTGAGAACACGCACGAACAGACTCAAAAACAGCTTCTTCCCCACTGTCACCAGACTCCTAAATGACCCTCTTATGGACTGATTTCATTAACACTACACCCTGTATGCTTCATCCGATGCCAGTGCCTTTGTAGTTACATTGTATATGTTGTGTTGCCCTATTATGTATTTTCTTTTATTCCCTTTTCTTCTCGTGTACTTAATGATCTGTTGAGCTGCTCGCAGAAAAATACTTTTCACTGTACCTCGGTACACGTGACAATAAACAAATCCAATCCAATCCAATCCAATCTGACCCATCAATGCCAAGATAGATTCCTTTGTGGAGTAAGTAATCCAATCTTTGTTTGGGACATTAGTATTGTCCCAGGACTCTTTCCAGTGTACCTCAGGGGTTAATTTAGGAATGTAGGAGCATAGTCCTCAATTCACCTAGGAAGAATGTGATCCTAACAACTTAATCCCGGTCAGAAACAGACCTGTTCCTATGGCACAATGGCCTCAACAATTGGGATATATTGGGACAGTAACACCTTCTCCATTAACTTCAGAGAAGGAGAAAAATGACTTAGGGCAATAGCTGTCAACATCATTTGGTGGTTTCCCAAGGGCACAAAAGACATTGCCTATCACCATGCTCCAGAAAAACTTCCCTATGAACTTATTTGAATCAGCTTTTGGTCTTCGAGTTACTGAGCAACTATAAGGCAACAGTAGTCATCACTTTGGGTTCACAGCACTTCTATCAGGTCAGCAACTCCAATCTTACACAATAATGCCCAGACTATGCAACTGGAACAAGCAACGTTAGGACCCTCCAACTTCCTTATTCCAGCTCTTCGTGTGTGCAGTGTTCAATGACCCTAATATTGTTTATGCTGTACCTGTATAACTGCTCTTCTGAAAGAGTGTTGTTTTTCTGGCCGCTTGGAAACATTATTTATCCTTTGATAGTTGCAGGGAATGCGATACCCACTGAAGTGAAATATACAGTAGATAGCTGATGGAAGTAAACCCAATGATAAACCTTCAAATAAATATAGCATCTTAAGATGGACTGGAAGTAAACTATTTTGTAAGAAACCACCAAAAAGCCAAGTCTGAAGAAAGCAAAACAAAATCAAACTGCATTCTTCATATACACATGAAGTCTTTTTTTTAAATAGGCTTTGTTTGAAGCTCGCTAAATATTATATGACACCTCTCTACACTGTATGCCTTGCATAATGTTTGCTCCAATTTCACTATTAACTAAATGGCTATCAATCTTGATAGAAAACTAAGAAATTGCAACTATCTTAACAAAAGTTACAACCAGCCATGGAGGCAGCGCATCCCACAACTCTGGAATATCCTGTATTCCAAAGCGCAGAGCAGGCCCAGCTATGCCTATGACATCAAAGAGTACCTTCTTGTACTTAGTTTTTTTTAAATTAATCTACAAAATATAAACACAATGTATCTCAACTTAGGTTCAGGTCTAAAGCCACTTTCTTTTATTATCTGATTTTCAATGCAGTTCAATGTTGTTGCTTTCCTAAGGTGGCACTTCAGCAGAAAATAAATACTTATTTTAAATGAATTAAATTTTAAATTGCAAGTTTTTGATCAATTTTTATTGCATCTTTTTTCAAATCAATGCTTGTGATAAATATTCTTAAGAAGTTCGAAATACACTGGCAAATCAAGTACTTCATTTCAAGCAATATTACTTTACAGACCAGAGGAAAAAGTACATTCATATAAAACAAACACCAGCAGAAAAGAAAAAAAGGACAAGTAATAGAACATAGAACATACAATGCAGAAGGAGGCCATTCAGCCATCGAGTCTGCACCGACCCACATTAAGCCCTCACTTCCACCCAATCCCCATAAACCAATAATCCATCCTAACCTTTTTGGTCACTAAGGGCAATTTTAGCAATTCACCCAACCTGCACATCTTTGGACTGTGGGAGGAAACCGGAGCACTCGGAGGAAACCCACGCACACACGGGGAAAACGTGCAGACTCTTCACAGATAGTGACCCAGCGGAAAATCGAACCTGGGACCCTGGCGTTGTGAAGCCACAGTGCTATTCACTTGTGCTACCGTGCTGTAATGTGGAGATATATTTAGCATATCAAGTCTGACTGACTAAAACCAGAACCTAGAAAATAATATCTGCACTTTATAACCTTGCAAAACAAATTTCTAAAATAAATTTTGTTTCCATTTATTTAATTTGATTTGCTTTTTAAAAAAATCTAAAGTGCCCAATTCTTTTTTTACCAATTAAAGGGCAATTTAGCGTGGCCTATCCACCTACCTGCACATCTTTGGGCTGTGGGGGTGAGACCCCCACAGCCACGGGGAGAATGTGCAAACTTGACACAGACAGTGACCTGGGGCCAAGATCGAACCCAGGTCCTTAGCGGCCCGAGGCAGCAGTGCTAACCACTGTACCACCGTGCCGCCCCATTTAATTTGATTTGCAATCGTGTCTTGAAATTGTTGATGCATGATACAGCACAGTGTTACGATCCCAGTTGATGTTATAACTGGACGGGAAGAACCCAGAATGGAACCTTAGCTCAAAAGACCATGGGCTGGATTCTCTGCCGGCGGGATGCTCCGTTTTGTCGGCAGCCCGGGGGTTTCCCGACGGCGTGGGGCAGCCCCACAATGAGACACCCCTTTGTCCTGCCGGCGTAACGGAGCACCCCGCCGGCGGAGTAAAATAGAAATGTGGCGGGGCGGAGAATCCAGTCCCAAAACTTGTAACTTGAAGTTTTTTTTAAAGAAAATGTGGAGGATTAGTTTTAACAAGAAAAAAAATTATTGAACATGAAAATTTGGATTATGATATTCCTTTACTCCCCTTTAGCTTCACAAATATGTACTTACTTTAAAGTTAATAGATTACAAAGTATATCTTAAGCTACAATGGTAAGAGTAATATAACATCCCTTTAAGCACAGACTGGTTGTGGCAAAACACACACTGCTCTGAACCCAAGTTAATGTCTGTGAGATATTCACTCCCTGGCGTCCAATCTCCAATTGCAAACAAATTCAGCTACATCTAAATTCAAAAAGCGTTTCTACCTTAAAAGGGCCCCCAGTTGCTAAGCAACAACCACAATCTAGTTTTTGTTTATTCTTCACACAGTAACCCTCTCTAAGCATTAGGCCAACCCTCATGCGCAGCAACACGCTTTGTCCAACATGAATCTAACTAACTTGGTGGTGGTGGTGGTGGTGGTGGGTGGGGGGGGGGGGGGGGGGGGGGGGGGGGAGTAAAGTTCAAGGATTTTTGCCCATTGAAAAGATTGAGGGCAGATGTGGTCTTTCTGCAAGAGGCCCATTTGAGAGTTAGGGATCACACAAGGCTGTGGAAGGGATGGGCTGGACAAGTGTTTCATTCTAGCTTTGATGCCAGGACACAGGGCACCACGGTGTTGCTTAAGGCTTTTTCGGCGGTCAACATTATGGCGGCCTCTGGAGAGAGGGTTTACACTCTGGTTGATTTTTGTGTGTTGGGTGGTCTTTGATCCTTGGGGTCAGGGGGTGGGGTACTCAGTTATTGCAATATCGGATCATGCCCCACATTATGTGGATCTGTTGCTGAAGCCGGGCCACTCTCAGCGACCACCGTGGACGCAGTAATTAGAGGAGTTTATTTCAGATAAGTCATATAGGGATGAATCTGGGAGGGTGGAGAGGCAGAAGCTGGTGGACTCTATTCTGGAGGAGGATCGGCAATATTAGACTACCCCAATGCTGGAGCTTTTGGCAGAGATCGAAGTTGCAGATGGATCTGGAGTTGCTGGCAACAGGGAAGGCAGTGAGCCAGTTTTGTCGCACAATGGGGGCATTTTGAGAGTATGGGGAGAAGGTCAGCCGCTGCCTCTAGAGAGATAATTCAGATCAGGGACTCGGACGGGAGTTGGTTTCTGCCCAGAGGAGGTAAATAAGGTATTTGAGACTTTATTCTGTGTGCTACATCAGTCTGAGCCTCCCCCTCTGGAGGAATAGAGAATGGTACAATTTTTAGATGCGTTGACCTTCCTGGAGGTGGAATGGGACAGAAGGCAGGAGTTGAAGCTGCTAATTGGACAAGAGGAGATCTTGAGCTGTCGTCGAATGCAAATGGGTAAGGTCTGCATGGATACCCTGTTGAGTTTTATAAATAGTTTGCTGGGCTGCTAGTTCAGCTTATGTTGGAGATGTTCAATGATTCTTTGTCTAGGTGAGTATGGGCAGCACGGTAGCACGGTGGTTAGCACTTTGGCTTCATAGCGCCAAGGTCCCAGGCTCGATTCACGGCTTGGGTCATTGTCTGCACGTGCTCCGGTTTCCTCCTACAAGTTTCGAAAGACGTCCTATTAGGTTTGATTTGATTTATTGTCACACGTACCGAAGTACAGTGAAAGTATTTTTCTTCGGCCGAGGGAATGTACACAGTACGTACATAGACAACAAAAGAATCATCAACAGAGAACATTGAGAAATGGTACATCGACAAACAGTGATTGGTTACAGTGCGGAACAAGGGGCAAATCAAAGTAAATACATGAGCAAGAGCAGCATAGGGTTTGGACATTGAATTCTCCCGGTGTCCCCGAACATGCGCCAGAATGTGGCGACTAGGCGTTTTTCATGGCAACGTCATTGCAGTGTTAATCTAAGCACCAATCTCCTTGATCTTGAAAAGCGACAAGGATCCAACGGACTGTCGATCATACCGACATATTTCTGTTAAATATTGAATGCAAAACTGCTGGCAACTAGTTTGGCGCTTTGTCTGCTGGTGGTGGTTTTGGAGGAACATATGGGGTTTATTAAGGGATGGCAGTTTGAGGATAAGGAGTAAACCTTTTATGACTGAGGTGAGGAGAAATTTCTCCACCCAAAGAGTGGTGAATCTGTGGAATTCATACCACAGAAACTAGTTGAGGTCAAAATGTTGTATAATTAGCTCTTAGGGCTCAAGGGATATGGGGGGGGGCGAAGGCAGGATCAGGGTATTTAACTTGATGATCATATCATAATGAATGGTGGAGCAGGCTCGAGAGGCCAAATAGCCTCCCCCGCTTCTATTTTTTAAGCATGTTTCAATGCAACTGCCAGCCAACACGAGGAGACTCTTGAATGGTTAGCACTGTTGCTTCACAGCGCCAGGGACCCAGGTTCTATTCCCGGCTTGGGTAACACTGTGTGTGGAGTCTGCACATTCTCCGTGTCTGCATGGGGTTCCTCCGGGTGCTCCGTTTTCCTCCCACAAGCCCCGAAAGATATGCTTGTTAGGTGAATTAGACATTCTGAATTCTCCCTCTATGTACCCGAACAGGTGCCGGAACGTGGCGACTGGGGAATTTTCTCAGTAACTTCATTGCAGTGTTAATGTAAACCTACATGTGACACTGATAAAGATTATTATCACGCTCCTCGGTGGTCGAGCCAGAGGTGACCACCTTGATGGACGCAGACAAGGCTTTTGATCGGGTACCTTTTTGAGGTTATGGAGTGATTTTGTTTTAGGCTGAATTTTATATCCTTTTGTATAGGGCTCCCACTGCGAGTAACCTTACCAATGCACTGAGCACAGGGTACTTACAATTCAACAGAACTACGAGGCAGGGGTGCCTATTATCCCCGATGCTATTTGCTTTGGCAATCAAGCTTATTCGCTTAGACCATCTAGTAAGTGGAGAGGGTTAGAGTGGGGACTTCCGGTGGTGGCCATGGAGTGAGTGGTCTCACATTTTGTGACTCCCACTCGCGGCGCTTTTTCAGGACCTTTCCTCCAATTAATAGGTGGATGAGAGGAAGCAAAAAGGTGCAGGAGAGTGACCCTGGAAGAGATTGACCCACTGCTGTATGCAGCAGGAGGGCCAGAAGCGGTCGGAAAAGAGGGATCCAGTCGGTTAGAGTTGATGCGGCACTTGCGACACACGTGGAGATGGCGGAGGGGCAGGGAGCGGACCTGCCGGCTCAGTAGTCGATGTACCAGCTGATGAGCTTCCTGAACGAGAAGTTCACCCAGCAATGTAAGGAGAGTCTGGAGGACCTGGCCCGGGTGGTGGATTCGATCAAGGCGGTGGTCGACCACGGTTGGCAGCCCAGGGTCAGGCATTCCAGAAGATGGAGGAGGTGGTGGGGGAACACGAGAAGAAGTTTGCCTCGAGGCGGTGGGGTTTTGAAACAGCATCAGGGATTCTGGGGGTTGAGGTGGAGCCATGCCTGATGGCAGCCATCTTTGGAGTTTCTGTCTTGCCGGTGCTTCAGGAGGGGAAGGTGGCAGATGTCTTGGCTTTTGCCTCTCTAATAGTCAGGAGGCCAGTCTTCTTGGGTGAAGGTCCCCGACGCCGCCGAAGGCTTCGACTTGGTTAGGGGGCTTGATGGATTTTCTGCACCTGGAGAAGATAACGTACACAATGAGGGGATCGGTGGAGGGGTTTTACTCAAGGTGGCGATCTTTCATTACCTTTTTAAAGGAGCTGGTTACCATCAACTGTTAAAGAGGAATGGGGGGTGGCGGGCAGTTTGGTAGGGCTTTCTTTAGGGATGTGGATGCAAGGGGCTGGGAGGGTTAGTCAGTACAGGGCTGGTATTGGGGCTATTTTATCTGTAATAATGACAAATTTGTTGGAATGATTTGAATATCTTGCATGTTATAAACAAAAAAAAAATTGAAAAAAATATATTTTTTTAAACTACCTTTGTTTTCCTAAAAAGTTTATTTTATATTTACAATAACTGGATATATAAATACATATTGTTAAATACAATTCAGCTATCGAAGACAAGGATACAGAAACAAGGAGTTAATACTATGATTCTTGCCTTTGCAAAGGTTGCAGCAGATGGAAATATAACTGAACATCTGCAGGGTGAAGAACTTGAGGGGTTGACTTAGCAGGACAATAAAACATTCCATTTCTTTCACAAATGCAAATAGAATTTCAATCACCAAGTTGAGGGCCAAATAGCTTCTTCACAACACCAAACATCCACTTACAGTTTTTACCTGCACTCTACTGAAAAAATGACTAGTCACTTGAGACACAGTTGTAGGTACAACATGGAAACCAGTCAAGAGTTATGAATTAAGCTCAAGTTATTTTGTAATTAAACAGCAGCAAAATCCTTGAAAAACACAAGACAATCAATCATAAGAGAATAAAATGTCACAGTGCTTATAAATAAATTGTAAACAGCACAAGCTTTTTAAACCAGAATATACTGCAACCAGAGCGAAATATCACAAATTCTTGTTAGCTTGTCGGGGTGTGGGGGTGAGATGGAGGGGTGGAGACAGTCCACATGCCCCACCATTTCCAGCACTTGCTCTCACTGACCATATTCAATTCCCTCCTGTTTTCCACCTTTGTTTGGGATTCTCTCCACACCACTTTGACAGTTTTCCCCCCATTCCTTTCTTGTATCACACTCGGGGGTTAACTGATGGGGTTCTGGAGTAAAACTAGCCCAACACAGGAAATATCATAGAATCCTGTGTATTAAGAGCCAGAACAACTCACTGCACCAATCTGGCCCCTTTAGATAATCAGAAAATTAGAAAAATAGAATGATGATCCAGTCCTCAGAAGGCCAATTTTCACAGACAAATGATCTTTACCTGTTCCTAAAGTTTGTGTGTTCTTCTTGTAGTCAAGACTCTGCAATTAGTGTTCATTTGTATGCCATAACTGAGACGTTACATACAATTATCAGAACTCTCTCTATAAATCATTTCATTAAGGAGACGAAAACAACGTACTGTATTTAAATTACTCCAGGTATGCTACTTTTGATCGAAAGTCAAAAGTGCACAATGCAAGTTGTTTAAGATGCACATGATTTTCAAAGTCACATTAAGAAATCTGCATTGCTTGAAAAAAAATTATTATATTGCAGGCTACACCTTTCCAAAAAAGGAAAGGACATAAAATGCTCAATGATCAATGTTGGGTGTGGTAAATGTGAATATAATTTACCAAACATTAAGAAATCAACTAATCCTATACTACAGCACATAATAACTCAAATTTATTTCATCACAGTAACATGCAAACAAAATCATTCAAGGCAAGAGCAAAGGGACATACTGTACTAGTACTTGCAGGGTCAAGTAGGAATACAAAGAGTGGGAGGTGGTGACGTAGTATATTGTCACTGCATTAGTAATTCAGGCACACACAGTACTGCTCTAGGGATTCAGGTTCAAATCTCGACACTGCAGATGGTGAAGTTTAATTAAATAAAAATCTGGGGATGATCATGAAACTAACGTCGATTGCCATGAAAACCCATCTGGTTCACTACTGTCCTTTAGGGAAGGAAATCTGCCGTCCTTACCTGGTCTGGCCTATACGTGACTCCAGACCCACAGCAATGTAGCTGACTCTTAACTGCCCCTCAAGGGAAATTAGGGATGAGCAATAAATGTTGGCACAGCTTGTGACGCCCATGTCTCATGAACACATTTTTTAAAAACTGCATTTACCCACCATGGATGGTTTTCAAAAAAAAAAAAGAAAACATGCTATCAAATTATCTCACAAGCACTATTTTACACCAGAAGCAACAAATGTAGAACATCAATGAGCTAGTCTTAAAATTTACATGAATTTCTTCCAATTTATTACTTCATAGAATATAACAGTTCATTCTTCGTGAATGGTCTTTGATTGCTCTGCATTTGCGCAAGCTATTCCAAGTGGAAAAATAAAGCAGCATATTATTTGGCCAATGTTAAGAGACCATCTTTACCCTGGTATTCATTTGAAAAAAAGCTTCCCAATATTTTATTTCGCACACAAAATTTGCATTTAATGTTCAGGTTTGCCAGTCTTTATTTAGAAAGATTCCAAAAGATTATTCACAGATCAGCAACACTGGATTTTTTTTTGTTGAAAAACACAGCATCTAACGGAATAAATCAACATTATGAATTACTACGGCTGCAGTCAATGATTTCAGCTGCTTATTAAACTGGTCGATCCGTATCCATTCACTCATCATTACACATACACAACACTCTTCCGCGGCCACCAAATTTTAAATGCATTGAGTGAATCAAAGGGAGTGTTATGGGCCAGGGTTTAGAGAACCCCAATGTGTATCATGGAGTTCACCTGACCCACAACTTTTTATAGATTGCGATATGGGGAGCACACGGCCCACTCCGCAAGTGTGGTCCAGCAGAAATGGAAAATTAATTTTTCAAGCAAAACTATGTTTATTCTATGAATTAAAGTTAACCTTTTTGAAACATAGTGAACATCTTAGCAACCATTAATTCAAATACAACCCCCAAAGAATACAACACTAAGTAATGCTTAATAACTTCCCAAACAACATCCAGAAGACAGAAGAAACACCTTTCAACAGAAGTACATTAGGTTTACATTCACTACTGAGAACATTTATAATTCTGAATTCACCAAATGATCAAGAGATAGTCTTTTGATGGCAGAGAGAACAGCAGTACACCTGCTTGGTCTGGCTTCAGCTCCAACACTGAAAACAAAACTAAAACACACCCTGCAGCAAACAGCCTAAAACAAAAGTAAAATGCTGACAGGCAGCCCAGCTCCACCCACTCTGACATCACTGCAATAATAAACACCCATTTCTTAAAGGTATTCTCACTACAGATATTTATATGCGCACCCATTTATAAACACCCATTTCTTAAAGGTACTCTCACATGACAGGAGCAACTGAACCCTCACAAATATTTCATTTTTCTCCACTTTGGTTTATAAACTGCCAAGAATCTCCATATGGGATGTCTTAGCACTTTCAAAGTAAATGCAATATAACACTAAAGTAATGCAATTAACTCCAGCTACCTCCTATGTTTTGCCTCACTCTGCCCCACAAGTTAGTTCTACATGTGACAGTATGGTTATTTTTCTTTGCACCACAGCAAAATGACAAGCTCTTATCACTACTACAACAACTATTTTAGAAGCAAAAGATGCATATAATTGATGCTATGACACCCCAGCCAATATTAAAGGTTATTCAACAGCTGTACATTGAAAACTGTCTAAATGGTTCCCAGACTGCATACATATAGCACGACAACAGAAATTACTGCAATGGTCTTTGGAACATCAAAACACAAATTCATAATAAATATATATCATTTAACATTTAACAAACTGCCTACAGACATTGTTGAAGAACATAACAGAAGAAGCAGGAACAAAACTAGGCCATTTAGTACCTCAAGCCTGTTCCAACATTCCGTAAGATCATGGCTGATCTGATTGTGGCCTTAATTCCACTTTCCTTCCCGTCTCCCATAACCCTCAACTCCCTCTTCAATCCAAAAATCTGTCCAACTCAACCTTGAATATATTCAATGAGCCAGCTTCCACTACGGTCTGCAGAAGAGAATTCCTCAGAAAATTCCTCCTCATCTGCATCTTACGTGGGAGTCCACCTATTTCAAAACTGTGCCCCTAATTCTAGATTTCCTGTGAGGGGAAACATCCTCCCAGCATCTACCCCGTCAAGCCCCCTTAGAATCTTTTACGTTTCAATAAGATATTAGTGGCAGAGTGGTTCACAGCTGCCTCACAGTGCCAAGGATTTGATTCCAGCCTTGGGTGATTATCTGCGTAGAGTTTGCACGTCCTCCCAGTATCGGAGTCGGTTTCCTCCAGGTGCACCAGTTTCCTCCCAAAGTCCAAAGATATGCACGTTAGGTGGATTGACCATGTTAAAATTGCCCCTTCGTGTCCAAAGAGGTGCAAATTAGGAGATTACAGGGAAGGGCGGGTGAGTGAGCCTAGGTAAACTGCTCTTTCAGACGGTCGGTGCACGTGATGAGCCAAATTGCCTCCTTCTGTATTGTAGGATTCTATGCTTCCACGATGACCTCTCAATCTTCCAAACTCCAATGAGTATAGGTTCACCTTTCTCAAACTTTACTCATAAGACAATCCCTTCATGCCAGAAATCAGCTGTGTGAATCTCCTCTTAACTGCTTTCAATGCAAGTCTATCCTTCCTTAAATAAAGAGGTCAAAACTGTACAAGGTACTCTCAAGTAGAGTCTTTCCCAATAAGACCACTCACCCATTCCAGGGATTAATTCTGTAAACCTTCTCGGAGCTTCTTCCAATGCATTTACATTGTCCCTTAAATAAAGAGACTAATACTGTGCACTGTACTCCTGATGTGGTATCACCAATGCCCTGTATAACTGAACAATAATATCCTTACTCATGTATTCAATTCCCCTCACATAAACAATTACATTCTTTTAGCTTTCTTAATCACTAGCTGCACCTGCATACTAACGTTCTGTGATTAATGCACTTGTCCTCCTAGATCCCTCTGCATCTCAGAGTTCCGCAATCTCTCACCATTTAGATAATATGCTTCTTTTTTATTCTTCCTGCCAAAACGGACAACCTCACATTTTCCTACAATATACTCCATTTGCCAGGCCTTTGCCCACCCGTTTAACCTATCCATGTCCTTTTGTAGCCTTAAATGGTCTTCAAAACTTAATTTACTACCTATCATTGTGTCATCAGCAAATTTAGCAATCATATCATCGCTCCATTCATCCAAATCCTTTATATCAATTGTGAAGAGTTGAGGCCCCAGCACTGATCCCTGTGGCACACTATTTGTCACATATTGACAAACAAAAAGTGATCCATTTATGCCTACTGTTTCTTGTTAGCTAATCAATATTCAATCCATGCCAGTATGTTATCCCCTTCACCGTGAGCTATCATTTTATGCAATACCTTTGATGAAACATTTTATCAAATTTTCCTTTCACAAAATCAACTTGACTGCCCAAATACCTTCAATTTATCTAAATGTCCTTTACGTCTCTAACGTCTTTGATAATAGAACATAGGACATAGAAAGTACAGCACAGTACAGGCCCTTTGGCCCACGATGGTGTGCCGACCCTTCCCTGTAACAGGTTGTTAAGCTAACTGGCCTATAATTTCCCACTTTCTATATCCCTTGCTTTTTGAATAAAGAAGCTCCATCAGCTGCTTTCCAATCTAATAGAACCTTCCCCAAATCTTGTGAATTTTGGAAAAATAAAACCAACGCAACAACTATCTCACTAGCTACTTCTTTTAAAACCCCATGATGAAATCCATCAGGACCTTGGGACTTATCAACCTGCAATTTACCTAGTTACTATTTTCCTGGTGATTGTAATCGCCGTATCTTTCTGGCAAGTACTACTAATTCCTGTGTGTGTGTTTATTGCTAGGGGGCCTGTACACCACTCCAACAATCAATTTCTAGCCTTTATCATTCCTCATCTCAATCTTAAATGCTTCTATAATCCTGGCTTCTTGAACTTGGCTCATTGTGCTGATGTCATCTTTAATGTCCAGAATCTTTTAATGCTTATTTCTCCTAATATGGAGGTGCAAACCTTTGCGATTCTGCAGCCACATCTTTGTAATGGATGTTAGATTGTATTTATTAATCTCTATTTGTACATCAGTTCATATATTTTGTTTTGAATGCTCCTGCATTCAGATACAGAGCCTCATGTTTTGTTCTTTTATTATTTTTTTTAGCTTTAACCTTATTTGTTGAATTACTCTTAGGCTTGCATTCTCTGTCCCTTCCTGTCACAGTCTGTTTATCATTTCCCATATTAATACCCTTCTCTCTACTCTTTGATATACTGCCTCTGCCCACATTTGATCCCTTGCCCGCACTATTAGTTTAAAACTCTCTCTGCTTATCTAGTTGTGCAGTTCACAAGAACACTGGTCCAGGATGGTTCAGGTGTAGACTGTCCCAACAGCACTGACCCCACTTTCCCCAGTTATGGTACTAGTGCCCCATAGCCTGAACTCACTTTTGTCACACCAGCCTTTGAGCCACATATTCTTCTCTCTAATATCACATACCCTATGCCAATTTGCACGTGGTTCAGGCAATAATCCAGAGATTATAACTGTTATATTCTATGTTTTTGAAATTTTTAAAAATATAAATTTAGAGATCACAATTCATTTTTTCCAATTAAGGGGCAATTTATTGTGGCCAATCCACCTAGCCTGCACATCTTTGGGTTGTGGGGGCAAAACCCACGTAAACACGGAGAATGTGCAAACTCCACACAGACAGTGACCCAGAGCCGGGATCGAACCTGCGACCTCGGCGCCGTGAGGCTGCAGGGCGAACCCACTGCGCCACTGTGCTGCCCTGTTATATTCTATGTTATAGCCGCAAAAAGAAAGAATCACAGGTGACACACGTTGAGTTCGTATAACATGAGCAAGGGATTCATTTCCAAGGTGCTACTCAAACAGGTACAATGGTGAACTCTACAAAAGCCCGCGAAACACTCCGATAACGTAATTGCGTATCATGTGACATTACTCCAGCCAATGCCGTTACTCTGATACATAATAATAACCTTGGAGGTTCTGCTTCTTAATTTAGTTTCTAGCTCCTCATACTCTGTGTGCAGATCTTCTTTCCTAGTTCTACCTATGTCGTTGGGACATATATGGACCACGCCAACTGGATCCCTCCCATTGCAAGTTCCTCTCCAACTCTGAGCAGATGTCCTGAACCCTGGCACTGAGCATGCAACACAGCTACCTGGAGTCACGTTCTTTACACAATGACAAACCCCCTCATTGCCCCTACAACTGCTAAATCCCTTTTTGCTTCACCCATTTAAATTGCTTCCACTACCAAAGTGCCATGGTCAGTTTGCTCATCCACCCTGCAGCCACACTTTCATCCAAACAAGCGGAGAGAAGCCCAAGTCTTTTGGACAGTTGCAGAAGCCGACACTCCTGCCTTCTGGCTCCCCTTACCTGCCTTACGCACAGTCACATCTTGCTGTCCCTGACCAGTGACCTAATCAGAAGACCGTAGAATCTATGTACATAACTGACAGCACTGCTTCAAAATTGGTTTGTTGGGCCAGAGATATAAATTCTTGGATGAAGACATGGGCTAAACATATGTTTGCTAGATTTGCGAATGACACAAAGAGGGCGGAAAGTAAATTGTGAGGACAAAGAATCTACAAGGGGATGTAGACAGGTTACGTTAGTGGGCAAATAATTGACAGATGGGAATATAATGGGGGGCAATGTAACGCAAAACAGCATATTATTTAAATGGAGAAATATTGCAAAACTCAGTGGGATCTGGATGCCCTGATACATGTATACAGTTACAGCGAATGATTAGGTAGGCAAATGGCAAGTTGACATTTATTGCAAGAGTAATGGAATATGAAAGTAGGTAAGTTTTGCTACAATCGTGTAGGGAGTTGGGAAGACCACAGTGTACAATTCTGGTGTGCATACTTGAGAAAGGAGATAATATCATTCGAAGAAGTTCAGACAAAGTTCATTCAACTGATTTATGGGATGAAGAGATTCTCTTTTGAGGAAAAAGGTTGGACAGGTTGGGCCTGTATCTATTTGAGTTTAGAAGAATGAGAGGTGATCGCATTGAAATATAGAAGATCCTGAGCAGACTTGACTGGGTGGATGTTGGGAAGGTGTTCTCCCCTCCCCCTCTGGTGGAAGAGACTGGAAATGGGGACAAGAGTTTTAAAAATAAGGGGTTACCCATTTAAGATGGAGACAAAGAAAACATTTTCCTCAGTGTGGTTGGTTTCCAGAATTCTCTCCCCAGAGGGCAGTGGAGGCAGGTTCATTGAATATTTTTAAGGCTGTATTAGATAAATTCTTGATTGACTATGGAATGGAAGCTTAAGGGGAGGCAATAAAGTAGAGTTAAAGTCACAATAATAATCGCTTATTGTCACAAGTAGACTTCAACGAAGTTACTGTGAAAAGCCCCTAGTGGCCACATCCCGGCGCCTGTTCGGGGAGGCCGGTACGGGAATTGAACCCATGCTGCTAGCCTTGTTCTGCATTACAAGCCAGCTGTTTAGCCCACTGTGCTAAACTTGCCCCTTTTAACCAGCCAATCAGATGAACCAAGATCTTATGAATGGTGGAGCATCCAGGTAACATTCCCCCTCACTGATGTGTTGCATTGTCTGCAGCTCAGTGATTGAGCAAAGCCCCCGTGTCTTCCTGGTTCACACAGCATCCATGAGCTCTGGAACATGCTGCAGCCTTAACACATCACCTGTCCTACCATCTTGAAATGCTTTTTTAAATGAATTACTTAATTATATTATTCACTTATTTATGTTTTTTAAATATATTTTATTAACTTTACCACCAGTTTGTGTACTAATTTAAACCTTAGGACAGGAACCGACCTCAACCACTTGCCAGATACTCAGTGGAAGTTACCTCCTTTGCTTGAAGTAGAGTGAGAACCAACTCCTAACGGTTGTGAAAGGTATAAAAAGAAATGGAAACGATTCCCCCCCCCCCCCCACCCCCACACCAAACTCCACAGTATGCACTCAGTTCCTCAGTAGAGCAAATAATCAACAGCACACACGGACTCCAAAATTAGGTATATGAAAACAAAATTCATGTAAACTTTGCTAATCTTGCAAAAGTAGTAGTCTGTGGACAACCAAGTCGGCTGCACCATTTCAGTGTCAATGGTTAAATGGTTACAAGCATTTTTGTACAACCTTTTGCCTGTTGTGCGATTCTCAAGATCAGAGATGCCCATTTTGGAGAATGGGACATTTTCTATTTTTGGCACATACTGGCAGCATGAAGCTCTTTCCAGACATTTTATGCCTGGACAAAAGATAAAGCCCTTCCTCAGAACCCAACTCAGTAAAAAGGCATTCCTCCTGTGCACCAGCATGTGTTTTTCACAAATTCCAACAATATTTTCTCAAACTGACTTCTGCAAGTGAAAATCGTCAATCCAATGCCAAATTCTGGACAATTGTATGCTTATGAACTTTTACCTAACAGGAACCTTTGAGATTTCCAAAACTTAACAGCAAGAAATGATTTGTATCCCACTAACTTGGGTGAGATTCAAAGTAAAGCCGCAGAAGTAAAAGAAGTGTCTAAAGCCACTGCAGATCATTCTTTAAAGAATATATTTTCTGAAACTGGTAATTCTATACAATAAAGACTAATTCACAAAATTGAAACATAAATTTAGTCCTCTGCTAAAAGCCACAACATTTCCAAAGGGGACACACTTAAGGGAACTGGATAAATTCTTGAAGGGAAAAAGCTTGCAGGACTCTGGAGAAAAGCAGGGAGATACGATTAATCAGCTGACTTTTCAACAAACCAGCACTGGCATAATAGGTGGAGTTGCCTCCTGCAGACTTCAGATCATTTTTAAGGCAAAAACGTTTAGTGTTTCAGTCGGTCAAAAATGTTCATTCTTTTCCAGCTTTCTTCCCTAAGTCCTTCACTCCTAAAATCAAAACTTTGCATTATGTAATTGTGGACAACATTAGCCTTCTTTGTATCTGAGAACTGACTACGCAAGACACAGGCAAACTCAGATTAGCAGCTGTGTATGCATCCAATAGGGGTGAACTATTTTAACTCTCGCCAGTAATCCTGGCTGAAATGTTTTCAATTCAACAAAAACTAGATAATTAGAAGAGACAGCAAGTGAGTCAGGAAGGCATATAAGTTATAGGCCAGTTACAGGCAGCATGGTGGCACAGTAGTAGCACTGCTTCCACACAGCGCCAGAGACCCGGGTTCAATTCTGACCTTGGGTGACTGTCAGTATGGAGTTTGCACTTTTTCCCCCGTGTCTACGTAGATTTCCTCCAGGTGCTCGATTTCCTCCCACAGCCCGAAGATGTGCAGGTTAGGAGGATTTGTCATGCTACATTGCTGTTCAGTGTTCAACGGTTAGGTGGGGTTACGGGGATAAAGCAGGGGATTGGGCCTGGGTGGGGCACTCTTTCGGAGGGCAGGTACAGACTCGATGGGCCGAATGGCCTCCTTCTGCACTGTAGGCATTTTATGATTCTAAGTCATGAGGGAGTTTGGCAAGATTGGATGGTATTTATTTTACTGCAGGGAGTCTGACAAACAATGCAGGTGATTTGTGGGAACAAATTAAAACATGGGGGTATGATGTCATTGCTGTCACTGAGAAGTGGTCAAGAGAGGTGCATGATTGTCAGCTCAATATTCCGGGATATCGGATCCTCAGGCAAGACCAGGGAGGAGGTAAAAGAGGAGGCATTGTCACAATTTGATCAGGGAATCAATTATGGCTGTAAGGAGGGACAACATCTTAGAAGGCTCTCCAAATGAAGCCATATGAGGGTTTTTTTTAAAAAAGAGATAGGGGAGCTGGGAGTGGGAGGCGGGTTTTGATTATCGTGTTCCTGTTTGCTTTCTTTTTGTTTTTGTATGGTATACTTGCCTTTGTTAGCTGAGGCAGAATTTCAGAGCAGGGACCAGAGTCACATGATGAGTGGAAGGCAAAAAGCGTGTCTGCTTGAACAAAAGGGAGATGAGGGAAGATGTTCTGGATTAACTTGGTTGATGAAGATTAGAACAGGCTTAACTGGGGTAAGAAGAGGGACAATAGTGAGAAAAATCGTATCAGGCTGAATGGGAGAGGAGCAGGGAAGCAATAGCAGAGGGTGGGGTGGTGAAGAGGTGCACATAATTCTAAATCTTACTGCCCAATACGATCAAATGAGTGAATCAATCCAGATATCAAACAATCTGAGAGAAATACAGAGAACCGTTTTCTCCCAGCAGTTAATTGTTGGATGTATAATGGGATCTGGGTGCCCTTGTACACCAGTCAATGAAAGTGAACAAGAACAAAGAACAGAGCACAAAGAAAAGTACAGCACAGGAACAGGCCCTTCGGGCCTCCAAGCCCGTGCCGACCATGCTGCCCGACTAAACTAAAATCTTCTACACTTCCTGGGTCTGTATCCCTCTATTCCCATCCTATTCATGTATTTGTCAAGATGCCCCTTAAATGTCACTATCGTCCCTGCTTCCACCACCTCCTCCGGCAGCAGGTTCCAGGCACCCACTACCCTCTGTGTAAAAAACTTGCCTCGTACATCTCCTCTAAGCCTTGCCCCTCGCACTTTAAACCTATGCCCCCTAGTAATTGACCCCTCTACCCTGGGGAAAAGCCTCTGACTAGCCACTCTGTCTATGCCCCTCATAATTTTGTAGATCACTATCAGGTCGCCCCTCAACCTCCGTCGTTCCAGTGAGAACAAACCGAGTTTATTCAACCTCTCCTCATGGCTAATGCCCTCCATACCAGGCAACATCCTGGTAAATCTCTTCTGCACCTTCTCTAAAGCCTCCACATCCTTCTGGTAGTGTGGCAACCAGAAATGAACACTATACTCCAAGTGTGGCCTAACTAAGATTCTATACAGCTGCAACATGACTTGCCAATTCTTATACTCAATGCCCCGGCCAATGAAGGCAAGCATGCCGTATGCCTTCTTGGCTACCTTCTCCACCTGTGTTGCCCCTTTCAGTGACCTGTGTACCTGTACACCTTGATCTCTCGGACTGTCAATACTCTTGAGGGTTCTACCATTCACTGTATATTCCCTACCTGCATTAGACCTTCCAAAATGCATGACCTCACATTTGTCCTGATTAAACTCGATCTGCCATCTCTCCGCCCAAGTCTCCAAACGATCTAAATCCTGCTGTATCCTCTGACAGTCCTCATCGCTATCCGTAATTCCACCAATCTTTGTGTCGTCTGCAAACTTACTTATCAGACCAGTTACATTTTCCTCCAAATCATTTATATATACTACAAACAGCAAAGGTCCCAGCACTGATCCATGTGGAACACCACTAGTCACAGCCCTCCAATTAGAAAAGCACCCTTCCATTGCTACTCTCTGCCTTCTATGACCTAGCCAGTTCTGTATCCACTTTGCCAGCTCACCCCTGATCCCGTGTGACTTCACCTTTTGTACCAGTCTACCATGAGCGACCTTGTCAAAGGCCTTACTGAAGTCCATATAGACAACATCCACTGCCCTGCCTGCATCAATCATCTTTGTGACCTCTTCGAAAAACTCCATCAAGTTAGTGAGACATGACCTCCCCTTCACAAAACCATGCTGCCTCTCACTAATACGTCCATTTGCTTCCAAATGGGAGTAGATCCTGTCTCGAAGAATTCTCTCCAGTAATTTCCCTACCACTGACACACGGCACACACCGCCCTGTAGTTCCCTGGATTATCCTTGCTACCCTTCTTAAACAAAGGAACAACATTGGCTATTCTCCACTCCGGGACATCACCTGTAGCCCATGAGGATCCAAAGATTTCTGTCAAGGTCTCAGCAATTTCCTCTCTAGCCTCCTTCAGTATTCTGGGGTAGATCCCATCAGGCCCTGGGGACTTATCTACTTTAATATTTTTCAAGACGCCCAACACCTCGTCATTTGGATCTCAATGTGACCCAGGCTATCTACACACCCTTCTCCAGACTCAACATCCAACAATTCCTTCTCTTTGGTGAATACTGATGCAAAGTATTCATTTAGTACCTCGCCCATTTCCTCTGGCTCCACACATAGATTCCCTTGCCTATCCTTGCCAACCCTTTCCCTGGCTACCCTCTTGCTTTTTATGTACGTGTAAAAAGCCTTGGGATTTTCCTTAACCTTATTTGCCAATGATTTTTCATGACCTCTTCTAGCCCTCCTGACCCCTTGCTTAAGTTCCTTCCTACTTCCCTCATATTCCACACAGGCTTCATCTGTTCCCAGCCTTCTAGCCCTGACAAATGCCTCCTTTTTCTTTTTGACGAGGTCTACAAAATCTCTTGTTATCCAAAGTTCCCGAAATTTGCCGTATTTATCCTTCTTCCTCACAGGTATATGACGGTTCTGAATCCCTTTCAACTGACATTTGAAAGCCTCCCACGTGTCAGATGTTGATTTACCCTCAAACATCTGCCCCCAATTTAGGTTCTTCAGTTCCCGCCTAATATTGTTATAATTAGCCTTCCCCCCAATTTAGCACATTCACCTTAGGACCACTCTTATCCTTGTCCAGAAACTTACTGAAAACGCACTGAATTGTGGTCATTGTTACCGAAATGCTCCCCTACAGAAATGCTCCCCGACTGAAACTTCTACCACCTGGCCGGGGCCATTCCCCAATACCAGGTCCAATACAGCCCCTTCCCTAGTTAGACTGTCTACATATTGTTTTAAGAAGCCCTCCTGGATGCTCCTTACAAACTACGCCCCGTTTAAGGCCCTGGCACTAAGTGAGTCCCAGTCAATATTGGGGAAGTTGAAGTCTCCCATCACAACAACCCTGTTGTTTTTACTCTGTTCCAAAATCTGTCTACCTATCTGCTCTTCTATCTCCCACTGGCTGTTGGGACGCCTAAAACCCCCAACATTGTGACTGCACCCTTCTTATTCCCGATCTCTACCCATATAGCCTCACTGCCCTCTGAGGTGTCCTCCCGTAGTACAGCTGTGATATTCTCCCTAACCAGTAGCGTAATTCCGCCACCCCTTTTACATCCCCCTCTATCCCGCCTGAAACATCTAAATCCTGGAACGTATAGCTGCCAATCCTGTCCTTCCCTCAACCAGGTCTCTGTAATGGCAACAACATCATAGTTCCAAGTGCTAATCCAAGCTCTAAGTTCATCTGCCTTACCCGTAATACTTCTTGTATTAAAACGTATGTACTTCAGGCCACCAGACCCGCTGTGTTCAGCAACTTCAAAATAACACCTCCAGACTGACTCAGTTTCCCCACCGCAACAAAGATAAATATGCACGCTTGTTACCATCCAGTGTGGGGCCATTGACATTGAATCGAAAAATCTTGTTTTAACCAATAGAACTACACAAGATTTCACTGGTATCAAACAGAACACGTGTCTGCGTGGGTCTCACCCCCACAACCCAAAGATGTGCAGGGTAGGTAGATTGACCATGTTAAATTGCCCCTTAATTGACATTTTGTTTTTACAAAAGGAAACAGGGAGTCAGTTTCCTTTCTATGTTCAAATTTTCAAATTAGGTCATGCATCACGTTTATCCACCGACTCTATCACTTCCATTCTGGCCTTTTAAGGTGTAATAACCACCCAGTTTGTTTACATTGCATTCACATTAAATGTTTCTCCCCAATTTTCTACAGATAAAACTAGAATTTCCTAAAACTAAAAAGTTACATTCTAAAACACATGAGCCACGAACTAGACATTTGCAACACTTTTAACACCTCGATCAGCCTTTGCTTTTTTTATGGTTTATTTTCCCCAGTACAAGTCAAGATGTATCATGCATCATTACAGCTTAAGACACAAGGCTGCGTCCCACTGCATTGTGTGTAATTACTTGTTCCTCGCATCTTGGAGCTATATCTTCAAGTCCATTACTGAGCTACCCCATTTTTTTTTTTGAAGGTGCTTTTACCCACTTCCTATACTTACATGTAATGAACCAACTCTTTGGGGTGTTATTCTTCCACAAGAGCACGTGGCTAAAACATTGATGACTATTGTGACAGCGGCTCAAACACACCTGAGAAACCTTTGAGGCGGGACTATAAATTTATAGTTCTATGGGAGGGTGGTGAAGGAAAAATATCACTGACTAAAATAAGCAAGCACCTGTCAGCCATCATAAAATAATAACTTTGTAGGGCGACTTGACAGGCCTTCAATGCTGAAAACGATACAAGTTTGTAAGAGGCAAGCCACCCTTATTCAGCATTTTGATTGGCGCAGCCTTTGTAAGAAGTAGCAGCTAATCAAATGGGGATGCATATATTCTACCCTTCAGCAGAAAACCCCAGCCAACCAAATCCAAATCAGGAATATAAAGAATCACGGATGCAAGGAATTAATGTCTGCAGAGTACCGGTAACCATATACCCTTTAGATTCATTTTTATAATTAATAATTTTAACTAAGAGTCATAGTTATGTTCAATTAATCAATCTTTCAACTCCAGAAACATTTCTCCACAGTGCAAACATTCATTCCAATTGTCTCCAATTTTCCATTATTGCAAAGGAAAGAAATTGTCGGTTATTGCAGTCCAATATATATCGCCCAGAAACATTGTGAAACAAACCAAAGATTGTGAAATGTTGACCCCCATCTGGAAAGCTGATCTCCCCATCACTATAGGATCAGTCCATCACACCGGACTAGAAATTCATTTCCTCGATGTACAAAACCAAGTTGCAACATGAACAAGAGCTGGAAAAATCTCCAGCTAAAAATAGAAACAACGGCGCAATAAATCCAAAGCAGAGTTTCATATTCCTCAAAACCCGAATGTCTTTGTATATTTTCATTCCAAACCTGTGTAAAAGGAAAAAAAACTGGACTGGGCACCCAAATTGCATTGTTTAGGTCATAGATCAATTTGTTGATAAAATTCATCTGCATAATTACAAACAAAGTATTCAATAAGCTAGCACAAGCAGTCTGTCGGATAAAATCTAAATATTCTTTGAGTGACAACCTGTAGAATTTTGTGAATACAACTGAAAATGGGTTATCAAAAAAACACAACATTTTTACTTTAAATCACTGGAAATTATTTTACAAAACCATATTGAACGATTAAATAGTTTTACTGTAAACTAGCTGCTACGAAGTTAATTCAATATTTTGATGTAAAAAAAACTTCTAAACATGCCTGATAGTGCCAATGCGAAGAAATTTGGAGGAACTTCTTGAAACAGTATAATCAGCGATTTTGACCTGGGTTCAAGGCCAGTTGTGTGGGGAAAATTGGCCTGACCGAGCAAATTGAAATTAAACCAGCTAAAAAGGTAATTTAAAAAGATTCATGTGGATTTGGGGCACAACTCATCTAAAATTCCCCCAATTCAGTCTAAATATACAGATATTATGAGCTCGACCATAAACTTAACCCCCTTAATCTTTACGTTGCTGTCAGCATATCTGAAGAGTTTAATAGCCAATTAACATACAAAACCGTCTGGCGGCCTTTTCATTGAACTCGTGTACTGATGCATCATGCCTTCATTAAATTTTCAATTTCCTGACCAACATAAAACTTTTACCTCATTGACATCATAGACACTTAGCACTCTAGATTATAAACATATCTCCATGTACTTTTCAAGGAGCATAATTAACACCATTGTTTGTGAATCTTGTAAAAATACAGAAATTATCTTTAAAAGGAGATTCATTAAAAACAAAAAATGTGCGTATTATTCAAAATGGAATGTGATTATGAATATGCCTACTGCGGTTTGTTTCGCACAAAGTAAGTACATGCTAAGATTTTAGAGGGTGGTGATGCTCAGAATGAAGCCACTGCAACTTAAGCTTTGCCACCAATAATGATATGAATTGGGAAGGGGTGCACAGAAACATAAAATTCAAGGTGCAAAGTGGAGGGATGTCAAGGCCATAAAGGTGAAGCCAAAAGTTTTAAATGCAATGCACTGAGGCCTTGTCAATCAAGCGAAATTGAAAGGAAGTGAATGAGGCAGACAGGTTTTGAACAAGATTTTGGATGGAAGAGAATAAATAAGAATTTCAATATCAGTAGAATAACTAGTCTTGGTGATATTAAGTGAGTGAAGTTTTGTAGTTTCATTTGGACAGGCAAAAGAAATGCTCAGTCTGACTCACCAGATCGTCAGAGGTGTCGTAAACCATAGTCTCGATAAAAGGGCAATTCGTCAGCAAACTCCATCTACAAGTTTGCTGACGATACGACCATAGTGGGCCGGATCTCGAATAACGATGAGTCCGAATACAGGAGGGAGATAGAGAACCTAGTGGAGTGGTGTAGCGACAACAATCTCTCCCTCAATGCCAGCAAAACTAAAGAGCTGGTAATTGACTTCAGGAAGCAAAGTACTGTACACACCCCTGTCAGCATCAACGGGGCCGAGGTGGAGATGGTTAGCAGTTTCAAATTCCTAGGGGTGCACATCTCCAAAAATCTGTCCTGGTCCACCCACGTCGACGCTACCACCAAGAAAGCACAACAGCGCCTATACTTCCTCAGGAAACTAAGGAAATTTGGCATGTCCACATTGACTCTTACCAACTTTTACAGATGCACCATAGAAAGCATCCTATCAGGCTGCATCACAGCCTGGTATGGTAACTGCTCGGCCCAGGACCGCAAGAAACTTCAGAGAGTCGTGAACACAGCCCAGTCCATCACACGAACCTGCCTCCCATCCATTGACTTCATCTACACCTCCCGCTGCCTGGGGAAAGCGGGCAGTATAATAAAAGATCCCTCCCACCCGGCTCACTCACTCTTCCAACTTCTTCCATCGGGCAGGAGATACAGAAGTCTGAGAACACGCACGAACAGACTCAAAAACAGTTTCTTCCCCACTGTCACCAGACTCCTAAATGACCCTCTTATGGACTGACCTCATTAACACTACACCCTGTATGCTTCATCCGATGCCAGTGCTTATGTAGTTACATTGTATATGTTGTGTTGCTCTATTATGTATTTTCTTTTATTCCATTTTCTTCTCATGTACTTAATGATCTGTTGAGCTGCTCGCAGAAAAATACTTTTCACTGTACCTCGGTACACGTGACAATAAACAAATCCAATCCAATCCAATTTGTAAGGAAAGTTTAAATGGCTTCCCATGCCCTCTTGCCATCCAAGCCTGTCCACGCATTCATGGCCCCTCTTGTCACCCATGACAACTGACATCCCTCCACTTCCACTCATCCCCAATGGCTCCTCATACCCGCCGAGCAATGCAAAAGACTATGGCTGCATTACAACACACCTATTTAGGTAATCATACCCAGAGCATGATAGGAAGGGACAGAGTGTACAAACATAAAGAAAGCAGCAAGTAGGACCAAAGGAGGGGGAAAAAATGATAAAAAGGCAAATCAAGGTCTTTTTACTTAAATGCACATGGTATTCGGCACAACATAAATTAATTAAAAGCACAAATTGAGGTTAATGTGTATTATCTTATGGCTATTACAGAGACGTGGTTCCAAGGAGATCAAAGCTGGGAACAAAATATTCATGGCTATGTGACTTTTCGTAAGAACAGACTGGAACAAAGGGGTGGTGGAGTAAGTATGATAGCAAGAAATAGCCTTGGATCGGAAGATTTAAAATCCATATGGGTGGAGGTAAGAAAGTAAAAGAGGAAGACAGCACTTGTGGATTAATCTATAGGCCGTCCAATGGTAGCTACACTGTAGGACAAATAAAAATAATAGGTCTGAGGATTGGGAGCAGTTTAGAATTCAGCAAAGAAGGACAAAGGGATTGATTAAGAAGGGGAAAGTACAGTACGAAAGAAAGCTTGGAGGTAACAAAGACTGATACTAAGAGTTTCTATAGATATGAGAGAAGAAAGAGATTGGTAAAGAGAGATGTAGGCCCCCTACAGACAAAAACAGGGAAATGCATCATAAGGGACAAAGAAATGGCTGAGCAATTGAATACATATTTTGGTTCTGTCTTCACAAATGAGGACACAAATCAGATCCCAGAAATGTTGGAGAATGAAAGGTTTAGTGAGAGGGAAGAACGGAGGAAGATCAGCATTAGTAGAGAAATGGGAAAATGGGAAAATTGATGGGATTGAAGGCGGATAAATCCACAGGGCTTGAGAATCTGCATCCAGAGTGCTTAAGGAGGTGGCTCTGGAAATAGTGGATGCATTGGTGGTCATCTTCCGGGATTCTATAGACTCCGGAACTGTCCCTGCAGATTGGAGGGTAGCTCACTTCACTCTGATATTCAAAAAGGGAGGTATAGAGAAAGCAGGGAATTATAGACCAGTAAGCCTAACATAGGTAGTGGGGAAAATGCCTGAATCCATTATCAAGGACTTTTAAGCGGAACATTTAGAAAGCAGTGGCAGGATTAGTCAGAGTCAGCATGGATTTATGAAGGGAAAATCATGCTTGACAAATCTGTTGGAATTCTTTGAAGAGGTAACCAGTACAGTTGACAAGGGGGATCCAGTCAAAGTGGTAGATTTGGACTTTCAGAAGGCGTTTGACAAAGTCCCGCATAAGAGATAATTGTGCAAAATTAAAGCGCATGGGATTGGGGGAATGTATTGAGGTGGATAGAAAACTGGTTGGCAGAGAGGAAACAAAGAGTAGGGATTAATGGGTCCTTTTCAAATTAGCAGATAATAACTAGTGGGGTGCTACATATATTAATGATTTGGATGAGGGAACAAAATGAAACATCTCAAAGTTTGCAGATCATTAGGTGGGAGGGTGAATTGTGATGAGGATGCAGGGACCCTACAACAAGATCTGGACAGGTTGGGCGAGTGGGCAAATCAATGGCAGATGCAGTATAATTTGGATAAGTGTGAGGTTATTCACTTTGGAAGCAAAAACAGGAAGGCAGATTACTACCCAAATGGTTGCAAATTGGGAGAGGGGAGTGTGCAGCAGGACCTGGGCATCCTTGTGCACCATTCGCTGAAGGTAAGCATGCAGGTGCAGCAGGCGGTAAAGAAGACTAATGATATGTTGGCCTCCATTGCAAGAGGTTTCAAGGATAGAAGCAGGGATGTGTTGCTGCAATTGTACAGGGCCTTGGTGAGGCCACACTTGGGAGTATTGTGTGCAGTTTTGGTCTCCTTCTCCGAGGAAGGATGTTCTTGCTCTCAAGGGAGTGCAGCGAAGGTTTACCAGACTGATTCCAGGGATGGCGAGACTGTCATATGGGGAGAGATTAACTAGGTTTGGATTGTTCTCGCTGGAGTTGAGAAGAATGAGGGGGAATCTCATAGAGACTTATAAAATTCTAACTGGACTAGACAGGGTAGGTTCAGGGAAGATGTTCCCAATGGTGGGTGTGTCTAGAACAAGGGGTCACAGCCTGAGGATTCAGGGTAAACCATTTCGGACAGAGATAAGGAGACATTTCTTCACACAAAGAGTGGTGAGCCTGTGGAATTCATTACCACAGGAAGTAGTTGGTGCTAAAACTTTGAATATATTCAAGGGGCGGCTGGATATAGCACTTGAGGAGAATGGGATCAAAGGCTATGGAGAAAAGCAGGATTAGGCTATTGGGTTGGACGATCACCCATGATCGTGATGAATGGCGGAGCAGGACTCGAAGTGCCAAAAGGCCTCCTCCTGCTCCTATCTTCTATTTGTCTATGTATCTATGTAAATCAGGATACAGTGAGGGCATGTCAAAAGGGCAGTACTTCAATCATGGGTGACTTTAATCTTCATGTAGATTGGGCAAATCAAATTTGCAGAGGTAGCCATGAAGTAGAATTCATAGAGTGCATTTGGGAAAGTTTCCTGGAATAATATGTTGCGGATCCAAGCAGGAATCAGGCTACTTTGTATCTGGTTCACGTGTAATGAGGTAGGTTTAGTAAACAATCTCAGAGTAAAAGATCCCCGGGGAAAGAGTGACCAGAATGTGGTAAACTGTAGCATTCAGTTTGAGAGCAAGTAACTAGGGTCAGAAACGACGGTGCTAAACTTAAATAACGGTAATTACAAAGGAATGAGGGCAGAGTCGGCTATTGTGGACTGGGAAAGGAGTTTAGTAGAAAAGACGGTTGATCAGGCGTGATAGACGTCTATGAAAATAGTTCACGACTCACAACAAAAAGAATACCCCAGTGATGTTGAAGGATTCTAGGAAGGGGATTATCCAATTATGGTTAACCAAGGAAGATAAGGACACATGCAATGTGGCAAAGATTAGTGGTAAGCTAGATAGTTGGGAAAGTTTAAAAACCAACAAAAGATGACCAAAAAATAAATAAAGAGGGTAAACTAGCAAGTGATATAAAAATTGACAGCAAGAGGTTCTTTAAATATATGAAAAGAAAGAGAGGAGCAAAGGTGAACAAAGTCCCGTTAGAGAATGAGACTGGGGAATTAATAATGGTGAATCAGGAAATGGCAGGGGAGTTAAATAAATACTTTGCATCAGTCTTCACGGTAGAAGACATTAATTGCATTCCAAAAATAACAATAACCATCACTGAAGGAAAAGCACGGTGGAAATTAATGGGGCTAAAGACCAATAGGTTCCCTGAACCAGATGGGTTATATCGTAGCAAATTAAAGAAGTAGCTACAGAGATAGTAAATGCACTGGTAGTAATCCTCCAAGAAGCATTTAATTTAGGAAAAGTCCCAGAGAATTGGAAACATGCCCAGGTAACACGCTCTGTTCAAAAAGGGAGGGAGCAAAAAAGCAGATAACTATAGGCCAGTTAGCTTAACATTTGTCATTGGGAAAATGTTAGAGTCCTTATGAAGGATGTAATAGCAGATTATTTAGAAATATATAATATAATCAAGCAGAGTCAACATGGAGTCATGAAGGGAAAATCATGCCTGACAAATTTATTCTTTGAGGTGGCAACAAGCAGGATAGATAAAAGGGAATCAGTAGATGTAATACACTTGGATTTCCAAAATGCATTCAATAATGTACTGCACTTAATAATAATGAGCCCATGGTGTTGGGGTAGGATATTAGCATGGACCGAAGATTGGTTAACTAATAGAAGACAGAGTAGGGATAAGAGGGAATTTTCAGCATGGCAACCTGTAACTGGAGGTGTGCCATAGGGATCAGAGCTGGGGTCACAATTATTTACAAAATATATTAATGACTTGGACGAGGGAAGTGAATGTACTATTGCCAAGTTTGCGGATGACATAAAAATAGGTGGGAAGGCAAGTACTAAGGTCTTCAGAGGGCTATATAGACACGTTGAGTGGAGAAATACTTAGCAGATGGAACATAATGTAGGAAAATGCGAAGTTATGCACTTTGGCAAGAAGAATAAAGAAGCTATTATTTAAATAGAGAAAGACTGCAGGGATCTGCAGCACAAAGGGATTTGGGGTCCTCGTGCACAAAACGCTAGCATGCAAGTTTAGCAGGTGATTGAGAAGGCAAATGGAATGTTGTCCTTTATTTCAAAAGGAATAGAGTATAAAAATAGGGTAGTCTTGATTTAAAAAAATGTTTTTAAGTTATTAGTTAGACCACACCTGGAATACTGTGAACAGTTTTGGTCCCTTTCTCTAAGGAAAGATATACTGGCATTGCAGGTAGTCCAGACAAGGTTCACTAGGTTGATCTCAGGTATGAAAGGATTTTCATACAAGGAGATGTTCAGTAGATTTGGCCTGTACTCATTGGAGTTTGGAAGAATGAGAGGCGACCTTATTGAGAGATACAGGATTCTTAGTGTTTGACAAGTGTAGATGTTGAAAGTGTGTTTCTCCTTCCGGGAGGACCACTCTAATCTTAGAGTAAGGGGTCACCCTTTAAGACGAGATAGGGAGGAATTTCTTCTTTTTTGGGTAGTGAATCTGTGGAATTCTTAATCGCAGAGGGCTGTAGAGGCGGCGTCATTAAGTATGTTCAAGGCCGAGATAAACAGAATTTTAATCGGTAAGGGAATCAAGGGTTCTGGGGATAAAGCGGAAAAGTAGAGTTGACTATTATCATATCAGAGGAGTCATGATCTTGTTGAATGGTGGAGCCAAATGGCCTACTTCTCCCACGTCTTATGGTCTTATCCCCTTCACCTACCTCCAAAGGTCCCTCATTCTTCTTGCCAACTTGTGACACCTTCCATGCCATTCTCCCAGTATACACTTTGTACAGAACCGATTAACGGCATAATAATAACAGCATGCATTAAAAATTCATTCATAATTTTGTACTTTCTTGAAGAAGCACTTTTACTACATCCCTATAGCATTGTCAAGCGTCCAGGTGAAGAGATGTTAATCAAACAATGTCCACCCCCCCCCCCACACCCCCCCCCCCCCCCCGCCCCACACCCCGCCGCCAGACCGCAGCATCAAAATCCAGCCTAATGTCTCAGATTTAACCAGACTGTAGAGAATCTTCAAAACCTGGGCAACCCCAAGCCCATCTATCATGAAGGCTACTTACCTCCGCTCATGAAACAATACTACCTCCATCCCATCTCAACTTCCAAGTGCAGAAACTGCTATGTGCGTGTGTTACCTCTGGACTTGCAAAATCCAATACTCTCATATCCTCCCTAAATTCTCATGCATCTGAAATTCTGTCCTAAACATCATACTTCTTATTAAATCCCACTTTCCCATCATTCCTGTTCTTGACTTATACTGGGCGCATTCCAATGACCACGCTGCACCCTAAAAGCAGCTCGTCGTGGCACAGCATGGCCGATAAAAGCTGGCAGACCCGGTTCCCAGGTCTACCCAGCTTGCGATACCTCGCGAGATCCAGCGCAATGTTGCAATGTAAACCCTGCCCATTGCGCCAGCCCAAGCGTCACCAAGGTGTCAATCTGGCATTTCTTGCACACACGTGATCGGGGAGGGGGCCGGAACCCTCCCATAGTGCATTTGTGCTGGGCAGATTGTTTTGGGGGCCTCGGAGATCAGGACACCATTCTGATATCTCGTTACACTGGGAGTTCCCAGAGCAGAGCTCCCCAGTGTGCAAAACGGGGGAAAATTGTGTGACATCGGCCACACATAGAACATACAGTGCAGAAGGAGGCCATTTGGCCTATTGAGTCTGCACCGACCCACTTAAGCCCTCACTTCCACCCTATCCCCATAACCCAATAACCACTTCTAACCTTTTTGGACACGAAGGGCAATTTAGCATGGCCAATCCACCTAACCTGCATGTCTTTGGACTGTGGGAGGAAACCGGAGCACCTGGAGGAAACCCACATAGACATGGGGAGAATGTGCAGACTCCGCACAGATAGTGTCCCAGCGGGGAATTGAACCTTGGACCCTGGCGCTGTGAAGCCACAGTGCTATCCACTTGTGCTACCGTGCTGCCCGTAAACACGTTCCCCACTGAGGCCCCTTATACAACACGAGTCGTGTTGAATAGCCCTGTCTTTCTCGCCGCTGCGACTGCCGGGAAACACATGGCTAACCACGCTCGCTATTTGACTTTGTTCCCATAGAGTTGAATCAAGCCCAATGTCTCTCAGTTCTTCATGCACGGAAGACAAAATTCTCATCTTTGAATTCTTTCTTGGTCCATTCCCATCCGATTGCTCCCACCTTCTCTGGCCTGAAACCCTCCCAAATATTACACTTGCCCAGCCTCCTGCATATTTGTCCTCCTATTAAAGGTGAAAAGTCTTTCAGCATCTTAGGTCCTGATATTTGGAACCACCCTTTTAAATCCCCATTTTCTACCTACCTAAAAAAAAACCCTCAAAACCCACCACTTCAATCATTTGCTTACCACTAGGAAACAGTCCCCTCCTGCATCATCGTCTGTCCTTTACATCACATTCTAAGAAATTTTGAACTTTACTTTGTATTTAAAAAGTGCTACCTGAACTGCATTGTTTCATTCCGCAATAATTTAGTGTAAGCATTTGATTTCTGATCTGTAGAGTTAAGCTGACTTGAGTAAATTATGGAACCTGACAAATCTTGTACCACAAGGGTGGTAAAAGTGTTCTTAGGCAACAGTGGAAAACAGTGATTAATTTTATACCCTGTCCAATATTAGAATTAGATTGATACATCATGCCTGGCTGGCTGCTCTTTATTGGAGCCCTGCAGTTAGTTTCCCTTTTCAGGCATTATATACAATTCCTTTTGTAAACTGCTCCTAAATCTGTTCTCACCACCCGTTCAGGCAGTGTACCCCAGATCATACTAACTCACAACGGAAAGGGTGGCATGGTGGCTAGCACTGCAGCATCACGGCGCTGAGTCCCAGGTATGATTCCGGCCCAGGTGACTGTCCATGTTGGCACATTCTCTTCTCCCCATGACTGCATAGGTCTCACCGCCACAACCCAAAAAATATGTGCAGGGTAGGTGAATTGGCCACGCTAATTTGCCCCTCAATTAGGGGAAGAACAAAATTGGTTACTCTAAATTTATTTTTACAAACTCAAAGCGTAAAGATAATTTCCATCTCCTTTTCCCAATTATCTAAAATCGGCATCCCTTTGTTCATGACCCTCCTGCTCATTGAGGTGGTGGCATAGTGATATTTCGCTGGATTAATAATCCAGAATAATGCTCTGACCAGGTTCAAATCCCACCATGGCATAGAATCCCTACAGTGTAGGATGTCACTCGGCCCATCGGGTCTGCACCAACTCTCCCAAAGAGCATTCCCATCTAGGCCCATGCCCCCACCCAATCCCCGTAACCCCACCAAACCTTTTGAACACTAAAGGGGTAATTTAGCATGGCAAATCCACCTAACCTGCACATCTTTGGACCATGGAAGGAATCCGGAGCACCCGGAGAGAGGGGGAGAATGTGAAAACTCCACATAGACAGTCATTCAAAGTCAGAATCAAACCCGGGTCCCTGGTGCTCTGAGGCAGCAGTGCTAACCACTGTGCCACCGTGCTACTACCCCCCCCCCCCCCCCCCCCCCCCCTCGGAGATGGTGAAATTTGAATTCAATAATTTATTTTAAATAGGAAATTGAAATTTGACTAGGAAACCATTGCCAATTGTTGTAAAAATCCATCTGGTTCACTTTTTGGGATGGAAATTTGCCTTCCTTAACTGGCCTACTTGTGACTTCAGATTCACAACAATATGGGTGACTCTTAAATGCCTTTTGAAATGGCCTGGCAAGGGCAATAAATAATGGCCCAACCAGTGACACCGACACCCCAAGTATTAATTTTTTTTAAAATTCAATTTTGAACACCTTGAATAATAAAAATAATAAAAATCTTTATCATTGTCACAAGTAGGCTTACATTAACTGCAATACTGTGAAAATCCCCTAGTCGCCATATTCCGACGCCTGTTGGGGTACACAGAGGGAGAATTCAGAATATCCAATTCACCTAACAGTACGTCTTTCAGGACTTGTGGGAGGAAAACAGAGCACCCGGAGGAAACCCGCGCAGTCGTGGGGAGAACGTGCAGACTCCGCACAGACAGTGACACAAGCCGGGAATCAAACCCGGGTCCCTGTCACTGTGAAGCAACAGTGCTAACCACTGTGCTACAGTGCTGCCCAAATCTTCCCTTATTGTCTCAAGTCTATGGAGAACAGTTTGCGAAAATTGTTCAAGTTGTATAAGTTACAGCTTGTTTTCTGGAGCAAAGCTCGTTCATATTTTATCAGAACGTTTTTGTCAGTGCCACTGTTTTCCCGAACAGCAAAATTATATTAAAATCAGTGCATTTAAAGCCACGAGTATAAACTGTTTGAAATGTGGGAAGTCACGTTCTACAAATACCTAGAGCACGTAACGGTATCCACAATAAGTCAGTGTGAAACAGGCCATCGATTCCCCATTTACCCAGTTTGCACTACACCCCCAACTCCAATTTCATGCCAAAGCTCTATATTTCCACCCTTATAACCAGACTTAAAAGTTTGAACTTTCAACAGAACCACCTCCAACACCAGCACAAAATCAGCAAACACTGAACAAATTTTATAAAACACTTTTTAAATTAAAAGATTGTGATACCAGCTCTAACTCACGCAAAGTATCGGCCAATGTTTAGGAAACCAAAAAAAGTAGATCTGCACATAGACTGCAGCTTGCCATGGTCAAGAGGCCAAAACTGAATCACATCTCAAGATGTTATTAGAGGAGACAACTTGCTATTAGATTACAGACCACATACATTTGCAGAGATTGACTCACTTTTGCTTCCGAGCATGAAGTTCAGAAGTAAATCTAGATGAAATCAGCTGTGAAGTTTGGTGAAAATCTTCCAAATGCAAGGGAATGAATTTCTCCTGCAAGAGTACACAGATCCCCCATTCTCAAAAATCATTTCAGCTGCCTTGGAGGAAAATTCTGTCACTTGTAGCAAATGCCACCAGGGCCAGGGAAAGAAATCATGGGCCATGGTACTTCTCCAGGGATCTCTGAAATAAGGGTCCTTCGAACTCGAACAATTAGCCGTTTCTTTCTCCACAGATGCTGCCGGGCTTGTTGACATTTTCCAACCTTTTTTGTTTTTAGTTATGATTTCCAGCATCTGCAGTATTTTTCTTTCACTTCCACTTCTTTGAAGTTGGCCCTTTGCAATATCTGGACAGCAACATCCAAAAGACTCAAACTTCACAAGCACCTCTAGAAGGTCCCATGTACATTCTATTGGCACATGACTCCTGGTTTCATTTCCAAGCTTAAAAATGCAAGTAAGTGAGCACCAACTAATTCACTGCAATAATGTGCCATTTCTACGCTAATGAGCATTATTAGCAGAAATGTTACACTTCACATTGAGTGGGGAGCATATAATAGGAGAGCAGAATACTGAAGATGCTGGAAATCTGAAATATCAACATAAAATGCTGGAAATACTCAGCAGGCACCTGTGGAGAAAGAAAAGAGTTAATGCTTCTGGTCCACAATCGGCACTAGTTCTGACAAAGGATCATTGACCTCGGTTTCTCGCTGTACAGGTGTCACCAGACATGCTGTGCATTTCCAACACTTTATTTCAATTGGGGAACAATGGCCCTTTTACCAACTCTCTCATTCCCCTTCAGCAAGACGCGTTGTCGCAGCTGCCTGAGATTTGGTCTGACACAACATTAAATGCAAATTTCCCCCCAGAAATTCATAAAGAACGAAAACAAACATCAATGTCAAAGCAATAAATTGCTAATTTTAGAAAACAATTAATAAAATGACATACGTGTAAGCGCATTGAGCAGTGCATGTGAACATTGTGTCCGCCTGCCGGTGTCCAGCTAACTCCTAGTCTCAGAGTTCGCCCACTTACACATTCTCTTACTTTGACGCACACTCATAACAGCTGTGATTTACCTCTGATGACTTTGCAGTGAGCCCAACCTGTCAACTGCAATTGTGCCTTGTGGAGATGGTGGCCAACTCAGGGCAGGAAGGGAATTCCCATCCCAACCTCTTTGCTGAAGTCAGCAATGGTGTCTGTGTCCCAGGACACTTCCCCGCCAACCTCAAGGATTTAAAAGATCCCAAATCGAGATGAGTAACTAGGGAGAGCAGGTGAGTGAGCGTGAGGGCACGGTGACAAGCGGGAGGGCAGGTGGCGAGCAGGCCGGGAACAGGAGGAGCCACTCAAAAATGATGCCAATCGGATCACATGATACTCAGTCAGTTCTCATACAAAAAACACAAAACCGGAAATCCTGACAAAAAACATGCGTCCAGGCCCTATTATACCCACGGCACCTAAATGGGACAACTTAAAAATGTCAACCTTGAAGTTTGTGCCCAAGACACTGGAGTTTATTTGAACCCACAACTTTTTAACTCAAGAGGTGAAACTGATTATGAAAAATCTTACTGCAACAGGTTATTACAACAGTTAAGCACCCTGCAGGTGTTTTAAAGTGAATGATGCTTTTAAAAAATACAATTATATTTGAATTACAAAATGGTGCAATCTTTTCTGTTCAAAGTTAAAGGAGATTGCATGGTATATGCAACAATTACATTGCACTGCTTGCACAACATGCGAGTCTATTGAAAGCCTTGTGAGGATATTCTTCATGATTATGCGTCCTGGCAGCAGACTGGCTTTAGCAGGAGTGATTTACTATCAATATTTGTAGCTGGTAATAAAAACATCCCTAGACCACAGGATTCCAAGGTCACCAGAAAATCATATTAGCATTTAACTACTGCATCCCATGGAAGCGTTGTATTTACTGTGTCTGTAAAATCAACACATCTGATTTTAAAAAGTATTTAAAATGAACCATTAGCACAGCATACAAACATAACTGCGCCTGTAGAATGCCACACAGAGACCAGAGCATAATTTAATTAAAGCTTTAGTTAATGCACTCCCCTTCATTCCACCCATGTTGTTACATTGTCAAATAAAGAAAAAATTGGGAGAGCTCATGATTAGCGATTACTATTTAATAAAAATTGGTGAAGAAAAAAATGTAACAAACGCCCCACCTGTCTGCTTCTCGTCATCCAACAAGAAGCAACAATAATAGAGACTATTACAGCCAAAGTTCCAACTGGCTGAAAAGGTTTCCCTAACTGATGGTCAACATAGAAATGGAGTAAAGGAAAAGTGAGTTAAAAAAAGGTGATGAATGGGTCACCACATGACGCGGTGCTAAGTCATACAAACCAGGGAGTGACGGGTTCAATTCCTGGCCTGTGCTTTGTTTGTTGATCTCAATGCAAGGTTGTCCCAGAACTACATCCCAACAAGAGACATTATAATTGCAAGAGAAGTCAAGATCAAACTGGGAGGAAACCCATATGAAAATTACAGCCTGAAACCAATTTACTATTCAGTTCTGAGACCAAAAAGCAGATGGTTTCATTTCATGGAACCACCTACGATTGAGTACCAGAAATGATCAATCTCCTTATACATTTTCATCACATTTTGTAGCACACCACATTTTCAAAACATATCCTTACAAAAATGTACTAACGGTAGGATGCTCTGTCTCAATATAACTCAACATCTTTACAAGGACAGGTCAACTGCTGCTTGGTGCTTTCACTGCTCATTCGTTAGGAGCAGCACATCCTGCTTTATAGACAATGGCTGGGACTTTCTGGCCCAGCCACGGCGGGACCGTCACGGTGGATGTGACAGGCCAGACAGAATTCCACTGACGCAGGACCAGAAGATCCCGGCAGTGGGCATGGCTGGAAAACCCTAGCCAATGTATCCACAGTACAAGCCACGAAACTTCCCACAATTAAGACAACGTATGGATTGTTAAACCTTTGGAAGTGGCAAAGTCACAAATAAATTAAAAGTCCTTCTTAGTTAAAGGCCATGGAAGATTTGAAAAGAATAATAAGACCATTCTTGGCCAGGTGCCATTGCAGGTCAGTGAGCACAGGGGTGATGGATCTTGGTGAGAGTTAGGACATGAGGTTTTGATGACCTTAAGTTTACAGAGGCTAGAATGAGGGAGATTAGACTGGACTTTGTAGAATAATCAACTCGAGTGGTAACAAGTGCACAAATCAGAGTTTCAGCAGCAGATCAGCTGAGGGAGAGGCGTGTTCAAGCAAAATTATGGGTGGAAATTGGCAGTCTTGGGCAAGGTGTTTGGTTGGAAGATCATCCTGGGGTCAAATAGGCCAAAGTTGCAAACAGTCTGCTTCAATCTTAAGACAGTTGCCTGGGAGAGGTAGCTAGAGAACAAAGTCCATGGTAGGAACTGAAAATAATGGCTTTCATCTTCCCAACAGTCAATTGAAGGAAATTTCAAGAAGAAGAGTTCGACCTGTGTCCTGGGATCTCCAAGAAGTATATCGTGCCATGCCTGCACTATTGCAAGTATTAATCTTTGTTGCCCAATAAACCTGGTTAGTTTGCTTTCTAAATTTGTGGTTGCCCTTTTTGCCAGTACAATTATTCCCCAACAATCACTTTCTAACCTTTTGGTTTACTATGGACTCCAAATCCCAATGGTTGAATCCCAATGGTAGAACATAGATGAAAAAAAGGAGGGGGACAAGGGAAGATTAATTGCCGCACAGATTTATCACATCAATTCACTCACCCATCAAAATTGTGCCATTTAATCCTATTTTGTTCTAATTTTAATATCAGCTAGCATTGGATTATGCAATGAAGTTTCTCTACGAGGGTCACTCAGATGTTCACCATCCTGTGTATTTTAGCTAATACTGGGAGCATGTTTGAGATGCCTTGAATTTTAACCCATTTCATGCTTTGGTATTTTCCTCCTCGTCATCTTTCAGTTTGATGCTATGCTCTTGTCCACTCTCTCCCAATACAAAGTGGCACTGCTCATCCCTCCTCTGCAGTTTACAGCACTGGTATTGTACTTACAAATACAGGCACAATGATAATTGTTATTCCCTGGTCATTTATTATTGCCCTAGGAAACCTCAGAGTTCCAAATGCTTCCAGTTGTCACTCATCTTTTAATTTAAATAAACCGTTTTTTAAAATAAAAATCCATAGAAGCCCTACAGTTCAGAAGGAGGCTTTTTGGACCATAGGTGGGCACCCTACCCAGGCCATCCCACCCACCCCATCCCCTTAACCCAATCTAACGTTGGACACCAAGGGCAATTCACCTAACCTGCACATCTTTGGACTGTGGGAGGAAAGCGAAGTACCTGGAGGAAACCCACGCAGACACAGGTAGAACGTGCAGACTCCACACAGACAGTGACCCAAGGCTGGAATTGAACCCGGGTCCCTGGTACTGTGAGACAGCAATGCTAACCACTGTGACACCTGCCGCAGTTACTTGCTCCAATCTCAAGCTCTCTTTTTTTCTCTTCTAACTGACTGCACATCGTTTATTCTAATACCATCCAACTATAACTACTGTGTCATATCTATTGCAAGATGTTTATTAGCTCTTAAGATTATTTACTTTAAACTACATACTAGCATATGAGATCTGTTGCAATGTACCTTAAAACAAATTGTAGAGGGGGCTGACACCAACTTTCAAAATCAAAGCTGAATAAGTCAAGAATCATGTAGCCTTGCACAGAGCAGGTTGAGGAAAATGTCAATGTGAAGCTAAACTAATGCACATGGAGTAGGGCTGCCAATTCTGACTGGATGTATTCCTGGAGACCTAACTGTGTGACACAAAAAATGGATGCAGCCAGATTTTTTTTTTAAAAAAGGAGTAAATTACTCTGCACTACACACTGCAATCACAAAAAAGATTTTTGTTCACTTGCAGGGGATCTGCAAACCAGGAAATTCTCCAAGTGCTTCCATGAACAACTCCTCCACTGCCAAAGAGAATTGACTATCCCCTGAGAAGTGGAGGCTGGTCAATTCTTTCTCAAGTAAAACAAAAGCATAAAATGCTCAAAACACTCAAAACAAAAGTCAGGCAGCTTTTGGCTGAGAAAAAGCCATTTTTCACGTTTCGAGCACAGCCTGTCCTTCAAAACATCAAAGTTTTATAGATGAGCAGAGCAAGAAGAAAGGGGAAAAAGCAAGAGACTCCCACAAGAGAAAAAAAGTGCTGTAAAATAGATTGGGGTAAACAGAAGATAGTGAGTCGATTTTTCACGTTCTCCATTGCAACTTAGCTAACTTGCTTTAACAATGCTGCCATATCGTGCATGTCCATCTCAACCCTGTAATATGCTATTTTTCTCCCTAATCTCTCTTCATGCCACAAAACCGCGACTTCTTTCCCATCCAATCAATTTAACTTTTTTTAATGCTGTTCCATTCAACCCATGCCTGTTCCCTTGACCCATACATTATTCTGATCAAGAGTTGGTTGCAATTCACACATGAATGGCTATTGCTAAAATATTTGATATTTTCTTTTTAGTGCTGCCTGGCTTACTGAGTTTTTTCAGTAATCCCTCCACAACAGATGCTGTTTATTTTTAGATCACACTGGATTTGCAATTCTCCCCCTTGTGGTCGCACTCTCTTTTCACTTAACTTCTTTAACATTTTCAGTTCTGTCTCCGATGTCGGTCTTTAATCTGTCTTTAACTTTTTAGTCTCACCGGGACCTGTGTTTTTCACCAGGAGATGAAACCTCATTTATGACACAAAGGTAATCATCCATGAGGAAATTGATTGGCAGTGCCATGGACGATGACAGGGAGACAGCCACAATAATGCACCTGGGTCATGGAAGTGAGCAAATTTGAACCTGGTCACCTATTTCTGGGAACTCCTGGGCAATCCAGGGTGGTTGGCAGCCCAAAACTACTGCAATAAAAGAAAGAAGACCCAAGTTCATATCGATTAATTCTGTTAATGCCGGTTCCAAATAAGTGCAATAATCCGCCAAGTTCAAGATAGGTGGAATATAATTATGAAAGGCAATGGGGACATTCCACAATTTACCCTTTAGACCTATTAAATGCAGAAACAAGGATATTTTACCCAACAATCCAGGCACTTGCGCTCTTCAAAGCTTTGATCCAATCTGATCTTACTCTCCACAGTGATGCCTCCAACACCACCATAATTTAACTAATGGGAGGTATCGAGTTGAGGTCAGAAATGTATGGCTGATTGGCTGAAAGCAGTGACAGCCAGATCGTGCACCTGCATAAATTGTGCTACAAGGACCATTTCCCCCGGTCACGAGCAGCAGTGCTCACTAACCCCACATTCCAGGTATGCTTGTGGTTCCAACAGCTCCATCCATTCAACCACTTCTACTCAAGACACTGATACAAAGTTTCATTATATATTTTGAAAGCTGCATTGTGTCTTGGAATGCAGGACTAAGGTTTGAGATAAAAAGCAAATAAATGTATTTTTCAGTCAATGACCAATCCAGATGAGGGAAGCAAGCCACCCAGCCAGCTCATCGTTCTGTGCAAATACACATGCAAGCATCACCACATTTCCAATCAGAGCATTTGAAAGTTCAGTGTTGTAATAGTTTCACTCAGAATCTTAGCTGAGAAAAAGAGAGGGAAAAAATGAATATGGGGCTGGCAAGCATAGAACCATAGAATTCCTACAGCACAGAAGGGAGCCATTCAGCCACTGAGTCTGCACCAACCCCATCAAAGAGCACCCTACCTAAGCTCACCACCCCCCCAAACCCCACCCCACCCTCCACTCCCCGTCTTATCCCCGTAACCCTAAATAATCTGCACATCTTTGGACTGTGGGAGGAAGCCAGAGAACCCATAGGAAACTCACGCAGACACGGGGTGAACGTGAAAACTCCAGTCACACAATGCCGGAATTGAACCCGGTCCCTGGCATTGTGAGGCAGCAGTGCTAACCACTGTGACACCAAGTCATTGACGAAAATGTCACCATTACAATCAGAAATCTAAAAGCCAGTGCTGTTGAAATTAGCCAGCAATGAAAAAGTTAATCTTAAAACAACAGAATCATTAGAGTGACTAACAGTAGCGATACATGACTGCTTTCAATATACTGTAAGATTAAGCAGCAGGTCCACTGAAGAGCTTGATGTCCTTCGTACCAAACCTAGCCGTTATCAATATGGTTCAACTAGTAATCCTTAATACTCAGCTTTGCTAACTATCGCCTCAGATTGTTCAGCATGCATCATAAAGGATTTGTTTCGGTTCTCAATAAGTAGGTTTCGGCATTTGCTAACTCTTGCCATTTCATCGAGTGTTTGTTTACAAAATATTTATACTGTATCCATCGCCAATTCAAAAAGCAATTAAATCTTGGAGAAAAAAACTTCTCACTTCTAATTTAGCAAAATTGTCATTACATTGGTAAATTAAACCAATTTATAGCACTCATGGGGTAAAAATAATAAGAATAAACTACGGCTCAACTGTCTCATTTGCATAACTTATTAAGGAATATGAACAGAGACTAATTTGAAGCACCCTTGCTGCTCCAAAGAATGTCCCAATTAGTGCTTCGAAAACTGCAAACCTAAACTTAAACCTTCATGACTCAATGACACAGCAAATACAAGGGTTTCTTTAAAACAAATTGCAATACCAGATATAAGCTTCCGCACCAGCATTAATCACTGGAATAATATAAATCGGCTTGGGTCACTGTCAGTGTGGAGTGTGCATGTTCTCCCCGTGTCCGCGCGAGTTTCCTCTGGGTGCTCCGGTTTCTTCCCACAAATCCCGAAAGACATGCTGTTAGGTAATTTGGACATTCTGAATTATCCCTCAGTGTACTCGAACAGGCGCCGGAATGTGGCAACTATGGGATTTTCACAGCAACTTCATTGCAGTGTAAATGTAAGCCTACTTGTGACAATAAATTTATTATATTATCAGAATGCTAAACACTCCTTCACAAATGGGGATGGTAACATAGTGGTAACATTACTGGGCTAGCAATCCAAAGGCCTGGACAAATGCTTTGGAAACTTGAGTTTAAATTCTAGCACCACACCAGTCAGGGGAATTTAAATTCAATTAATGAATGAATGGGAATTAAAAAGCTAGTCATCAGCAAGGATGATCATGAAACTACCGGATTGTCACAAAAAAAACATCTGGCTCACTGACGCCCTTCAGAGGACGAAACCTGCTGTCCTTAAGCAATCTGGGCTAAATATAATTCAAAACCCACACCAATGTGGTTGACTTTTAACTGCCCTCTGAAGTGGCCGCACAAGCCACACAGTTGTCACAAACCACTACAGAAACATCAACCGATATAATCAAATGGATTATCTGCTATTGATCTAGGCACTGTAAATAACAAAGACACTCACTGCCCCCGGCCAATCCTGCGAAGTTGTCCTCACTAACATCCGGGGATTTGCACCAAAATTGGAAGGACTGTCCCAAAGACTAGTAAAGCAACTGTTTGACAGTCGTACAGAATTAGAACATCACTTGGGGAAAAAACTGCAAGTGTGAGGGACTAGAACATATTCTGGGTTTCAATGTCTGTCAGCAAGAGTAGCTTGGGCGCACCATTACCAATCTGGGCCTGAAGAGGCAACCAACCAGAGGTAAAAAAACTTGCTCAATCTCATCAATCTATTTGTTGCAGATGCATCCCTCCATGAAAGATTGGTAGGAGCGACCACCACAAAATCCTTGCGGATACCAAGGCTCGGTGTTAGACCAAGGACATCCTCCATCATCTATTTTGTTAATATCATGTCAAATGGGTTTGATTCAGAACAGCTCAAAATTAGACATCCATGTGTACCATCAGTAGCACAAATGCACCCAACCACTCACAATAATGCATTGGTTGATCAAATATTTCCTTCACTTTCCCATTATTATCACGCAAGGGGACCAACCCTGTTTCAATGAGGAGTGCGGGAGTGCACGTTAGATGTAGCACCAAGAAAACCTAAAACCGAGATGCTACAACATAGGACCACATACATGTCCGATAACAGAGCATGTTAACAGATAGAACTAAGATAGATCCTACAAACAACATATCAGATCAAAGCTGCCATGTCTAGTTGTGAACGATGGCAGACAATCAAGCAATCCTCTTCAGCCAGAAGGGTGAAGTGGATGATAAATCTATTTTTCCTCTAGGTCCACAGCATTACAGAAGTCAGTCATTAGGCAATTAAATTCTCTTCATATTATATCAAGAAATGGCTGATGGCACCAAATAAAGCAATGGCTACGGGCCCCTCAGCAGTAGCACCAAGACTCCTGCTGAAGAACTAGCTGAGACCCCAGTCGAGCTGTTCCAATGCAGCTACAGCACTGGCATCTACCTGATGACGTGGAAAATTACCCTGGTACATCCGATCCACAAAAAGCAGTTCAAATCTAAACCAGTCAATTATCACACCATCAGTTTAACCTCAAATACCAACAGCATAATGGAAGCGGAGTTAATTCAGCTAAGATAATACCATGGACATCACTGCAATACGAATACTTTTTAAAAATTGTATATCTCTAATAATAAGCTGCGCCAATACTCGATAAAGAATTAATGTTCGCTGGGTATTCAATAAATAGGCATTGCTCTCCAATAACCCACTTTCTAAAACACATGGACTAATGATAAACACATTAGATCACCATATTAAATTTCTGAGCCCAATCATAATTTATACACTGCAAATGTTACAGCCCTTGCAAGAGAGAAAAAATGTTTAAAAGGGTTTACTGCTGATTTAGAAGTGGCTCAGTAATAGGCCACAGCAAGGCCAGTTGGTAGAGTTATCAGTTATCCAGCGCCTGCATCGCTGAACACTAATTTCACATACCTGCAGTTAATTTCTCGTGTACAGAACAAACTGCAAACTGTTTTCTCTTGAGTGGTGGATAAGTCATCTGGACCGGATGGACTACATCCAAGGGTCCTAAAAGAGACAGCTGAGGAAATTGAGGAAGCATGGTGAAACTTTCAGGAATCACTGGAGGCAGGAAGGGTCCCAGAGGACTAGAAACTGGCTAATGTAACAACACTGTTTAAGAAGGGAGGGAGGCAGAAGACGGGAAATTATAGGCCAGCTAGCCTGACTTCAGTCATTGGTAAGATTTTAGAGCCTGTTATTAAAGATGAGATTGCGAAGTACTTGGAAGTGCATGGTAAAATAGGACTGAGTCAGTACGGCTTTGTCAAAGGGAGGTTGTGTCTGACAAATCTGTTAGAATTCTTTGAGGCGGTAACAAGGAAGTTAGACAAAGGAGAATCAGTGGACGTGATTTATTTAGATTTCCAGAAGGCCTTTGACAAGGTGCCACATAGGTGACTGTTAAATAAGTTAAAAGCCCATGTTGTTAAGGGTAAGACCCTGGCATGGATAGAGGATTGGCTGACTGGCAGAAGGCAGAGAGTGAGGATAAAGGGATATTTTTCAGGATGGCAGCCAGTGACTAGTGGTGTTCTTCAGGGTTCTGTGCTGGGACCACAACGTTTCACAATATACATAAATGATCTGAAGAAGGGACTGAAGGCACTGTTGCTAAGGTTGCAGATTATACAAAGATCTGTAGAGGGACAGGTAGTATTGAGGAAGCAAGGGGGCTGCAGAAAGATTGATTTGGACAAGCTAAGAGAGTGGGCAATGAAGTGGCAAATGAAATACAAAGTGGAAAAGTGTGAGGTTATGCACTTTGGAAGGAGGAAGTTAGGCATAGACTATTTTCTAAATGGGGAAATGCTTAGGAAATCAGAAGCACAAAGGGTCTTGGGAGTCCTTGTTCACGGTTCACTTAAGGTTAACGTGCAGGTTCAGTCAGCAGTTAAGAAGGCAAATGCAATGTTAGCATTCATGTCAAGAGGGCTATAACAGAACATGCAGTGCAGAAGGAGGCCTTTCGGCCCATCGAGTCTGCACCGACCTACTTAAGCCCTCACTCCCACCCCATCTTATTGGGGGTATCTTATTGATACCGCGAGGCCTGGATAGAGTGGACGTGGATAGGATGTTTCCACTTGTAGGAGAAACTAGAAGCAGAGGACACCATCTCAGACTAAAGGGATGATCCTTTAAAACAGAGATGAGGAGGAATTTCTTCAGCCAGAGGGCAGTGAATCTGTGGAACTCTTTGCCGCAGAAGGCTGTGGAGGCCAAATCACAGTGTCTATAAGACCGAGATAGATAGGTTCTTGATTAATAAGGTGATCAGGGGTTATGGGAAGGCAGGAGAATGGGGATGAGAAAATATCAGCCATGATTGAATGGTCTTAAGAGTCATAATTTCTTCATCTGATCCTGACATCACAAATACTGCCACTTTGTCAATAATAAATCATTTCACTTATTTGCAAAAATTATTTGAGTGGGTTGATCATCGAATCAAGAGCAAGTGAAATTCTATTAATATTAAATTATTACAGGTTGATGGGTATAGTTTAAGAGCTGTTATAAATCGAACAAGGCATAGTTTCTACCAGATTTCTTCTGTTCTGTCCCTCCCATTTATTGAAGGTCCTTTTTTTCCAGTTTTCTATCTCTATGCTCTGTCAACAGAATGGAACTAGAAGCCTTTATTTAATCATCTATAGTACATGTTTAAAGGGGTCAAGGAATTGCACAATCAAAAGCAGAACTGTCAGTAGAGTAGATACTTGACCATTTTTCTGAGGACGAAAAATACATTTCTTGGCATTGAACTCATCCAGAATTCACTACTGAACCTTTTAAAATTTCACAGTCCAGATTAAAACATAGATAAAATTCCCAGGCTACAGAGATGTGTTTGAAAGAGAAATCTTTCTTATCTGCTGCAACAAATGACACTTTGAAATCAGCAGTGTGTTACAAAGCAATGTTTTGACAAAAAAATAACTAACTAAACTGCCATCCACTCCCCTGCAGAAAAATGAGTTTGGCTAAAGTGTGTGCAAACCACAGGAATCACCAGATCAACTCATCAAGGCTTTTCCGGCAGCCATCTCACAAATCCACAACAACGAACAAGGGCTGACGCACATGGGGACCTCCAAGTTGCATTCAAAATCATACATCCTTCTGAATGGGACATATATCATTATTCCCTCAGTGTCATGGGGCCATATCCTACACAACAGCATTGTGGGAGCATCTTGATCACACAAGAGCTGTTCAAGGCGGCAGCACACCACCAACCTGAGGGTAAATAGGAAAAGACATGCATAGCTTTGCAGTGCAATGTCTCGAGACTTTTTTTTTTTAAATCCCACAAATTACTATAGGTATTCTCAATTACAAACCCCCTACAAAATCAAATGAGGTTCAATCTCAACCACATACCTCAATGTACATTTGCAAGTGACATTCCAACATTTGTTTTCAGACATCAATTGGATTCACCAATTGCAGGTGATCTATTGCCAAATATTGGACACTGAGATGAAGGAAGAATTAATTCCCAACCAATTCCTCGTAAACACTTTGTCCACATTATGTGGCAAGTTTGATGCAGCATGAATTATTAAAGATGGATGCACAAGATGCCTTTCAAAGGGCCAAAGCAAACAAAATTAATCATCTTCATGTGCTTGTTCACCGTTAATGCAAAAGTGGCAAAGATCACTCTTGGAAAGACCGCCTTCCCTTCCTTTCAGCTCCAGGACATTAATGAATTATGATGGGCCAATTTTATAAAAATATCAATTAAATAAATGAAGTTAAAAAGCAAACAAGACTTTCTAATGAGATGGTTCCCTTCCCAGCACAGCTGTCTCTGTTGATGCTGACCTCCCTGGCTTCAGCAGATTTCATGATTCAACAATAATCTTCAACATAACAAAATCAGAATTACTTCTCTTCATATGTAAATCAAGTATTACATGTGTAACCACACATTCATTCTAGAATCTGAGAAAACGAATCCGAATTCGGTGCATCCCCTGCACATTTCAAGATAGTATCCTAAAAGACACTTTGGTTTCGAAGAATGCTGCAACCCAAAAATATCCAGTGGGATACTCAGCCTGTAAAGTAACCAGAAGGACAATCTTGGTGACAAATAGCCTTTCCTCCTCCTTGACTATTTTAAGGATAAATTTTGTGCCTTTAAAAATTGAATCTTAATGTCAGTTGTGATGAATATAGGAAATTCAGATGTAGTGTCGTTCAGGTATTTACTGCGGTAAGAGATAAAAGTCAAGAGTTAGAATGTGACTGCTGCAGAAACCAGAGCTTGAAAGTCAACTAGGATTTTGGGTACCAGGGGTGCGATTAAAGCATCATAAATAGCTTGGGCTAGTGGAATGTTGTTTGGATTAAAGGGATTCCCTGTAAAGTTCATTAGATTTCAGCTTGGTAAGATGATGTAATTACTGGGAGGAGCCAAGGTATCAGGCATTTTGCAGAAAGGCAGAGTTAGTTAGTTTGTTGAAGATGTGAGCAGAAGTCAAGCATATCAGTTAAGTTAAAAGATATCCGTCCTTAGATTAGCAGTTCCTTTCCAAGCAGTTCAGAAGAATGTAATTAGTGAGCTGAAACAAGTTGAAACAGCTTTTGAAGAAATACAGCCAGAATTTCTACATAGTTCTGACAGGATTCAGATCTTTTCTTTAGAGTAGTGGCACAAGATCGCTCTCTCTCAAAGAACATCTCTGTAAAGTAAGTATTCCTGAGCGATAACTATATATTAATAGTGGATTGAAAGCAAAGAAGGTTTTCTGTTGTTCGAATGGGAATAAAGATAGCAGTTAAGGGTTACTGTATTCACTGTATTGATTACCATTGTTTGAGGTAATTGTAAAATATTTTACGATGTTAAAGATATTTTAATGCTTTGTTAGTAATAAGGTTTGTTTCAACATACTTTATCCCAATTTCTTTGCGGAACCACTACGGGAGCGAGGTATCCTTTCCTCACAGTCTTACAAAATTAAAATAAAATACTGGGGTTTCTGTCCAGTATCCTAGTCACTGCTGGGGTTTGATCCGGGATTGTAATACAGTTCATTTTAAAATAATGTCTGTGGAATTATCTACACATTCATAAGACGCACATGAAGTTTAAATAACAGAAACTTCTGGAAATATTCAAGTCAAGCTGTTTGTGCACAGAGAGAACAAAGTTAGCATTTCAAATATTTCAAACCTTTCATCGGAGCCCATATAAAGTTACTGGGTACAATTCAATCTGTTGATACAAAAATTCATTGACCTATTAATTATAATAGAGTCAGAGTTTACAGCACAAAGAGGCCTTTCAGCCCATCATGGTTGCATAGGCGGCCATTAAGCATCTTTCTATTCTAATCTCATCATCCAGCACTTGGCCCATCGACTTGTATGCTATGGCGTTTCAAGTGCTTATCTAAATGCTTCTTAAATGTTGCGAGGGGAGGCAATGAGTTCCAGATTCCCACTACCCTCTGGGTGAAAACATTTTTACCCAATTCCCTCTTAATGTCCTAAATATATGCCCGCTGGTTATTGACCCCCAAGGGAACAGTTCTTTCCCATCTGCTCTAACTATGTCCCTCATAATTTTGTACACCTCAGTCAGGTTCCCCCTCAGCCTTCTCTGCTCTAAGGAAATCAGCCCCCGCCTATCCAGCCTCTCTTCACAGCTGAAATGCTCCAGCCCAGGCAACATCCTGGTAAATCTCCTCTGCACCTATTCTAGTGCAATCACATCCTTCCTGGCGAAGAAAACAATGTCACCATCTGCCATGGTGGGATTCAAACTCATGTCCCCAGATCATTACCCTGGATTCCTAATCCAGCGATCATGCCACTATGCCACCAAAATGCATCAAATTGTCCCAAAAGCTACTTAACTTAGATCAGAAAATTAACTGGATACACTTTGCAGGAAAGAACACCAATCTTTGGGCAGCACAAGTGGATAGCACTGTGGCTTCACATCACCAGGGTCCCAGGTTCGATTCCCCGCTGGGTCACTGTCTGTGCAGAGTCTGCTCGTTCTCCCAGTGTGTGCATGGGTTTCCTCCGGTACTCCGGTTTCCTCCCACAGTTCAAAGACGTGCAGGTTAGGTGGATTGGCCATGCTAAATTGCCCTTAGTGACCAAAATGGTTAGATGGGGGTTATTGGGTTAAGGGGATAGGGTGGAAGTGAGGTCTTAACTGGATCGCTGCAGACTCGATGGGCCAAATGGTCTCCTTCTGCACTGTATGTTTTATGTTCTTATAACACATTAATGCATCCACATTTCACTTCATATGTCCTAAAACAACTTTGAAAAGCAACAATGATAATCATCAGTGGTCACTGAAATAAAAATCAAACGTTCTCAGAACAATAAGTGATCAAAAAGTAAGTTGTGCTAAAACATTTAACTAGTTTTTAAGAAACCTTTTCAAATAAATCTTCATGACATACAAATATAAATGCAGAGTGGGCAAAATGATTACACATACAAACCAGATTATTCTTCAAATTATGACCTTAACAGTTGTAATTTTGAAAGGTTCTGGTGAAAACATTCTGGGATTACTATTCACTTTGAATCTTGGAAGAAGTAACAATCAGTCTTCTTGTATCTAATCTATCAAAACTCCAGTATCAAAACGACAATCAATTTTTTTTTTTTAAAAAGAGACGGGTTTAGATTTTTCATCTGTTCAAAACAATTAGGGTAGCACGGTAGCATTGTGGATAGCACAACTGCTTCACAGCTCCAGGGTCCCAGGTTCGATTCCCGGCTTGGTTCACTGTCTGTGCAGAGTCTGCTCGTTCTCCCAGTGTGTGCATGGGTTTTCTCCGGGTGCTCCGGTTTCCTCCCACAGTCCAAAGATGTGCAGGTTAGGTGGATTGGCCATGCTAAATTGCCCATAGTGTCCAAAATTGCCCTTAGTGTTGTGTCGGGTTACTGGGTTATGGGGATAGGGTGGAGGTGTGGGCTTGGGTAGGGTGCTCTTTCAAAGAGCCAGTGCAGACACGATGGGCCAAATGGCCTCCTTCTGCACTGTAAATTCTATGGTAAATCTTATTAAATGGTAAACATTGTAAATGTCCCGGATAAAACAGAAAGAACACACATTGTGCCTGTTTCAGCAAAACAAAAGTGGCAGCCATTCGCTGGTTCATTCTCCAGGACAATGCCTTGAGCAATCAGAGTCAAGCTGTGATGCACTATCAATTACCACTAAAGCGAGGTTGTAGTCCAACTGAAGGCTTTAATAAGCTAGATGTTTCCCCCAGCAGCTCAGGTACAGAATGAAGGCTGCTGGGGCGGCACGTGCTCTTATGCCCCGCCTAGCAGGGCAGAGCTACCATACATCTTGACCAATAGGAAGCATACAGTTTCTACCAATGGTGCTCCAGCATTACCAGGTACCGTAATACCTCTACTACCACAAGCTGCATGATTGACATTTTCAAACAATGTTTGCCAGTTAACCGTCCGTCACCATTAACTGGTGCATTCCCCATGGCAATGCCTCAATCAGCGCTCTCTTCACATACAGTCCCAGATGGATTTAACTGGAGGATCACCACACCTCAGGCGAGGAGCAATGATGAGGGCCTTCATGGATAACCTCAGGCAGTACAGGGATGGAACCTACGTTTCTGGCCTTGCTCTGCATCATGAACCATCCGTCCAGCCTACTGAGCTAAACTGGCCCCTGGGTTTACAGTATAACGCTGTTGCTGCCCTTGACATGAGTATTTTTGTGATTGTCTTGATGAATGCAAATGAAAAACTTCGGAAAAAATGCTCTTGTTCTGCAATATTCAAGATCGATACTATCAAACGATTGAAATAATTACAGTCCAAATTCATACTTGTATGTTTAAAATCATAAAATTTGGTTAGCTAACCAGCATTTCATCTTACACCCATTTCTAATATCACTTGATTAAAAAAGCAGGTTGATAAAGGTGATCAAAGAATTTGATTGATACCAATTACAATAATCTGACAGCATGAAATGAAACGAAATGAAATGAAAATGAATGAAATGAAAATCGCTTATTGTCACAAGTAGGCTTCAAATCAAGTTACTGTGAAAAGCCCCTAGTCGCCACATTCCGGCGCCTGTCCGGGGAGGCTGGTTCGGGAATTGAACCTGCACTGCTGGCCTGCCTTGGTCTGCTTTAAAAGCCAGCTATTTAGCCCTGTGCTATACCAGCCCCTAATATAGCCCCTGAAACAGCATACTATATATCCGGAGACCAGAAGCATATAATTAGCCCTTCTGCTCATCAGATTCCCACAGTAATTTCCAAACTTAACATGTAGTTTCTACAACATGAACGGATACCCGACAAATATGAATTAAAACAAACACAGCATGCGAAAACTGCCCTATTTCCAGTTAACCAAAATACACAATGCGGCACCATCAATTTTAGAAAACCAGAAACATAGAAATGATGGGCATGATCAGCATTGAAACGTACATCTCTACTGTAGTAAATTACATTATTTTTTATCAATAAACATTTTATTGAGGTATTTTTGGTATAGTAACAACAACAAATAAACAATATACATGGAACCACAGTGCAAAAGCCATTTACCTCTCGTACAGGTCCCACCCTTATTGATCCCCTACTCCAATCTAAAGTACTCCTCCCCCACCCCCCACCTTCTGTTGACGATTCATTTCCTGCAAAGAAGTCGACAAACGGTCGCCATCTCCGGGTGAACCCGAACAGTGACCCTCTCAAGGTGAACTTGATTTTCTCCAAACAGAGAAAGCTAGCCATGTCCGATAGCCAGGTCTCTGACTTCGGGGGCTTCGAGTCTCTCCAAGCTAAATGTATCCGTCTCCGGGCTACCAGGGAAGCAAAGACCAGAACGTCTGCCTCTTTCTCCTCCTGGATTCCCGGATCTTCTGACACCCTGAAAATCACCACCTCTGGACTCAGCACCACCCTTGTTTTTAACACCGTGGACATGACATCCGCAATCCCCTGCCAAAATCCCCTAAGCTTTGGACATGTCCAAAACATGTGGACATGGTTCTCCAGTCCTCCCGCACATTTTGCGCACCTGTCCTCCACCCCAAAGAATCTGCTCATCTGGGCCACTGTCATGTGAGCCCGGTGAACAACATTAAATTGTATCAGGCTGAGTCTGGCACATGTTGCGGACGTGTTGACTCTACTCAACGTGTCCGCCCGTAGACCATCCTCTATCTCACCTCCCAGCTCATCCTCCCACTTGCGCTTCAGCTCCTCGGTCTGCGTCTCCTCGGACCCCATAAGCTCCTTATAAATGTCCGAGACGCTCCCTTCTCCGACCCACTCTCTGGAAACTACCCTGCCCTGAATCTCCCTTAGCGGTAGGAGCGCGAAGGTTGACACCTGTTTACGAAGGAAGTCCCGCACCTGCAGATACCTGAATTTGTTTCCCCTTGCCCACCCAAACTTTTCCTCCAACGCCCTCATACTCGGAAAGCTCCCCTCTCTGAACATATCCCCCATCCTCTCAATCCCCGCTCTCTGTCATAACTGGAACCCCCCCGTCCATACTCCCCGGGGCAACCCGGTGATTATCACAGACAGGTACCCAGACCGATGCTCCCACTGCTTCCGCATGCCACCTCCACTGGCCCCAAACTCTCAGAGCCGCCACCCCCACGGGACTGGTGGAGTACCATGCCGGCAGGAACGGCAGAGGCGCAGTTACCAACACCCCCAAACTGATGCCCTCACATGAAGCCACCTCCATACGCACCAATGCCGACCCCTCCCCCACCACCCACTTCCTGATCATGGCTATATTAGCCGCCCAGTAATAGTTGCTAAAATTTGGCAGCGCCAGCCCGCCCTCTCCCCGACTCCGCTCAAGCATTACCTTCCTTATTCGCAGGGTCTTGCCCACCCAGACGAAGTCCATGATCACTCTATTGACCCGCTTAAAAAAGGACCGCGGAATTAAGATGGGGAGACACGGAAATACAAATAGGAATCTCGGGAGGACCGTCATCTTCACCGTTTGCACCCCCTCAGCCAGAGACAACGGAAGAGCGTCCCATCGCCGAAAATCGTCCTTCATTTGGTCCACCAGCCGGGCCAGATTCAATTTATGCAGCCGGTCCCATTCCCGCGCCACCTGGATGCCTAGGTACCTAAAGCTTCCCTCTACTAACCTAAACGGCAGTTCTCCCAGTCGCCTCTCCTGTCCCCTCGCCTGGACCACAAACATCTCACTCTTTCCCATATTAAGCTTATACCCCAAAAACCGGCCAAATTCCCCTCGAGTCCTCATGATTTCTTCCATCCCCTCTATTGGGTCCAAAACGCGCAGAAGCGTCATCCGCATAGAGCGAAACCCTGTGCTCCACCACCCCCCCAGACCAGTCCTCTCCAGCCTCTCGAGGCTCTCAGAGCAATTGCCAATGGCTCTATAGCCAGCATAAACAACAGTGGGGAGAGGAGGCATCCCTGTCTCGACCCCCGGTGCAGTCTAAAATAGTCCGATGTTGTCCTATTCGTCCGTATACTTGCCACAGGAGCCTGATGCAGTCAATAAAACCCCGCCCGAATCCGAACTGTCCCAGTATCTCCCTCAGATAGTCCCATTCTCCCCGATTAAATGCCTTTTCTGCATCCATTGCGATCACTACCTCCACCTCCCTACCTTCCAGGGGCATCATGATCGCATTTAACAGCCTTCTTACATTGGCCACCAACTACCTGCCCTTAACAAACCCCATCTGGTCCTCCCCAATAATGTCCAGAACACAATCCTCGAACTTGGAGGACAAGATTTTGGCCAGCAACATGGCATCTACATTCATCAGGGAGTTTGGCCTGTAGGACCAACACAGCTCCGGGTTCTTGTCCCGCTTAAGAATCAGCGAAATCGTTGCCTGTGACATCGTCGGAGGCAACGCCCCTCATTCCCTAGCCTTATTGAACGTCCTCAACAACACCGGCCCCAGTATCCCAGAGAACGTTTTATAAAACTCCACAGGATACCCATCCGGACGTGGGGCCTTACCGGCCTGCATAGCCTTCAAGCCCTCCACTATCTCTTCCAGCCCAATTGGGGCCCCCAGCCCTTCTACCCGCTCCCCTTCCACCTTTGGGAAATTCAGCCCCCTCCAAGGAGTGCTTCATCCCCTCCGGCCCCATAGGGGATTCCGACCTGTACAGCCGACTGTAGAAATCCCTAAATGCCTTATTCACCCCTACTGAATCACCAACCAGGTTCCCATCCCCGTCCTTTACTTTCCCCATCTCCCTAGCTGCCTCCCTCTTCCTAAGCTGCTGTGCAAGCATTCTGCTGGCCTTCTCTTCATAAATAGCCCCCCTCGCCTTTCTCAGCTGCTCTACCGCCCTCCCTGTAGTCAGCAAGTTAAACTCCGCCTGTAACTTCCGCCGTTCCCTTAAAAGCCCTGCCTCTGTGGTCTCCGCATACCTCCTATCGATCTGTAGTATCTCCTTTACCAGTCAGTCCGTCTCTGCTCTGTCCACCTTCTCCCTATGGGTCCAGATCAAGATCAGCTCCCCCTGACCACCGCCTTCAGTGCTTCCCACGCCACCGCTGCTGAAATTTACCCCGTGTCATTGACCTGCAGGTAGTTCTGAATACATTTTTTCAGCCGCTCACACACCCCTTCATCCACTAAAAGTCCCACATCCAACCTCCAGTGCGGGCTCTGGTTACTGTCTTTACTAACCTGGAGGTCAACCCATTGCGGAGCATGGTCTGAGATTGTGATCGCCGAGTACCCAGTGTCCACCACCCCAGTCAGCAAGGCCCTGCTCAAAATAAAGAAATCAATCCGGGAACTTTATGCACGTGCAAGGAGAACTCCTTCACCCTCGGCTGCCCAAATCTCCATGGATCCACCCCCCCCCCACCCCCACCCCCATGAACCCTCTGAGTTCCTTTACCACTGCTGGCACCCTGCCCGTTTTCGAGCTTAACCGGTCCAAGCCAGGGTCAATAACTTTGTTGAAGTCCCCTCCCATGACCAACCTGTGCGAGTCCAGGTCCGGTATCTTCCCCAGCATCCTCTTTATAAACTCCACATCATCCCAATTTGGCGCATACACATTGACTAATACCACCTGCACCCCCTCTAGCTTCCCACTGACCATAATGTACCGACCTCCCACGTCCAAGACTATTCTACCCGTCTCAAACACCGCCTGCTTCTTGATTATCATAGAATTTACAGTGCAGACGGAGGCCATTCGGCCCATCGAGTCACGCATTGATACCAATGATCAGGATCGCGACCCCTCTAATCTTTGAATCTAGTCCCGAGTGAAAGGCCCGACTGACCCAGCCTTTCCGCAGTCTAACCTGGTCAGTTACTCTAAAATGAGTCTCCTGCAACATTACCACGTCCGCCTTCAATCCCCCAAGATGCGCGAACACACGTGCCCTTTTGACCGGCCCATTTAACCCTCAAACATTCCAGGTGATCAGCCTAGTTGGGGGGCTCATTGCTGCCCACCACCCCCGATCAGCCATCCCTTTTTTAGGCCCACCTCCAGCCCGTGCTCCGCGCCTCCACTGGTCCATCCCCAGGCAGCCCCCGCCCCCAACCTCCTCTCTGTCCCTCAGCCCAAGTCCTTCCCTCGTCAGCAGAACATTCACGCCCCCTTCCTCCCCCCGCCCCCCCCCCCCCAGTAACAACACCCTGTAACCCAACCCCTTTACTAAAGCAAACATATGCATACTCCCCACTGCGCTTCCGAGAGCTAGGCCGCCCAGCTAGCTTGGTGGCCCCCATCCCCGGCGCCAGATAGTCTCCCACCTATTATTCCCTCCCCACCCTCCCCCCCACCTATTGTTCCCTCCCCACCCTCCCCCCCACCTATTGTTCCCTCCCCCCGCCCCCCCTCATACAAACTCCAACACCAAGATCAAAACAAGCACACCTCCAACAGTGCAAATGAAAACCTTAACTCACTCAGTTCTACCGCTGGTTCCAAATCAATGCAAACGGCATCACAAACATCTTCCATGAAATGCAAAACAAGAAACTTTTTACAAAAACAGAGAAACAAAAAGAAAAAACAGAAACATGAACGTTGCAGCCAAGTTCAAAAGTTCTCAATCCATCACTTTTTTTTTTCTCAAAGTCCAACGAGTCCTCAGGCGACTTGAAGTAGAAGTGCTGATCCTCATGCGTGACCCAGAGGTGGGCTGGGTATAACAGTCCAAACTTCACCTTTTTCAAAAGGATCGACCTGATCTGGTTGAAGCCTGCTCTCCTCCTGGCCACCTCTACACTCAGGTCCTGGTAAACCCGCAGGATGCTATTGTCCCATTTACAGCTCCGTGTCTGATTGGCCCACTGCAGAATATGCTCCTTATCCGAGAACCTGTGGAATCGTACCACCATTGCCCTCCCGGGGTCTCCCATTCGCGGCTTCCTCGCGAGTGCTCTGTGAGCCCTAACAACCTCCAAGGGCCGAGAAAATGCCCCATCCCTCAGTAGCTTCACAAACATGTTTGCGATGTATGCCCCAGCATCCGTTCCTTCGGACCCCTCCGGGAGCCCAACGATTCTTAGGTTCTGCCGGCAGGACCTATTGTCTAGGTCCTCCACCTTCTCCAGGAGCTTCTTCTGCTGGTCCCTCAGTATCCCCACCTCCAACTCCACCGCAGTCTGATGTTCCTCCTGCTCAGCCAGCGCCTTCTCCACCTTCTGGATCGCCCGATCCTGGGCGTCCAATCTATGCTCCAACCGCTCAATTGACTCTTTTATCGGGTCCAAGCAGTCCCGTTTCTGCGTAGCAAAGCCTTCCTGAATGACTTGCATCAACTGCTTCATAGACTGCTGGGTCGACAAGCCAGAGGTCCGAACCTCTGCCATGCGGTCTTCGATTGCAGCTACAGCCCAAGCCTTCTCTATCTTTTTGTTTCTGCCGCTACGAACACTTCTAGTCCTTCTCTCCATGACCGAAGTGGTAATTCAATAAACAATTGCCACAGACATCCGTTTTACAATTCAAGTCCAGTAGAAAAACGGGGGAAAAGGTCCAAAAGTCCGACCAAAGCAGGAGCCACCAAATGTGCGACTTACTCCTTCGTAGTCGCCACCGGAAGTCCAGTAAATGACATTATTAACAAGTGGTGTGTCTTTATCAAAAATGACCATGCATGCATGCATACTTTATAAGTACAGAAAATAATTCTCTCAATTGTTTTGTTCGAAAGGGGATACAATAAATCTCACAATCAAGCTACTTCAAGCCTCCTATAAAGAACAAAGAACAAAGAACAAAGAAATGTACAGCACAGGAACAGGCCCTTCGGCCCTCCAAGCCCGTGCCGACCATACTGCCCGACTAAACTACAATCTTCTACACTTCCTGGGTCCGTATCCTTCTATTCCCATCCTATTCATATATTTGTCAAGATGCCCCTTAAATGTCCCTATCGTCCCTGCCTCCACTACCACCTCCGGTAGTGAGTTCCAGGCACCCACTACCCTCTGCGTAAAAAACTTGCCTCGTACATCTACTCTAAACCTTGCCCCTCTCACCTTAAACCTATGCCCCCTAGTAATTGACCCCTCTACCCTGGGGAAAAGCCTCTGACTATCCACTCTGTCTATGCCCCTCATAATTTTGTATACCTCTATCAGGTCGCCCCTCAACCTCCTTCGTTCCAGTGAGAACAAACCGAGTTTATTCAATCGCTCCTCATAGCTTATGCCCTCCATACCAGGCAACATTCTGGTAAATCTCTTCTGCACCCTCTCTAAAGCCTCCACATCCTTCTGGTAGTGTGGCGACCAGAATTGAACACTATACTCCAAGTGTGGCCTAACTAAGGTTCTATACAGCTGCAACATGACTTGCCAATTCTTATACTCAATGCCCCGGCCAATGAAGGCAAGCATGCCGTATGCCTTCTTGACTACCTTCTCCACCTGTGTAGCCCCTTTCAGTGATCTGTGGACCTGTACTCCTAGATCTCTTTGACTTTCAATACTCTTGAGGGTTCTACCATTCACTGTATATTCCCTACCTGCATTAGCCCTTCCAAAATGCATTACCTCACATTTGTCCAGGTTAAACTCCATCTGCCATCTCTCCGCCCAAGTCTCCAGACAATCTAAATCCTGCTGTATCCTCAGACAGTCCTCATCGCTATCCGCAATTCCACCAACCTTTGTGTCGTCTGCAAACTTACTAATCAGACCAGTTACATTTTCCTCCAAATCATTTATATATACTACAAAGAGCAAAGGTCCCAGCACTGATCCCTGTGGAACACCACTGGTCACAGCCCTCCAATTAGAAAAGCATCCCTCCATTGCTACCCTCTGCCTTCTATGGCCTAGCCAGTTCTGTATCCACCTTGCCAGTTCACCCCTGATCCCGTGTGACTTCACCTTTTGTACTAGTCTACCATGAGGGACCTTGTCAAAGGCCTTACTGAAGTCCATATAGACAACATCTACTGCCCTACCTGCATCAATCATCTTAGTGACCTCCTCGAAAAACTCTATCAAGTTAGTGAGACACGACCTCCCCTTCACAAAACCGTGCTGCCTCTCACTAATACGTCCATTTGCTTCCAAATGGGAGTAGATCCTGTCTCGAAGAATTCTCTCCAGTAATTTCCCTACCACTGAAGTAAGGCTCACCGGCCTGTAGTTCCCGGGATTATCCCTGCCACCCTTCTTAAACAGAGGAACAACATTGGCTATTCTCCAGTCCTCCGGGACATCCCCTGAAGACAGCGAGGATCCAAAGATTTCTGTCAAGGCCTCAGCAATTTCCTCTCCAGCCTCCTTCAGTATTCTGGGGTAGATCCCATCCGGCCCTGGGGACTTATCTACCTTAATATTTTTTAAGACACCCAACACCTCGTCTTTTTGGATCACAATGTGACCCAGGCTATCTACACCCCCTTCTCCAGACTCAACATCTACCAATTCCTTCTCTTTGGTGAATACTGATGCAAAGTATTCATTTAGTACCTCGCCCATTTCCTCTGGCTCCACACATAGATTCCCTTGCCTATCCTTCAGTGGGCCAACCCTTTCCCTGGCTACCCTCTTACTTTTTATGTAAGTGTAAAAAGCCTTGGGATTTTCCTTAACCCTATTTGCCAATGCCTTTTCATGACCCCTTCTAGCCCTCCTGACTCCTTGCTTAAGTTCCTTCCTACTTTCCTTATATGCCACACAGGCTTCGTCTGTTCCCAGCCTTTTAGCCCTGACAAATGCCTCCTTTTTCTTTTTGACGAGGCCTACAATATCACTCGTCATCCAAGGTTCCCGAAAATTGCCGTATTTATCTTTCTTCCTCACAGGAACATGCCTGTCCTGTATTCCTTTCAACTGACACTTGAAAGCCTCCCACATGTCAGATGTTGATTTGCCCTCAAACATCCGCCCCCAATCTATGTTCTTCAGTTCCCGCCTAATATTGTTATAATTAGCCTTCCCCCAATTTAGCACATTCATCCTCGGACCACTCTTATCCTTGTCCACCAGTACTTTAAAACTTACTGAATTGTGGTCACTGTTACCGAAATGCTCCCCTACTGAAACATCTACCACCTGGCCGGGCTCATTCCCCAATACCAATATCTTCAATTCAGTGCCTTCAGCTTCCCACAATCTTTAACATTTTAGCAGAACCTTCATCAATTGCACAACACAATCATAACATCACCTTGGAATTTGATCTTGGTCCACAACTGTAGATTACACATGTTGATTACATTGTCAACATGTTTGTTGCAGGCACATAAAAGATCAAAGTACTAAAGCTTTGAATAATGCTAATATTTTTTTAATCTGCTAAACAACTCATTTTTCATTTGCTTCACTCCACAAACTCAGCTTGCAAGTTTTATAAACTGAAAGAAACAAATTTGACCATCAAAATGCTTTTCACTAAATGCACTGTAAGAATTAAATAATTATATTATAATGGCCATATGAGAATCTTACCTTTTCTGGAATTTGAAATCAACTATTTTCATTTTATCTCTTTCCATCATTTGCCACTGTTGTGGTCAGAAGAGGAGAGATTAAAGATGGGAGTCATTCAACCCCTTCTCACCTAATTGCAACATCAGATTTCAGGAACCATTTTCTAAGATATATCAATGTGTCCTCAGATGTGGCCATCCTTCAGATTTCTCCTTTCTGAAGGGGAGCATTTTGTGACACTAAATAGCCCTGCTTACCCTTCCCTGAAGGAGGAGCTGAAATTAGAATCCTAAATGTAAGGAACTTGCAGACACAAGTCCACAGTGAATTACTTAAATGGTACATAAGCCAGCCATCCAACACTTCAACTATGGCTAGCTTCCTTTAGTTCTCAACCTCAGCCCAGTTGAAGAAATTAACTGATGCTGCTGAGCTCAATGGTATATACTAATTCAAGGTCATATTTCATTCATGCAAGCTGAATAGCAATTTTTTTGCATTAGTACAGAAGTACAGAGATAAAATAGACTTGAATTTATACAGCAGCACTTTTCACAATCACCAGATGTCTCAAAGCACTTTACAGCCAATTAAGTACCCTATGAAGTGTAGTCATTGTCGTAGTGGAGGAAAGGTGGCTGCCAATATGCACACTGCAAACTCCCACAAACAGCAATGTAATAATGACCAGGTAAAAATCAGTTTTATTTGTGATGTTGATTGCAGAATGATTATTGGCCTGCATCAGGGATAACTCCCCTGCTCTTTTCAAAATAAGGCCATGGAACCTTTTGCATCTGTCTCAGCAGGCAGATGGAGCCCAGTTTAACATTTCAACCAAAACATTGGCACCTCTGACAGTGCAGTGCTCCCTTAGTGCTGCACTGGGAGCGTCAGCCTTGATTTTTGTACTCCATGAAAACGGTTAACTTGTTGAAAGCATAACTTTGCAAACTTATCCCATAATTTCTTGAATACAATAATAATGAATTGATAATATGTTAGTAGGGCACATAACCCTAATTTGATACTTTAATGTAACGCTGAGTGCACCATATAATAGGTACAATGATAAACCAAGACACAATCTAGGGAGGACAACATGGCACTCCGTGGCACTATGCAAAGCATAAAGTTCATCCAGTGTCTCACTCATCATTCCTCCATGAACCAATATCAAAAATGAGCAAATTAACTGACCATTCACCCGACTATTCCCTGTGGGTCCTTCCTGATGCTCAATGGTTGGTGGTCCCCTATACATAAATCACTGTCATCCAAATTGCACTTTGTTGCGTTAAGCTGTTTCACAAATCTGATGATCTGAAAAATAACTGTCATGTATTTTTCTGATTTTCAATTACGATCACCATGGGGAAAAACTGTAAACCAAAATAACCAAACTTACTCAAACACCCCCAAATGAAGAAACTACCCACAGGATTCCACTTTTTGTAGCTTTCACATTCACATGTGTCATAATATCCACGCATGTATATAATGAGATGCAGACAGGCAGTGATTGACACACAGGATGACCAGTAAGCATACAACACAGCACAGCCAATCACCAGACAGGACACCACCACTATAAAGCCAGAGGGCACTAGGTTTCCCGCTCTCTCTGGACCCAGCCACTGAGACAGTCAGAGTCCACGAGCTAGCAAGCACAAACACCATGCGGTAGCTAGTAAGTCTGCTCAGGCTAGTACAAGGTCTCCAGTCAGTTCAGTATAGTGTCGACCCACAGCTTAATATTTACAGCAGTTCATCTAGTTGAATAAAACAGTGTTAGATCTTCTCCTGTGTTAGACGTTGGTTTCTAACTTCCCTGCATCGAGTGCAGTCCACATCGAACCAACCTGCCTAACACATTAACATGAATCAGAACCAACACAAATTACACATGGATTAACATGCAAATGATTCTTCAAATTGAAAGATTAAATTTCACTTTAAATGGTTGATACAAGAAAGATACGTCTTCCGCAACCATAAGCACCAGCATCACTCCCTTCAAACATGTGGCACTACGTAGCCACAGTTTCACAACATGTTCTTCTTTATTTACACGGGGTAAGTCAGGAGTCCTATACAAGAACCGCTTTCTTTTACTATTCCCCCTAAATTGGTGTCCACATTTCTGAACAGCCTCCCCCATGCCCAACTGTTAAATCCCCCTTCCCGCAATCCCTCCATCCTTCACAATGTCCACATACACTCCCTCCCACAGTGATGTCTGCTGCCACCTTCCTGCAGTACCAGGCTCCTTTCCCTGGCTCCTTTCTAGCCAACAGATAAACTGTCAATCTGGTTGGCTGTTGAGGGGAAAATCTGTTGGAAAACTTAAAACAAGTGCTGCCATTAAGTTCAGCGGCACCTACTGAAAATCCTTATGTGCAAATTCTCCAAATCTGTAATCAGCCCCACTTGACTCTCTTGCCAGCCCCAAAGCATTACCAGACTCTTTATCTCACTCAGTCAGTCTGTTGAAATACAAGCTTGCCAGCATTTAATCACTACTTTCTAATTTAGCTTCCATTATTGCAAATTCTTTACAATCTTAGCAATACCCTCCACTCCGAGTTTCATGAAAAAGGCAGGGACAGTGAAGAGAATTACATATTTTCCCCCATTTGTGGAATTTACACGACAATGAGGGTAAGAATTGAAGGAAGATAGACAATTAACTTCAGCACTGATTGGGGGTAGATACACAGATAAGTAAAAAAGACAACAGAAGTATGAAATTGCAGGTTTATTGCAATGCAAATTTAAAGCATTTCTCTGCACCCATTTTAAAAACTATTCAATCTGCTGCATGGCAAAACATAATTAGCATGCAAGGTAACATTCTATTTCTCCTATTTTGATTACCAAGTGACTTTTTATCACTCTGACAACAGTTGACAAATAACAGACCACAGTTCAGTAATAAAGATAGTAATCCAAATTCTAACCTTTAACGCAACCTCTTTCACGAAAGGAAGGCAGGCTTGGGGGAAGCAATTTCTTAATTTTAGTACAAGCTGAGAAGCTGCATATTCTGCCAATATTGGCTTTTCTTGGCTTGATTACCCAGAGACCTGTAACCATTCCAACGAATCCAGACAAGTTGAAGGATTCCCAATTATAATATTGTTTAATAACTTATCCCTCTCCTGTTTAAATACTTACTTGTAGTCTATTTTAAAAATACTACTCAGTTTCCTGGTGACTATCGAGTTGACAATGTTTGCTGGAGAGGAAAAGTGAAGATCTCTTTGGGGGTTGAGATGACTTCAAGGGAAGATATCAAACAATGGAAGATTAGTGCCACGTCAACTCTTCCATGACAGACTCAGTAATCCAATATCCGAGTTCAGCAGTTCTCCAGAGCTCTGTTAATTTGTCAGTCAGCCTCGCTCACGAGTAGAATTTGGAGTGCCTGGCTGTTTATTTGGGGTGTAGATTCACCCATTCAGTTCCAGATCATCCTGTATGTCAATGCTCTATCAGATAGTCTTGGCCAGACAAGAAGTTTTTCAGTACTGCATGCTGCACATTTTGGCTGCCAAACTCCTGCAATATCCTTGCACACACTTCAAGGTTTCCAGCCCTTGGCTTTGAGAAGTCTACACTTTGTTCCCAGGATAAATGGGCCATGTTATTGTGGGAATAAAGTGTGCATTTTTGAACTAGCAATCAAACCATTAATGTGTGTGTGGAATTCTCAGTAACTTATTTTGGAGGCACTCAGCAAGCTACATATGGCAAAATGAATTAAAACTACAGCAACTCCAAACCACATGCTGCTATGCACTTTCTACACATGGATAATCAGCACTTTTGCAACTTTCAACTAAGTTACTCTATTCACATTTAAAATAAAGAAAAAGTCCTGTCCATAACTGGAAGGAGGTTTTTCGGATAATCGCTAAAGTGGTGCACGTGAAACTGGACCCGGACCCTTGGGAGCCCCTACTCGGGGTGTTGGAAACAGGTGCGGAAGCAGATGCTGTAGCCTTCATCTCGTTGATCGCCCGGTGGATCCTGTTGGTATGGAGAGCAACCTCACCACCCTGTGCCCTGGCGTGGCAGGAGGGAATCTGTTGGAATTCTTGACTCTTGAGAAGGTTAAGTTTGAACTGAGGGGTAGGATGGAGGGGGTTCTAAATTTATGGGCGTTATTCATTATGCACTTTCGAGAATTGGATAACATCAAAAATTAGTGGAGGGGGAGATGGTGTGTGTGTGTGTGGGGGGGGGGGGGGAAAAGAGAGAAACTGTATGTGTTAATGGTGACTAAGAGTGATTCCTGATTCCTTTTTGTTATTTGTTTATGTTAACATGCGGGCTAATGTTTGGGGGTTGGTGGGAGGATGGGATTATTGTTGTTGAGCTGGGGATTGACATTATATCCGTTACTGTTTATTGTTCATTGTTGGTGGGTGAAAATTTGAGGGGAAATGTGAAAAAGGAGAATAAAAATATATATTTTTTAAATTAAAGAAAAAGTATATCAAGTCGTCATAGTCCCAGATGACCATAGGCTGCTTTCCCCTCTGAGGCAGAGAGCTGTTGACTGGTGCTGATTTAACCGGAGGGTCACCACACCTCAGGCAAGGGACAATGTTGAGAAGGCAGGGCCTTGATGAATAACCTCAGGCCGTAGGGGAATTGAACCTGTGCTGCTGGCCTTGCTTTGCGATGTAAACTAGTTGTCTTGCCAACTGAGATAAACCAGCTCCCACATTTAAAATACAAAAATCCTGAATATCTAAACTTAATTCAAATTTTCATATCTCATAGCCGTGAGCCAATCAATTGATTCACTGGCAATTACTACCATGTAGCTCACCCATTCTTTAATGAAAAATTCAATTAGAATAACACAAGGGCACCTTCTAAATCCCACGCACATCTACCCCGGCTTCTGCTCATACAAAAATTTATTAATATCCACAGCTCATCGCATTTTCAACGAATTGCTAATTCTGTGACACATCCAAGGTACTTGACTAAACCAGAACTGTATTCAAGTGAATTAGCTATATTACATAATAAACCGAAGTACATCTTTCAGGAAATGACATATTACACATCACAAACTAGTCTGAGCAGATTACTTACAAGGAGCATGTTTATTCCCACTTACAAAAACAATCATTAATGTTCACTGCCCCATGAATCTACTTGGGTGCAGTGATGTAATTTGTTCCCTTAGAGCATGTGTACTTCCTACGTGTGTCCAAAGGTGGACTGAGTAAACACTCATCGGCTACAATTCATAACTGCTTTATTCCACAGTAGCTAAGACACTTTGGCATTATGGAAATCACTTGGTACAATCACTTCATTTTGATTTGATTTATTGTCACATGTACCGAAGTACAGTGAAAAATATTTTTCTGCGGCCAAGGGAACGTACAGGGTACGTACATAGTAGACAAAAGATTAATCAACATAGAACAGAATAATTCAACTTCAGTACATTCGCCCATTTGTGGATGCTAGTAATTAACCTGGAAAGACAGATTTGCTCTTCTATCTGTCCTGCCAATGGTACAGGTGTTAATTCTCCCTTAAAACCTTTGTGGACTTCTGGTAGTAATACTGATTTTTAAAGCCTCCCTTCAAAGACAAGTAGAGATCAAAGAAATTAATCAGCATCAACGTTCAAGATGTCTCCTGAATGCCCATATTACCATTGTTTAGGAAATCTTCAAAATAATTCATCATTCAGTAAAAACAAATTCCAACTACCGATTAACATGGTCTTACATAACAGTCAGTGCATGTTAACATCTCATCTCCAGGTTAGATTCATGTTAAAGAAATGGCTTTCTTCCAGTGTTTTCTTTCCTCAGACAGGTCACTGGCGACTTTTCATTCAACCACGATTTTCACTACAAGTAGACAGAGAAGGCAGGTCCTGAATCTATATCAAGTTCAAAGAACAAAACAAAGAACAAAGAAATGTACAGCACAGGAACAGGCCCTTCGGCCCTCCAAGCCCGTGCCGACCATACTGCCCGACTAAACTACAATCTTCTACACTTCCTGGGTCCGTATCCTTCTATTCCCATCCTATTCATATATTTGTCAAGATGCCCCTTAAATGTCCCTATCGTCCCTGCTTCCACTACCTCCTCCGGTAGCGAGTTCCAGGTACCCACTACCCTCTGCGTAAAAGACTTGCCTCGTACATCTACTCTAAACCTTGCCCCTCTCACCTTAAACCTATGCCCCCTAGTAATTGACCCCTCTACCCTGGGGAAAAGCCTCTGACTATCCACTCTGTCTATGCCCCTCATAATTTTGTATACCTCTATCAGGTCGCCCCTCAACCTCCTTCGTTCCAGTGAAAACAAACCGAGTTTATTCAATCGCTCCTCATAGCTTATGCCCTCCATACCAGGCAACATTCTGGTAAATCTCTTCTGCACCCTCTCTAAAGCCTCCACATCCTTCTGGTAGTGTGGCGACCAGAATTGAACACTATACTCCAAGTGTGGCCTAACTAAGGTTCTATACAGCTGCAACATGACTTGCCAACTCTTATACTCAATGCCCCGGCCAATGAAGGCAAGCATGCCGTATGCCTTCTTGACTACCTTCTCCACCTGTGTTGCCCCTTTCAATGACCTGTGGACCTGTACTCCTAGATCTCTTTGACTTTCAATACTCTTGAGGGTTCTACCATTCACTGTATATTCCCTACCTGCATTAGACCTTCCAAAATGCATTACCTCACATTTGTCCGGATTAAACTCCATCTGCCATCTCTCCGCCCAAGTCTCCAGGCAATCTAAATCCTGCTGTATCCTCAGACAGTCCTCATCGCTATCCGCAATTCCACCAACCTTTGTGTCATCTGCAAACTTACTAATCAGACCAGTTACATTTTCCAAGTTCGCACCAGGAACAAACCTCATGCTGTTGGTATTTGTCTGATCCACACACTACCTGTCCAAGCAGAGTTAACGGGCCCTCTTGTGAAATGGCTACAGAATCCCAAATGTGTCATCAATATCCTTCCATCTACCGAAGATGATGGACATGCCGCAAATCCATTAGAAATGAGGCAGTTCAACTTTTGCTGGTGGCTAGGGATACCAATCTTATCAGAGGCAGATTCTGTCACAAATGCCGCATTTGAGGTGGCTATCAGGTGTCACTACAAGTTGTTGCTTTTGGTAATGGCATTTGTTGTCAAGCCACTAAGCCAATGATCATTCAGGCAATGCACACCAGCCCACAAAGTGATGTCACCATTTCTCTCAGCCATTGGCTAGCGTTGCCCAGATGTGAAAAATGAATGCTAAGTGCCTTCATGTCATGCTTGTGCAGAGCTTTGGACAGCCTCCTGGTCATCAGGCTCTGGCTATCTCCCCATAAACCCATCAATCTTCCATTGTGCGACTGTGCAAAATCTTCTCTGTTTAAATCACATTTAACCAGCCAAATCTTCTCTGTTTAAATCACCGCTTGAAGATTTGCCTTTGAGAGGACTTCGCATCCATGATTTTGCCCTACCATAAGAACTAGGAGCAGGAGTAGGCCATCTGGATCCTCGAGCCTGCTCCGCCATTCAATGAGATCATGGCTGATCTTTTGTGGACTCAGCTCCACTTTCCGGCCCGAACACCATAATCCTTAATCCCTTTATTCTTCAAAAAATTATCTTTATCTTAAAAACATTTAATGAAGGAGCCTCTACTGCTTCACTGGGCAAGGAATTCCATAGATTCACAACCCTTTGGGTGAAGAAGTTCCTCCTAAACTCAGTCCTAAACCTACTTCCCCTTATTTTGAGGCTATGCCCCCTAGTTTTGCTTTCACCCGCCAGTGGAAACAACCTGCCCGCATCTATCCTATCTATTTCCTTCATCATTTTATATGTTTCTATAAGATCCCCCCCGCATCCTTCTAAATTCCAACGAGTACAGTCCCAGTCTACTCAACCTCTCCTCGTAATCCAACCCCTTCAGCTCTGGGATTAACCTAGTGAATCTCCTCTGCACACCCTCCAGTGCCAGTATGTCCTTTCTCAAGTAAGGAGACCAAAACTGAACACAATACTCCAGGTGTGGCCTCACTAACACCTAATACAATTGCAGTATAACCTCCCTAGTCTTAAACTGCATCCCACTAGCAATGAAGGACAAAATTCCATTTGGCTTCTTAATCACCTGTTGCACCTGTAAACCAACTTTTTGCGACTCATGCACTAGCACACCCAGGTCTCTCTGCACAGCAGCATGTTTTAAAATGTTATCATTTAAATAATAATCCCTTTTGCTGTTATTCCTACCAAAATGGATAACCTCACATTTGTCAACATTGTATTTCATCTGCCAGACACTAGCCCATTCACTTAGCCTATCCAAATCCCTCTGCCGACTTCCAGTATCCTCTGCACTTTTTGCTTTACCACTCATCTTAGTGTCGTCTGCAAACTTCACATTGCCCTTGGTCCCCAACTCCAAATCATCTATGTAAATTGTGAACAATTGTGGGCCAAACACTGATCCCTGAGGGACACCACTAGCTACTGATTGCCAACCAGAGAAACACCCATTAAAAAATAATTAATTTCTATTAATTAACCAATCCTCTATCCATGCTACTACTTTCCCCTTAATGCCATGCATCTTTATCTTATGCAGCAACCTTTTGTGTGGCACCTTGTCAAAGGCTTTCTGGAAATCCAGATATACCACCTCCATTGGCTCCCCGTTATCTACCGCACTGGTAATGTCCTCAAATAATTCCACTAAATTAGTTCGGCACGACCTGCCCTTTATGAACCCATGCTGCGTCTGCCCAATGGGACAATTTCCATCCAGATGCCTCGCTATTTCCTCCTTGATGATAGATTCCAGCATCTTCCCTACTACCGAAGTTAAGCTCACTGGCCGATAATTACCCGCTTTCTGCCGACCTCCTTCTTTAAACAGTGGTGTCACGTTTGCTAATTTCCAATCCGCCGGGACCACCCCAGAGTCTAGTGAATTTTGGTGAATTATCACCAGTGCATTTGCAATTTCCCTAGCCATCTCTTTTAGCATTCTGGGATGCATTCCATCAGGGCCAGGAGACTTGTCTACCTTTAGCCCCATTAGCTTGCCCATCACTACCTTCTTAGTGATAACAATCCTCTCAAGGTCCTCACCTGTCATAGCCTCATTTCCATCAGTCACTGGCATGTTATTTGTGTCCAACTGTGAAGACCGACCCAAAAATCCTGTTCAGTTCCTCAGCCATTTCCTCATTCCCCATTATTAAATCTTCCTTCTCATCCTCTAAAGGACCAATATTTACCGTAGCCACTCTTTTTTGTTGTGGAGAAAGCTCAGCAAGCAAAGATGAAAATTGTTGACCTTTCTTTCTTGGTAGCTCGAAGTCGGAAATAATTCACAGCTGTACAACAAGGTACTGAGAACACAGGCCTCCTAATGCATCTTGGTTCAAAGAATCAGCTTGATGGTTATCCACACACATTTCCAGACTCAGCCAAAGCTGGTAACTGCTTTTTCTATACACGTATTGAGTTCTGCATCAAGAGATAGATTGTCTGTGTACCCAATGTAGCAGAATCAATCTGTAGCTTAGTCTGTGTGAGCGGCAGGTGCAGCGTCATCAGTGTGAATTACTTCTCTGATCAAGAGGTGCTGTATATTGTCCTCACTTTCCGATGGATCATATGGTCTATCGGATCAATACATTAGCCATGATCTTATTGAATGGCAGAGCAGATCTGTGAGGCTGAAGGGCCTAATTCTGCTCCCATTTCATGTTTATGCCACCTGACCTAGCATGCAGGGAAATTCCTTCCATATCTGCAGGGAAAGCAAAAATCAAAAGCAAGAAGAAAATAAACTCAAGCAGCTAAATGCGGACAATCCACCAGGATCGGAGGAACTGCATGCTACGGTCTTAATGAAAGTAGCTGCAGAGAAAGTGGACCCATTGGTTGAAATTTTCGTAACTCGCTAAATTCCGGAAGGATACCTGAAGATTGGGGGCAACAGTCAATGTGACTCCCTTGTTCAAAAAAGGCAGAAGGCAGGGGACTATAGGCCAGTTTGTGTAATATATATTATTGGCAAGATGCTGGAGTCAATCAAAGAGGAAATAGCTTTTAGGAAAGCTGAATATAATCAAACCTAGTCAACATGGTGTTATGAAAGGTAAGTCATGTTTGACAAATGTTCTGGAATTGTTTGAGGATGTAACAGGGAAAGTACATAGTGGGGAACCTAAAGATGTTGTGTATTTAGATTTCCAAAAGGCATTTGACAAGGTGCCATATAAGAGGCTGGTGCATAAAGTAAAAGCCCATGGAATTGGAGGAAGTGTGTTAGCATGGATTGAAAACTGGTTGTCACATAGGAAACAGAGAGCTGGAATAAATGGGTCCTTTCCAGAGTGAAGTACTGCAGGTATCAGTACTTGGCTCACAATTGTTCACTGTTTATATTAATGACCTGGAGGAAGAAACAGAATGTAATATTTCCAAATTTGCCAATCACACAAAAATAGGTGGAAGGGCATGTTGTGATGAAGATATTGTGAGGAGGCTAGATCATTATAAGTATTTAAAGTGGAGGTGGAGCAAGGAATAGAGGGCAACGGGGAAATGGCACAGAAAAGGAGTGGACGCCGGCATGGATCAACCATTATCATATTGAATGATGGGGCAGGCTTGGAGGGCCTACTCCTGCTTTTAATTCTTATGTTCTTGTGTAAAGTGGGGCCTGGAATACATTCTTGTTTCACTCCATTCTTCATCCAGAAAATGTCAGATTTAATGTCATATTAGCATAAAAGGAAGTAAAAGGAAGAAAACAAATTTTCTTCAAAAATCATCCTGCCCTGCTAATGGTTTCAAATGCTTTAGTGAGATTGATGAGATAAATGAGGTACATCCTGTTCCCTACATGTCTCTTAAAACATGGGCCTATGGAGGAGATCAGTGTTTTTCAAACTTTTTTCCCAGAACCCACTTTTGCCAACTGTCCGACCTCTAACCGAGGCCAAAATAGTACTTAAGGGACGTTTAAAATAATTTCCTTGCTTTTGTACTCTATGTTGACAGAGTTGGGAGTGCCGTATACTTTATAATCCACTTTGTCACCCTGTCCAGTCACCAGGTCGCTCTGTGAAAGAAAGAATGATGGGACAATGGATAGATAATGCACGAGGTTCATAATGCTTCTTTCCACCTGTTACTTCTCTTCCAGAGGTAGGCTACAGGTGTCTCAAGATAATGGCTCCATCCTCAAATGGATAGATTATGGAGGAAGAACACCGCATCATAACCTGGGAGGCTTTTTTTAGTACATACTGCAAAGATCCCACACTCCCAGCCATCATTCCACCAGAAACATTAATTCAGAAGGATAATTCCCTCCCACCATGACTTTAGTGTGGCTCCCTGGTTTCCATTATATTCCCATTCTCATTGCTCACTGTGATGGTGGAAATGGGTCATAAGCCATGTGCAGAGGCACTAACTAGCTCTTGTTCCGGAGCAGCCAGTCTCTGGTTTGTTTAAAGCAGTGGGAAGGGCAGACAGACTGCATGAGGCTTATGGCTGCTGACAGGGAAGCAGGCAATCACTAAGATGAAGGTCTTTGTTTGGTCACACCCCAACTACAGATTAATTGAACGGTAACACTTGTGGTTACTGCTCCCTGCTGATATGGAATATCTACAAAGACACGAGTGCAGCAAATGGTGTCCTTCACCACTGGGAATCCAGCTATCCTGGCAAAGCCAGATGCCCTTTCATCCTTTCCTGGAACCTCAGCAAGAGGATGAAGTTCCATCACTTGGCATAATGCAAAGTCCAGGATGCTTTGATGTGCTGCATATTGCTCGCAATACTTCCTGGGGCAGGGACCTTCACATCCACTGGCAAAACTATTCCCGTTCTTCCCTGAAGCTCCAGCAGGATCTGAGCCTGGCACAGTTACATCACCACCTCCTCGGCGAATCTCGGCCACTGCCAGCATTGTTCCCAGGTCACTGCCGCTGCTCTTGGAAAACCTGTGGGTGGGCAGGGCCTTCGATTAAGAGCCTGCTTTCACCTCCCAGCTCACAGAGTTTCCCCATCGCTGCCTCCTTTGCTCCAATTCCTGGTGATGATGCGAATTGCACCAAGAGGTGCTGCAACAACTGCCCCAATACCTGGTTCAGTTCTTCCTCTTGCCTTCCTTTTTATTTATTTATTTTTTATGAATTTAGAGTACTCAATTATTTTTTTCCAATTAAGGGGCAATTTATTGTGGCCAATCCACCTACACTGCACATCTTTGGGTTGTGGGGGCAAAACCCACGTAAACACGGAGAATGTGCAAACTCCACAGACAGTGACCCAGAGCCGGGATCGAACCTGGGACCTCGGTGCCGTGAGGCAGCAATGCTAACCACTGCGCCACTGTGCTGCTCCCCTCTTGCTTTCCTGAATGTTTCCAGCAAATTCTTAAAAACATCTTCAACAAAGTGCTTTCTGCTTCAGCAAAACCAAGTCAAAATCGCCTCACCTGCAACTTGCAGAAAAATAGTTTTTAAGCAGTTAACAAATCTGGAAGTTTCAAATGACCCATCATGGTCTTGCAGAGCATGCTGGGAACACCCCTGCAATCACCCTTCTCCTCACAATTCTACATGGGAACTTCTAACCCGTGGAATCCAGTATCACACTATTGAAAGAATGTTATGGCATTGGAGAGGGTGCAGAGGAGATACACTAGAATGGTACCAGGTTTGAGGGAAAATGCCAAAATGAGAGATAATTCAAAATTGTTTATGTATGTAAGCTGCATGGGGAAAAAATGTTGTTTTTTTAAAAAACTTCCCTAGATTGAGAGTTAGCAACAACAAGGACAGCAGTTTATACAACAGCTCAGAGTGGTCCTTTGACTTATTGTACCTGAGTTTTCAGGTCTTAGAATTTTGACATTACTTTGCTAGCTCCAAGTCCCCTGCTCTTTCCTCACATCTCTGCATTTTATTATTCTTCTCTCCAATTTTGTTTGGAAAGTTGCGATTAAATCTAATTCCCACCATTTTTGCAGTGTGAATTCCAGATCATAACATCACAATGTAATTTTTTCCTTATGCTTCCTCTGGTTATTTTATCAAATAATTACCTTAACATTGATGTTCTCGGGTTACTGAATCCTCTGCCAGTGAAAACAATTCTTCCTTTAATTACCGTATCAAATTCCTTCAGGGTTTTCGAGCACCACTCTCAAATTTCTCCTTAACCTCTGGGTGTCCAAAGAACAATCCCATCTTCGGTCGTCTCTCCAATCCCTGTACACATTTTACAATTATAAAACCTACCGGGAGTGATATACATCAACTCCTCCTTGGCATCAACAGCTACCAACTTTAAGCTAAATGCTTTCGGTCAGGGTAATTAAGATTTTGAAAAAATCCCTTGATCCATTCGCTGGATTTAGAAGAATTAAGTAGATAGTTCATTTACATACCAGCAATAAGTGTGGCAGAGTGGTCATCATTAATTATACCATTTGTCAACTAAGCAGGGAACCTTTTGATCAAGCCTTTGGATCCTTCTCCAAACCAAAACCAGATGACATCCAGGCTTTAACCCTGGCCTCATGAAAAACTGGTAAATATTTAATGTTGTAAAAGCAAGACATTTTGACTTTAATATGAGTAATTATACCTTATGGTTCAGGTTTTGTTGGTAGGGAAAGGAATTGAAACTTTGGCCGGGATTCTCCAATCCCACGGCAAAGTGTCCACGCCGTCATAAACGCCGTCACGTTTTACGACAGCGTGAACAAGGGGCCAGCATGGTGCTGGAGTGGTTCGCGGCACGAACGGTGCGCCGCGGGATCCGCGCATGCGCCGGTGCCAACCAGGGATCCGCGCATGCGACAGTGCCAACCAGGACATGCGCAATGGCGCCGGCGCCAATGCATGCATGCGCAGTAGCCTCCTTCAACGCACCGGACCCAACGCAACATGGCGCAGGACCTTGTTCACGCTGGGTCCCGATCGTGGGTCCCGATCGTGGGTTAAGCCAAATCGGAGCCCCCCCGGGGTCAGACCCCCGCTCACCCTCCAAAGGCCGCCACCCGACCCTAACATGCCGAGGTCCCGCTGGCCCAGAGCAGGTTAGAACGGCGCGGGCGGGACTCGGCTCTTTTCCCGTACCAGCCTCCCGAACAGGCGACTAGGGGCTTTTCACAGTAATTTCATTTGAAGCCTACTTGTGACAATAAGCGATTTTCATTTCATTTCATTTTCTTACGGCCGCTCGGCCCGTCCGGGTTGGAGAATCGGCGGGCCCGCCACATAGAGCGGCCCGTGACCGGCGCCGCGCCAACCACGAAATGAAATGAAAATCGCTTATTGTCACGAGTAGTCTTCAATGAAGTTACTGTGAAAAGCCCCTAGTCGCCACATTCCGGCGCCTGTTCGGGGAGGCTGGTACGGGAATCGAACCGTGCTGCTGGCCTGCCTTGGTCTGCTTTAAAAGCCAGCGATTTAGCCTAGTGTGCCGATTCTCCGCGTCAGGGCAGTGTAGCTCGTTCGCGGGGATTCTCCGGCCCGGCCCAGGGCTGGGAGAATCCCGCCCATGGTCTTTATATCGGGGATGAAAGGGTTGATGTATGAGGAGAGATTAAACAATTTGGGCTTATACTTGCTGGAGTTTAGAAGGACGAGAGGAGATCTGATCAAGGTATCTAAGATACTAAGAGGGATTGATAAAGTAAACATAGACCAAATGTTCCCCTCTTCCTTGTAGGGCAATCTAGAATGAGAGTTCACAGATATAGGTTAAGAGGCAGTAGATTTAGAACTGAAATGAGGAGGAACTACTACTTCTCGCAAAGGGTGGTGAATTTGTGGAATTGTGCCCCATAGTGGGGTGGCATCTGTGTCATTAAATGGTTTCCAGAAGGAGATAGAAAGATTTCTGATTTTAAAAAACAGGTTAAAAGGGATTTGGGGAACAGGTAGGGAGGTGGATTGAGACCAGGAAGAGATCAGGCCTGATCTGATTGAATGGCAGAGCAAGCTCAAAGGGTTGAATTGCCTACTTCTGCTCCTAATTCCTATAATCTACACTGTGCCCATTGGGTACAATGAGTTTTGGCATGGTGTACATAAATATCAAGGCTATCTTGCCTGTGCCATAACTATGGCTTGAATTGTAGTCCCACAGAATCTTGGAGGCTAATCTTCCATTTGTTGAGGCAAGATGAACCGGCAGATTTATCTTCACCGCCAATTTTCTTGTGCACAACATGCCTGCCAGATATTCCAAAGTGAGTATACCATCTGCCGGAGAAACAATTTTGCACACCGAGCTGATCTGCAGTGCTCTGGTCTTCTCAATGAACACTTGACAGAAATTCTGATGATGGAACTTTGAGCAATTTTTTCCAATCAGCTATGTGTGACTTGAAAAAAACCCATGTATTTTGTTTTTTCTCAGCCTTTACATATTCGCCAGGTTTCCACCATTTGGATAGAGTATTTTGTTTCACAGAGGAAGTTGCAGAGACTTCTTTTTTTGGACTTTGCACCCTCAAATTGTGTGTGGGATATTTATCATTCAGCATTACACAATGAAGTTGCCAATTTAATTCCAATCTTGGTAATTCCATGCTAAGCAAATCAAGCTGTCATTAATGGCCAGAGGGGGGACTGGGACTTCATTTTTTGCGATAATACAATCGATTTTCATGTAAGCGGGTTCTCAGTGATGAAAATCAGGTGATGAAAGACACAAACTGGTAACTCTAATTTATTGTAAACAAACATGAACAACAATACTTTTCCATATACTTCCCATCAGTAACTCCTTTACTTTGAGCTCCGTATTTAATTCAGCAAGAATTGAAAAGAAAAATGAAGGGAAATTGCTGTCAGAGCACTGGAAAAAAACAAACATAGCTGGAGATTGTACTGCACCTTGTTAAACTGAATCTCCCAGAAGATTCGGCTGCCCCAACAAATGGATTATAAACATTGGTATTAATAATGCACCAACGCGAAACGAGTTGAAAATACATTTGGAGTAACCAAGTATCAGCTGGAATGTATCTTCACAAAGGTTCAGAAGTTGTGTAAAGTGATTTACTGTAGAGTGCATGCTGGTGATCCAAAATAACTGCCCCACAACAGAAGACAACACAGTGCTTTATTATATATTCTGAAAGAAACAACTTTGGTTTTGGGCTGTACTGTCAAGAAGAGCTGTGGAGGCTAAGTAATACTGGAAAGAAACAACAAAATACCCATTCTCAATAGTAGAGCTGGTTAAGCCTGAGGCAGGTTGTCTTGTGTCGAAATGTTTGCCCATCCTCCACAGATCACAGAAAGGATGAGCCTATATTTATATCATGCCTTTTTTAATCACCTCAGGATGCCCCATAGAGCGTTACAGCCAACAAAGTGCTTTTAAACTGAAGGTACAATTGTGATGTGCAGGAATTGACCATATCTCAGCATCACCACTGGTGGCTCACCCTTCATCTCTCTCTCGTCTCCTTTATAAAAACTACCTCTTTGACCAGACTTTTAACCATCTTCTCCAAGATTGTATTCTGTGGAGGGCAGAGTTTTTTTTTGGTTGGGGGGGGGGGGGGGGGGGGGGGGGGGGAAGAAGAAGAAGAAGAAGAAGAGAGAGTGAGAGAGAGAGCAAAAGAGAGAGATGGAACGACTAAGAATTGTAATACTTAAAAACTGTCTTGAAACCAAACCTGGGGAATCAGGAACTGATGGAAAGGACTAAAAGGACACAGGTCCAAGTTAAAATGATGATTCCGGTGATGGAGTACAGGAAGGCTGAAACATATGGAGGCTAGATCGTAAAGCTGAGAATAGGCAAACAGATCACTGCTGCAGCTGTTTCTGTTATTTGAAGATAACACTTGCAGATGTGACCCATCGTTGCTGAAGACCACACCTGTGAAAGTCAGATTGGTTGTGCGCTGCTGTCAGCTGGGAATCAGGCCAAATCCGAGATGAGAAGCTAAAGTTCGACTTGAGGAAGACAGAGGACTCTTGTGACGGAGATTGATGACATATATTCTATCTCTGACTGGCTGCCGAGCAGATTCATAATATCTGTCTTAATTGGGTTTGTTTAATGTATAATTTACAATTTATAATGAACCACAATTTGCCTGTTAACTTGTGTTGATTCTGGATTTTAGAATATAGGTGGTCACCTAAGATGTTTGTTTTGTTTAACTCCTGCGTAGGCAAAATTCTTTTGGTTTAAACCATGGAATCTTGTAGCTTCATTTTTCAGCAAATAACTTGGATTTCAGATTTCTTTTTAAAAAGTTACTGGTCGTGATCGTGATCATAACAACATACATGCCATTTTGAAACACTGCATATATCATTGAAGCACAAAGTGTACTACATAACATATTATCTTACACTCATATATATGATGCATGATCAATGACCACTAAAGCGAGGCTGTAGTCCAACTGAAGGCTTTAATAAGCTAGATGTTTCCCCCAGCAGCTCAGGTACAGAAAGAAGGCTGCTGGAGCGGCACGGACTCTTATACCCAGCCTTGCAGGGCGGAGCTACCATACATCTTGACCAATAGGAAACATACAATATCTACCAATGGTGTTCCAGCATTACCAGGTACCATAATACCTCTACACAGACTACCACATTCAACCCCTGTTAAAAAAAAGAGTCTGGCGGGGGTGGTGGCTTGATATTACAACATGGTAACGTGGTAGAAATTATAGTTATGGAGGTACCGTAATACCTCCGTACAGCATTGTGTAACTATTTACAGATTCACAATTAACTATATACACTTTAAAATGAAACAATCAGTCGATCGGGGCCCTGGTCATCCTCTGTGATCGCCAAAGCTTCGGTGGTGACGCTGGTGGAGGCTCGGGCGTCTGTGACTCCGGGAGCGTGGCCTTGATCTCTGTGGCAGCTTCAACGCCCCAGATGGCGCTGGTGGGGAAAACGGTTGACCTGGGAAGGGAGCATCTGCGGGGTGCGTCGGTGGGTGGGGGGGCAAAGACGGGGGCGGTGGAAGGACCGATCCTCCTGTAAGGTGCACCGGTGGGAGGGAGGGTGGGACTGGTGGCTGGGGTGTGCGTGGGTCTCTACTGAGTGGGAACCGGAGGCCAGGGAGATTTTTTGATTAACGGGGTGGACGAGGAGAGAACGGTGCCTTACTGTGTTGGGGTGTATGAAGCTCTCCGTGCTCCCAGAGTCGATTAAGCAGGACATCTCGTGCCCGTTCATTAGTACTGTTGTTGAAGCAGTTCAGAGTGTTCGACGCCGGGACTGGTCCAGGGTCACCGAGGCTAATCGCAGCAGTTGAGTGTTCTCTTCGGGCGGTGTGCGGTCAGCCGAGCTGGGGTCCTGGGAGTCCATCCAAGATGGTGGCTCGATTGGTCGCACATGGCTGGGGGTGCACAAAATGGCAGCACTCATCCATCGAACATGGCATCCGCGGAACAAGATGGCGGTGCCCGGGGGCCGCACGTGACCCTAGAGGAGGAAGATGGTGGCGCCCGCTGGCCGCACGGGGACCGTGGAGAGGTTTGTGGTGGCGGTCCACATTCGCCACCGGAGACCGCGGCGACCGCACGGGCCTGGTATACCACCACGAAGTGGCCCTTTTTACCACATCCCCTTGCAGGTGGATGCGCGGGCCGGGCAGCGCTGCCGGGGGTGCTTGGCCTGCCCACAAAAGTAGCAGCGGGGCCCCCCGGGGTTGCCAGGCCGCCTTGCAGCACAAGCTTGTGGGGGGATGGGGATGTCTCGGGGTCGGCTGCGAAGAGGTTCCACGCTGCCCAGGGGGCTGCCGCGCGGTCGGGAACGCAAGCGCGGACATTTTGGGTGGCCACATCCAGGGAGCCTGCAAGGGCCCGTCCCTCCTGGAGGCCTAGGGTGTCTTTTTCAAGCAATCGCTGCCGGATTTGGGAGGACAGCATACCTGCCACGAAAGCATCCCGGGTCAAAGGTTCTGTGTGGTCGCTCGCCGAAACTTGCGGGGACCTGCAGTTTCTCCCCAACACCAGGAGCGCACGGTAGAAATCTTCCAGCGATTCCCCAAGGATTTGTCGCCTCGTTGCCAACAGATGTCGGGCGTAGACCTGGTTTACTGGGCGAACATAATGTCCTTTTAGCAGCTCCGTTGCTGCATCGAAGTTGTCCGCGTCCTCGATGAGGGTGTAAATTTCCGGGTTCACCCTCGAGTGCAGGACTTGCAATTTCTGTTCTCCCGTGGGTGTGTTTTCAGCCGTTCAGAGATATCCTTTAAAACACGCCAGCCAGTGCTTGAAGGTTGCCGCTGAGTTCGCCACGTGTGGGCTGAGTTGCAGACACTCCAGTTTGATTCAGAGCTCCATCCTTTTAAATCTAGCTTATTAAATTGATGCATAATCAATGACCACTAAAGCGAGGTTGCAGTCCAACTGAAGGCTTTAATAAGCTAGATGTTTACCCCAGCAGCTCAGGTACAGAAAGAAGACTGCTGGGGCGGCACGGGCTCTTATACCCCGCCTTGCAGGGCGAAGCTACCATACAGCTTGATCAATAGGAAACATACAATATCTACCAATGGTGTTCCAGCATTACTAGGTACCGTAATACTTCTACACAGACTACCACAATATACACATATAAAAGCAAAATACTGTGGAATACAGAATTTAAGGATCATTTAGATCCAAAACGTTAACTATTTCTCCCTCCACAGATGCAGCCAGATCTGTTGAGTTTATCTGCCATTTTCCATTTTATGTACACTTATATGGACTTAATTTCAGCGAACTGAATTTAAAATCACCTTCTAATCACTTCATTACTTCTATCTCTAAAATCTCCTCCCACTCAAAAGCTCCCATTCCTCTGACTCACTCCTGTCAGTATAATAGCACTGAACTTAAGTCTTCAGCCACCTAAGTCCGATTCTGCAAAACCCATTCACTAAAGCTCTTCAAAACTTCTCATCTCCATTTCTGGTTCAGTATAGATTTCCCACAGGCCTGCCTGTGAAGCATCTTGGATGTTTCTCCCAATGTTAAAGGCTCTGTGCAAATAGAAGCTGCTTTTGTTAACATCCAAAGATAGAAAGACATCCTAAGGCACATCAGTTGACAGTGCAGCAAAAGCAGAAGGAGTATGCAACAGACCAAAATCTGATGAACAGAGTTCTAGGGGAGGGGGTGGTCAGCTTTGTAATGTTGTCGGAGATTACAGAAGTCGGGGAACACTAAGCCACAAAGGTATTCAAACAAATTAAACATGAAAGTGAAATGTTAAATGGGCATTGAGAGGCAGAGAGGGTTAAACAGGACCTGGTGCAGGATAGGAAATGGACAGCAACGATTAACGCTGACATTTACAAAGTGCAGAGGATGAGGGATTAGTCAGACGAACAACAGTCAAATCCAGAGATGACAAAAGATGGGTCAGGGCGGCTTAGTAGTTAGCACTGTTGCTTCACAGTTCCAGGGTCCCAGGTTCGATTCCCGGTTTGGGTCACTGTCTGTGTGGAGTCTGCACGTTCTCCCCGTGTCGCTGTGAGTTTCCTCCCACAGGTCCCGAAAGATGTGCTTGTTAGGTGAATTGGACATTCTGAATTCTCCCTCAGTGTACCCGAACAGGTGCCGGAATGTGGCGACTAGGGGACTTTCACAGTAACGTCATTGCAGTGTTCATGTAAGCCTACTTGTGACAATAAAGATTATTATTATTACTTTCGAGGTAGGTGGGCCAAGCGAAGGGCAGGGGCGACTATGCTACAGAGGTAAAAGTAGGTTGCGAAGTTTGCAACAGTCCAGTTCAAACTGCCACAGTAACCAGTAGGAGGATGGAACCAATGACAAGCAGATGGAGGAGGCAAGGGCCATAGAGGAAAGAGATGCAATCTGCAATCCAATCAACTTTTCTCTGATCAGTTTATAAATAAAATAAAAAGTTCAATGCAGAAAAAGCAAACTGAATCAAGAAATTGATCAGAAGACAAAGATCCAAAAACAAGCAAGGCCATCGTATATTTGCTTTGCAGCCTGATCCAAGTTAGGGAAATTTGTGCACACAAGGTGTTTTGGGATATAGAAAACTGGTTAAAATAGGTGAAAATTAAATACTTTACCATTTTTAAAAATGGATTTGTAAAGGTGCACATCATGATCAACAAGATATCCACAGTGTATTATGGACAGTATGTTAACACTGCAGACATCACACTGTTACAAATGCAAAACAATTTTAACATGCTGTGCGCCTCTCAGCTGCAAACTGAAAAATATATTCAATCTTCACACTTCCTTGACCTATCAGAGTGATCTTTGAGCTTTTCCTTATACTCCTCGGGAGGTAACTCTGCTTGTCTTTGCATGTTCAACTGTGACAAGAAAGAAAAGTCAAATTAAGCCCTGGCCCAGCTCTACCACTTAAACTTCATTGGAGCAAGCAGCATTCAAGCAAGCAGCAGGACTACAAATTTGAGTTATCTCCTTGTTAGATCACTCTCCAAAGAACAGAAAGAAAAACAAGTGGAAGTAGGGAATGTGGAAGAGTACACTGCATGGAGCCATAGCAAACGAGTTACAGCCTGCATGATGTTAACAGCTTACTTGTGAATTTTAATAATAATAATCTTCATTATTGTCACAAGTAGGCTTACAGTAACATTGCAATGAAGTTACTGTGAAAATCTCCGAGTCCCTAGTCACCACACTCCGACGTCTGTTCGGGTACAGAGAGAATTCAGAACGTCCAGTTCACCGGACAGCACATCTTTTGGGAGGAAACCCATGCAGATACGGGGAGAACGTGCAGCAACCCAAGCCGGGAATCGAACCTGGGACCCTGGCACTGTGAAGCAACAGTGCTAACCACTGCAAACAAAGTGCACGGGACCAGTTCGAAGGCTGGGGCAAAATACATGGCTGGGATGACCATCTTCAGCTCAGCAACTTGAACACTTAGTTCACTTCAATCTTAGGAGGTCATTCGGCAGTGGTAGCATCCCTACCTCTGGACCAGAGCCGTGGGTTCAAATCCAATGCCAAGACTTATTGGCCATGAAAGGAGCTGGGGAACCCTTCCACCACTATTCCTCAAAAGGGGAAAAAAAAAGTGTAAAGATACACGAAAGAAAAACTTCAATCTTGTTCTCCTTCTTCCAGATCTTCATACTGGACTTCCCCATCATGTTGGAAGTGGGAATATACTCATTTAGTTTCATTCCACTTTTCTGTAAATCACAAGAGTTATTCAGAACCCAGTTGAACATGTAGAGTTTTAAAAAATGTATTATAAATGTACAATTCAGTTTTGTCTGTAATGTTAACTAAAAGCAGACCAAAGTTTCAACCACAGTTCTTGTTTTAAGCTCCCACTTTATATCTGATATAAAATTAATTTAATAAGAAAATATAAGGATTAACGAATAAAACAATTCAATAGATTCTCATAGAATCATCGAAGTTACAGTGTAGAATGAGGCCATTCGGCCCTCCAGGCTGCACCAGCCCTTGGAAAGAGCATCCTACTTAAGACCATGTCTCCACCCTATACCCGCAACCCAGTAATCCCACCTAACCTTTTGGACACTAAGGGGAGATTTAGCATGGCCACATCCACCTAGACTGTGGGAGGAAACCGGAGCATCCGGAGGAAATCCATGCAAACACAGGGGAAAAGTGCAAACGTGACAGTCACCCAAGGCCGAACTGAACCCGGGTACCTCGAGCTGTCAGGCAGTAGTGCTAACCACTGTGCCACCATGTCGCCCTGGACCAGATGAGCCAAACCCGACAATTAAAGAAATTCAAAGAACAGCAATAGTTGACAAAGTGGAGGAAGTCGAAGAAGTGAATGCTTAAACTAGTTGCTAGAATTCAAATCAAGAGGACCACATTGTCCCGGATAATATAAGCTTCTTGGATATTGTTGCACAGTTATCCGCAAGTAAAGACAATAGTTTTACAATCCTGGTTTGTACCTTGCAGTTAGAAAGGCTTTGGAAAGTTAGGCTTCACTCAGTGAAGAATCTATAGTCTCTCAACTATTCTAGTAGAAACAACATTTATGTAGCTAGTCCAGTTGAGTTTCTAGTTAAATAGTAATCTTAAGATGTTGATGTGGGATATTCAGTGATGCCAGTGCTCGTGAAAATCGATGGGAAAGGGTTAGGTCCCTTCTGGATGGAGATGAACACTGACTATACCCTACCTACTAAAGCTAATGAAACAACCTGAAAGTTGTAGATCATAGAATCCCTACAGTGCAGAAAAAAGGCCATTCGGCCCATCGAGTCTGCACCGACCCTTCTGCTGGCCAGAATTCTACAGCTGGTCCCGATGATAGTAAACCCCCAGCACGTTTCCCTGCGGCGGGTTGTGTGTGTGTGTGGGGGCTTTGCATAGAATGGGAAACCCCATTAGATGGGCTTCCTCCTCTGCTGCGAAACACATCACGGTAGGGCGCAGAAAATCCCACATGACATTACTATCTCAGAAGCACAATTTCCAGAAATGTCTACATCGACAGCAAGGTGGCAATTGTCAGAGCACTCTCAGCATTTCCCCATTTACGCATGAAACTGTTGAGGAAACGAGTTTCATACTTTGTACAATGCTCTGGTAATACCTACCCTCCTATATACCTGCGAGATGTGGACTAACTACCTACTCCAAACACAGTTGAACAGCTTCCACATGAGATTCATTCGGAATATCAGGGGGATCAGATGGGAGGACAAAGTGAAGAAATGTCTGGGATCGAAGTACACATGGCTGACAATGAAATCCTGAAGGGGGTCACATATTGTCAATTTAAACTTGGACACCCCCTGCAGGATAGGTAGAGATTAAGATTCAAGGACTCCTTGAAGGCTAACCTTGCGAAATGTGGTGCTTCCACCACAGATTTGTTTGGGGGGGGGGGAGGGAAGAGAGAGAGAGAGAGAGAGAGAGAGAAATGGCCACCTTTGCTAATGAAGGGATCTAATGATGCCATCTACTACGGAATTTCTGTGGAAGGTGGTTAGGCTTAGTTTTGTTGGAGATGGTCACTGCCTGACATTCATGCAATAAAGTCGCCACAGCCCCAGGGGACCACAGGCTGCTCTTCCCCATTTTCAAGAGAGCGCTAACTGGTGGAGATTTAACCTGAGGGTCACCACGCCTCAGATGAGTGGCAAAATTGAGAAGGTGGGGCCTTCATGAATAGCCTCAGCCACGACATGAATTGAACTGTTGGTGTTGCTCCGCATCACGATCCAGCCATTTATCCAACTGAGCTAACCGATCCGCACTCACCCACACTCAAGGGGTAGGAATGTGACTTGCCAGTTACTGGACCCAGCTGGGTTGTTGTCCTGATCTTGCATAAGAACACAAGAACAAGTAGGCCATCTGGCCCTTCGAGCCTGCTCCGCCACTCAATGAGATCATGGCTGATCTTTTGTGGACTCAGCTCCACTTTCCCGCCCGAACACCATAACCCTTTATTCTTCAAAAAACTATCTATCTTTATCTTGAAAACATTTAATGAAGGAGCCTCAACTGCTTCACTGGGTAGGGAATTCCATAGATTCAGAACCCTTTGGGTGAAGAAGTTCCTCCTAAACTCAGTCCTAAATCTATTCCCCTTATTTTGACACAATGCCCCCCTAGTTCTGCTTTCACCCGCCAGTGGAAACAACCTATCCTATCTATTCCCGTCAAAATTTTATATGTTTCTATAAGATCGCCCCCCCCCCCCCCACATCCTTCTAAATTCCAACGAGTACAGTCCCAGTCTACTCAACATCTCCTCGTAATCCAACCCCCTCAACTCTGGGATTAACCTAGTGAATCTCCTCTGCACACCCTCCAGCGCCAGTATGTCCTTTCTCAGGTAAGGAGACCAAAACTGAAGACAATACTCTAGGTGTGGCCTCGCTAATACCTTGTACAATTGCAGCATAACCTCCCTAGTCTTAACCTCCATCCCTCGAGCAATGAAGGACAAAACTCCATTTGCCTTCTGAATCACCTGTTGCACCTGTGAACCAACTTTTTGTGACTCATGCATTAGTACATCCAGGTGTAACCTTTTGCTGTTATTCCTACCAAAATGGATAACCACACATTTGTCAATATCGCATTCCATCTGCCAGACCCTAGCCTATTCACTTAAACTATCCAAATACCTCTGCAGTCTTCCAGTATCCTCTACACGTTTTGCTTTACCACTCATCTTAGTGTCCTCTGCAAACTTGGACACATTGCACTTGGTCCCCAACTCCAAATCATCTATGTAAATTGTGAACAATTGTGGGCCCAACACTGATCTCTGAGGGATACCACTGATTGCCAACCAGAGAAACACCCAAGAATCCCCACTCTTTGCTTTCTATTAATTAACCAATCCTCTATCCATGCTACTACTTTACCCTTAACACCATGCATCTTGCTGTGTGTGGACATGGACTGCTTTATTGTCTGGACGCTGTGTAATCATCAACCCTACTTCTAACACGATGACAGAAGAGAGGTCATTACTGAAGCAGCTGAAGATAGGAGGAACTTGGACACTACCCTGAGAAACTCCTGCAGCAAAGCATGGAAGTGGGTTGATTGGCCTCCAACAGTAACCATCCTCTTTTGTGCTGGGTATGATCCCAGATGCTGTTGAGTTTTCACCAATCCTCAAATTCCGGCAGGAAAGAAAAATTTAATTAGCTAATAAGACTAAAGCAAAGGACACAGGTGCTAAAAATCTGATCAAAGGTTTCATCAACCCAACTCTGTTTCTCTCTAAAGATGTACCACGTCACTAACTGAATATTTCCAATAACAACTTTTATTTCACTTGCATGCTGTTGTACTGCTGATCCTTTCCCTCCTGTTATGGATAAAGCTAATGAAAGGTACACATGTGAATACATATGGGGCATTTATAGGTCCTTGAGGGTTGCTGTCCAGAGTACAAATGCTGTCACACATGCCCATTGAGATGAGGTATGAAATCACAAGTTCAAGGAAACAGAAAATTCATGACTTGCTTGAATATACCTGTGCATAAATGTATGGTTCAAGTTCCAGATGCCTCCTGATATCGTCTGGAATGCCGCAATGGTTTGGAAATTGAAGGGCCATCTTGGCCTAAACAGCTATTGACCAGTGCAGAAAAGTGGAGAGGTGCTTTGATGCTGCTTATAGTATAGATACTCCCTAAACAGCTGCCTTTATAAAGCAAAATCTTTCAGATGAAAAGCAGGAAGGAGGACAGTCAGTTTAACGTCAAAATGATAATCTGAGGCAAAGTTAATGGTCATTCGGACAAGTTAGAAATTAATTAAGGAAAGTCAGCACAAATTGGATAAAGGCAAGAGATTTGTGACGGCAATGCAGTTGATGTGGTGTACATAAACATGTAAAAGGTGTTTGATAAAGTGCCACATATCAGCTTGCCAGAAAAGTTGAACCCCATGCAACAAAGCAGACAAATGGCAGCATGAATATAAAATTGGTTAAGTGACACGAAACAAAGAGGTGGTTTTTAGGACTGGGGGAAAGTACATGGTGGAATTCCCCAGAGATTGGTATTAAGGTCACCGCCAATGTATATGTATATATCACATGTATATGTTCAGCACCGTTCAGGACTTCTCAGATACTGTGCCCATATACAGCAAGGTCTAGACAATATTCAGGCTTAGGCTGATAGGTGACAAGTGACATTTGACCCACACAAGTGCCATGCAATGACCATCTCCAACAAGAAAGAATCCCACTATCTCCCCTTGACATTCAATTGCGTTACCATCGCTGAATCCCCCACTATCAACATATCAGGGTTAACATTGACCAGGAACTGTGACCAACCGTATAAATACTGTGGCCATAAAGGGCAGTTCAGAGGCTGGTAATTCTGTGGAGTGTAACTCACCTCCTGACTCCCCAAAGCCCATTCCCAAGAACACAACACAAGTCAGGAGGCTGTTGGAATACCCTGCACCTGTCTGGACGAGTGCAGCTCCAACAACACTCAAGACGTTTGTCACAATCCAGGAGAAAGCAGCTTGATTGGCACCTCATGCACCACCTTCACTCCCTCCACCACTGACACACTGTGGCAGCATTGTGTACCATCTACAAGATGCACTGCTACAACTCACCAAGGCTCCTTTGACAGCACTTTCCAAACCTACAACCTCTGCCACCTAGACGGATACGGTCAGCAGATGCATGGGAACACCATCACCTACAAATTCCATTCCCAGACACGGACAAGCCTGACTTTGAACAATATCACTGGTCCTTCACTGTTGCTGGATCAAAATCGTGAATCTCCTTTCCTAACAGTACTGTGGGCTTTCCTACAACACATGAACTGCAGCGGTTGAAGAAGACAGCTCACCATCACTTTCTAGATAAATGCTGGTCTAGCCAGCGACATCCATGTCCCACAAAAGATTTCAAAAATTAATTTCAAATGAAATTCAAAATTTGCAGATGACACCAACTTCAAAAAATTGTGAACTGTGATGAGGACACTGATCGGCTTCAAGGCAAGTGGCACATCTCGGTGGGAAGGACGGGAGAAGCAATATAAATTAAAGGAAACTATTTTAAGGAGTGCAAGAATACATCGGCCAAGTGCCACATGCGCATAAATTGGTGAAGATGACTGGGCAGGATAAGGGCATCCAGGAGAGAGTGCGTGTGAGAGAGAGCGTGTGTGAGAGAGAGAGAGCATGCGAGAGAGAGCGAGTGAGCGAAACAGCTCCACTCGCAGAGAGGGCAAGAACCAGTGAACACAGTTGTAAAGCGATTGGTATAGGAAACAAAGACCAAATGAGGAAAATATTTTTTTTTTTTATAAATTATGAATGTTTCTGAATAAGGGTGCTCTGCCAGAAAGGGATGTTAATGGAGGCAGATTCAATTCTAATCTTTAAAAGGGAATTGGACAAGCACCCAAAAGGAGAAAAATCTGCAGGACTACAGGGAAAGGGCCGAGGAGTGGGATTCGCTAAATAACTCTTGCCGAGAGCCAGCACCAGTTTGATTGGCTGAATGGCCTCCTTCTTATGGAATCTTCACTGTCTGCAGCCGGCATACCAAGTTCCTGACCGTTGGGACCACACGTGGCCCGTGCCATCGGGAAATCAGCCCATTGGAGGCGGAACATCGCAGGTGGGCCGGCTGATAGCGCTCTGACGGGGTCATGGCTGCGGGCGGCGCGTTACCTGATTACGGCAATTTGGAGGGGACGGAGAATCGCCAACCAGTGTCAAACCGGCGCCTGTCCCGATTTCGACGTCGGGAACCAATCTCCGACCGATCGCCGTTCTCTATTTCGCCGTCAGGCTACAGAGAATCCCGCCCATTATCAGGTGTTAGGTGACTGCAATGCATCTTCACCAGCCTGCGTTCCCTTCATTGTGCCTCATCTTCTTTTAAACAATGAATACAGAGGGGAGTCCCCAATTGGAAACCCACTTTGCATGAGACTCTCAACGTTTTGGCCAGACCATGACGACCTGGCAGCATTGGGAGAATGTTGAAACCGCAGTATGCTGACAGTACAGAAAAGATCGGGAAACACAGTTAGATATTGTCAAGTAAAGAGCTGATAAACAGGTGAGATTACTGTGCATAGTCTGTCAGTTCAGTGAGTAGGACAGCACGTCGAGAGGACCAGCACTGGGTTAGCTCAGTTGGGAAAGTCAAGCAACTAGGGTGAATCAAATAAAACAAAAACAAACTGTAATAAAATCAGGCCACAGAAGGTTGAGATTATAATGGACAGCTTTGGGAATAGCTGAACAGTAGATTGAATAAAACAAGGAGGAAAGTCAAAGTATCTGCTGATTGTCCACAAAATTCTCCAGTTTGAATTGGGATGCAGCTGATCTACTATCCAAATTCAAAATGTTTAAACAGCATACAAAGCTATGATTTCTTGATTCAGGTGTGTCCGAACCATAAACGTTTTCCCAGAAATTGGGAATGAACATCTACACAGGCCAAAGTTAAACTGAGACAGGATCACATGTCACACTTCCCTTCTAGTGATGAGATGCTGCTATTCCTTATAGGCATAGCACAACAAAACCCACACACTTTCACACATCATTAGCAACCATATCTATGTAACAATAAATTTGAGCAGCATGGTGGCACAATGGTTAGCACTGCTGCCTCACAGCGCCAGGCACCCAGGTTTGATTCGGGCCTTGGGTGACTTACTGTGTGCCTTGGGTGACTGACTGTGGAGTTTGCACATTTTCCTTGTGCCTGCATGAGCTTCCTCCGGGTGCTCCAGTTTTCCCCCCACAGTCCAAACATATGCAGGTTAGGTGAATTGGCCATGCTCAATGTGCGAGGGTGTGGGCCTGGGTGAAGTGATCCTTCGGTGGGTGGGTGCAGACTCGATGGGCCGAATGGGCTACTTCTGCACCATCAGGATTCTATGACTCACTTCAAAATATAGTTGTAACCTGCATGGTGTGTGTGTGTGTGTGTGTGTGGGGGGGGGGGGGGGGGGGGGGGGGGGGGGGGGGGAGAGAAGAGAGACTTAAAACACTACTTTGCCGACTTTATTGGCTTCAGTATATTTAGTGTTCTAGAAGGCGCAAAGTAATTCCAAACTAGGTTTCTGTTGTTCTGCTAATAGACATCAAACTGATAAAAATTAACCGATTAGCTGATGACTCATGGACATCGAAGTCCAGAAAAACTTTGCCCTGATGTGCAATCATTGTTATTACCAGATCAGGTGATCTTGTGTACTTAGACCATTATTTAATTAAACACAAAGCTTCAATGTTTGTTTGGTCGTTAGCACAAACAAAACGTTCCTAGCCATATGTGTCTAATTATAAACAAAGCAAGAATGGATGCCTGCTAGGTAACACTAAGCTGTTCGTTATGGGTGACCAAAATAATGAGTTATTTAATGATTGAGTGCCAGAACTTCAGAAACGTCAAAACTGTTGGTTTAACTAAAAATATTGTCAAGCTATCACATTTGCACTAATATTGCCTACGACTGAGCTTAATTTTGCAGCTGTTTTTAAAAAACATCTCAATGAAATTCATACCATGGGCAGCACAGTGGTTCGCACTGTTGCTTCACAGCTCCAGGGTTCCAGGTTCGATTACCGGCTTGGCTCACTGTCTGCACGGAGTCTCCACGTTCTACCAGTGTCTGCGGGTGTTCTGGTTTCCTCCCACAGTCCAAAGACTTGCAGGTTAAGTGAATTGGCCATCCTAAATTGCCCTTAGTGTCCAAAAAAGGTTAGGTGAGGTTACTGGGATAGGGTGAAGATGTAGGGTGCTCTTTTCAAGGGGCAGTGTAGACGCAATGGGCTGAATGGCCTCCTTCTGCACTATAAATTCTATGATAAAACAAATCTTTAAAATTTATGGATTTGAAGGCACGGTGGAAGAGGAGACACAGTAATTGTTTCCCCACCACATCCTGCATACTTGCAGGAGCAGCAGCAATCACACCAGAACAAAACATACTCAGGGCTTCTCATTTGCAAGATGTCCAAGATTATGGACGAACTCAACAATGACATGAAAAGTTCAACGACATTTCAACATGAAACCTGCTACAAGCAGGAAGGCCCAATGATGCTTCAAATGTTTAAAAAGAAATGACAGGATGATCAGGGGGTGCCCCTGGAGAACTAATCTGTTCCAAAATACATCAAAATAAAAATAAAAATATTTTGACAGAACTATTCTTCACCCCAAGCGATTGGTCAATTATCAAAATAATAGATTCATTCCAGCGTTTTTTTTAAAGCTACTCCATCTGCACCTCAGGCAAAAACGATCCAACTTAGCTCACCAATTTTTGACGGAATTGATAATTGTTAAACAAGTCCTTAATAACCTTATAAAAACAATTAATACTTGGTTTACACAAAAAATAAAATACAGGTTTTGTTTTCTGTTTCCGTAGCAGCAGCTACAGAGATCAACCTGTATTGTGCACTGATCTATACAGAAGCTCAAAAATCACTGGCTTCACAATGTCAGTCCTTGTATAAAAATCAACAAACCGCAGGCCCCATGTTGTAATACCAGTCGGGCTTCAGTGGTAAAGAGTTCTTCAGATGGCATTTCTGGACTGGAAGAGCAACGGGCACTTGAAAGTGTGCTTTGCAATATCAGCAGCATTTAACTTTTGTTAATGTAACAGCAATTTTCAACTCACTTATATTCCTTGGGGAATTCCAGGCACAATGGTTGACAACAAGTCCGGTCAGCAGGCCCTCAAGTCAGATTACGCGAGTAACCCCGTTGTGTAGGGATCCCATTAACAGGGGGCTGCCATTATCAGCTGTTCACTAAATCATTATAAAATTTTGCAATACCAAAAGTTGTACTTGAATGGAAATGCCAACAGTTGAGTTACACAAAACCTCTTGCCATCAGTGCTAAATTTTAAAAGAAATTGAAGTTGTAATGTAGCACTGGTGTGTTGTGAATATCAAGTCCATAATTCATATGCTTCAGAAAAAACTTTTAGTTTTAGGAATTAAAGCTTTAACTGTAGGAAATATGGGTACCTACTTGATAACTTGGTAAAGGTAACCCTGAAGTAAATGCAATTCAAACAAGTTTGGAGTTTATTACACCAAAAAAGGTTGAGGCCATTTTGACTTAAGAGGTTAATAGCTGGAAAGGCAAGATCAAAAAGCACAGGTGGGCTTACAGAGCTAAAGAACTGGATATATGACATTTACTGTTATTCCAGTAAAGGATAAGTTATTCATATGGTTTCCCAGAATTAAGGAAAGCTTTGAAATTAAAAGGAATTCAATTTGCATTTCTACCTGGGAACAGGCCATGCTTAGAGAGATTTTTTGTTTCGCGTCATATCTCTGAACTCAGTTAGGGCACAGCCAGAACAGAACGCAAGACCAGTTAATGTTTGGAAAAGCAACAAGGAAACAGTGTCAAGTTTGGGTCTTATGTAGCTTGTAGCTCCTTGGAAAGCGAGAGATAAAACCAGAACTAAACCTGAAGTAAATTCTAGCTCTATCGTCCATGAGGCAACCTGCTACTGGGGACGGATATCCAGTAGAGGGCAAAGCTTTTAAGGGGAAAAACGACTGAAAGCTTTGTTTAGCTGAAAGCTGAAAAAAGAAATCTATAGCAATCCTCAACAAAAGGCTGTCAACCTTGTTGCAGTTGGAGTTCTGGTTGCTGTTTGAAATCAATGCAATGAGCGATTGGAAAGCAAGGTTGAGCAGTGTTTCACTTGCACCTCTTTCAATTTGGTCTATTGCATTCGCTGCTCCCAATGTGATCTCCTCGAAATCGGAGACACCAAACGCAGACTGGGTGATCGCTTTGCTGAGCACCTTCGGTCTGTGTGCATTCAGGACCCTGACCTTCCCGTTGCTTGCCATTTTAACACAAGACCCTGTTCTCATGCCGACATGCCTGTCCTTGGCCTGCTGCAATGTTCCAGTGAAGCTCAACGCAAACTGGAGAAACAACATCTCATCTACCCCACTTCAACCTATTTGTTTTCATCCCATTTCATTTTAACTGTCTTTTACCATTTCTTTCCCTCCTGTCTTTCTTCAGATATATTCAAACCCCCTTCTTATCCACCTTTCCTTACCCTTTCTCCCCTTTGCTTCCCCTCCCCCCCACATCTACATCTCTCACAGTGTACTCTCTTTACCCTGTTCTCTCTGGGGACCGCCATTAGCACTCTTTCCCCGTGGCTATTAGCACCCCATTTCCCTGGGTTTCTCTGGCTATGACTCATCTTTCATTCTCACTCCAATTTCTCACTTTCTCTGTATTGTAGCTTTGACAAAGCTCCCTACAGATGCTGCCAGGCCAGCTGCGATTTTCCAGCATTTTCTCCTTGGGATGGAAAGCAAGGGTGTTTTCTGATGTTTAAAGCCACAGGGAAGCCTATGCTCGAGCGGTGGAATCCAGGGTTGGGAGGTAGTTCTGCCAAAAGCCAATGGGCCATTAAATTTTGTAACCTGGAGAACAGCTGAGACAATGAAGAGAAATTAGAATGAATTCCAGAGAGCTGTGACATACCATGGGTTTTTTACCGGAGAAGTGGATCAACCTTCAGGAATTCTTTGGACCAGTAGAACTTATAAGCTACAGTTTGCTTTGTTTAATTTCTCTTCATACATCAAGTTTGTTAAAAGAACATGAAATCATGTGGCAGAGTTCAGTCCTAACGGGTGTGTAATGGGTGATGCTTGAATTATTTCACTGTTTCACCAGTCATACAGTCACCGCAGTACAGAAGAGGCCACTCAGCTCATCGAGTCCACGGCTGCTCTCTATAGAACAATCCCGTCCGTACTATTCCCCCACTCTCTCCATGTAGCTCTGCAAGCTTAGCTCCGACAAATGCCCATCCAATTCCTTTCGACGCTGAGGACATGGGTTTGATCCCGGCCCCGTGTCAGTGTCCGTGTGGCGTTTACACATTCTCCATGTCTACATGGGTCTCACCCCCACAACCCAAAACATGTGCAGATTAGGTGAATTGGCCAAACTAAATTGCCCCTTAATTGGAAAAACATAATTGGGTACAGACACGGAGTACGAAGTGGAAACCAAGCTCGGCAAGGTGCCTAAAAGCACAGCTTAGCACGGTTTAAGAAGGATGCTTATGAAGAACATAGCAATGCAAAGATGGTTAGAGAGAGGGGGCTGGAATTCAGGGATGTGTGGCTGAAGGCTCCACTACCACTAATGGTACAAAGGCAAAAAAGCACAGAAGATGCAGCAAAAGAAAAGTACAAGATCAGAACTTGATGGCACAGGTTTTTGACATCAATATGCTGATAGACAGGAAGCCAAAAAAACTGGGGTGCTGATGTGTTTACCTTAACTGAGAGGATGCGCTTCTATAATTCTTCCAAGGTTTCACCCCTCCCTATCTCTGTAATCTTCTCCAGCCCCACAAGTCTCAGAGATCTCTATGCGCCACTCATTCTGGTCTCTTATGCACCTCCAATTTTAATTAATTCACCATGGATGGTATGCCTTCACTTACCTAGACCCCAAGCTCTGGAATACCTTGCCTCCATCTCTCTATCCCACCTTCCTCCTGGAAGACACTCCTTAAAACCTCCCTTTGTGGATCAGAGTCATACTATGCTTTGCTAAGAGCCTTGGATGTTTCATTACACTAAAGGTGTGATATTAAAATAAGCTGTTGCTGCTGATATGGACTGAAAATGTCCGAACAAATTTGAGTTTGTGTAAATAGAGCTGGGGAAGGCAAGGGAGGAAGCAAGGGAGAGACCCCAAAGTGATAAAGAACGGTGTGTTATGGAGATGAAAGCAAACAGTCTTCGCAATGAACACAGTGTCAGTGTAATTTTAAGAGCAACCACTAAGCTCAAGCACTGTCAGGTTCAATCCAGATAAGTAACTAGGGAGACTTGAAAAAATAAAATGAGTGCAAGACAAAGTTTATAGCTACTTTGTTAGATGAAGGGCTTTCTCCCGACATTTTTAATTTTTGCTTAAAGCAAAGGTCAGTTTTAGGTATCAGACCAGGTCTCACTGCCACCTGAGAAAGGACTAAGTTATCTCTACCAACAGTACACTGCATTAGGGAATATGTTAAATGCTCAACACATTCTCCTGCTGACTCTCAACAGTGATATATATCATGCTGTGAGACCATTGCATTCAAGCTGAAACTACTGGATTTATGTACAAATAGAATATACAGACAATGTGAACACAGTAAGAGACCAAGTACAACTTTGTCCAAGGACTAGTAAGGCCTTAGATTACAGGACACTATGGTTAGGCAGAAGAGTGGCAAATGGAATTTAACCATTTGATGTCACGCACTTTGGGAGGACTAACAATGCAAGGGTCAGACCCTAGGAAGTACACAGAATCAAAGGGACCGTGTGTGCAGGTTCACAGATCTCTGAAGAAAGCAGGACAGGTGGACAGCACGGTAGCACAAGTGGCTAGCACTGTGGCTTCACAGCGCCAGGGTCCCAGGTTTGATTCCCCGCTCGGTCACTGTCTGTGCGGACACTGCACGTTCTCCCAGTGCCGGCGTGGGTTTCCTCCGGGTGCTCCGGTTTCCTCCCACAGTCCAAAGACCTGCAGGTTTGGTGGATTGGCCATGATAAATTGCCCTTAATGGCCAAAAAAGGTTAGGAGGGGTTATTGGATTACGGGGATAGGGTGGAAGTGAGGGCTTAAGTGGGTCGGTGCAGACTCGATGGGCCGAATGGCCTCCTGCACTATGTTCTTTGTTCTATATAATGTGGTTAAGAAGGCCTATGGGATTCTTGCCTTATTAACCGAGGCATTGAATACAAGAGCAGGGAGGTTATGCTAGAGCTGTATAAAATGCTGGTTAGGCCCTAGCTGGAGTAGTGTGTGTAGTTCTGGTCACCACTCTATAGAAAGGAAGTGATTGAGTTGGAAAAGATGCAGAGGAGATTCGCCAGGATGTTGCCTGGGCTGGAGTGTTTCAGCTATCAAGAGAGGCTAAATAGGCTGGGGTTGTTCTCCCTGAAGCAGATAAGGCGGGTTCAATTCCCATACCGGCCTCCCCAAACAGGCGCTGGAATGTGGCGACTGGGGGCTTTTCACAGTAACTTCATTGAAGTATCAAGTATGGGGGGGGGGGGGGGGACCTGCTTGAGGTATATAAAATTGTGAAGGACGGGCAGCACGGTGGCACAGTGGATTAGACCTGCAGTCTCACGGTGCTGAGGTCCCAGGTTCGATTCCGGCTCTGGGTCACTGTCTGTGTGGAGTTTGCAGATTCTCCCCGTGTTTGCGTGGGTTTCTCCCCCACAACCCAAAGATGTGCAGGCTAGGTGGATTGGCCACACTAAATTGCCCCTTAATTGGAAAAATGAATTGGGTACACTAAATTTATATTTAAAAAAAGAAAAAAAATTGTGACGGACACAGATGGGGTAGACAGGAAGGTATTTTTTCCCCTTAGTGGAGGAGTCAATAACCAAGAGCTGTAGATTTACGGTAATGGGCCGGACGTTTCGAGGAGCTGCGAGGAAAATCGTTTTCACCCAGAGGGTGGTTGGAATCTGAAGCTGACTGCCTGAAAGGGTGATGGAGGCAGGAGTATTCACAACATTTAGGAATTATTCAGATGAGCACTCGAAATGTCTTTCCACACAAAGCTACGGATAAAGTGCTGGAAAATGGGATGAGAATAGTTACCTATTGATGGTCAGCGTGGACGCAATGGGCCTCTTTCCATGCTGCAAGATTATGACAAGTTCTGAAATGCTTCTAAAGAAGTGAGTACAAAGTTCAAAAACTGAGTGGTTCTTTTTTGCAGTTTCTAACAGAGTTGTTGATGAACATGATGGAGGAAATGATCTCACACACAGTCCTGTTCACATGGTTGAAGCCGTGCAGAACAAGGAAGTGCAGGGCACAAGGCTGTTTCTCAATTAAATGGTGGCCTTTACTGTAATGATGAATCAGGCTCAGTCATTTTGAATGCTAACCATTTTATTTAGCAGTTTGCATACAAGATTGTACACTATATTCCCTTAGTCATCTGATAAGGCACTAATATAATGGGTTTACAGAAAGCTGGTATGTAAAACAGCGGTTTAATGTACCAGGTGGCACAGCATCTATGTGAGCCCAGCAAATTTACACTGAAGCTGCTTGTAGAACGGTACCACCAGTTTCTCAAAAGCGCAAGACCCAGCTGTTCTAAACTAGTGAACAAAATATCTCTCGAGCCCCAATGTAAAAGCAGCTGCAACCTGCTTCCTCTGAAATCTGACAGCAACTGAGACCACAACAATTGAATGACAGACGTTGGAGTTAACATTAAAAATCCCAATGCCCTTCAAACAACGAAGAATTTTTTTAGCTTCAAATCAGAAGTGACTGTAGCTTCAAGTTGAGAAACCAATCTGCAATCCTTTTCCTATCGATACACTGAATGCCCCTAGAGATACTGGTGGCTGAAACCAATTTTCAAAGCGTTTGCTGTAATTATTTCAAGTTATTGAAACATGTAATACAGAAATTATCTTCAGCAGGACAAATGTTATGTTGTCACTCTTGTTGAATAAAGTCCTAGCAGTACATAAATAAGGAATCGGAGAAAGTTCACATTGGAGCCCTGGGACACACTTCAGGCAACCATGCAAGCATGGAAGCAGCAGCCTTTGGGGATAATGTACTGCTATAATGAAAACAGACCATTCTGGAAATACTCGGGTGAGGCAGCATCTGTGGAGAAACTGTTAATATTTACAGGTCAATGGCCTTTCACGTCCATGACCTTTCAGCAGATTTCTGATGAAAGATCATCAAACTGTTCCACTCTGCAGGCATTGCCTGGCCCAAGCATTTCCAAAATTTAGGATTTCCAGGAGTCACTGTATTTTACTTCTGTACTGATTGCTTTGGGATAAGAAAGAAATGCATCAGAAGAGGATAATGCCACAGATGTGAAGTAGCAAGGGAAAGCAGTGAAGGAGCAAGATCAAATGGACTACTGTATCAGAGGCCTTGGAGCAAGAGGAGGGAAACTAATGCACAGCTGTAGTCACATGGTTACTTTCGCCCAGGCAATCTTGGCGCTGTGGGCAGAAAGGAGAACACATTTAGGAATAGAAGAGCAGTCATTCAGCCCATCAAACCTGCTCTGTCATTCAAAATGATCATGGCTGATCATCCACTTCAATGACTCCCCACCCCACACAATATCTCTTTACGTCACTGGCAATTAGAAATCTGTCAATCTCGGTTTTGAACATACTCAACGATTGAGCATCCAAGGCACTCTGGGGTAAAAAAAACTTCCAAAGATTCACAACCCTCTGAGTAAACATCATTCTCCTCATCTCAGCCCTAAGTGGCTTCCCCCTTATTTTGAAATTGTGTCCCCTGGTTCTAGACTCCCTAACCACTGGAATTACTGTACCTATATTTAACCTGTCTATCCCCTTAAGTATTTTGAAGGTTTCAATGGGCTCACGTCTCATTCTTCGAAATTTGAGAGAACACAGGCCAGTTTCCCCAATTGCTTTTTGTGGCGAGTGCAGTCATCCCGGGAACAAGTCGGATGAACCCCTGTTGTACTCCCTCTATGGTAATAAGATAAAAGGACCCAAAATTACACTCAGTACTCCAGGCGCAGTTTAACAAAGGTTCTACGCGAATGAAGCAAGACTCTGCTACTCCTGTACTCAACCTTTCTTCCAAAGCCATTGACCTTCCTAATTGCTTGCTACAGCTGTATGTTAGCTTTCAGTGACTTATTAACGAGGACACCCATGACCCTTTGTTCATCTACATTTTCTAATCTCTTATCACTTAAGAAATACTCTGCAGATCTGTCCTCTGGCCATAATGGATAGCCTCACAATTTTCGACATTATATTCCATCTGCCATGTTCTTACCCTCTCATCAAGTCTGTAAAAATCCACTTGAAGTTGCTTTGTGACTTTACGAATGGCCCACTAGTCACAGCCTGCCCAAGCAAACATTACCTGTTTCTTCCTACTCTATATTTCCTGCATCAGCCAATCCTTAATCATTGCCAGTATATTACTTCCAATCCTGTGTGCTTTAATTTTCTTAATTAATCTCCTGTGGGGGACTTTATTAAAAGCCTTCTGGAGATCCAAGTACACCACGTCCATCAATTCCCCTTCATCAATTCTGTTGGTAACATCTTCAAAAAAACTCCTTTGTAAAACATCATTTCCCATTCATAAATCCACTGTGCCGTGGCGGCACTGTAGCACAGTGGTTAGCACTGCTACCTCACAGCACAAGGGAACGATACCCGGCTTGGGTCACTGTCTGTGCAGAGTGTGCACATTCTCCCCGTGTCTATATGGGTTTCCTCCGAGAGCTCCAGCTTCCTCCAACAGTCCAAAGATGTGAAGGTTAGGTGGATTGGCTATGCTAAATTGCCCCTTGGTGTCCAGGAGGTTAGGTGGGGTTAAAGTGATAGGGTGGCGACGTAGGCTTAGGTGGGCTGTTCTTTCCGAGGGCCGATGCAGACTCGGTGGGCCACGTTGCCTCCTTCTGCACTGCAAATTCTATATGATATTGGGTATGCCCAATCAGTTTATCCAAGTGTCCACTTAAAATAGATTCTTTCCCCACTATAATGAGGGTCTGTGGTTCCCCTGCTTTCTCTTTCCCTCCCTTCTTAAATAGTGGGCTGATATTTGCTACTTTAACAACTACAGAATCCATTCCAGAATCTGAAGAATTTTGGAAGATGATTACCTATGCATCCAATATCTCCATAGCTACCTCTTTCATCACTCCAGGATGTAGAATATCAGGTCCCAGGGCTTTATCAACCTTCAGTCCCATTAATTTATCCAATACAAGTATCCCACTAATACTAATTTCCTTCAATTTTTCATTCTTCAGAGTCCCTTGGATCTCTAATACTGGGAGATTTCTTGCATCTCCCTCAGTGAAGACGCAAAGTAATCATTTAGCTTTGCTGTCATTTCTCTATTGCCCAATTGTAGACTGAATCTGCCTGCAAAGTTCCCACATTTGTCTCCGCCAAATATTTCCTTTTTACTTCTTAGAGGTGCTTTTAAAGTGTATTTTACGTATTTTGCTCATTTACATTCATATTCTATTCGCCCTTTATCAATTTCTTCGTTCTCCTTTGCTGTATTCTAAAATGCTCCCAATCCTCAAATTGACTGCCAGCCTAGCAGCCTTTCATTTTAATCTTCTACAATCCTCAACTTTCTTTGTTAGTGAAAGAACATAGAATGTTGGTAGTGATGGTTGACAAACTTTTCTTTGTGTTTCTGTCCTTGAAGGAATGTATAATTGCTGTAAACTATTTAATAATTCTTTAAAGAATGTCTATTGCATGTGTACTGTCATACCTTTTTCCCCCAATCCACTTCAGCCAAATTTCCCCACATATCTTCATAATTTGCCTTTTTCAAATTTAACACCGGCTTCAGATTGAACTATCTCAAACAGAATGTAAAATTTATCATATTAGTATGGTCACTCATTCTGAAAGATTAAATTCTTTTACAAAAGATTAATTAGCCCTTTCTCGATACATAGGAACAGACAATAGGAGCAGGAGGAGGCCATTGGTGCATCAAGCCTGCTCCGCCATTCATTATGATCATGGCTGATCATCTAACCCATAGCCGAATCCCGCTTTTTCCCCATATCCTTTGATTCCCCTTCGCCCTAAGTGCTATATCTAACTGCTTATTCAAAACATACAATGTTTTGGCCTCAACTACTTCCTATGGTAACAATTTCCATAGGCCGACCACTCTCTGGGTGAAGAAATTTCTCCTCATCTCTGCCCTAAATGGTCTACCCCATATCCTCAGACTGTGACCCCTGGTTCTGGGCACACCCACCATCAGCAACATCCTACCTGCATCTAACCGGTCGAGTCCTCTTAGAATGTCATAGGTTTCTATGAGATCCCCCCTCATTATCCATCTGTAATCCTAGATATAAACCAGCCTGTTCTCTGGTCAGTTCCTCAACATACTGCTCCAGAAAATTATCCTTAACACACTCCAGCAGCTCGTCCTCCACAGTGGGTCCAGGAAATTAGACGGCAACGATGCACAATTTTACAAAGGATCTTCAAACTGGAGATATGGCAGGAGACCAAGAATAGGCTTTTAACAAAGGGAGTTTCAAGAGAAAAGCTGATGATATTGAAACAAACTGGTGGATGAATTACTGAGCTACTTCATCAGAGGGGTAGTAGGGGTTAGGCCTACTTCAGTCAATAACACCAACACCTAACCAAGAAAGTTTACTTGAGGTATGAGATGTATATTTTCTCAAAATGTATGACCGAAGCATTCCCTCTGGCTGTTTTACACTTCTGAAGTATGACTTGCTTATTTGGATGTTAACTAATTAGGGTTATATGAATAATCCCCATTAAAATTAAATCAGTTCCTCTGCATTGCCACTTTTCTCTTTCTGGAGCAGTTTGAAAACTCGCGCCAAGGTTAACAAAAAACAAGAAATTAAAAGAGGATCCTTTTCAAAATAGATTTTTTGTGCTAATTGGTTTCTGGATGGGACCTTGTGTAACAAAATACATTGCAGTGAAGAAATTAAGTAAAACACGACTGAGATATTAAACAGCTTACATGCAAAGGGAAATAATTATGGGCAAAAACAACAATCAAAACTGTTTCATATATTACTTACATGTCTGTAGGTACCAACCATTTTGTAGTCAAGTCTACTCGTGAGGAAGAAAAAGCCTCTGGACCATCATGTAATTACAGAAATAGTCCAAAGAACCAGCACCCAATCACATGGAAGTATTCGCCCAGCATGGTAGCACAAGTGGATAGCACTGTGGCTTCACAGCGCCAGGGTCTCAGGTTCGATTCCCCGCTGGGTCACTGTCTGCGCAGAGTCTGTACGTTCTCCCCGTGTCTGCGTGGGTTTCCTCCGGGTGCTCCGGTTTCCTCCCACAATCCAAAGATGTGCAGGTTAGGTGGATTGGCCATGCTAAATTGCCCTTGGTGACCAAAAAGGTTAGGACGGGTTATTGGGTTACAGCGATAGGGTGGAAGCGAGGGCTTAAGTGGGTCGTTGCAGACTCGATGGGCCGAATGGCTTCCTTCTGCATTGTATGCTCTATGTTCTATGTACAACAAAACAGGAACTAAAGGCCAGATTGCCTTCAGATTGGATTTAAAATTTCAGCTAGCAAAATAAAATGATTGCACTATGATAAGAGGATAAACTATTACAAACAATTTTTAAAAAATAATTTTAAAATGTGGATTTGTATTGCTAATTGGGAAATTTGACAATCCACAAATATAAAATTAGCTTTCAGGACTACTGCGGGTATTTTACAATAATCATGAATACAGCACCTGGTTTAAACACCCAGTTACACTTCATTCAACCTTTAAGAGTTTTAACAGCGTAAAAATGCAAGTTTTTCTCAATTCATAGATTTTTCATGATTCTCAACAGCACACCTTCTGGAGGAGTGCAGCATCACTGACAACATTTGGATTCCCATGTTATTGTGTGCTTGTACAAGCTCCCTAAATTGTAATCCGTTTTCAGAGGAGTAAAGAGGACCCAATGCTGGGCTGTCAACTCCCAGTATCGGCCATATTTTGTAATCATTTTCCCTCCTTTGCATACTGAGCCCAACTTCTAACTCAGCGATATCCAGTGTTGAACCAGAGATTTTACAACCTACACAGCTCATTTTAGAATATCATTGAAGAGAACACTCTCGAAAATAGGCTCAGCATTATAAGAAAATGAAACATTAGTTTACCACAAGATCTAGCAAGGCTGGAAAAGGCACGTGATATATCCCATACATTTTCTCCAAGTCAATTTGATGCCATAATATGTTTCAAGGGCTGATTTATCTCCATGGTAATTATCTTTAAATGACGATATGCCACTTTAATTCTCTAAACGGTCTGAAGTGCAGAATTGAAATAAGTTTTCGCTTCAGAACTATATCCTTCAACATGCCACGTTAAAGACGCTATATGGAGTCTCGCTTTGCTAGATTTTGTGGTAAAATTTTCATTTTCTGATAGCGGGAAAGTTGGTTTAATCTTCTTAGGGAATACTCTAAACTGCTGCTTTCTTCCTATCGGTTGATCAGATGGAGATTCCAGTGTGTTACTGTGACAGAAATGCACCAGTTTACAACTTGTGGCGTGCGTCGGGATCTGGAGCTCCCAGGTGGAGAACCTAAAAGGTGCACCGCCGCTCAAGCCGATCGCTGAAAAATACCCCAGAGACTCTCAGCAAGAAAAACAGAATGAAGTTTACAAAAAGCCCCCTCAACATCCCGTTGCGGAAAGCGGTGAGACCTATAGGGAGGGGAGAGAGTAGCAAGGAGATCAATGATTTGAAGTGATGTGGAAACATCCTGTACCTCTTTTATCTTCGCTTGTCTATCCCGTGTTTCAGGGTCGGCAGGTTCACGCCCTATCGCACCCACAGGTTTGCGGAAGACGACATTGGGCAAACGCGGGGCTCCTTCTCTCTTATTCGCGGAATCCTGTGCAACTTTTTCCTTCTGCTCTTTGATGTCCTGTTTGATTTCATCGGGCAGTTTATGGAGGGTGTCCTTTGCTTCCCGAAGAGCCTTCTCATGATCCTCCCGAATCCGGTTCAACTTGTCAGCCTCCAACTCTCTGCCGTCCAGTTTGGGTGCGCTTCCTGATACCGAAACCGGCTGCGAGTGGAAGAACACCCCGCTCAGCAGTTTGGAGGAGTCGGGTAAGAAGAAGATAGCACCGAAGCACAGGGTGATGAAGCCACTGAAAACTAAAAGCAGCAAAAATTTCTCTGTCAGTCGAAAGGCGGGCCGGTTGAATAAAACCGAGCTGCTGTTCACCGACTTCCGACTAATACCAGGAGTAGTAAAAGGCAGAAGAGTTGGTGGTGGCATTTCTGATTCTTGTTTTTTTGTTGTTCTTCTTGTAAACCAGAAAATTAGAAACTCAACACTTTCTAAGATTTGAGACTTTTGTCAGTCGCTGGAAACTGCCATTTGGGGTTTTTTCGTTGCCTGCGTGAAGAAGTGCTGTTGTGCTGCCTAAAGCTGTTCTGAGGAACAGGCTATTGCAATGCATCACCTGTCCATCGTGTAACACGTCTGCATAGGAACCAGGAGCTGGCAACAAAAAAAAATTTGCAGCTCAAACCAAACCCCACGCCGAGCCCGGAGCGCGAGCGGAAGACCGCCCCCCAGCGTTCCGAGAGGGACAATGGCCTTGGCCTATCGCGCGCCTGGCGCGCCTCTGGGCCGCACCCGGCCTGAGCGACAGGGAAACTGACCAATAGGCGTTCTCGGACGACAATGGGCGGAGCGAGAGGCCGGGTGGGCGGAGCGGTCTCCGCGCCTCTCGGGCTGGCGCTGTTGCCCGTCACATGATGTCGTTGCAAGACCAGGAAATAAAGTTTAATTGTTCTTTCTTTTTTCCTTCCGTCTGTTGCTTCCTGAAGTGAGCGCGTGTTTGAAGTTATTGTGGTTCCCATGAGTTAATCCTCGCTTGCAATGTGGCACTTGATTTCTATTCAAACCCACACCTTAACTCCGCTTCCTTGATTAATTGCAGTGGTCTATTTGAAATTTCTCATTGGAAATGTGAATATATTGAACACGGAAATGCACCGCCGGCAAACGACGAACTGTGTGAGAGATGTTTAGTTAGAGTAGATAAACGGATCTGTCTGCTCCACTTAAAATTCGGTGTTTGCCGGAATCATTAGTCAAAACCGATAGTATAGCGCGACTTGTTTTTGCCGACGTATTTCGTTCGTGTGATGTATTAACATGTTAATACATTAACATAACATAAGCAACCGCTCCTTACTCAAGGCAATAATTGACTTGAATAGGATATATGAAAGCAAAATACCGCGGAGGTTGGAAATCTGAAATAAAATCAGAAAATGCTAAATAAACTCAGCAGGTCTGGCCGCAGCTGCTGAGAGAAACAGATACTTCTGCAGAAGCATGTTCATCTGAAAGATCAAATGAACAATTTCAAGCAATTTAGTGACTTTGTGCATAATGTTATAATTTGTAGAGATTATTATAACCCAAGTACAATTTGGTGAGGCCGTATTAAAATCAACATAACTGGAGAAGGACTGTACTTCAATCTTGGCAAACCAGCTGATTTGTGCACGGCGTTCGTGTATCAAAAATGTTCGCGCTTTGAATTTCAGTAATTGCAATATGCGAGTTTAACCCGAGGGATGAACTCCTATCACCTATGGCTAAGGAACATTTGACCATGTGCCAGTCACTTGCAGCATCGCTGCGTCCTTTTTTTTGTTGACCTTCCCAAAACACAGATTAAATAATCTTGCCATGCTTTCAATAACATGGACAAAATCTGTAGTGGCACCGAATGTATGCCAACCCTGAAATGTTACCAAATTGTTCCTCATTCTGAGCATTCCTCGGGAAGGGTGAAACAAGAAAATACGTCAGCGCACTTTTAGTGATAGTGAACTTCGAAAGTCATATCATAAACTGCAAAGCTTCGGACACCAGCATTAGGGTGAATTAGAACATAGAACAGTACAGCACAGTACAAGCCCTTCAGCCCACGATGTTGTGCCAACCATTTATCCTAATCTAAGATCAACCTAACCTACACCCCTTCAATTTACTGATGTCCATGTGCCTGTCTAAGAGTTGCTTAAGTGTCCCTAATGACTGACTCCACCACCTCTGCTGGCAGTGCATTCCACACACACACTACTCTCTGTGTAAAGAAGCTACCTCTGACATCTCCCCTATACCTTCCCCAATCACCTTAAAATTATGTCCCCATTTCCACCCTGGGGAAAAGTCTCTGGCTATCCCTCTATCCATGCGTCTCATCACCTTGTACACCTCTATCAAGTCACCTCTCTGCCTTCTTCGCTCCACTGAGAAAAGCCCTAGCTCCCTCAACCTTTCTTCATAAGACATGCCCTCCAGTCCAGGCAGCACCTGGTAAATCTCCTCTGTATCCTCTCCAAAGCATCCATATCCTTCCTATAATGAGGCGACCAGAACTGGACACAATATTCCAAGTGTGGTCAAACTCGAGTTTTATAAAGCTGCAGCAAAACTTCACGGCTCTTAAACTCAATCCCCCTGTTAATGAAAACCAACACACCATACGCCTTCTTAACAACCCTATCAACCGGGATGGCAACTTTGAGGGATCTATGTATGTGAACCCCAAGATCCCTCTGTTCCTCCACACTTCCAAGAATCCAACTTAAACCCTGTATTCAACATTCAAATTCAACCTTCCAAAATGAATCACTTCACATTTATCAAGGCTGAACTCCATCTGCCACTTCTCAGCCCAGCTCTGCATCCTGTCAATGGCCTGTTGTAACCTGCAACAACCCTCAACACTATCTACAACTCCACCAAACTTTGTGTCATCGGCAAACTTACTAACCCATCCTTCCACTTCCTCACCCAAGTCATTTATAAAAACCACAGAGCAGAGGTCCCAGAACAGATCCTTGTGGGACACCACTGGTCACCGACCTCCAGGCGAAAGACTTTCCATCCACTACCACTCGCTGTCTTTCGGCCAGCCAATTCTGTATCCAGACAGCCAAATTTCTCTGTATCCCATGCCCCCTAACTTTCTGAATGAGCCTACCATGGGGAACCTTATCAAATGCCTTACTGAAATCCATATGCACCACATCCACTTCCCGACCTTCATCAATGTGTCTCGTCACATCCTCAAAGAATTCAAAGGCTTGTGAGGCATGACCTGCACCTCACAATCAAACTATTTTTTCTAAATAATCATAAATCCTATCTCTCAGAATCCTTTCCAATATTTTGCTCACCACAGACGTAAGACTAATGGGTCTGTAATTCCCAGGGATTTCCCTATTCCCTTTCTTGAATAGGGGAACAACATTCGCCTCCCTCCAATCATCCGGTACTACTCCAGTGGAGAGTGAGGACGCAAAGATCATCAGCAACGGCGCAGCAATCTCCTCCCTCGCTTCCTGTAGTAACCTTGGGTACATAAGAACTAGGAGCAGGAGTAGGCCATATGGCCCCTCGAGCCTGCTCCGCCATTCAATGAGATCATGGCTGATCCCGTCAGGCCCAGGGGACTTATCTATCCTGATGCTTTTCAAAATTTTTCAGCACATCCTCCTTAATATCAACCTGTTTGATTCTATTAACTTGGTTCACACTGTTCTCATGGGCAACAAGGTTCCTCTCTCTAGTGAATACTGAAGCAAAGTATTCATTTAGGGCCTCTCCCACCTCTTCAGACACTAGGCACAAGTTCCCTCCACTATCCCTGATCGGCCCTACTCTCACTCTGATCATCCTCTTATTTCTCACATAAGTGTAGAACGCGTTCCCTAATCCTTCCCACCAGGCCTTTTTCATGCCCCCTTCTAGCTCTCCTCAGTCCATTTTTGAGTTCCTTCCTGGCTACCTTGTAACCCTCTAGAGCCGAGTCAGATCCTTGCTTCCTCAACCTTACGTAAGCTTCCTTCTTCCTCTTGACTAGAAACTCCACTTCTCTTGTCATCCAAGGCTCCTTCACCTTACCATTCCTACCTCGACTCAGTGGGACAAAACAATTCAGCACTCGCAGCATGTGCTCCTTAAACAATCCCCACATTACTGTTGTGCATTTCCCCAATAACAATTGTTCTCACTTTATGCTCCTCAGCTCCTGTCTTATAGTATAATTTCCCAGCCCCCAATTAGATACCTTCCCATACTGTGTGTTCCTATCCCTCTCCATGACTATGGTAAAGGTCAAGGAGTTGTGGTCACTGTCACCGAAATGCTCTCCCACCGAGACATCTGACAACTGGTCTGGTTTGTTGCCGAGCACCAAGTCTAATATGGCCTCCCCCTAGTCAGCCTATCTACATATTGAGTCAAGAATCCTTCCTGTACACACCTGACAAAATCTGCTCCATCCAAACCATTTGCACTAAGGAGGTTCCAGTCAATATTAGGGAAGTGGAAGTCACGCATGACAACAACTCTGTTACTTCTGCACTTTTCCAAGACCTGACGCCCAATCTGTTCCTCTACCTCTCTGCTGCTATTGGGGGATCTATAGAAAACTCCCAATAAAGTGACTGCTCCTTTCTTGTTTCTGACTTCCACCCATACTGACTCAGTAGACAAACCCTCAACTACCTCCTTTTCTGCAGCTGTGGTACACTCCCTAATTAACAGTGCCACTCCCCCTCCTCTTTTACTTCCCTCCCTATTCTTCTTAAAACATCTAAACCCCGGAACATCTAACAACCATTCCTGCCCCTGTGAAATCCATGTCTCCGTAATGGCCACAACATCGTAGTTCCAAGTACGGATCCATGCTCTTAAGTTCATCTCCCTTATTCCTGACAATCCTTGCATTGAAACAGACACACTTTAACCCATTCCACTGAGTACAACTTTGCCCTATCAACTGTCTATCCTTCCTCACAGACTTGCTGCATACTATTTCTACCTGTTCAACTGCTACCCTATCCTCCGAGCCATAGCTCTGGTTCCTATACCCCTGTCAAACTAGTTTAAACCCTCCTGAAGAGCTCTAGCAAACCTCCCATCCAGGATATTGATGCCCCTCCAGTTTAGATGCAATCCGTCCTTCATGTACAGGTCCCACCTTCCCCAAAAGATATCCCAATGATCCACATATCTGAAGCCTTCCCTCCTGCACCAGCCCTGTAGCCATGTGTTCAGCTGCACTCGCTCGCTGTTCTTTGCCTCACTTGCACGTGGCACCGGTAGCAATCCTGAGATCACTACTCTGCTTGTCCTGGTCTTTAGCTTCCAACCTAACTCCTTAAAATCACTTTTTAGATCCTCATCCCTTTTCTTAGCTATATCGTTGGTGCCTATGTGCACCGCAACTTCTGGTTGCTCCCCCTCCCCCTTAAGAATCCTGTAGACTCGCTCTGAGACATCCCTGATCCTGGCACCCGGGAGGCAACATACCTTCCGGGAGTCTCGCTCGCGACCACAGAATCTCCTATCTATTCCCCTAACCATTGAGTCTCCTATCACTATTGCTTTTCTATTCTCCCCCCCCCCTTCCCCTCTGAGCCACAGAGCCAGACTCAGTGCCAGAGACCTGGCCGCTAGGGCCTTCCCCCGGTTGGTTAACCCCCCAACAGCATCCAAAACGGTATACTTGTTTTGAAGGGGAACGGCCACGAGGGATCCCCGCACTGTCTGCCCGTTTGTTTTCTTTCCCCTGACTGTAACCCAGCTACTCTTGTCCTGTACCTTGGGTGTGGCTACCTCCCTGTAACTCTTCTCTATTACCCCCTCTGCCTCCCGGATGACCCAAAGTTCATCCAGCTCCAGCTCCAGTTCCCTAACACTGTCTCTGACGAGCTGGAGTTGGGTGCACTTCCCGCAGGTATAGTCAGTGGGGACACCGGTGGTATCCCTCACCACCCACATCCTACAGGAGGAGCATGCAACTGCCCTAGCCTCCATCCCCTCTTACCTCACAGAATATAGCTGCACTGTGGATTAACTGGGACTCCGCCCTCCGCCTCTGCTCCCTGTCAGCTGCACTCACTGTAAACTCCTGGCTCCCTTCACGCTCTTTGAGGAAATGTATGAAATGAAAGGAGCACCTTACTCCCTCCTCACCAAACTCTCACCATAGCACTCAATTCTGATGCGTTACTTTCTTGGTGATGTACAAAAGGATGCTGCAACAGAATGGCAACACATTTACGTTGTTTAGCAAGTAGAAAAACTCCAGAATTCCGGAGTGCTGCAATTGTAAATGAATTGTGACTTCTTCTCATTATATCAGCTATTTTGCTTTTATTTTACTCAGTGAAATAAAATAGTAATGTAAATTAATTAAATAACACAAGTCAAATTCACCCCTTTGAAAATAAGGAAGAAATAAACCCCCGCGAGTAAAGAAAGTACTGTTAGAGCGGGGGGGCGGGGGGGGGGGGGGGGGGCTGGCACTACCGAACTTTAGGAATTCCTGCTGGGTGGCAAATATAGCCATGAGTGGGTAGTGGGAGGGGAGGGGTGGTGTGGGTGCGGGCGGACGCGGCCTCATGTACGGGCATATGTTTGGAGGCATTGGTAACAGCTGCTCTCTCGCCGGCCCAGTACTCCATAAGCCCAGTGGTAATGGCGGGCTCTAAGAGTTTGGGGACAGTGGCGGAAGCATATGGAAGTGGAGGGAGCGTCAGTGTGGGCTCCAATTTGTGGTAATCAGCGGTTTATCCCAGGGAGGATGGATGGAGGGTTTCGGAGGTGGCAGAGAGCAGGGATTGAGAGGCTAGGGATCTATTTATCGATGGGAGCTTTCCCTGTTTGGAGGAGAAGTTTAAATTGCCGGGAGGGAATGGGTTTCGTTATCTGCAGGTGAGAGACTTTGTGCGAAGGCAGGTTTCGGACCTTTCCGCTTCTTCCGCCACAGGGGATACAGGACAGGGTAGTTTCTAGAACGGGGGTGGGGGAGGGGAAGGTATCGGAAATCTATAAAGAACTTATGGAGTGGGAGGAACTTCACCGTCGCTGAGCCAAAGTCCTGGGAATCTCTCTCTAACAGCGCTGTAGGTATAGCTACCCCTCAGGGACAGCAGCAGTTCAAAAGAAGGCAGCTCACCATCACCTTCTGTCGGGCAACTAGGGATGTGCAACAAATGCTGGCCTAGCCAGGAATGCCCACATTCTGTAAATTAATTTTAAAAACATAATTTCAGATAATTATGGCAAGACAGCTATGTCCTTCCAAAAACAGTGAAAACTGCATGAACACAAAGGGAAAGGTTGGTCTGATATACAATTCTTAATCACCCAAAGCAACTGGAGGTTGGGTCCAGAACATAGAGCTGGACTGTCCAGTGCCTGAACGGGGAAAGCATGACCAAGGCCGCACATAGCCCTGTTTTTAAATGGGGTCCTGATCTCTGAGGCCCCCAAAACAATCCCCAACCTCACCACCAGCCCGAACGCACTATGGGAGGGTCCCAGCACCTCTCAACACCAATGCCGGCACCCTGGCCCGATCGGATGCTCATAAAAATGCTAGCCTGGCACTTTGGAAGTGTCAACCTGGAACCCTAGCAGTGCCCATGACGGTGCTTGCCCTTGGCAATGCTAGGCTAGCACCCAGGTTGTACTGCCATGGTGCCAGGTTGACACTGCCAGGGTGCCCAGGTGGCACCAGCAGTGCCAGGGCACCTTCCTGCCCAAAGGGCATGCAGCTGGGGGCCTCCAATCCCCTGGGAGACCCCCACAAGTGCCAGTCTGTCTGGTCCCTGTTTGTGGGGACCAGTGCCAAAGGGCGCTCACCCGAGGTCTCCAAGGTGAAGGGGATGAATCCCAAAGCCTCAGAGAGCTCGGGAATCTGCGCAACAGAGTGAGACTAGCTGCCTCGCTCTCATGTGCAGATTTTTAAAAAAAAGTGATCATGTTGGACCTCACATGGCGTAGCCAGCCGGGTAGATCCCGGTAGCGGGGTCTCCTGACTTTCATCGGCCATGCTGCACCGCGGCGAGCTGCTTTTCAGACGCAACATGGCCGTTGGATCACGCCCATTGTTTCTGCTTTTCTGGGGTGTGTTAAAATTAATGTAAATAACGTCAACTGCTTAAATAATCTAGCATTAATAGTGGACTCCAGAAAGCTCATTGGGTATATTTTCATTTAATGTGCAGGTAAATTCCCTTCCTGACCCCAATGTCCTTGGGTACACGTGACGGTTTAAGTTTTGGTCCTCTGAGGAATTTTATTTAACTATTGTTCGCCAAGAGTCACAAGCTATCTGAAATTATTTTTTGGACATGGTTGGAATATGAGGCAATTCAGGTATTCCAGAGTTGTGTGTTATTACAAACTATTTCAGTTTTGATTTGATGGAGATAATTGATAACATTCTCAAGCTATCCACACGTTTAATATTAGAAAAATCTTCATTAAATACGGCCAGCTTGGAGGGAGGGCATAGCTAAACAGACCACGTAATTCCCACAGAGGAGAAGGTTTTTGCTTCAATGTGGTAGGTTTGTTTGGCAGCTCAGCAAGCCAACTCTCAGAGTATAAAGCTAAGGAAGGACTCTGAATTCAACTGTTGACCATTTATTTTTTGATAAAGGGGCTGTCTCAGCTGAAAATTGCCAAGGAGCAAAATAATTTCAACTGCCTAACTCCTATCTGGAGTATGAACAAGCATGGCCTAAAAGAGGAAAGAGTAATAATATTATTTACCATAGCAAATTCTAACTTGTATGTGGGATTGGACCATAACTTGAAGGATAGGGTTACAAACTTTGTTTTGCTATATAATCCCAGAAGCAGAAGATCATCTCTACGAAAACTCACTTCTCATGTTACATAAGCAACTAAACCATTTTGGCTTATAATAGGCCTCCTTTCAGAAGAGTGTTTATCAGTTCACCCCACAAAAAGATAGGAGAACACAAGTGGACCCACTTTGAGGTTACAGTATTGTTTAGATATTAGAATATTAAAGATATTCTGCAGTTCCTAAGAACATTAGAAACAGGAGTAGACTATTCAACCCCTCTAGCCTAACCCAGTGAGGAACATGAGGTTCACTCACAGCAGTTGACAAATGCTCCAATCCAGAGAATGTGCCCAGTAGTGTTCTCCATCTGAAAGAGTCTGTGGGAAAGTAGAAGGCTTCTTTCTAGTACGTGTGCGCAATGGTATTTTTCAGGTGAGATATTGGAATAACTTTGCTGTGACAAAGTAGGAAGATTTTCATATTTTATGGAAGAATAGGTAGGGTAAATTGAGCTTTTAATAAATTGACTTTAAAGACATTGAGGTCTCTGGAGGATGTCATTCTTCTGAAACATTGGTACAAAGAACAAAGAACAAAGAAATGTACAGCACAGGAACAGGCCCTTCGGCCCTCCAAGCCCGTGCCGACCATGCTGCCCGACTAAACTACAATCTTCTACAATTCCTGGGTCCGTATCCCTCTATTCCCATCCTATTCATGTATTTGTCAAGATGCCCCTTAAATGTCACTATCGTCCCTGCTTCCACCACCTCCTCCGGTAGCGAGTTCCAGGCACCCACTACCCTCTGCGTAAAAAACTTGCCTCGTACATCTACTCTAAACCTTGCCCCTCTCACCTTAAACCTATGCCCCCTAGTAATTGACCCCTCTACCCTGGGGAAAAGCCTCTGACTATCCACTCTGTCTATGCCCCTCATAATTTTGTATACCTCTATCAGGTCTCCCCTCAACCTCCTTCGTTCCAGTGAGAACAAACCGAGTTTATTCAACCGCTCCTCATAGCTAATGCCCTCCATACCAGGCAACATTCTGGTAAATCTCTTCTGCATCCTCTCTAAAGCCTCCACATCCTTCTGGTAGTGTGGCGACCAGAATTGAACACTGGTAGCCAGCACACATAATCTTCCCATAATTTGTCAGTGTCAGGCTCTGACCGAAAACCGATGTTGTATCTATCCAGATGCACAGCTGAGTTTTCAGACCAGACTTTTAGCCGCTCTGACAAAATAAATCTGGGAACAGCCTGTTAGTCTGGTGGGTGTGGTGACATGCATCTGCACAGTAATGTATAGTTATCTATTCATGTATATAGTTATCCATATGGCCTCCGACCAACAGGTGGCGATAGAGATCCACCATTTGACTCCACAGACCTGGCGGTTGGTAGTAAGCCATACTGGAGGACCGTCGCATTTGAAGTAGTTCCAGGGGAATTCACTTATTCATTACCGTTTGAATCATAATTCATTGGGTATATTTCCACATATTCATTTTGTTCATAAACTATCTTACTAGTCAAGAACTAGATGTTCTGTGTGCATCTTTACCATAACACAGAACATAACATGGTGCCAAGAGTGTAGAACAATTGAAGATAACTATAGAGAAGATGGGACCAAACAGGTTGAAGAAAAAAGAAAATGCTTCCACCTACCTGGTAAACTACGGGAAACTGGAATGCAACGCATGGAAAGACTGTGAAGTTAGAGATGGAAGGTTTGAATGCACCTCAGCAGCTTCAAATCAATGGTAATGTGGACGAGAATTGGTGTGTTTTTAAGCAGCAATTCAGACTCTATGTTGCAGCCCTTGGCCTACATGCCCAGCCTAATGTGAGGCGTATTGCGTTGGTGCACAAGGTAGCAGGTTCTCAAACAATAGAAATTTATAATACCTTCGCATTTGACAGCGAAGCAGAAAGTAAGAGCTTCGATGTAGTAATACAGTACCTTGATCGGTGTTGCTCCCCGACGAAAAATGAAATGTTCAAACGTTATATCTTTTCTACTTGTATACGTGTACCTAGAAGGCAGGTAAATCTTTCGATAGTTTTCAGACAGGCTTGAGGTTGAAGTGGCAGTCATGTAATTTTAGTATGTTAAAGTCATCGATTATCCGCGATCAGATAGTGTTTGGGCTATCGAATGATAAAGTATGTGAGAGGCTACTGAGAGCTTCAAGTAGGAAACGCTATCAAGATTTGTCATGGAAACAAGCTAGCTGCACAGCAGATTAGCACGCTCAATCTGAAACATTTTGGCACCAATCTCAAAGAAGATGCCAGCGCCATAAGCTTAGTAACGCAGTCAAATAAAAAACGTAGCCTCAGTGCGGGTGGCCATTTTAAGCAGGCAACAGGGTCCGCCATTTTTTTGCCAGCATTGCAGCAATCGACATTTGCCATGACAATGTCCAGCATTTGGAAAGGTATGTTCCAAGTGTGGCAGAACAAATCACTTTTCGAAGCAATGTTTTTCACGTCCAACAATGGACCAAACAGGATCAGTTAACATGATTGATGAGATGTCCATTGAAGACCTGTTTTTCATTGATCTGATTTCACTGGGGACACGATGAGTCCGAATATGCAAAGTGAAGAAGTCTTACTTACCAGTTGCAGCAATAATGATACTGATATTGGTACCATAGAAGGCAGATGGACAATTCCATTTATGCTGAATGGCACATTGATCAAATGCAAGCTCGACACAGGAGCGAGAGCCAACCTTCTCAGTTTGTCAGATTTGAACGGGCTGTGAGTTAAACAATTTGTCAATCAAACAAGACCACTGAAAGGCTACAATGTGAATGAGATTGCGACATTGGGAGCATGTGAGCTCGAAGCATGGGTACACAACAGAAGTCACATAATACCATACGCTATTGTGAACACGGAACGAGAGTCCATCATAGGAGTGGAAGTGTGTGAGACACTGAACCTAGTTGATCAGTAGTACCAGTAGATCCAGACATCGCTGCAACAGTGGATCATTGCACTAGCAACGAGATGAAGTGGAGCAGTTATCTGATGAGATAAAAGCAAAAGTCAAGGTGGAGGAGGATAAACCAGATGAAGAGATAAAGGAGCCAAAAGGAATTACAGAATTCTAATGGCAGCACGGTGGTGCAGTGGTTAGCATTGCTGTCTCACGGCGCCAAGGCCCTAGGTTCGATCCCGGCTCTGGGTCACTGTCCGTGTAGAGTTTGCACATTCTGCCCGTGTTTGCGTGGGTTTCACCCCCACAACCCAAACATGTGCAGGGTAGGTGGATTGGCCATACTAAATTGCCCCTTAATTGGAAAAAATGAATTGGGTACTCTAAATTTATTTTTAAAAACATTTTAAAAAGGAATTACATAATTCTGGTTGATAGTCTTCAAAATGTGGATGGGCTCAGTGACATGATACTGGAGCACGATGAGCCTATCTTAAAGCATCTACAAGATGTAATGGTAATATTTTCAGATCCTGGACAGCCAATGAGTTTCACTCTGGAGTTTAAGTTTGAGCCAAATGAGTATTTCACAAATGAGGCAGTGACAAAAACATATCAGATGGAGTTGCAGCCTGATGAGTCAGACGTTTTCTTCTTTGATGAACCAAGGTTTAGGGGATGCACAGGGTGCCAGATTGACTGGAAGAAAGGAACAAAATGTCACATTGAAAACCATTAAAACGAAGCAGAAGCTTATGGGCCCCGGAGCACTGGTAGAACAATTACGAAACTGTACCAAAATGAGTAATGATTTAGTCCTCCTGAAGTTTCAGAGCATGGAGAGCTGGATGAAGGTTCTGCAGCAAGACTCTCTGCTGACTTTGAAATTGGTCACTTCTTGTTATAATTCACAGGAGAAGCTGTTGCAGACGATGATGATGATTACGATGATGATGATGATGCTGATGATTATGATGATGATGATTACAATGAGGAAAGTGAAGAATTAGATGATGACCCAGAAGAAGAATATTATGAAATTTTATGTATTCATTAGTGATGAGGCGATGATAAGTAGCATCCAATCTGTGCGGGACAGCGATGAGTGTGAAAGTTCTAAGATGGAGTGTGCAGAGGCTGAAAGCGATATTGCAACAGTAGACAAAGTAGCTGAGAGAAAATCAATTGTGAACAACCAACTGGTAACTGAAGAAATAATCCCCATTTGGAGAAACTGGCTCCAGAGAAGTACGTTGACTTATCCTATGTCCAGGGAATAATTCCTGCAGTGGATTCCCAAGTACTCAAGGCCAGTTCATCGCAAAACCTGCATGAAGAACAGATGGATATATCTTTGTGCAGTTATCCAACAAAATACGAAGCATATATCATTATATCAAATGAGGATGAGCCACTAATTGAGGCTAAAATACAAAGTGAAGAAGTAATACATAATGTTGAGGACATTGGTCCAGCTAAGATACTGGAATGCAAGGGTTTGCAGATCATTCCTGAAGTCGCAAACGTGCCTGCAACTGCGAAAGCATCCAAAAGTATGCCAACATTGGGATCTCACTAGTTGATGGGCATGCAGCACAACGTTCGAGTGCAAGTTCTGTGGCTCAACCAAAACTCCTCAATCCAGTAAAGACTCCAGAATCAGCTATTGTGGCAGAAGAGCCAGAAATAGCTTTCACAGCAGAAGATTCAGAGACAGCCATTGTAACAAAGGATCCAGAAACAGCTAATGCCTTGGCTGAGACCAGTAGCAAGAATGATGCTCTAGATGCACAGGCAGATGTGAGTGTGAACCACACCAATTACATGGATAATGCCACTAAAGCTGCGAAGAAAAGGAGAAGGAAAGAGCTGATTATAAAAGAGAGAAGGAAGGGCAAGAAAAGAGTCGAGGACACAGTTGGTCGACCGAGTAGCAGCCGCGACAGTGAAGACAGAAGCATCGGCAATATACAATATACAAGGCCAGTACACAAGAACACATATGGAGTAGGAAGCATCGCTTCAAAAGGCTGAAAGGGTTGGTGACTCAAAGACCAGCCAGAAAACCAGTCTTTCAAAAGATGAAACAAGATCACGCATTCGGTCAAGGGTGAGGAGACCAACACCCTTAACCTGAAAGAATGAACTTGTAGTGAACTATGTACAGTTACATGTTTGAAATTGTTATGCACAGCATGTTTAGTGAAGCACAGTTACATTTGTAAGTGTTAACACTTCTTAAGGAAGAAGGATGTGATTATATGTAAGTGCACAGTAATATATATAGTTATCTATTAATGTATATAGTTATCTATTCGACCTCCAACCAGCAGACGATGATACAAATCTACCATGTGACTCCACATAGCCAGCGGTTGGTAGTAAGTCGCATTAGAAGTAGTTCCAAGAGAATTCACTGAATTCACTTATTCGTTACCATATGCATCATAGTTTGTTAGTTATCTTTCCACATGTTCATTTTGTTAATAAACTATCTTACTAGTCAAATAACTAGATGTTCTGTGTGTACCTTTACCACAGCCATAATACAGAACATAACAATGAGGCGGGGCCTGATGGAGCCGCAAGGCCAGCTCCACAGAAATCGGGGTGCCACCTTTAACGGGCGCCCTCGTCAGCACTGCAGTTAAGGGAGTTTTGCACAGGGACCTGGGAAGAGGACCTCTGGCAGTGGGGACTCTGAAGCCAGAGTTTTAAGATCTTTTATATTGTGTTCTGTACTCGTTACTTAACTGCCCTTGCCCTTCATTAATAAACCTATTTGTTAACTATTGAAAGTGTCCAGTGTATGGCTCATGCCACCACAACCTGCCCACCCTGCAAAAGCACAAGTATTGGGGCTCTCTTTCCCCAGCTCCTTAATCTGTTGCATACAGCATATGGAATGAGTTAAAATGCTTGCTCTTAAAAGTTTACTAAGATAAACTTAATGGGAACCGCTCGCCTCCTCCCATGAAGCTCCCCGGACGTCTATCACTGGGACTGCCACCTGGCACAAGTTGGCAGTGCCAAAGTACTGTTCTATATATATATATATATATATATATATATATAAAGTGGGGCGGATCTTCAGTTAACATCAACATTTAGTGGATCCTCCAGTAGGAATACAGCGCAAAACTCGGTCATTGGGCAGCGTGCAGGACATAACAGATCTGTCTGTCTCTAGTTTATCTGGCGTTAAGGGCAGAATGTTTGTCTGTCACAAATAAGATACCCACTACAAATTAATTGAAGGGGACTTTCAAGGCAGCAAATTCGTCATCTGCAGTTTGTCAGCAAAGCAATGGTAATCCCAGTGAAAGAACAAACTGGTCGCTGGGTGCACCAATGAAGACCAACATTATATTCCAAGAATGCAATGTAGATCTTAAAAGATTAGGAAGGTGTGCGAGATGTTTTTGGTCCTCCTTAATTGGGGTATGTTTTCAGGGATAATTGAACACTGGCCACTACTCAATTGTCATCATTGACTGGTAAACCATCCAAGAAGTGCCCCTGCCCGCGTGGGCAGAATGAAGAATTCTCCACAGTTTCTAACTTCAAGCAAGTCAGCACAGGAAGTTCCCAACACTTTACTCCATTATCCAAGGTGTAGACTGGGTGATCATTGTACATGGTGTTGATTTATATAGGAAGTGATGTGTCGGTAGCCCAGGAGTTCTCCCCCAACATGGGCAGACACACTGCATGAACAAGAGCTGCTAAGGTCCCTCAGTAAAGGGTTTAACCTGTCAGTCGTTTATCATTATTTCCATACAACCCAGCAACTTTTACATGGTGTCAGGAGCTGGCAGAGATGGTACAAAGACTTTGCCGCATCGACCCGCTCAACTTCAACGAAAACATTGCTGGTAACTGAAAGAAGTCTGAAAAAGCATGGCTCAACTACTGTTGTGCCGATCTCTCTGATAAATCGAAGAAAGTACAGCATATACACTGTTGAACCTAGCAGGTCCAGAGGTTGTCGGAAAATATGAATCTTTTGTCTTCCAAGGGGAAGAAGAATACAAGGAACCAGAGGTACTGTTAAAATAATTGAACCAGATGTGTGCACCGGTAAAAAAAATTATCTTGGACAGACATGTTTTAAACACCAATAACCAGAAACTTGACGAGTCTATACAAGCATATACTCCAACATTGGAAATCCTGGCAAAAAGTGGCCAAACTCGTGAGAGACTGCATTGTCTGTGGAATACACAGTGATGCTGAATGCACAGGGACACTGACGCCGTTCACAAGGAAATGACAACATCAACATCGACACTTCAATAACAAACCAAGAAAGCTACTCGACCATATAAATTCATGAACTTTGGACTCATAAATATTATTTGGTATTGTATAATCATCACTGTCATCATGACTTGTACATGTCATCACTTATCTACCTATTTTGTTCAATTTCCTTTAACCAAGTACAGAAAATATGTAACACAAAAAAGGGGGGATGTGGTGATATGCATCACTGTATATACACAAGGGGTTAATGTAAATACACTACAACTAAGTAACCACTAGAGGGAGCACCAAAAATGTTATAACATGCAGACATACCTCCAATGGGTCATTACAACAGGACACAACCAATGGGTAATCAGGACACCCAGAGGTGGCATTACCACAAGGGGGCACTTCACAACCCATATAAAAGGACAGGGCACACATGCTCTGCCTCTTTCCACAGAAAGACATCTAGAGAGTACATCAGGGTTAATCAACAGCATCACACCCAGCACGTGGCTTAGAGCAGGCTGGTAAAGATAGACTGAGTTACTATAGTTAGATTAGCAGAGAGTCAAACTCATTTAAGAACTGTGTTAATAGTTCAATAAACAAGTTGAACTCATTTCATAGTCTGGAGCTTCCTTTGTCAAAGCATACCTCAAGGAAGCAGCTTATGCTACACGAAGCAGCATAACACAACAAGATGTACATAGTCTGCAACACCAAGCCCCGTTTATGATATAATTAGGATGCTGCCCACATATATCACATGAGACTGGATGACCCAGTAACGGTCGCTGTCTGTGCTCCAAGAACAGTGCCCCTTCTTATGAAACATAAAGTAGACGACAAATTGGATCAATTGACAAAACCGAATGTCATAGCTCCATAGGTGAGGCCACAGAGTAGGATTCTGTGATGGTAGCTCCGGCAAAGAAAGATGGCACAGTTAGGATCTGCACTGACCCAGTTCACCTAAATAAGGGACTGCTGAGACCGCACCATTCCCTGAAGGTGGTTGAGCAGGTCATAGTCGGCATGCTAAGTTCTTTAGTATCCTGGGGGCGAAGTACAGATTTTGGCAAATCACGCTGGATGAAGAATCCTCGAATCTCACTATGTCCATTTCTCCGGTAGGCAGGTATTATTTCCTCTGCATGCCCTGTGGGATTTCCACCGGCAGTGAGGTCTTCCAATTGTCTATACAACAGCTTTTTGCAGGACAACCCTGTGAAATCATCTTTGATGACATCATGGACTGGGGTAGTAATACAAGAATACAATGTACTTTTGAGTTTTGTACTTGACAGAATCAGGACTATACAATTGCAGTTCTAACCACTAAATCCAGGTTCCTTGTGTGGGCCACCAGCTCACAGCTGATGGTGTGTAGCCAGATCCGGATAATATAAACGGCTATACGGCAAATGTCTACTCATGAGGACAAGCATGCCCCACAGAACCTCCTCAGTATGACAAATTATTTAAATTGGTTCATTCCACGCTAAAGTGAGATGACTGGCCCCCTC